>NW_027206157.1:4040000-5240000 GCF_024711535.1 Dipodomys merriami
TAGGGTTAGGCTTAGGCTTAGGGTTAGGGTTAGGGTTAGGGTTAGGGTGAGGGTAAGGGTTAGTGTGAGTGTTAGGGTGCTGGTGAGGGTTAGGGTTAGCATTAGGGTTAAGGTGAGGTTGAGGTTTAGGGTGAGGTTTAGGGCTAGGGATAGGTTTAGGATTAGGGTTAGGGTTAGAGTTAAGGTGAGGGTTAGGCTGAGGCGTAGGGTAAGGGTTAGGGTGAAGGTTAGGTTTAGTGTGAGGATTAGGGTTAGGTTTAGAGTTAGGGTGAGGGTTACGGTGAGGTTTAGGTTTAGGGTTAGGGTTAGGTTGAAGGTGAGGTTGAGGGTTAGGTTTAGCATTAGGGTTAGGGTGAGGGTTAGGATTAGGGTTAGTGTTAGGGTGAGGGTGAGGGTGAGGGTGAGGATGAGGGTTACTGTTAGTTTGAGTGTATGGGTTAGGGTGAGTGTGAGGGTTAGGTGAAGGTTTCGGTTAGGTAAGGGTTATGTTTAGGTTAGGGTGCGGATTAGGTTGAGTGTGAGGATTAGATTGAGGGTTAGGGTTAGGTTGAGGGTTAGGGTTAGGCATAAGGTGAGGGTTAGGTTTAGCGTGATGTTTAGGGTGAGGGTGAGTGTTAAAGTGAGGGAAAGGATTAGGGTTAGAAATAGGTATAGGTTGAGTATTAGTGTTAGTATGAGGGTTAGGGTTAGGGTTAGGTTGAATGTGAGGTTGACATTTAGGTTGAGGATTAGGGTGAGGATGAGCGTTAAGGTTAGCATTAGGGTTAAGATTAAGGATAGGGTGAGGTTTAGGGTTAGTGTGAGGGCTAGGGTTAAGGTTAGGTTTACTGTGAGGATAAGTGTTAGGGTGAGGTTTATGGTGAGGGTGGGGTTAGGTTTAGCCTTAGGGTTATGGTGAGCGTTTGGGTGAGTGTTAGTGTTAGGGTGAAGGTTAGGATTATATTTAGGTTGAGTATTAGGTGTATTGTGATGTTTATGGTGAGGGTGAGTGTTAGAGTGAGGGTGAGGATGAGGGTTAGGGTTAGGGTTAGGGTTAGGTTTAGGTTTAGGTTGAGAGTGAGGGTGAGGGTGAGGGTTAGGGTTAGTGTTAGGGTGAGGATTAGGGTTAGGGTTAGGGTTATGGTGACGGTAAGTCTTAGGGTGAGGTTTAGGGTGAGGTTGAGGTTTATGGTTAGCATTAGGGTAAGGGTGAGTGTTGGTGTGAGGGTTAGAGTTAGGGTTAGGATGAGGGTTAGGGTTAGGGTTAGGGTGAGTGTAAGAATTAGGGTGAGGATAAGGGTGAGGTTGAGGGTTAGGGTTATCATTAGGGTTAGGGTGAGGTGAGTGTTAGAGTGTGTTTATTGTGAGGGTAAGTGTTAGGCTGTGGGTGAGGTTGAGGGTTAGGTTTAGGGTTAGGGTTAGGTTTAGGATTAGGGTGAGAGTGAGGGTGAGGGAGAGGGTTAGGCTTCGGATGCGGGTGAGGGTGAGCGTTACTGTTAGGGTTAGGGTGAGGGTTAAGTTAAAGAGGAGGGTTAAGGTTAGGTTGAGGGCTCGGGTGGGGGTGAGGGTTTGGGTGAGGGTGAGGGTGAGTGTGAGGGTTTTGGTTAGGTAAGGGTTAGGGTTAGGGTTATTGTGAGGATTAGCATGATGGTGAGGTTTATGTTGAGGATTAGGTTTACGGTGAGGGTTAGGGTTAGGGTTTTGGTTAGGGTTAGGGTGAGGGTTAGTGTGAGGGTTAGGCTTAGGTTTCGGTTTACGGTGAGGGTGAGGGTTAGTGTTAGGGTTAGGGTGAGGATTAAGGTTAGGGTGTGGGCTAGGGTGATGGTGAGGTTGAGAGTGAGGGTTTCGGGTAGGTAAGTTTTAGGGTTAGGGTTATGGTGAGGATTAGGGTGAGGGTGAGGGTTAGGTTGAGGGTTAGCGTAAGGGTGAGGGTTAGGGTTAGGTTTAGGGTGAGGGTTAGGGTTAGGGTGATGTTTAGGGTGAGGTTGAGTGTGTTAGGTTTTGTTTGAGGGTTCGGGTTCGGGTTAGGGTTAGGGTTAGGCTTTATTTATGGTGAGGAAGAGTGTTAGGGTGATGGTGAGGTCGAGGGTTAGGTTTAGGTTTAGAGTTAGGGAGAGAGTGAGGATGAGGATGAGGGTTAGTTTTCGGGTGAGGATGAGTTTGAGTGTGAGCGTTAGGGTGAGGGTGAGGGTTTCGGTTAGTTAAAGGTAAGGGTTAGGGTTATGGAGAGGATTAGGGTGGGAGTGAGGTTTAGCCTGAGGGTTAGGGTTAGGGTGAGGGTTACTGTGAGTGGTAGGGTTAGGGTTAGGGTGAGGTTTAGGGTTATTGTGAGTGTTAGGGTTAGGTTTAGGTTTATGGTTAGAGTGAGGATAAGGGTTAGGGTGAGGCTTAGTTTGAGGGTGATTGTTAGGGTTAGCGTAAGGTTTATGGTTAGCATTAGGGTTATGGTGAGGGTTAGGGTTAGGATGAGGGTTAGGTGGAGGGTGAGGGTCAGGGTTAGGTTTAGGTTCAGGGTTAGGGTTAGGGTTAGGGTTTGGGTGAGGGTTAGGGTCAGGGTTTGGTTTAGGGTTAGGGTAAGGGATAGTTTTAGGGTTAGGGTGAGGGTTAAGGTTAAGGTGAGGACTAGGGTGAGTGTGAGGATTAGGGTGAGGGTAAGGGTGAGTGTTTCCGTTAGGTAATGTTTAGGGTTTGAGTTATGGTGGGGATTAGGGTAAGGGTGAGGTTTAGGTTGGGGGTTAGGTTAAGGGTGAGGGTGAGTGTTAGGGTTAGGGTGATGGTTAGGATTAAGTTTAGGGTTAGGGTAAGGGTTAGTGTGAGGGGTAGTTTTAGGGTTAGTGTGAGGGTTAGGGTAAATGTGAGGGTTAGGGATAAATTATGGATTAGGTTTAGTGTGAGGATAAGGGTTAGGGTGAGGGTTGGGTTGAGGGTGAAGTTTAGGGTTGGCGTTATGTTTGGGGTTAGCGTTAGGGTTAGGGTGAGGTTAGGGTGAGTGTTAGGGTTAGGGTGAAGGTTAGCTTGAGGGTGAGTGTTATGGTTAGGTTTAGGTTGATGGTTAGGTTTAGGGTTAGGTTTATGGTGAGTGTTAGGGTGAGGGTTAGAGTGAGGGTTAGTGTTAGTGTGAGGGTTAGGGTTAGGATTAGGGTTTCGGTGAGTTTTAAGGTTAGGGTTATGGTTAGGGTAAGGGTTAGGGTTAGGATTAAGGTTAGATTTAGGTTTATGGTTATTGTTAGGGTTAGGGTTAGGGTTAGATTGAGGGTGAGGGTGAGGGTGGGCATTAGGATTAGGGTTAGGTTTAGGCTGATGGTGGAGGTGAGGGGTAGATATAGGATTAGGGTTATGGTTAGGCTGAGGGGGAGGCAGAGGGGGAGGTTTAGGTTTAGGGTCAGGGTTAGATTTAGAGATACGGTGAGGGCTAGGGTGAGGGTTCGGTTAGGTTGAGGGTAGGTTTAGGGTGAGGGTTAGTGTTAGGGTTAGAGTGAGGGTTATTTTTAGGTTGATGTTTAGGATGAGGCTGAGTGTTAGGGTTCGGGTGAGGGTTTGGGTGAGGGTGAGTGTGAGGGTGAGCGTGAGGTTTAGGGTGTGGCTTAGGGTTAGGTTTTGGGTGAGGGTAAGGGTGAGGATTAGGGTTAGGATTAGGGTTAGGTTGAAGTTGAGGGTGAGGGTTAGGGTTAGGGTTAGTTTGAGGGTTAGGATTATGTTGAGGGCTAGGGTGAGGGTGAGGGTTAGGGTGAAGGTTATGGTTAGGGTTAGGTTTAGAGTAAGGGTTAGGGTGAACGATAGAATTTGGTTTAGGTTGAGGGTTAGAGGTAGTGTGAGGGTTTGGGTTAGAGTTAGGGTTAGTGTGAGGTTAAAGTTTAGGGTGAGGGTTAAGGTGAGGTTGAGTGTTAGGGTTATCGTTAGGGTTAGGGTGAGGGTTAGGGTGAGGTTTAGGGTTAGGGTGATGTTTAGGGTGAGGTGAGGGTTAGAGTGAGGATGAGGGTGAGGGTTAGGTTATGGTTAGCGTTAGGGTGCGGGTGAGGGTGATGTTGAGTGTTAGGTTTAGGATTTTGTTTATAGTTAGGTGAGTGTTAGGGTGAGGGTAAGGATTCGGGTGAGGGTGAATTTTAGGGTGTGGTTGAGGGTTAGGTTTAAGGTGAGGATTAGGGTTAGGGTTAGGGTTATCGTGAGGGTAAGTGTTAGGGTGTGGTTTAGGTTGAGTTTGAGGTTTTGGGTTAACGTTTGTGTTAGGGTGAGGGTTAGTGTGAGGGTTAGGGTTAGGTTTATGTTTAGGGTGATGGTGAGGTTTAGAGTTAGTGTTAGGTGGAAGGTTTGGTTTAAGGTTAGGGTAACGGTAAGGGTTAGGGGGAGGGTTAGGGTGAGTTTCAGTGTTAGGTTTAGCATTAGGGTTAGGGTGAGTGTGAGGGTTAGGGTGAGGGTTAGGGTTAGGGTTTGGGATAGGGTGAGGATTAGGGTTAGTGTGAGGGTTAGGATTAGGTTTTGTGTGAGGATAAGTGTTAGGGGGAGGGTTAGGGTGAGGGTGAGTGTGAGGGTTTCGGTTACGTAAGGGTTAGGATTAAGGTTATGGTGAGGTTTAGGGTGAGGGTGCTGGTTAGGTTGAGGATTAGTGTTAGGGTGAGGGTTAAGGTGAGGGTTAGGGATAGGGTTAGGGTGATGGTGGATGTGAGGTGTAGGTTTAGGATTAGGGTTAGGGTTGGGCTGAGGGTTAAGCGGAGAGGGAGGGGAAGTTTTCGGTTAGGGTTAGGGTTAGGTGAGGGCTAGGTTGAGGGTGAGTGTTACGGAGAGGGTGAGGGTGAGGGTGAGGGTGAGGGTTAGGGATAACTTTAGAGTTAGGGTGAGTGTTAGCAGGAGGGTTAGGTTTAGGTTTTGAGCTAGAGTGAGAGTGAGGGTTATGGTTCAGTTTAGGAATAGGGTTAGGTTTAGGCTTAGGGTGAGGTTTAGGGTTAGGGTTAGGGTTAGTTTGAAGGTGAGAGTAAGGGTTAGGGTGAAGTTGAGTGTTAGGGTTAGCATTAGGTTTATGGAGAGTGTGAGTGTTAGGGTGAGGGTTAGGATTAGATTTAAGGATAGGGTGAGGATTAGGGTTAGTGTGAGTGTTAAGGTTAGGTTAAGTGTGAGGATAATTGTTAGGGTGAGGGTTAGCATTAGGGTAAGGGTTAATGTTAGTGTTAGGGTGATGGTTAGGTTTAGGGTTAGGGTTAGGGAGAGGGTGAAGTTTAGTGATAGGGGTCGGGTGAGGGTTAATGTTAGGTTGAGGATTAATTTAGGGTGAGGGCTAGGGTGAGGGTGAGGGTTAGGGTGAGGGTGAGTGTGAGGGTTTCGTTTAGGTAGGGGTTAGATTTTAGGTTATGGTGAGGATTAGGGTGAGGGTGAGGGTTAGGGTGAGGGTGAGGGTGAGGGTTTTGATAAGGTAGGTGTTAGGGTTAGAGTTAGGTTGAGAATTAAGTTGAGGGTGAGGGTTAGGCTGAGGGTTAGTTTTAGGGTGAGTGTTAGGTTTGAGGATAGGGTGAGGGTTATGGTTAAGGTGATGTTTAGGGTGAGGATGAGGGTTAGGGTGAAGGTGAGGTTTTGGGTGAGTGTGAGTGTTCTGGAGATGGTGAAGGTTAAGGTGTGGGTGAGGATTAGGTTACGGAGTAGTGTTAGGGTGAGAGTGAGTGTTAGGGTGAGGATGAGGGTTAGGGTTAGGGTTAGGGTTAGGGTTAGGGTGAGTGTTAGGGTTAGGTTTAGGGTTACGGTTAGGGTCAGTGTTAGGGTTAGGGTAAGGGTGAGGTTGAGGGTTCGGGTGAGTGTGAGTGTTCAGGTGAGGATGAGGGTTAGAGTTTGGTTGAGGGTTAGGTTTCGGCTCAGTGTTAAGGGGAGGGTGAGGGTTAGGGTTAGTGTTAGCGTTAGGTTTAGGGTGAGGTTTACGTTGAGGGTTAGGATTAGGGTGAGTGTTAGGGTTAGGGTGATGTTTCAGTTGAGGTTGAGTTTTAGGTTGTGGGTGAGAGTTAGGGTTAGGGTGAGGATTAGAGTTAGGGTTAAGTTTAGGGTTATGGTGAGTTGAAGGGATAGGGTGAGGTTTAGTGAGAGGTTGAGGGTTATGGTTAGTGTTAGGTGAGGGTGAGGGTTAGGGTTAGGGTGCGGGTTAGGGTGACAGTTAGGGTTAGGGTGAGGGAGAGGGTGAAAGTTAGGGTTAGGGTTAGGGTTAGGCTTAGAGTTAGGGTGAGGGTGAGAGTAGGGTTAGAATTTGGATTAGGGTTATGGATAGAGTTAGGGTGAGGGTGAGGGTTAGGGTTAGGATAAGAGTTAGGGTGAGAATGAGGGTGAAGTTCAGTGTTAGGATTAGTGTTAGGGTTAGGTTTAGGGTGAGTGTTAGGGTTAGGGTTAGGGTTAGGGTTAGGGTGAGTGTTAGGGTTAGGGTTAGGATGAGGTTGATGGTTCGGGTGAGTGTGAGTGTTCGGGTGAGGGTGAGGTTTACAGTGTGGGTGGGAGTTAGGTTTCGGCTGAGTGTTAGGGTGATGGTGACGTTTAGGGTTAGATTTAGCGTTACGGTTAGGGTGAGGATTACGGTGAGGGTTAGTGTTAGTTTGAGTGTTAGGGTTGGGGTGAGGCTTAGGGTTAGGGTGATATTTAGGGTGATGGTGAGTGTTAGTGTGAGGGTGATGGTTAGGGTTAGGGTTAAGGTGAGGGTTAGGTTTAGTATTAGGTTTAGGGTTAGGTTTAGGGTGAGTGTAAGGGTGAGGGTGAGGTTTAGTTTTGGGTTTTGGGTGAGAGTTAGGGTTAGGTCGAGGATTAGGGTTAGGTTTAGGGTTAGGGTTAGGGTGAGTTTAATGGTTAAGATGAGGTTTAGGGTGAGGGTGAGGTTTACGGTTAGCATTTGGGTTGGGGTGAGTGTTAGGTTTAGGTGCGGGTTAGGGTGAGGTTTAGGGTTAGGGTGAGAGTGAAGGTGAGGGTTAGAGTTAGGGCGTGGGTGATACTGAGGGTTAGAATTTGGATTAGGGTTAGGGTTAGAATTAGGGTGAGGGTGAGGGTTAGGATTAGAGTTAGGGTGAGAGTGAGGGTGAGGTTCAGAGTTAGGATTAGGGTTACGGATAGGGTTAGGGTGGGGATACGGGTAAATGTTCGGGTTAGGGTTAGGGTTAGGGTTACTGTGAGTATAAGGGTTAGGGTGAGGGTTAGGTAGAGGTTGAGGGTTAGGGTTAGGGTGAGGGTTAGGTTTAGGGTTAAGGTGAGGTTTAGGGTTAGGATGAGATTTATGGTGAGGGTTAGGGTTAGAGTGAGGGCTAGGGTTAGGGTTAGAGTTAGGATTAAGATTAGGCTGAGGCTGAGGTTTAGTGTTAGGGTTAGGTTGAGGGTTAAGTTTAGGATGGTGAGGGTGTTGGTTAGGGTGAGGGTGAGTGTGAGGGTGTGTGTTTCGGTTAGGTAAGGTTTAGGGTTAGGGTTATGATGAGGATTAGGGTGAGGGTGAGGTTTAGGTTGAGAGTTAGTTTGAGGTTGAGGGTTAGGGTTAGTTTTAGGATGAGGGTTGGGGTTAGGGTGGTGTTTAGTGTGAAAGTGTGGTTTAGTATGAGTTTTAGGGTTAGGGTTAGGGTTATTGTATGGTTTAGGGTTAGGGTTAGGTTGAGGGAGAGGGTAGGGTTAGCGTTAGGATTAGTGTGATCGTAGGGGTGAGGGGTAGGTTTAGGATTAGGGTTTGGGTTAGGCTAAGGGCTAGGGTGAGGTTGAGGGTGAGGGTGAGGGTGAGGGTTTCTGTTAGGTAAGGGTTATGGTTATTGTCAGGGTGAGGATTAGATTGAGGGTGAGGATTAGGTTTAGGGTGAGTGTTAGGGTTTTTATTTTGGTGAGGGTTAGGGTTAGGGTGAGGTATAGAGTGAGGCTGAGTGTTAGGATGAGCATTAGGGTTCGGGTGAGGTTGAGCATTAGGGTGTGGGTGAGGGTTAGGGTTAGGGTGAGGTGTAGGGTGTCGGTGAGTGTTAGGTTGACTGTGAGGGGTTATGGTTAGATTTAGGGTGAGAATTAGGGTTAGGGTTAAGGTTAGGGTGATGTTTAGGGTGAGGTGTATGGTTAGGGTTAAGGTGAGGGTTAGGATTAGGTTGAGGGTTAGGGTTAGGGTTAGGGTTAGGTTGAGTGTAAGGGTCACCGTGAGGGTTAGGGTGAGGATAAGGGTTAGGGTTAGCGTTAGGTTTAGGGTGGGGTTTACATTGACGGTTAGGTTTTGTGTTAGATTTAGGGTTATTGTGAGGGTTAGGGTGAGGGTTAGGGTTAGGTTTATGCTGAGGGTGAGGTTGAGGTTTAGGGTTAGGTTTAGGGTCAGGGTTAGGGTGAGAGTGAGGGTGAGGGTGAGGGTGAGGTTTTCGTTTAGGTAAGGGTTAGGGTTAGTGTGAGGAATAGGGTGAGGGTGAGGGTTAAGTTGAGGGTTAGGGATAGGTTTACGGTTAGGGTGAGGGTGAGGTTGAGGTATAGGGTTAGGGTTAGGGTTAGATTTAGGTTGACCGTGAGGATTAGAAATAGGATTAGGTTTAGGGTTAGAGTTGGGGTGAGGTTGAGGGTGAGGGTTAGGGTTAGGGTTAGAGTTAGTTTGGGGTTGAGGTGAGGGTTAGTGATAGGATTAGGGTTAGTGTTAGGGTTTGGGTGAGGTTGAGGGTGAATGTTAGGGTTAGGGTTAGGTTTATTGTGAGGATAAGGGTTAAGTTGAGGGTTAGGGTGAGGGTGAGGGCGACAGTGAGGTGTAGGGTGAGGTTGAGGGTTAGGGTTAGTTTTAGGGTTAGGGTGAGTTAGGGTGAGGGTTAGGGTTAGGGTTTGGGTTAGGGTGAGAGTGAGTGTTAGTGTTAGGGTTACGGTGAGGGTTAAGTTTAGGGTGAAGGCTAGGGTGTGGGTGAGTTTTAGGTTGAGGGTGAGGGTGAGGGTGACGGTTAGGTAAATGTTAGGGATAGTGTTATGGTGAGGATTAGGTTGAGGTTTAGGTTTAGTTTTAGGGTAAGGGTGAGGGTGATGGTGAGTTTTAGGGTTAGAGTCAGGGTGAGGGTTGGGGTGAGGGATAAGGTTAGTGGTAGGGAGAGGGTTAGGGTTAGGGGTTAGGTTAGATTTAGGTTTAGAATGAGGATAAAGGTTAGGGTGAGGGTTAGGGTTAGTGTTAGGGATAAGTTTAGGGTTAGGGTGAGGGTTAGTGTTAGTGTTAGGGTGAGTGTTGGGGTTAGGGTTAGGGTAAAGATTAGGGTTAGGGTGAGGGTTAGGGTTAGGGTTAGGTTGAGGTTTAGGGTTAGGGTGAGGGGTAGGTTTAGGGTTAGGGTAAGGGTTAGGGTTAGGGTGAGGGCTAGGATTAAGTTTAGGGGTAGGATGAGGGTGAGGGTGAGGGTGAGGGTTAGGGTTAGGTTTTAGGTGAGGGTTAGAGTGTGTGTGATGGTTAGGGTTAGGTTGAGTGTTAGGGAGACCGAGAGGGTTAGGGTGAGTGTGAGGTTTAGGGATAGGGTTAAGGTGAGGGTTAGTGTTAATGTTAGGTTAAGGTTTAGGGTGAGGGTTAGGGTGAGGGTAGGGTTAGACTTAGGGTGAGGATTAGTGTTAGTGTGAGGGTTAGATTTAGGGTTAGACTTAGGGTTAGTGTATGGTTAAAGGTTAGATTGAGGGTTAGGGTGAGTGTGAGTGTTATGGTTACCGTTAGGGTTAGGTTAACGGTTAGGGTGAGGGTTAGGTTTAGGGTGAGGGTTTGGGTGAGAGTACTGTTTAGCGTGAGGGTGAGGGTTTGGGTGAGGGTGAGCGTTAGGGTTATGGTTAATGTTAGGGTGAGGGTTAGGGTTAGGGTTAGTGTTAGGGTGTGGGTTAGGTTGAGGGTTAGGGTTAGGGTTAGGGTCAGGTTTAGGGTTAGTGTGAGAGTTAGGGTTATGGTTAGGGTTAGTGTTAGGATAAGGGTGAGGTTGAGGGTTAGGTTGAGGGTGAGCTTGAGTGTTAGGGTTAGTGTTAGGGTAAGGGTGACGTTTACGGTGTTAGGGTTAGGGTTAGTGCTAGGGTCAGGGTTAGGTTTAGGGTGTTATTTAGGGTGAGGTTGAATGTTAGGGTGAGGGTGATGGTTAGGATTAGGGTTAGCTTTAAGGTTAGGGTGAGGGATAGGTATAGGATTAGGGTTACGGTTAGGATTAGGGTGAATGTAAGCTTTAGGTTGATGTTTTGGGTGACCATGAGTGTTAGGTTTTGGGTGAGGGTTAGCGTTAGAGTGCATATTAGGGTTAGGGTCAGGATTTTAGGGATTTTAAGGTTTAGGGTGAGGTTTATGGTGAGGGTTAGGGATAGGATTAGCGTGAGGGTTAGTGTGAGGGTTAGGGTTATGGTTAGGGTGATTGTTAGGGTGAGGGTTAGGGTTAGGATGAGGGTTATGGTTAGAGTTAGGGTGAGAGTATTGCTTAGGGTGAGGGTGAGGATCAGGGTGAGGGTGAGGTTGAGGGTGAGTGTTAAGGTGACAGTGAGGGTGACAGAGATGGTGAGGGTTAGGTTTAGGGTTAGGGTTAGGGTGAGGGTGAGGGTTAGGGTTAGGATTGGGGTTAGGGT
Organism: Dipodomys merriami; assembly: GCF_024711535.1. Classification (NCBI taxonomy): domain Eukaryota; kingdom Metazoa; phylum Chordata; class Mammalia; order Rodentia; family Heteromyidae; genus Dipodomys; species Dipodomys merriami. Next base: position 4,050,492 of record NW_027206157.1, read on the forward strand.
TAGGTTTAGGCTGATGGTTAGGATGAGGGTGAGGTTTAGCATGAGGGTGAGGGTGATGGTGAATGTTAGGGTTAGGATTATGTTTAGGGTGAGTTTTAGGGTTAGGGTTAGGGTTAGGGTGTGGGTGAGGGTTAGGTTTTGGCTGAGTGTTAGGGTGACGGTGAGGGTTAGGTTGAGTGTGAGGGTTAGGATTGTGGTTAGGGTTAGGTTCAGGTTTAGGTTTAGGGTGAGTGTGAAGGTGAGGGTTAGGTTTAGGATTAGTCTTAGGTGTTTGGTAAGGCTTAGAGTGAGTGTGAGTCTGAGGGTCAGAGTTAAGTTTAGGGTGAGGGTTAGGGTTAGGGTTAGGGTTAGGTTGAGGGTGAGGGTGAGGGTTAGGTTGTGGGTGATGGTGAGGGTGACGGTGAGGGTGAGGGTTAGGTTTAAGGTAAGGTTTAGGGTAAGAGTGAGTGTGAGGATGAAGGGTAGGGTGAGGGTGATGGTGAGTTTGAGGGTGAGGGTGAGGGTTAGGGTTTGGGTGAGTTTTAGGGTTAGGGTTAGGTTTAAGGTTAGGGTGAGGGTTAGGGTTAGGGTTAGGGTGAGGGTGAGGGTTAGGATTAGGATTAGGGTTAGGGTTAGGTTGAGGTTTAGGGATAGGTTTAGGGTTAGGGTTAGGGTATGTTTAGGGTTAGGTTTAGAGTTAGGGTGAGGGTGAGGGTGAGGGTTAGGTTTTGGATTAGGGTTAGGGTTAGGCTGAGGGTGAGGTTGAGGTTGAGTGTCAGGGTTAGATTTAAGGTGAGGGTTAGGATTAGGGTTAGGGTTAAGGGTAAGGTGAGGGTTACGTTTAGGATTAAGTTTAATATGAGGGTTAGGCTGAGGGTATGGGTTAGGTTTCGTGGGAGGGTAAGTTTTAGGGTGAGGGTGATGGTGAGGGTTAGGCCTTAGGGTTAGGGTGAGTGTAAGGATGAGTGTTCGTGTTAGTGTTAGGGTTAGGGTTAGGGTTAGGGTGAGGGTTAGGGTAAGGGTAAGGGTTAGGGTGATTTTTAGGGTGAGGGTTAGTGTTACTGTTAGGGTTAGGGTTAGGGTGAGGGTTAGGGTGAGGTTCAGGGTTAGGGCGAGGTTTACGGTGACAGTGAGGGTTAGGGTGAAGGAGATTGTTAGGGTTAGGGTTAGGGTGAGGGTAAAGTTTAGGGTGAGGTCTAGTGTGAGGTAGAAAGTTAGGGTGAGGGAAAGGGGTAGGGGTAGGGTTAGGGTTAGGTTTAGGGTTAGCCTGTGGTTTCGGGTTAGTATGAGGGTGAGGGCTAGTTTTAGCATTAGGGTTAGGGTTAGGTATAGGGTTAGGGTGAGGGCGAGGGTGAGATTGAGGTTGAGGTTAGGGTTAGGTTTAGGGTTAGACTGAGGGTGGGGTTGAGGGTGAGGGTGAGGGTCAAGTTTAGGTTTAGTTTTTGGGTGAGGGCTAGGGTGAATGTGAGGAATAGGGTGAGGTTGAGGTTGAAGATCAGTGTTAGGCTTAGGGTGAGGATTAGGGTTTGCGTTAGGGTGAGGGTTAGGATTAGGGTGATGTTTAGGGTGAGGGTGAGATTTAGGGTGAGGGCGAGTGTGAGGATTAGGGTGTAGGTGAAGGTAAGGATTAGGGTGAGGATTAGGGTGACGGTGAGGGTTAGGGTGAAGGTAAGGTTTAGGGTTAGGGTTAGGGTGAGGTTTAGGGTTAGGGTTAGGGTGAGGGGTTAAGTGAGGGGTTGGGTAAGGGTTAGGGTGAGATTTAGGGTTAATGTGAGGGTTGGGGTTAGGCTTAGTGTTAATGTGAGGGTAAGGTTTAGGGTGAGGGTTAGGTGGAGAGTGAGGGTTAGGGTTAGCCTTAGTGTTAGGCTGAGTTTTATTGTGAGGGAAAAGGTGAGGGTTAGGGTTATTATGAGGGTGAGGTTTAGAATTAGTTTTATGGTGAGGGTTAGGGTGAGGGTGAGGTTTAGGGTAGGGTTAGGGTCAGGTGAGGGTTCAGGTGAGGGTGAGTTTTAGGGTGTAGATGATGGTTAGGGTTAGGGTAAGGGTTATGGTGATGTTGAGGGTTAGGATGAGGGAGAGGGTTAGGGTTATGGTGAGCGTTAGAGTGAGGATTAGGGTTAGGTTTAGTGTGAGGATTAGGGTTAGGGTAAGGGTTAGTGTGAGGTGAGGGTGAGATTGAGGTTGAGGTTAGGGTTAGGGTTAGGGTTAGACTGAGGGTGGGAGTGAGGGTGATGCTGAGGGTGAAGTTTAGGGTTAGTTTTAGGGTGAGGGCTAGTGTGAGGGTGAGGGCTAGGGTGACGGTTTGGGTGAGGATTAAGGTGAGGTTGAGGTTGAAGATGAGGGGTAGGGTTAGGGTTAGGGTTAGGGTGAGGGTTAGGGTTAGTGTGAGGGTTAGGGTTAGGGTTACTGTTAGGACTAGGTTTAGTTTGAGGGTAAGGGTTAGAGCGAGTGTTAGGGTTAGGGTAAGCGTTGGGGTTAGCATTAGTGTTAGGGTGAGGGTTAGGGTGAAGGTTAGGGTGAGGCTTAGGTTTAGGATTAGGTTTAGGGTGGGTGTTAGGGTGAGGGTTAGGTTTACGTTTAGTGTTAGGATAAGGGTGAGTGTCAGGGTGAGGGTTAGGGTTAGGGTTAGCATTAGTGTGAGGGTTTCGGTTATGTAAGGGATAGGGTTAGGGTTCGGGAGAGGATTAGGTTGAGGGTGAGGGTTAGGGTTAGGTTTACGGTGAGCGTTAGGATGAGGATTAGGGTTAGTGTTAGGATGAGGGTTAGGGTTAGGGTTATGGTGCAGGTAAGGTTTAGGGTGAGGTTTTACGTACGGTGATTGTTACGGTTAGCGTTAGGTTTAGGGTGAGGTTTAGGGTGAGGGTTAGGTTTAGGGTGAGGGTTAAGGTTAGGTTGAGGCATCGGTGAGGGTGATTGTTAGAGTGAGGGTGAGGGAGAGAGTGAGGGTTTTGGTTAGGTAAGTGTTAGGTTTAGGGTGAAGGCTAGTTTGAGGTTGAGGGTTAGGTTGAGAGTGAGGGTGAAGGTGAGGGTTTCGGTTAGGTAAGGGTTAGGTTTATTGTTAGCGTGAGGTTTAAGTTGAGGGGGAGTGCTAGTGTGAGGGTTAGGGTTAGGGTTAGGGTGAGGGTGAGGTTTAGGGTGAGGGGTAGGTTTAGGTATAGGCTGAGGGTTAGGGTTCATGTGAGGGTTAGGGTTAGGGTTATGGTTAGTTTTAGTGTGAGGATAAGTGTTAGGATGAGGGTTAGGGTGAGGGTGAGGTTAGGGTTAGGTTTAGGGTAAGGTTTATGGATAGGGTGAGGGTTAGGGTTAGGGTTAGGATTAGGGTTAGAGTGAAGTGAGGGTTAGGGTTAGCCTTAGGTATGGGGTGACAGTTAGGTTGAGGGTTAGGGTTAGGTTTAGGGTTAGGGTGAGGGTTAGTGTTAGGGTTAGGTTTAGGGTAAGTTTAGAGTTAAAGTTAGGGTAGGGTTAGGTTTAGGGTTAGGTTTGGGGTGAAGTGAGGATTAGGGTTAACGTTAGGGTTAAGGCGATGTTTAGGGTGAGGGTTAGGGTTAGGGTGAGTGTTAGAGTTAGGGTTAGGGTTAGGGTAAGGTTTAGGGTTAGGGTGTGTGTGAGGGTTAGGGTGAGGATTAACATGAGGGTGATGGTTAGGTTGAGGGTTAGTTTTAGGGTAAGGGTTAGGGTGAGAGTTAGGGTTAGGGTGATGTTTAGGGAGAGGCTGAGTGTTAGGGTGAGGGTGACGGTTCGGGTGAGGGTTCGGGTTCAGGTGAGGGTTCGGGTTCAGGTGTGGGTTAGGGTTAGGATTAGGTTGGGGTTAGGGTAACTGTGTGGGTTAGGGTAAGGGTGAGGTTTAGGGTTAGGGTTAGGGTGAGTGTTAGGGTGAGGGTTAGGGTTAGGGTGAGGGTTAGGTTTAGAATTAGGGTTAGGGGTAGGGTTAGGCTGAATGTGATCGTGAGGTTGAGGTTGAGAGTGAGGTTTAGGGTTAGGGTTAGGGTGAGGGTTAGGGTTAGTGTGAGGGTTATGGTGAGGTTTAGGTTGAGTGTTAGGTTTAGGTGTAGGTTGATGGCTGGGGTAAGTTTTAGAGTTAGGGTGAGGGTTAAATTGAGGGTGCGGGTGAGGATTAGGTTTAGGGTTAGGGTGAGGGTGAGGTTTTGGTTTAGGATTATGGTTAGGGTTAGGGTTAGGCTTAGGGTGAGGTGACTGTGAGGTTGAGATTTAGAGTTAGGGTGAGGGGTAGGGTGAGGGTGAGGTTTAGGTTGAGGGTTTGGGTTAGGGTGAGGGTTAGGGTCCGGGTGATGTTTAGGTTGAGGGTGAGGGTTAGGGTGAAGTTGAAGGTTCGTGTTCGGGTTCAGGTTCGGTGAGTATGAGGGTTAGGATGTGGGTGAGGGTTAGGGTTCGGGTGAGTTTTAGGGTGACGGTGAGTATTAGGGTGAGGGTAAGGGTTAGGGTTAATATTATGGTTAGGGTGATAGTGATAGGCTTAGGGTGAGGGTTAGCATTAGTGTGACGGTTAGGGTTATGTATAGGGTTAGTGTTAGTGTGAGGATAAGGGTTAGGGTGAGGGTGAGGGTTAGGATTATGATTTGGGTTAGGGTGAGGGTGAGGGTTAGGGTTAGGATTAGGGTTAGGGTAAGGTTTACAGTGAGGGTTAGGGTTAGGGTGATTGTTAGGTTTAGGGTTAGTGTGACTGTTATTGTTAGGATTAGGGTTATGGTTAGGGTTAGTGTTATTGTTAGGGTTAGGGTGAGGGTTAGGGTTAGTGTGAAGGTGAGGTTTAGCGTTAGGGTTAGGGTTAGGGTGAGTGTGGGGGTGAGTGTTAGGGTTAGGGTTAGAGTGAATGTTATTTTTACGATTAGGGTTATGGTTAGGGTTAGTGTTATTGTTAGGGTTAAGGTTAGAGTTAGAGTTAGGGTTAGTATGAGGATAAAGTTTAGGGTGAGGGTTAGAGTTAGTGTTAGGTTTAAGGTTAGGTTTAGGGTGAGGGTTAGTGTTAGGGTGATGTTTAGGGTGAGGGTGAGGGTTAGGGTGAGGGTGAGGTTGAGGGTGAGTGTGAGGGTGAGGGTGACAGTGAGGGTTAGGTTTAGGGTGAATGTGAGGGTTAGGGTTAGGACTAGTGATAGGTTTAGGGTTAGGCTGAACTTAAGGGTGAGGCTGAGGGTTAGCTTTAGGGTGAGGTTTAGGGTGAGGCTTAGTGTTAGGGTTAGGTTTAGGCTTAGGGTGAGGGTTAGGGTGAGTGGTAGGGTTAGAGTTAGGGTGAGGGTTAGTGTTAGTTTGAGGGTTAGGTTTAGGGTTAGACTTAGGGTTAGTGTATGGTTAAAGGTTAGGGTGAGGGTTAGGGTGAGGGTGAGTGTTAGGGTTATCATTAGGGTTAGGGTGAGGGTTAGGTGTAGGGTGAGGGTTAGGGTGAGGGTAATGTTTAGCGTGAGGGTGAGGGTTAGGGTGAGGGAGAGGGTTAGGGTTAGATTTAGGGTTAGTATTAAGGTTACGGTGAGATTTAGGGTTAGGGTTAGGTTTAGGTTGAGGGTGAGGTTGAGGGTTAGAGTTAGTGTTAGGTAAGGGTTAGCGTTAGGTTTAGGGTGAGGATTAGGTTGATGTTGAGGGTTAGGGTGAGGTTTAGGGTAGGGGTTAGGGTGAAGGTTAGGGTTAGAGTGATGTTTAGGGTGAGAGTGAGGGTTCGGGTGAGGGTTAGGTTTCGGCTGAGTGTTAGGGTGACGATGAGTTAGGGTGAGGGTGAGCGTTAGGGTTACGGTTAGTGTTAGTGTTAGGATAAGGGTGAGGGTGACGTTTAGGTTGAGGGTGACGGTGAGGGTGAGGGTTAGGATTAGGATTAGGGTTAGGATTAGGGTTAGGATTAGGGTGAGGTTTAGGTATAGGTTTAGGGTTAGGGTGAGGGTTTGTTTAGGGTTAGGTTTAAAGTTAGGGCAAGGGTGAGGTTGAGGGTTAGGGTTTGGATTAGGGTTAGTGTTAGGGTTAGACTTAGGATAAGGTTGAGGGTGAGTGTGAGTGTTAGGGTTAGGGTGAGATTTAGGTTTAGGCTTTGGGTTAAGGGTAAGGTGAGGGTTGGGTTTAGGGTTAAGTTTAATATGAGGGTTAGGCTAAGATTTAGGTTTAGGCTTCTTGTATGGGTAAGGGTTAGGATGTGGGTTAGGGTGAGGGTGAGGGTTATGGTTAGGCTTAGGGTTAGGGTGAGGGTTAGTGTGATGGTTAGGGTAAAGGTTAGAGTGAGGGTTCGGGTGAGGGTAAGGGTTAGGGTGAAGGTTATTGTTACTGTTAGGGTTAGGGTGAGGGTAAGTGTTATGGCTAGTTTAGGGTGAAGGTGACGGTTAGGGTGAAAGACAAGGTTAGGGTTAGGGTTAGTTTGAGGGTTAGGTTTAGGGTGAGGGCTAGTGTGAGGGAGAGGGTTAGGTTGAGGGTGAGGGGTAGTGGTATGGTTAGGGATAGGGTTAGGTTTAGGCTGAGGGTTAGGGTTAGTGTGAGGGTGAGGGCTAGTTTTTGCATTAGGGTTAGGATTAGGGTTAGGGTTAGTGTGAGCGGGAGGGGGAGGTTGAGGTTGAGGTTAGGTTTAGGGTTAGGGTTTGGCTTAGGGTCGGGGTGAGGGTGAGTGTGAGGGTGAGTGTTAGGGTTAGTTTTTGGGTGAGGGCTAGGGTGAGGTTGAGGGTGAGGGTGTTGGTTAGGGTGAGGGTGAGGGTTTCCGTTAGGAAAGGCTTAGGGTTAGGGTTAGGATGAGGATCAGGGTGAGGGTGAGGTTTAAGGTGATTGTTAGGGTTAGGGTGAGGATTAGGGTTAGGGTTTAGGTGAGAATTAGGGTTAGGGTGAGGGTTAGGGTTAATGTGAGGGTTAGGGTGAAGGTGAGGTTTAGGGTTAGAGTGAGGGTGAGTGTGAGGGTTAGGTTCAGAGTGAGGATTAGGGTTAGCGTTAGTGTTAGGGTGAGGGTGAGGGTTAGGGTGAGTGTAAGGGTGAGGGTTAGGTTGAGGGTTAGTTTTAGTGTGAGGATTAGGGTTAGGGATAGATTTAGGGTTAGTGTGAGGTTAAAGGTTAGGGTGAGGATTAGGGTGCGGGTGAGGGTTAGGGTTAGGATTAGGGTTAGGTTAAGGGTTAGTATTAGGTTTAGGGTTAGGTTTAGGTTTAGGGTTATTGTTAGGGCTAGGGTTAGGGTTAGGGTGAGTGTGAGTGTGAGGGTTAGCGTTACAGTTAGGGTTAGGGTGAGAATGAGTTTGAGTGTTAGCATTAGGGTAACTGTTAGGCTGCGGGCGAGGCTGGGGTGAGGGTGAGTGTTAGGGTTAGGGTTACGGGGAGGGCTAGGTTGAGCGTGAGTGTTAGGGAGAGGTTTAGGTAGAGGGTTAGTCTTAGGGTGAGGGTTACGGTTAGGGTGATGTTTAGGGTGAGGTTGAGGGTTAGGGTGAGGTTTGAGGGTGAGGGTGACGGTGAGGGTTATGGTTAGGGTTAAGGTGAGGTTTATTGTTCGGATTACGGTTAGGGTTAGGGTGAGGGTGAGGGTTAGGGTTTGGGTTAGAGTTCGGGTTCAGGGGAGGGTTAGGTTATAGATGACGGTTAGGGTGAAGGTTAAGGTTAGGGTGAGGGTTAGGGTGAGGGTGTGGGTTAGCGTTATGTTTAAGGTGATGGTTAGGGTTAAGGTTAGGGTTAGGGTGAGGGTTAGCGTGAGGGTTAGGATTAGGGTTCGTGTGAGGGTTAGGGATAGTGTGAGGGTTAGGGTTAGGTTTAGTTTGAGGATAAGGGTTATGGTGAGGTGATGGAGACAGTGAGGTTGAGGGTTAGCGTAAGGGTTATTGTGAGGTTTAGGGTGAGGGTTAGTGTTAGGGTGAGGGTTACGGTTAGGGTGATGTTTAGGGTGAGGTTGAGGGTTAGGGTGAGGGTTAAGGTGAGTGTGAGGGTGAGGGTGACGGTGAGGGTTATGGTTACGGTTAGGAGTGAGGGTGAGGGTGAGGTTTTCGGTTACATAAGAGTTAGGGTTATTGTTAGGGTGAGGGTTAAACTGAGGGTGAGCATTAGTGTGAGGGTTAGGGTTAGGGTGAGTGTAAGGTTTATAGTTAGGTTGAGGGGTAGGGTTAGGGTGATGTTTAGGGTGAGGGTGAGGGTTGGGGTGAGGGTTAGGGTTCGGGTGAGTGTGAGGGTTAGGGTCTGGGTGATGGTTTCGGTTACAGTGAGGGTTAGTGTGATGGTGAGAGTTAGGTTGAGTGTGTGGGTTAGGGTTAAGTTTTGGGTGAGGGTTTGGGTTAGTTTTAGGGTGATGGTGAGGGTTAGGGTGAGGTGTAGGGTTAGGGTTAGGGTGAGGGTTAGGGTTAGTGTGAGGGTTAGGGTTAGGGTGAGGGTTAGCGTAAGGTTTAGGTTTAGGGTGAGGTTTAGGGTTAGGGTTAGGGTTAGTGTTAGGGTTAGGATGAGGGTTAGGGTTAGTGTTAGGGTTAGGGTTAGGGTTAGGGTGAGGGTTAGAGTTAGGGTTACGGTTAGTGTAAGGTTTAGGGGTAGGATTAGGGTTAGGGTTAGGGTGAGGATTAGGGTGAGGGTTCGGGTTCGGGTTCAGGTGAGTGTGAGGGTCATTTTGTGAGTTACGGTTAGGGTTAGGGTCAGGTTAGGGTGACTGTGAGGGTGAGGGTGAGTGTGAGGTTAGGGTTAGGGTTAGGGTGAATGTTAGGGTGAGGGTTAGGTTGAGGGGTAGGGTTAGGGTTAGTGTGAACCTTAGGGTTAGTGTGAGGGTTAGGGTTAGGGTTAGGGCTAGGGTTCGTGTGAGGTTAAAGTTTAGGGTGAGGGTTAGTTTGAGGGTGAGGGTTAGGTTGAGGTTAGTGTTAAGGTAGGGTTGAGGTTAGGTTTTCAGGAGGGTTATGGTTAGGGTGATGTTTAGGGTGAGGGTGCGGGTTAGGATGAGTGTGAGGTTTCGGGTGAGGGTGAGTGTTCAGGTGTGGGTGAGGGTTAGGTTGTGGTTGAGGTTTAGGGTTAAGTTCGGATTACTGTGACATTGAGGATTAGGGTGACGTGAGGGTTTGTTTTAGTGTTAGGGTCATTGTTAGGGTGAGGGTTAGGTTGAGCGGTAGGGTTAAAGTTAAGGTGAGGGTTAAGGTGAGGGCTAGGGTGAGGGTGAGTGTTTCGGTTAGGTAAGGCTTAGGGTTATTGTTAGGGTGAGGTTTAGGTTGAGTGTGGGGGTTAGTGTGAGGTTTAGCGTTACGGAGATGGTTAGGAATAGAGTTAGGGTGAAGGTTAGGTTTAGGGTGATGTTTAGGGTGAGGATTAGGGTTAGGGTTTGGGTTAGAGTTCAGGTTCAGGGGAGGTTTAAGTTATGGGTGATGGTTAGGGTGAAGGTTAGGGTGACGGTGAGGGTTAGGGTGAGGGTGTGGGTTAGCGTTATGTTTAAGGTGATGGTTAGGGTTAAGGTAAGGGTTAGGGTGAGGGTTAGTGTGAGGGTTAGGATTAGGGTTAGTGTGAGGGTTAGGGTTAGTGTGAGAGTTAGGGTTAGGTTTAGTTTGAGGATAAGGGTTATGATGAGTTGAGGGAGACAGTGAGGGTTAGGGTTAGCATAAGGTTTATTGTGAAGTTTAGGGAGAGGGTTAGTGTTAGGGTGAGGGTTACGATTAGGGTGATGTTTAGGGTGAGGTTGATGGTTAGGGTGAGGTTTGAGGGTGAGGGTGATGGTTAAGGTGTGTGTGAGGGTGAAGGTGACGGTGAGGGTTATGCTAAGGGTTAAGGTTAGGGTGAGGGTGAGGTTTATTGTTCCGATTACGGTTAGGGTTAGGGTTAGGCTGAGGGAGAGGCTGAGGGTTAGTGTTAGGGTTAGGATTAAGGTTAGGGTGAGGGCTAGGGTGAGCGTGAGGTTTAGGGTTAGGGTGAGGTTGAGGGTGAGTGTTAGGTTTTGGGTTAGGGCTAGGCTGAGGGCGAGGGTGGGGTTGAGGGTAAGGGTTAGAGTTAGGGTTAGGCTTAGGGTGAGGATTAGGTTGAGCTTGAGGTTTAGTGTGAGGGTTAGGGTGAGGATTAGGGTTAATGTGATGTTAAGGGTGAGGGTGAGGTTTAGGGTGAGGGTTAGGGTTCGGTTTCACGTGAGGGTTAGGGTGTGTGTGAAGGTTAGTGTTAGGGTGAACGTTTGAGTGACGGTGAGGGTCAGGGTGAGGGTGAGGGATAGGGTTATGTTTAGGGTGAGAGTTAGAGTTAATGTTAGGGTTAGGGTGAGGGGTAAGGTCAGGGGGAGGGTTTGGGTTAGGGTGAGGGTTATGGTTAGTGTCAGGGTTAGGTTTAGGGTTAGGGTTAGTGTGAGGATAAGTGTTATGGTGAGGGTGATGATTAGGGTGAGGGTTAGGGTTGGCGTTAGGGTTAGGGTGAGGTTTAGGGTGAGGGTTAGTGTGAGGGTTAGGGTGAGGTTTAGGGTAAGTGTTAGGGTTAAGCTGAGGGCGAGGGTGAGTGTTAGTGTGTGGGTTAGGGTTAGGGTTAGGGTGAGGGTTAGTTTTAGTTTGAGGATTAGATTTAGGGATAGAGTTAGGGTTAGTGTGAGTTTAAAGTTTAGGGTGAGGTTTAGGGTTAGGGTAAGGGTTAGTGTTAGGATTAGGTTTAGGGTTAGGTTTAGGGTTATTGTTATGGCTAGTGTTAGGTTTAGGGTGAGGGTTACCGTTAGGGTTAGGGTTAAGGTGACAATGAGGGTGAGTTTTAGGCTTAGGGTTAGGGTTAGGCTGAGGGCGAGGGTGGGGGTGAGGGTAAGAGTTAGGATTAGGGTTAGGGTGAGGGCTAGGTTGAGCCTGAGTGTTAGTGTGAGAGTGAGGGTGAGGGTTTCAGTTAGGTAAGAGTTAGGATTAATTTTAGGGTGAGGTTTAAATTGAGGGTGAGGGTTAATGTGAAAGTTAGGGTAAGGGTGAGGATAAGGATTATATTTAGGTTGAGGGGTAGGGTTAGGGTGATGTTTAGGGTGAGGGTGAGGGTTAGGGTGAGGGTTAGGTTTTGGGTAAGTGTGAGGGTTAGGGTGTGGGTGAGGGTTAGGGTTACGGTGAGGGTTAGTGTGACGGTGAGGGTTAGGTTGAGTGTTAGGTTTAGGGTTAGGATTTGGGTGAGGGTTAGGGTTAGTTTTAGGGTGACGGTGAGGGTTAGGGTGAGGTGTAGAGTTACGATTAGTGTGAGGGTTAGGGTTAGTGTGAGGGTTAGGGTTAGGGTTAGGGTTAGGGTAAGGTTTAGGGTTAGGGTGGGGGTTAGAGTTAGGGTTAGGGTTAGGGTGAGTGTGAGGGTTAGGGTTAGCGTTAGGATTAGGATAAGGGTTAGGCTGAGGGTTAGGGTTTGGGTTAGGGTTAGGGTGAGGGTTAGATTTAGGGTTAGGGTTAGCGTAAGGTTTAGGGTTAGGGTTAGGTTTAGGGTGAGGATTAGGGTGAGGGTTAGGGTTAGGCTTAGGGTTAGGTTTAGGGTTAGGGTTAGGGTTAGGGTTAGGGTTAGGGTTAGGGTGAGGGTAAGGGTGAGCGTTAGGGTTAGGGTTAGGATTACGGTGAGGGGTACGGTGAACATGAGGGTTAGTGTGAGGGTTTCTTTTAGGTAATGGATAGGGTTATAGTGAGGTTTAGGACGAGGGTGAGGTTTAGGTTGAAGTTTAGAATTTGGGTGAGGGTGAGGGTGAGGTTTAGTGTGAGGGTTAGGTTGAGGGTGAGGGTTTGTGTTAGGGTTAGGGTTAGAGTGAGGATGATCATTAGGGTGAGTGTGAGTGGGAGTGTGAGGATTAGGATTAGGGTTAGGGTGAGATTTAGGCTGAGGGTGTGGGTGAGGTTAGGTTTAGGATTAGGGTTAGGGTTAGTGTTAGGCTTAGGGTGAGGGTTCAGGTTCGGGTTCGGGTTCGGTTTAGGTTTAGGGTGAGGGTTCAGCGTAGGGTTAGGGTTAGGGTTAGGATGAGTGTTAGGCTGAGGATTAGTATTAGGGTTAGGGTGAGGATTAGGGTTAGTGTGAAGATTAGTGTTAGGGTTAGGGTTAATGTGAGGGTTAGGGTGAGGGTTAGGGTTAGGGTTAGGCTTAGGGTGAGGGTTCAGGTTCGGGTTCCGGTTCGGGTTAGGTTTAGGGTGAGGGTTCAGCGTAGGGTTAGGGTTAGGGTTAGGATGAGGGTTAGGCTGAGGATTAGTATTAGGGTTAGTGTGAGGATTAGGGTTAGTGTGAAGATTAGTGTTAAGGTTAGGGTTAGTGTGAGGGTTACGGTGAGGTTGAGGGTGTGGGTTTAGTTTAGGTAAGGTTTAGGGTTAGGTTAGGGTGAGGATTAGGGTGAGGGTGAGGGTTAAGTTGAGGGTTTGGGTTAGAGTGATGTTTATGGTTTAGGTGAAGGTTCGAGTGAGGGGGAGGGTTAGGGTTAGTGTTAGCGTGAGTGTCAGGGTTAGGGTTACGGTTATTGTGAGGGTTAGGATGAGGGTGAAGGTGAGGGTGAGTGTGAGTGTTAGGGTGAGCGTTTGGTTTAGGATTAGGGTTAGTGAGAGGTTTAGGGTGAGGGTGAGGGTTAGGGTTAAAATTAGGGTAAGGGTGAGCTTGAGTGTTAGGGTTAGGGGTCAGGATCGGGTTAGGGTGAGGATTAGGGTTAGTGTGAGGGTTAGGGATAGGGTTAGGTTTATGGTAAGAGTTTGAGTTAGGGTTAGGTTTAGGGTCAGGGTCAGGGTGAGAGTTAAGTTTAGGTTGAGGTTTAGGGTTAGGTTGAGGGTTAGGGTTAGTGTTAGGGTGAGAGTTAGGCTTAGGTGATGTTCATTGTTAGGGTGAGGGTTAGGGTGAGGGTGAGTGTTCTGGTGAGAGTGAGGGTTAGGTTTAGGGTGAGTGTTAGGGTGAGGGTTAGGGTTAGTTTTAGAGTTAGGGTTATGGTGCTCGTTAGGTTTACAGTTAGAGTGAGGTGTCGGGATAGGTTTAGGTTGACGGTTCGGTTGAGTGTAAGGGTTAGGGTTAGGGTTAGGGTTAGTGTGAGGATAAGGGTTAGGGTGAGGGGTAGGGTGAGGGTGAGGTTTAGGGTTAGCATTAGGGTTAGGCTAAGGTTAAGGGTGAGGGTTAGCGTTAGAGTGAGTGTTAGGGTTAGTGTTAGGGTGAGGGTTAGGGTTAGGGTGAGGTTTATGGTGAGGTTGAGTATTAGTGTGAGGGTTAAGGTGAGGGTGAGGTTTAAGGTGAGGGTGAGGGTAAGGGTGAAGGTGAGTGTGAGGGTTAGGGTTAGGGTTAGGTTTAGGGTGAATGTGAGGGTGAGGTTTAGGTTAGCATTAGGGTTAGGGTTAGGGTTAAGCTGAGGGAGAGGGTGAATGTGAAGGGTGAGGGTTAGATTGAGAGTTAGTGTTAGTGTGAGGGTTAGTGTGATGGTGAGGGTCAGGGTGAGGATGAGGTTTATGGTTAGGATTAGGGTTAGGGTGAGTTTTAGGTTTAGGGTTAGGGTTAGGTTTAGGGTTAGGGTTAGGGTTATTGTTAGGTTTAGGTTTAGAGTTAGGGTGAGGGTGAAGATTGGCATTATCGTTAGGGTTAGGGTTAGAGTGAGGGTGGGGTTGAGGGTTAGGTTTAGGGTTAGGTTTAGATTTAAGTTAAGGCTGAGGGGGAAGGGGAGGTTGAGGGTGAGGGTTAGCATTAGGGTTAGGTTTAGGGTGAGGGCTAGGATGAGGGTGAGGTTTAGTGTGAGGTTTAGGGTGAATCTTTCATTTATGTAAGGGTTAGGGTTAGGGTGAGGATTACGGTGATGGTGTGGGTTAAGCTGAATTTAGGTTTAGGTTGAGGGTTAGGCTTAGGGTTAGGGTGAGGGTTAGGGTTAGTGTGATGTTTAGGGTGAGTGTGAGGGTGAGGCTTAGGGTGCGGGTGAGGGTGAGGGTGAGGTTTAGGTTTAGTTTTAGGGTGAGGGTGAGGGTGACAGTTAGGATTAGGCATAAGGTTAGGGTTAGGGTGAGTTTGAAGGTTAGGATTAAGGTTTGGATTAGGGTGAGGTTGAAGGTTAGGATTAAGGTTTGGATTAGGGTTAGGTAGAGTGTTAGGTTGAGGTGAGTTTTGGGGTGAGAGGGAGGGTTAGGTTGTGGGTGAGTGCTATGGGTAGGGTGAGGATTAGGTTTAGGGTTAGGGTTAAGATTATGGTAAGGGTAAGCGTTAGAGTGAGTTTTAGTGTGAGGATGTGGTTTAGGATTAGTGTTAGTATTAGGGTGAGGGTTAGGTTGAGGGTTAGGATTAGGTTTAGGGTCAGGGTGAGGGTGAGGTATAGGGTGAGGGTTAGGGTTAGGGTGAGAGTTAGGATGAGGGGTTGGGATAGGGTTAGGGTGAGGGTTAGGGTAAGTATTAGGGTTAGGGTTAGGGTTAGGGTTTGTGTGAGGATAAGGGTTAGGGAGAGGGTTAGGGTGAGGCTGAGGGTTAGGGTTAGCGTTAGGGTTAGGGTGAGGGTTAGGGTTAGGGAGAGTGTTAGGGTGAAAGTTAGGTTTATGGTTCAGGTTAGGGTGAGTGTTAGGGTGTGGGTAAGTGTTAGGGTGTGGGTTATGTTGAGGTTGAAGTTTAGGGTTCGGTTGAGGGTAAGAATAAGGATGAGGGTTAGGGTGTTGTTGAGGGATAGGGTGAGGGTTTGGGTTAAGGTTAAGGATAGGGTGAGGATTTGGGTTAGGGTTAGGTTAAGGGTGAGGGTTAGGCTGAGGGGTAGTATTAGGGTTAGGGTGAGGGTTAGGTTTAGTGTGAGTGCTAGGGTTAGGTTTAGGGTGACAGTAAGGTTTAGCGTGAGGTTTAAGGTGAGTGTGAGTTTTAGGGTTAGCATTAGGTTTAGGTTTAGGGTTAGGATGAGTGTTAGGGTTAGGTGTAGGGTTAGGATTAGGGTGAGGGTGAGGGTTAGGGTTAGGGTTAGGTTGAGGGTTAGTACTAGGGTGAGGGCTAGGGTGAAGGTGAGGGTTAGGGTGAAGGTGAGGTTTTTGTTTAGGTAAGGGTTAGATTTAGGGTTAGGGTGAGGATTAGGGTGAGGGTGTGGGTTAGGGTTAGGGTTAGGGTGAGGGTGAGTGTTAGGATGAGGGTTAGCATTAGGGTTAGGGTGAGGGTGAGGGTGAGGTTGAGGTTGAGGGTTAGGGTTAGGCTTAGTGTGAGTGTTTTGGTTACGGTGAGGTTTATGGTTAAGATGAGGGTTAGGGTTAGGTTTAGGGTGAGGGTTAGGGTTAGCGTCATGTTTAGTGTGAGGGTGAGGGTTAGGGTGAGGGTGAGAGGTAGGGTTAGGGTTAGGGGTAGGGATAGGGTTAGTGTGAGGGTAAGGGTTAGGGTGAGGTTTAGTGTGAGGTTGAGGGTTAAGGTTAGGATGAGGGTTAGGGTTAGGTTCAGGGTTAGGGTGAGGGTGAGGATTAGGGTGAGCGTTAGGGTTAGGGTTAGGGTTAGTTTGCGGATTAGGGTGAGGGTAATGGTTAGGATGAGATTGAGGGTGAGGGTGAGGGTGAGGGTTATTGTGAGAGTAAAGGTTAGGGTTAGGGTGAGGGTGAGGGTGAGATTTAGGGTTAGCATTAGAGTTAGGTTGAGTGTGAGGGATAGGGTAAGGGTTAGGGTTAAGGGCTAGGGTGAAGATTAGGTTTAGTGTGAGGTTAGGGTTAGGGTTATGGTTAGGGTGAGTGTGACGTTAAGGGATAGGGTGAGGGTAAGGGTGAGGGTGAGGTGTTTGGTGAGCTTTAGGGATAGGGTGACATTAGGGTGAGTGTTAGGCTTAGGTTTAGGGTGAGGGTTTGGGTTAGGATTAGGATGAGGGTTACCAGTAGGGTGATGTTTATGGTGAGGGTGAGTGTTAGGGTGATGGTTAGGGTGAGGATTAGGATTAGTGTGAGGGTTAGTCTTAGTGTTAGGGTGAGGGATAGTTTGAGGATAAGGGTTAGGGTGAGGGTTAGGGTGATGGTGAGCTCTAGGGTTAGCATTAGGGATAGGGTGAGCTTTAGGTTGAGGGTTAGGTGTAGGGTAAGGGTGAGGGTTAGGTTTAGGTTTAGTGTTAGGGTTAGGCTTAGGGTGAGGGTGAGGGTGAGGGTTAGGTTTAGGATATGGGTTAGCGTTAGAGTTAGTGTGAGTGTTAGGGTGAGGACGAGGGTTCGGGTGATGTTGAAGGTTAAGGTGTGGGCGAGGGTTAGGGTTAGGGTGAGGATTAGTGTTAGGGTTAAGGTTAGGGTTATGGTGAGTGTAAGGTTTAGTGTGAGGGTTAGGGTTAGCGTTAGGGTTAGGATGAGGGTTAAGGTGAGAGTTAGGGTTAGGGTGAGGGTGAGGGTGAGGATTAGTGCTAGGATTATGGTTAGGTTTAGGGGTATTGTGAGGGTGAGGGTGAGGGTGAGGGTGAGGGTTAGGGTTAGTGTTAGTGTGAGGGTTAGGTTTAGGGTGAGGGTGAGGGGTAGGGTGAGGGGTAGGGTTATGGTAAGGTTTTGAGTGAGGGTTAGGGTTAGGGTTAGGGTTACAATGAGGGTCAGGGTGAGGGTTAGGGTTAGGTAGAGGGTTAGGTTTAGGCTGAGGGGCCGGGTTAGGGTGATGTTTATTGTGAGGGTGAAGGTGAGGGTGAGGGTGAGTGTTAGCGTGAGGGTTCAGGTTCGGGTGATTTTTTGGGTTAGGGTGATATTTATGGTGAGGTTTAGGGTTAGGTTAAGATTTAGGCTTCGGGTGAGTGTGAGAGTTAGGGTGAGCGTGAGGTTGAGGGTGATGGTGACTGTTAGGGTTAGGTTTAGTGTGAGGATTAGTGTTAGGGTGAGGATTAGGTTTATGGTGAAGTTTAGGGTTATGGTAAGGGTTAGGGTGAGAGTTAGGGTTAGGGGTAGGGTGAGGGTCAGGGTGAGGGTTAGGGTTAGGTTGAAAATTAGGGTTAGGGTGAGGGTTAGGGATAGTGTTAGGGTGAGAGTTAGGGCTAGGGTGATGTTTAGTGTGAGGGTGAGGGTTCGGGTGAGGGTGAGGGTGAAGGTTAGTGTGTGGTTGAGGTTTAGGGTTAGGGTGAGTGTTAGAGTGTGGGTGAGGTATAGGTTTATGTTTAGGTTTAGGGTGAGCATTAGGGTTAGGGTTAGGGTTAGGGTGAGAGTTAGGTTGAGGTGTCGGGATTGGGTTAGGTTTAGGATTAGGGTTAGGGTTAGAGTTAGTGTGAGGATAAGAGTTAGGGTGAGGGTTAGGGTGAGGGTGAGGGTTAGAGTTAGACCTAGGGTTAGGGTTAGGGTTAGGGTGAGGGTTAGAGTTAGGGTTAGGGTGAGTGTTAGCGTTAGGGTGATGTTTAAGTTGAGTTTGAGGTTTAGTGTGAGGGTCAGGGTGAGGTTGAGTGTTAGGTTGAGGTTGCGGTTGAGGGTGAGTTTAAGAGTGAGGTTTAGGGTTAAGTTTAGGGTGAGGGTTAGGGTTAGTGTTAGGATTAGGGTTAGTGTGAGGGTTAGGGTAGTGTGAGGGTTAGGTTGAGGGGTAGGTTTAGGGTGAGGGTTAGGGTTATGATTAGTGTGAAGGTTAGCATTAGAGTGATGTTTTATATGAGGGTGGGGGTTACTGTTAGGGTTAGTGTCAGGGAAAGGGTTAGGTTTAGGTTTAGGGTTAGGTTGAGGGTTAGGGTGATGGGTAGTTTTAGGGTTAGGGTGAGGGTTAAGGTCAGTGTGAGGGTAAGGGTTAGGGTTAGACTGAGGGTGAGGTTGAAAGTGAGGGTGAGGGTTAGGGTTACCGTGAGGGTTAGGGTTAGTGTGAGGGTTAGTGTGATGGTTAGGGTCAGGGTGAGGGTGAGGGTTAGAATGAGGTTGAGGGTGAGGGTTATGTTTAGGGTTAGGATTAGGGTTAGGTTGAGTTTTAGGGTTAGGTTTAGGGTTTGGGTTAGGATTATTGTTAGGTTTAGGTTTAGGGTGAGGGTGAGGTTTAGGATTAGGGTTAGGGTTAGGGTTAGGCAGAGTGTAGGGTTGAGGGTTAGGGTTAGGATTGCATTTAGGGTTAGGGTAAGGCTGAGGGGGAAGGGAGGTTGAGGGTGAGGGTTAGGTTTAGGGTGAGGGCTAGGGTTAGGCTGAGGGTGAGTTTGAGGGTTTCAGTTAGGTAAGGGTTAGGGTTAGGGTGAGGATTAGTGTGAGGGTAATGGTTAAGCTAAGGTTAGGTTTAGTGTGAGGGTTAGGGTTAGGGTGATGTTTAGGGTGAGGGTTAGGGTTAGTGTTAGGGCGAGAGATAGGGTTAGGATGATGTATATTGTGAGGGTGTGATTTAGGGTGAGGGAGAGGGTGAGGGTGAGGGTTAGGGTTAGGGTTAGGTTTAGGGTGAGTTTGAGGGTGAGGTTCAGGATTAGGAATAGGTTTAGGGTTAGGGTTAGTCTGAGGTTGAGGGTCAGGGTGAGGTTGTAGTTTAGGTTTAGGGTTAGGGTTAGGTTTAGGGTGAGGGTTACGGTTAGTGTGAGGGTTATGTTTAGGGTTAGGGTTAGGGTTAGGGTGAGCGTAAGGGTTAGGGTGAGGGTTAGTATGAGGGTGAGGTTTAAGGTTAGGGTTAGGTTTAGGGTGAGCTTTAGCGTTTGGGTGATATTTAGGTTATCGTCGAGTTTTAGGGTGACGGTTAGGGTGAGGGTGAGGGATAGGGTGAGGATTAGGTTTAGGGTTAAGGATAGGGTAAGGATTAGGGTGAGGGTTAGGGTGAGGTGGAGGGTTAGGGTTAGCATTTGGGTTAGGGTGAGTGTGAGGATTAGGGTTAGGGTGAGGGTTAGGATGAAGGGTAGGCTTAGGATTTGGGTGAGGGTTAAGTTTAGTGTGAGGTTTAGGGTGAGGGTTAGGGTGAGGGATAGGTTTAGTTTGAGGGTTAGGGTTAGGGTTAGAGTGAGGGTAAGTGTTAGGGTGAGGGTTAGGCTGAGGGTGTGATTTAGGGTTAGCATTAGGTTTAGGGTGAGGTTTAAGATGACGGTTACGGTTTAGGGTGAGGGTAAGGTAGAGGTTGATTATGAGGGTTAGGTTTAGGTATAGTTTGAGGGTTAGTGTTAGGGTGAGAGTTAGTTTTAGGGTGAGTGTTAGGGTTAGGGTAAGTGTTAGGGTGAGGGTTAGGGTTAGGGTTGGGTTAGGGTGAGTGTCAGGGTGAGGGTTAGGGTTAGGTTGAGGCTTAGGTTTAGGGTGAGGGTTAGGGTAAATGTTAGGGTGAGAGTTAGGGTTAGGGTGATGTTTATTGTGAGGGTGATTGTTAGGGTAAGGGTGAGTGTTGGGGTGAGGGTGAGGGTGAGGGTGAGGCTGAGGGTTAGGGTGTGGTTGAGGCTTAGGATTAGGGTGAAGTTTAGGCTGACAGTGAGGGTTAGGGTGAGGGTGAGGGTTAGGTTTATGGTTAGGGTTAGGGTGAAGGATAGGGTTAGGGTTAGGGTTAGGGTGAGAGTTAGGGTAAGGTTTCGGGATATGGTTAGGGTGAGGGTTAGGGTTAGTTTGAGGGTTAAGGTTAGGGTTAGTGTGAGGATAAAGGTTAGGGTGAGGTTTAGGGTGATGGTGAGGGTTAGGGTTAGGGTGAGCGTTAGGGTTAGGGTGAGGGTTAGGTTTAGGGTGAGGGTGAGGGCTAGGGTTAGGGTGATGTTTAGGGTGTGGTTGACTGTTAGTGTGAGGGTGAGGGTGAGGGTGAGTGTTAGGGTGAGGGTGTGCGTGAGGGTGAGGTTGAGGATGAGGGTTAGGGTTAGGGTTAGGGTGAGGGTGAGGGTGAAAGAGAAGGTGCCTGTTAGGGTTAGGGTTAGTGTTAGGTTTAGGTTTAGGGTTAGGATGAGGTTTAGGCTGAGTGTTAAGTTTATGGTTAGTGTGAGGGTTAGGGTTAGGATGCAGGTGAGGGTGATGTTTAGGGTTAGTTTTAGGGTGAGTTTTAGGGTTAGGGTTAGGGTTAGAGTTAGGGTTATTGTTAGGGTTTGTGTTAGTGTGAGGGTGAGGGTGAGGGTTTCGTTTAGGTAAGGGTTAAGGATAGGGTGGGGATTAGTGTGAGGGTGAGGGTTAAGCTGAGGATAGGTTTAGGGTGAGGGTTAGGGTTAGGGTTAGGGTGAGGGTTATGGTTAGGGTGATATTTAGGGTGAGGTTGTGGGTTAGGGTGACGGTGAGGGTTAGGGTGAGGGTGAGTGTGTTTGTGAGCGTTAGGGTTAGGTTTAGGTTTAGGTTGAATGTGAGGGTAAGGGTTAGGATTAGGAATAGTGTTAGGGTTAGGTTTAGGCTGAGGTTGAGCGTCAGGGTGAGGGTGAAGCTTTGGGTTAGGGTTAGGTTTAGGTTGAGAGTTACGGAGAGGGGTAGGGTTAGGGTTAGGTTGAGGTTTAGGGTGAGTGAGAGGATTACTGTGAGGGAGAGAGTGAGGGTTAGGGTGAGGGTTAGAGTTAGAGTTAGGGTGAGTTTGAAGGCGAGGGTTAGGTTTAGGATTAGGGTTAAGGTTAGGGTTAGGGTGAGTGTTATGGTGAGGGTTCAGGTGAGGGTGAGTGTGAGGGTTAGAGTGTGCATGAGGGTTAGGGTTATGGTGAGGATTAGGGTTAGGATTAGGGTTAGGGTTCTGGTGAGCTTAAGGTGAGGTTTAGTGTGAGGATGAGGGTTACGGTTAGTGTTAAGGATAGGGTGAGGCTTACAGTGAGTGTTAGGGTTAGAGTTAGGGTTAGGGTGAGGGTGAGGTATAGGGTAAGGGTTAGGGTTAGGGTGAAGTTTTGGGATACGATTAGGGTTAGGGTGAGGGTGATGGCGAGTGTTAGGTTTAGGTTTAGTGTTGGAGTTAGGGTGAAGTTGAGGGTGTTTGGATTAGGGTTAGGATTAAGGTTAGGCTGAGGGTGATGTGGAGGGTGAGGGTGAGGGTTAGGATTAGGATGAGGGTTAGTGTTAGGTTTAGGTTTAGAGTTAGGTTTAGGGTGAGGGTTAGGATGAGGGTTAGGTTCAGGGTAAGGGTGAGGGTGAGGGTGAGGGTTAGGTTTAGGGTGAGGGTTAGGGTTTGGGTGATGTTTATTGTGAAGTTTAGGGTGAGTATGAGGGTTCGGGTGAGGGTGAGGCTTCAGGTGAGTTTGAGGGTTAGGGTGTGTGTGAGGATTATGGTTAGGTTGAGGATTGACGTTAGGTTTTGGGTTAGTGTGAGGGTGAGGGTAAGGGTAGGGTTAGGGTTTGGATTAGGGTTAGGGTTAGGGTTAGAGTGAGGGTTAAGGAGAGGGGTAGGGGTAGGGTTAGGGTGAGGTTTGGGGTGAGAGTGAGGGGTAGGGTGAGAGTAAGGTTTAGGTTTAGGGTTAGGGTTAGGGTGAGGGTGAGGATCAGTGTTAGGATTAGGGTTTGGGTTAGGGTTATTGTGAGGTTGAGGGTGAGGGTGAGGTTAGCGTTAGGGTTAGTGTGAGGGTTAGGGTTAGGGTGAGGTTTAGGTTTAGGTTGAGGGTTAGTTTTAGGGTCAGGGTTAGGGTGAGGGTAAAGGTTCGGGTTAGGGTTAGGGTGAGGGTCAGGGTGAGGTTTAGGGTTAGTAGAGAGTTAGGGTTAGGCTCAGGGGTAGGGTTAGCGTTATGTTTATTCTGAGGGTGAGGTTTCGGGTGAAGGTTAGGGTAAGGGTAATGTTTAGGGTGAGGTTTAGGGTTAGCGTAAGGTTTAGGATTCGGGTGAGTGTGATGGTTAGGGTGTGGGAGAGAGTTTGGTTTAGGTTGAGTGTTAGGTGACGGTGAGGGTTAGGGTGAATTTGAGGGTTAGGGTGATGTTTATTGTGAGGGTGATTGTTAGGGTAAGGGTGAGTGTTGGGGTGAGGGTGAGGGTGAGGGTGAGGCTGAGGGTTAGGGTTAGGGTTAGTGTGAGGGTTAGGTTTAGGGTGAGGGTTAGGTTTAGGTTGAGGGTTAGTTTTAGGGTCAGGGTTAGGATGAGAGTTAGGGTTAGGGTTAGGGTTAGGGTGAGGGTCAGGGTGATGTTTAGGGTTAGGTTGAAGGTTAGGGTTAGGCTCAGGGGTAGGATTAGCGTGATGTTTATTCTTAGGGTAAGGTTTCGGGTGAAGTTTAGGGTTAGGGTGATGGTTAGGGTGAGGTTTAGGTTTAGCGTAAGGTTTAGGGTTCGGGTGAGTGTGATGGTTAGGGTGTGGGTGAGAGTTTGGGTTATGTTGAGTTTTAGGGTGACGGTGAGGGTTAGGGTGAGTTTGAGGGTTAAGGTTAAGTTTAGGGTGAGGGTTAGGATGAGGATTAGGGTGAGGGGTAGGTTTAGGGTTAGGGTGAGGGTTAGGTTTAGGCTGAGGTTTAGAGTTAGGTTTAGGGTAAGGGTAAGGGTTATGGTGAGGGTTAGGTTGAGGGTGAGGGTGAGGGTGAGGGTTTCGTTTAGGTAAGGGTTAGGGTTAGAGTTTGGGTGAGGATTAGGTGAGGGTTAGGGTTAGGTTGAGGGGTAGGGTTAGGGTGAGGGTTAGGGTTAGGGTTAGTGTGAGGGTTAGCGTTACAGTGATGTTTAGTATGAGGGTGAGGGTTAAAGTTAGGGTTAGCGTTAGGGAAAGGATTAGGGTAAGGGTTAGGGTGAGGGTTAGGGTTAGAGGTAGGTTTAGGTTTAGGGTGAGGGTTAGGGTTAGGGTGAGGGTTAGGGTTAGTGTTAGAGTAAGGGTTAGGGTTAGAGTTAGGGTTAGTGTGAGGATAAATGTTAGGGTGAGGGTTAGGTTAAGTGTGAGGGTTAGATTTGTCGTTAGGGTTAGAGTGAGGGTTAGGGTCAGGGTTAGGTTTAGGATTTGGTTTAGTGTGAGGGTTAGGGTGAGGTTGAAGTTTAGGGTGAGGTTGAGGGTTAAGGTGAGGTTGAGGTTGATGTTTATGTTGAGGGTGAGGGTGAGGTTCAGGGTTACGGTTAAGGTTTGCGTTTGGGTGAGGGTGTGGGTTAGGGTTAGGGTGATATTTAGGGTTATTTTTTGGGTTAGGGTTAGGGTGAGTGTGAGGGTTAGGGTTAGGGAAAGGATGAGGATAAGGGATAGGTTGAGGGTTCGGTTGAGGATAAGGTTTAGGGTTAGGGTTAGGGTGAGTATTAGGGTGAGGGTTAGTGTTAGGGTGAGGATAAGTGTTAGGCTGAGGGTTAGGGTGAGGGTGAGTTTAAGGTTAGGGTTAGGGTTATGGTGAGGGTTAGGGTTTGGGTGATGTTTATGGTGAGGTTTAGCGTTAGGTTTATGGTTAGTGTGAGGGTGAGGGTTACGGGTAGGGTTATGGTTATGTTTACGGTGTTGCTTAAGGTGAGGGTTAGGGTTAGGGTTAGGGTGAGAGTTAGGTTGTGGTTTCGAGATAGGGTTAGGGTGAAGGTTAGGGTTAGGGTTAGGGTTAGTGTGAGGATCAGGGTTAGGGTTAGGGTTAGGGTGAGGGTAAGGTTTAGGTTTATCTTTAGGGTTAGGTGTAGGTTTAGCGTGAGGGTTAGGGTTAGGGTTAGGGTGAGGATTAGGGTTAGGGTGATATTTAGGGTGAGGGGGAAGGTTAGGTTGAGGGTGAGGGCGAGGGTGAGGGTGAGGGTTAGGGTTACGGTTAGTTTTACGGTGAGGGTGAGGGTGAGGGTTATGGTTAGTGTTAGGGTTAGGGTTAGGGTGAGGATAAGGGTTAGGGTGAGGGTAAGGGTGAGGGTGAGGGTTAGGGTTAGGGTTAGGGTGAGGGTTAGGGTTTGGGTGATGTTTTGGGTGAGGTTTAGGGTGAGGATGAGGGTTCGGGTGAAGGTAAAGCTTCAGGTGAAGTTGAGCGTTAGGGTGTGTGTGAGGATTAGGGTTAGGCTGAGGGTTAACATTAGGTTTAGGGTTAGTGTGAGGGTGAGGGTTAGGGTTAGGGTTAGGGTTTGGGTTAGGGTTAGGGTTAGGGTTAGGGAGAGGGGTAGGTGTAGGGTTAGGGTGCGGTTTGGGGTGAGAGTGAGGGTTAGGGTGAGAGTGAGTGTAAAGTTTAGGTTTAGGGTTAAGTTTAGGTTGAGGGTGAGGGTGAGGGTCAGTGTTAGGATTAGGGTTAGTGTTAGGGTTATTTTGAGGTTGAGGGTGAGGGTGAGGGTTTGGGTTAGGGTTAGTGTGAGGTTTAGGGTTAGGGTGAAGATTAGGTTTAGGTTCAGGGTTAGTTTTAGGGTCAGGGTTAGGGTGAGGTTTAGGGTTAATGTGAGGTTTAGGGTTAGGTAGAGTGTTAGGGTTAGGCTCAGGGGTAGGTTTAGCGTGATGTTTATTGTGAGGGTTCGGGTTCGGGTGAAGGTTAGGGTTAGGGTGAGGTTTAGGGTTAGCGTAAAGTTTAAGGATCGAGTGAATGTGATGTTTAAGGTCTGGGTGAGAATTTGGGTTAGGTTGACTGTTAAGGTGACGGTGAGGGTTAGGGTGAGTTTGAGGGTTAGAGTTAGGTTAAGGGTGAGGGTTAGGGTGAGGGGCAGGTTTACAGTTAGGGTGAGGTTTAGGTTTAGACTGAGGGTTTGAATTAGGTTTAGGGTGAGGGTAAGGGCTATGGTGAGGGTTAGGTTTTTGTGAGGGTGAGGGTGAGGTTTTCTTTTAGGTAAGGTTTAGGGTTAGAGTTTGGGTGAGGATTAGGTGAGGGTGAAGTTTAGGTTGAGGGGTAGGGTTAGGGTGAGGGTTAGGGTTAGGGTTAGGGTGAGGGTTAGTGTTAGATTGTTGTTTAGTATGAGTGTGAGGGTTAATGTTAGGGTTAGCGTTAGGGAAAGGGTTAGATTTAGGGTTAGGGTGAGGGTTAGGGTAAGAGGTAGGTTTAGGTTTAGTTTGAGGGTTAGGATTAGGGTGAGGGTTAGGGTTAGTGTGAGGGTAAGGGTTAGGATTAGAGTTAAGTTTAGTGTAAGGATAAATGTTAGGGTGAGGGTTAGGTTGAGTGTGAGTGTTAGGTTTAACGTTAGGGATAGGGTGAGGGTTAGGGTGAGGGTTAGGGTTAGGATTAGGGTTTGGTTTAGTGTGAGGGTTAGGGTTAGGTTGATGTTTAGGGTGAGGTTGAGGGTTAGGGTGAGGGTGAGGTTGATGTTTAGGTTGAGAGTGAGGGTGAGTGTGAGGGTTACGGTTAAGGTTTGGGTTTGGGTGAGGGTGAGGTTTAGGGTTAGGGTGATCGTTAGGGTTATTTTTGGGTTAGGGTTAGGGTGAGGGTGAGGGTTAGGGTTAGGGAAAGGATGAGGGTAAGGGTTAGGGTGAGGGTTAGTTTGAGGATAAGGTTTAGGTTTAAGGTTAGGGTAAGTGTTAGGGTGAGGGTTAGGGTTAGGGTTGGGTTAGGGTGAGGGGCAGAGTGAGGGTTATGTTTAGGTTGAGGTTTAGTTTTATGGTGAGTGTTAGGGATAGTGTTAGGGTGAGAGTTAGGGTTAGGTTGTTATTTATTCTGAGTGTGAGGGTTAGGGTGAGGGCGAGTCCTCAGATGAGAGTGAGGGTTAGTGTGAGGGTGAGGGTTAGGGTGTGGTTGAGGGTTAGGTTTAGGGTGATATTTAGGGTGAGGTTGAAAGTTAGTTTGAGGGTGAGGGCGAGGGTGAGGGTGAGGGTTAGGGTTAGGGTTAGTTTTAGGGTGAGGGTGAGGGTGAGGGTTATGTTTAGTGTTAGGGTTAGGGTTAGGGTGAGGATAAGGGTTAGGGTGAGGGTAAATGTGAGGGTGAGGGTTAGAGTTAGGGTTAGGTTGAGGGTTAGGGTTTGGGTGATGTTTCGCTTGAGGTTTAGGGTGAGGATGAGGGTTCGGGTGAGGGTGAGGCTTCAAGTGAGGTTGAGGGTTAGGGTGTGTGTGAGGATTAGTTTTAGGGTGAGAGTTAACGTTAGGTTTAGGGTTAGTGTGAGGGTGAGTGTTAGGGGTAGGGTTAGGGTTTGGATTAGGGTTAATGTTAGGGTGAAGGTGAGGGTTAGGGAGAGGAGTAGGGGTAGGGTTGGGATGAGGTTTGGGGTGAGAGTGAGGGTTAGGGTGAGAGTGAGGGTAAGGTTTAGGTTTAGGGTTAGGGTTAGGGTGAGGGTGAGGGTGAGGGTCAGTGTTAGGATTAGGGTTTGGGTTAGGGTTATTGTGAGGGTGAGTGTGAGGGTGAGGGTTAGGGTTAGGGTTAGTGTGAGGGTTAGGTTTAGGGTGAGGTTTAGGTTTAGGTTGAGTGTAAGTTTTAGGGTCAGGGTTAGGGTTAGGGTTAGGGTTAGGGTGAGGGTCAGGGTGATGTTTAGGGTTAGATAGAGGGTTAGGGTTAGGCTCAGGGGTAGGGATAGCGTGATGTTTATTCTGAGGGTAAGGGTTCGGATGAAGTTTAGGGTTAGGGTGAGGTTTAGGGTGAGGTTTAGGGTTAGCATAAGGTTTAGGCTTCGGGTGAGTGTGATGGTTAGGGTGTGGGTGAGAGTTTGGTTTAGGTTGAGTGTTAGGGTGACAGTGAGGGTTAGGGTGAGTTTGAGGGTTAAGGTTAAGTTTAGGGTGAGGGTTAGGATGAGGGTTAGGGTGAGGGGTAGTTTTAGGGTTAGGGTGAGGGCTAGGTTTAGGCTGAGGGTTAGAGTTAAGTTTAGGGAGAGGGTAAGGTTTATGGTGAGGGTTAGGTTGAGGGTGAGGGTGAGGGTGAGGGTTTTGTTTAGGTAAGAGTTAGGGTTAGAGTTTGGGTGAGGATTAGGTTAGGGTGAGGGTTAGGTTGAGGGTATGGTTAGGGTGAGGGTTAGGGTTAGGTTTAGGGTGAGGGTTAGTGTTAGAGTGATGTTTAGTATGAGGGTGAGGGTTAAAGTTAGGGTTAGCGTTAGGGAAAGGCTTAGGGTAAGGGTTAGGGTGAGGGTTAGGGTTAGAGGTAGGATTAGGGTTAGGGTGAGGGTTAGGGTTAGGGTGAGGGTTATGGTTAGTGTGACGGTAAGGGTTAGGTTTAGAGTTAGGGTTAGTGTGAGGGTAAATGTTAGGCTGAGGTTTAAGTTGAGTGTGAGGGTTAGATTTATCGTTAGGGTTAGAGTGAGAGTTATGGTGAGGGTTAGGGTTAGGATTTGGTTTAGTGTGAGGGTTAGTGTTAGGTTGAAGTTTAGGGTGAGGGTGAGGGTTAGGGTGAGGGTGAGGTTGATGTTTAGGTTGATGGTGAGGGTGAGCGTGAGGGTTACGGTTAAGGTTTGGGTTTGGGTGAGGGTGAGGGTTAGGGTTAGGGTGATCGTTAGGGTTATTTTTTGGGTTAGGGTTAGGGTGAGTGTGAGGGTTAGGGTTAGTGTGAGGGTAAGGGTTAGGTTTAGAGTTAGATTTAGTGTGAGGATAAATGTTAGGGTGAGGGTTAGGTTGAGTGTGAGGGTTAGGTTTATGTTTAGGGATAGGGTGAGGGTTAGTGTGAGGGTTAGGTTTAGGGTTAGGGTTTGGTTTAGTGTGAGGGTTAGGGTTAGGTTGATGTTTAGGGTGAGGGTGAGGGTTAGGGTGAGGGTGAGGTTGATGTTTAGGTTGAGGGTGAGGGTGAGGGTGAGGGTTACGGTTAAGGTTTGGGTTTGGGTGAGTGTGAGGGTTAGGGTTAGGGTGATCGTTAGGGTTACTGTTTGGGTTAGGGTTAGGGTGAGGGTGAAGGTTAGGGTTAGGGAAAGGCTCAGGGTAAGGGTTAGAGTGAGGGTTAAGTTGAGGATAAGGTTTAGGGTTAAGGTTAGGGTGAGTGTTAGGGTGAGTGTTAGGGTTAGTGTCGGGTTAGGGTGAGGGGCAGAGGGAGTGTTATGTGTAGGTTGAGGTTTAGTTTTTTGGTGAGGGTTAGGGATAATGTTAGGGTGAGAGTTAGGATTAGGGTGATGTTTATTGTGAGTGTGAGGGTTAGGGTGAGGGCGTGTCCTCCGATGAGAGTGACGGTTTGGGTGAGGGTGAGGGTTAGGGTGTGCTTGAGGGTTAGGGTTAGGGTGATATTTAGGGTGAGGGTGAATGTTAGGTTGAGGGTGTGGGCGAGTGTGAGGGTGAGGGTTTTGGTTAGGGTTAGTTTTAGGGTGAGGGTGAGGGTGAGGGTTATGTTTAGTGTTAGGGTGAGGATAAGGGTTAGGGTTAGGGTTAGGGTTAGGATTCGGGTTAGGGTTAGGCTGAAGTTGAGGGTGAAATTGAGGGTGAGGTTTAGTGTTAGGGTTAGGGTGAGGGTTAGAGTTAGTGTGAGGTTAAGTGTGATTTTGAGGATCAGGATGAAAGTGCGAGTTAGAATGAGGGTGAGGGTTAGAGTGAGGGTTAGGTTTATGATTCAGGTTAGGGTGAGTTTTAGGTTTAGGGTTAGGGTTAGGGTTAGGGTTATTGTTAGGGTTAGGGTGAGGGTGAGTTTTAGCTTTAGGGTTAGTGTTAGTGTTAGGATGAGGGTGGGGTTGAGGGTTAGGGTTATGATTAGGGTTAGGGTTAGGGTAAGGCTGAGTGGAAAATGAGGTTGAGGGTGAGGGTTAGGGTTACGGTTAGGGTGAGGTCTAGGGTCATGTTGAGGGTGAGGGTGAGGTTGAGGATGAGGGTTTCGGTTAGGTAAGGGTTAGGGTTAGGGTGAGGTTTAGGGTGAGTCTGAGGGTTAAGCTGAGGTTACGTTTAGGATGAAGGTTAGGGTTAAGGTTAGGGTGAGGGTTAGGGTTATCATGATGTTTAGTGTGATGGTGAGGGTTAGTGTGTGGGTGAGGATTAGAGTGAGGGTGAGGGTGAGGCTGAGGGTCAGGGTTAGGGTTATGGTTAGGTTTAGGGTGAGGGTGAGGGTTAGGATTAGGAATAGAGTTAGGGTTAGGGTTAGGTTGAGGATGAGGGTCAGGGTGAGGGTGAAGGTTAGGGTTAGGCAATGGTTAGGGTTAGCGTTATGGTGAGGGTTATGGTTAGTGTGAGCGTTATGGTTATGGTTAGGGTTTGGGTTAGGGTTAGGGTTAGGTTTAGGTTTAGGATTAGGGTTAGTGTTAGGATTAGGCTGATGGTTACGGTTTGGGTGATGTTTAGGGTGAGGGTCAGTGAGAGGATGAGGGTTCGGGTGAGGGTGAGGGTTCGGGTTCGGGTGAGGGTTAGGGTGTGGGTGAGGATTAGGGTTAGGGTGAGGGTTAGCTTAAGGTTTAGGGTTAGTATGAGGGTGAGGGTTAGGGGTAGGGTTAAGGTTAGGTTGAGGGTTAGGTTTAGGGTTGGGGTTTGGGAGAGGTGTAGGGCGAGGGGTAGGGGTAGGGTTAGGGTGAGGTTTAGGGTGAATGTAAGGGTGATGGTGAGGGGGAGGGCTAGGGTTAGGTTTAGGGTTAGTGTTAGGGTGAGTTTGAGGGTTAAGGTTAGGTTTAGGATTAGGGTTAGGGTTAGGGTTAGGGTGAGTGTCAGTGTACGGCTTCCAGTTCGGGTGATGGTTCGAGTTAGGGTGTGGGTGAGGATTAGGGTTAGGGTGAGGATTAGGGTTAAGGTTAGGGTTAGGGTTATGGTGAGGGTAAGGTTTAGGGTGAGGTTTAGTGTGAGGATGAGGGTTAGGTTTAGTGTTAGTTTTAGGGTGAGGGTTAGTGTGAGGGTGAGGGTTAGGTTTAGGATTAGGGTGAAGGTGAGGTATAGGGTGAGGGTTAGAGTTAGGGTCAGGGTTAGGGATACGTTTAGGGTTAGGGTGAGTGTGAGGGTTACTGTTAGGGTTAGATTTAGGATTAGAGTAAGGGTGAGTGTGAGGGTGATGGTTAGGATTAGGGTTAGGATTAGGGTTAGGCTGAGGGGGAGGGGGAGGGGGAGGGGGAGGGTTAGGGTTAGGATGAGGGTAAGGGTTAGGGTTAGGGTTAGGGTAAGTGTTAGGGTGAGTGTAAAGGTTTGGGTGAGGGTTAGGGTGAGGGTGAGGCTTAGGGTTAGATTGATGGTAAGGTGAAAGTTAGGTTTATACTTAGGTTTATGGTGAGTGTTAGGTTGTGAATAAGTGTTAGGGTGAGGGTTAGGGTGAAGGTGAGTGTTAGGGTTCGGGTGATGGTAAGGGTAAGGGTGAGGGTTCGGGTGAGAGTGAGGGATCGGGTGAGGTTTTGGGTTAAGGTTAAGGATAGGGTGAGGATTTGTGTTAGGGTTAGGTTTAGGGTGAGGGTTAGGGTGAGTGTGAGGTTTAGGGTTAGAATTGGGTTTATGGTTAGGGTTAGGGTGAGGTTTAGGGTTAGTGTTAGGGTTAGGGTGAAGGTTAGTGTTAGGGTGAGTGCTACGGTGAGGGTGAGGGTTAGCGTGAGGGTAAGGGTGAGGGTGAAGTTTTTGGTTATGTAAGGGTTAGGGCTAGGTTTAGGGTCAGTATTAGTGTATGGGTGTGGGTTAGGGTAGGGTTAGTGTTAGGGTTAGGTTGCGGGTGAGGGTGAGGTTGAGGGTTAGTGTTAGGATGAGGGTTAGGGTTGAGGGTGAGGGTGAGGTTTAGGGTTAGGTTTAATGTGAGGGTCAGGGATAGGGTGATGGTTAGGGTTAGGGTGAGGGTTAGGAGTAGTGTGAGGTTTAGGGTGAGGTTTAGTGATAGGATGATGTTTATTGTGAGGGTAAGGGTGAGCGTGAATGTTCAGTTCAGAGTTACTGTTAGGGTTAGGGTTGGGGATAGGGTTAGGGTGAGGGTTAGGGTGAGGTTGAGGGTGAGGGTTAGGGTTAGGTTAGGGTGAGGCATAGGGTGAGCATTAGGGTTATGTTTAGTGTTCATTTAAGGGTTAGGGTGAGGTTAAGGTTTAGGGTGAGGTTTAGGGTGAGGGTTAGGTTGAGGGTAAGAGGTAGGGTTAGCATGAGTGTTAGGGTGAGGGTGAGAATGAGGGTGAGGGTTAGGAATAGAGTGAGAATTAGGGTTAGTGTGAGGGTTAGGGTTAGGGTGAGGGTTAGTGTGAGGATAAGGGTTAGAGTGAGGGTTAGGTTGAGGGTGAGGTGTAGGGTTAGCGTTAGGGATAGGGTGAGCGTTAGGGTGAGTGTTAGGTTTAGGGTGAGGGTTAGGGTTAGTTTTAGTGTAAGGGTTAGTGTTAGGGTGATATTTATGGTGAGGGTGAGTTTTAGGGTGAGGGTGAGGGTGAGGTTGAGGGTTAGGTTTAGGGTTCGGGTTAGGGTTACGGTTAGGTTGAGGGTGAGGGTGAGGGAGAGGGTTAGGTTTCAGATTAGGGTTAGGGGTAGGGTTAGTGTGAGTGTTAGGGTGAGGTTGAGGTTTCAGCTTATGGTGAGGGTTAGGGTGTGGGAGAGGGTTAGGGTTATGGTGAGGATTAGGGTTAGAGTTAGGGTGAGGGTTAGGGTGAGGGTGAGTGTTAGGGTGAGGGTGAGTGTTAGGGTGAGGGTGAGTGTTAGGGTTAGGGTTTGTTTGAGGGTTAGGTTTAGGGTGAGGTTTAGGGTTATGGTGAGGTTTAGGGTGAGGGTGAGTGTTAGATTTAGGGTTACGGTTATGGTGAAGTTTAGGGTTAGGGTTAGGGTGAGAGTTATGTTGAGGTGTAGGGATAGGTTTAGGGTGAGGGTTAGGGTGAGGGTGAGGGTTAGGGTTAGCATTAGGGATAGGGTGAGGGTTAGGTTGTGGGTGAGGGTTAGGGTTAGGATTTGGGTGAGGGTTAGGGTTAGGGTGAAGTTTAGGGTGAGGTTTAGGGTTAGGGTGAGGGTTAGCTTTCGGGTAACGGTGAGCGTTAGGTTGTGGGTGAGGGTTAGGGTGAGATTGACTGTTAGAGTGACTGTTATGGTTATGGTGAGGGTGAGGATTATGGTTAGGTTTAGGGTGAGGGTGAGGGTTAGGGTGAGGGTTATGGTGAGAGTTAGGGTGAGGGGTAGGTTTAGGGTTAGGATGAGCGTTAGGGTTAGTGTGAGGGTTAGGGTTAGGGTTAGGGTGAATATAAGAGTTAGGTTGAGGTTAGGGTGAGGGATAGGGTTAGTGTTAGGGTGAGGGCTAGGATGAGGGTGAGGGTTAGGTTGAAGTTGAGGGTGAGGGTGAGGTTTTCGGTTAGGTAAGGGTTAGGGTTAGTTTTAGGGTGAGGGTTAGAGTGATAGGTAGTTTTAGCGTTACGGTTAGGGTGAGGGTTAGGGTTAGGGTGAGGGCTAGGGTGCGGGTGAGGTTTAGATTGAGGATGAGGGTGAGGGTGAGGTTTTTGGTTAGTTAAGCTTTAGGGTCAGGTTCAGGGTTAGAATTAGGGTTAGGGTGAGGGTTAGGATTAGGGTAAGTATTAGGGTGAGGGTTATGGATAGGGTGATGTTTAGTGTGAGGGTTAGGGTGAGCGTGAGAGTTCAGGTCAGAGTTAGGGTTAGGTTTAGGGTTAGGGATAGTGTTAGGGTGAGTGTTAGGGTGAGGGTGAGGCTGAGGGTTAGGGTTACGGTTAGGGTGAGGGATAGGGTGAGCGTTAGGGTTAAGTTTAGGGTTATTTTAAGGGTTAGGGTGAGGGTAAGTTTTAGGGTGAGGTTTAGAGGGAGGGTGAGAGGCAGGGTTAACATTAGTGTTAGGGTGAGGATGAGGGTTAGGGTGAGGGTTAGGAATACGGTGAGGATTGGGGTTAGTGTGAGGGGTAGGGTTAGGGTGAGGGTTAGTGTGAGGATAAGGGTTAGAGTGAGCGTTAGGTTGAGCGTGAGGTGTAGGGTTAGCGTTAGGGATAGGATGAGCATTAGGGTGAGTGTTAGGTTTAGGGTGAGGGTTAGGGTTAGTTTTAGTGTGAGGGTTAGTGTTAGGGTGATGTTTATGGTGAGGGTGAGTGTTAGGGTGAGGGTGAGGTTGAGGTTGAGGTTTAGGTTTAGGGTTAGGGTTACGGTTAGGTTGAGGGTGATGTTGAGGGAGAGGGTTAGGTTTCAGATTAGGGTTAGGGTTAGGGTTAGTGTGAGTGTTAGGGTGAGGATGAGGATTCAGCTTATGGTGAGGGTTAAGGTGTGGGTGAGGTTTAGGGTTAGGGTGAGGATTAGGGTTAGAGTTAGGGTTAGGGTTATGGTGAGGGTAAGGGTTAGGGTGAGGGTTAGTGTGAGGGTGAGAGGTAGGGTTAGCATTAGAGTTAGGGTGAGTGTGAGGGTAAGGATGAGGGTTTGGGCGAGGATTAGGGTTAGGGTTAGGGTGAGGGTGAGGGTGAGGGTGAGTTTTAGTGTTAAGTTTAGGGTTAGTGTTAGGGTGAAGGTTAGGGTTAGGCTGAGGGTTAGGGTTAGGGTGATGTATATTGTGAGGGTGAGGGTTAGGGTGAGGGTGAGTGTTAGGGTGAGGGTGAGGGTCCGGGTGAGTGTGAGGGTTAGGGTGTGGTTGAGGGTTAGGTTTAGGGTGATGGTTAGGGTGACGGTGAGGTTTAGGGTGAGGGTGAGTGTTATATTTAGGGCTACGGATATGGTGAGGTTTAGGGTGAGGTTAGGGTGAGGGTGAGGGTTAGGGTTAGCTTTAGGGTTAGGGTGAGGGTTAGGGTTAGGGTAATGTTTATGGTGAGTTTTAGGGTCTGGGTGAGGTTTAGCTTTCGGGTGAGGGTGAGGGTTAGGTTGTGGGTGAGGGTTAGGGTTAGATTGACTGTTAGGGTGACTGTTATGGTTAGGGTGAGGGTGAGGATTATGTTTAGGTTTAAGATGAGGGTGAGGGTTAGGGTGACGGTTAGGTTTAGAGTTAGGGTGAGGGGTAGTGTTAGGGTTAGGATGGATGAGGGTTAGGGTTAGGGTTAGGGTGAGTGTAAGAGTTAGGGTGAGGGTTAGGGAGAGGGGTAGGGTTAGTGTTAGGGTGAGGGCTAGGATGAGGTTGAGGGTTTGTTTGAGGTTGAGGGTGAGGGTGAGTTTTTCGGTTAGGTAAGGTTTAGGGTTAGGGTTAGGGTGAGGGTTAGAGTGATATGTAGGTTTAGCGTTAGGGTTAGGGTGAGGGTTAGGAATAGGGTGAGGCCTAGGGTGTGGGTGAGGTTTAGATTGAGGTTGAGGGTGATGGTGAGATTTTTAGTTAGGTAAGCTTTAGGGTCAGGTTCAGGGTGAGAATTAGTTTGAGGGTGTGGATTAGGGTTAGTGTTAGAGTTAGGGTGAGGGTGAGGGTGAGGGTGTTAGATTGAGGGTTAGGATTAGGGTGAGGGTGTGGGTGAGGGTGTGGGTGAAGGTTAGGGTTACGGTTAATGTGAGGGTTAGTGTTACGGAGAGGTTTAGTGTTAGGATGAGGGTTAAGGTTAGGCTTAGCGTGAGGGTAAGGTTTAGAGTGATGTTTAGAGTGAGAATGAGGGTTAGGGTGAGGGTGAGTGTTCTGGTTAGTGTTAGGGTTTGGGCTAGGGACAGGGATAGGGTTAGTTTGAGTGTAAGGGTTAGGGTGAGGGTTACGGTTAGGGTGAGGGTGAGGGTTAGGGTTAGGGTTAGGGTTAGGGTGAGGGTGATTGTTAGGGTGTGGGTATGTGTTAGGGTGAGGGTGAGGGTTAGGGTTAGGGTGAGGGTAAGGGTTAGGGTGAGGGTTAGGGTGAGGGTGAGGGTTTGTGTGAGGGTTTGGGTTAAGGTTAAGGATAGGGTGAGGATTAAGTTTCGGGTTAAGTTTGGGGTAAGGGTTACGCTGAAGTGTAGGGTTAGGGTTAGAGTGAGGGTTAGGATTAGTTTGGGGGTTAGGGTTAGGGTTAGGGTGACTGTAAGGTTTAGGGTGAGGGTTAGTGTGAGTGTGAATTTTAGGGTTATCATTAGGTTTAGTTTTAGGGTTAGGATGAGTGTTAGGGTTATGTTTAGGGTTAGGGTTAGCGTGAGGATGAGCGGTAGGGTTAGTGTTAGGGTGAGGGTTAGTGTTAGGGAGAGGGCTAGGGTGAGGGTGAGGTTTAGGGTGTCAGTGATGGTGAGGGTGAGGTTTTTGGTTAGGTAAGGTTTAGGGTCAGGTTCAGGGTGAGAATTAGGGTAAGGGTATGGGTTCGGGTTAGGCTTAGGGTTAGTGTGAGGGTGTGGGTGAGGGTGAGTGTTAGGATGAGGGTTAGGGTGAGGGTTAGGGTGTGGGTGAGGGTGAGGGTGGGGGTTAGTGTTAGTGTGAGGGGTAGGGTTACGGTGAGTGTTAGGGTTACGGTGAGGATTAGGGTTAGGCTTAGGATGAGGGTTAGGTTTAAGATGATGTTTAGAGTGATAGTGAGGTTTAGAGTGAGGGTGAGTGTTCTGGTGAGAGTTAGGGT
Organism: Dipodomys merriami; assembly: GCF_024711535.1. Taxonomy (NCBI): domain Eukaryota; kingdom Metazoa; phylum Chordata; class Mammalia; order Rodentia; family Heteromyidae; genus Dipodomys; species Dipodomys merriami. The sequence goes on from NW_027206157.1 coordinate 4,085,136, forward strand.
TAGGGTTAGGGACAGGCATAGGGTTAGTGTGAGGTTAAGGGTTAGGGTGAAGGTTAGGGTGAGGGTGAGGTTTAGGGTTAGGGTGAGGGTTAGGGTGAGTGTTAGGTTTAGGGTTAGGGTCAGTTTGCGGGTTACGGTGAGAGTAAGTGTTAGGGTGAGATTTAGGGTGAGGGTGAGGGTTAGGGTTAGGATGAGGCTAAGGTTTAGGGTGAAGGTTAGGGTGAGATTGAGAGTTAGGGTTAGGATTAGACTTTGGTTGAGGTTGAGGGTTAGGGTTCGGGTTCAGTTTAGGGTTAGAGATAGGGTGAGGATTAGGGTTATTGTGAGGGTTAGGGTTAGGGATATTGTTTCAGTGAGTGTGAGGATAAGGTTTATCGTGAGGGTTAGGGTGAGGTTGAGGTGTAGGATGAGCGTTAGGGATAGCGTGAGTTTTAGGGATAGGGTTAAGTTTAGGGTGATGGTTAGGGTTAGGTTTAGGGTGAAGATTAGGGTTAGGGTGATGTTTATGGTGAGGGTGAGTGTTAGGGTGAGGGTTAGGTTTAGGGTTAATATTAGTGTTAGGGTTAGACTGAGGGACAAGGTGAGGATTAGGGTTAGTGTGAGGTTTAGCATTAGGATTGGGGTTAGGGTTAGTGTGAGGATAAGGGTTAGGGTGAGGGTTAGGCTGAGGGTGAGGTGTACGGTTAGCGTTAGGGATAGGGTGAGCATTAGGGTGAGGGTTAGGTTTAGGTTGAGGGTGAGGGTTAGGTTTAGTGTTAGAGCTAGTTTTAGGCTTAGGGTGAGGGTGAGGTTGAGGGTTAGGTTTAGAATTAGGGTTTTGGTTAGGGTTAGTGTGAGTGTTAGGGTGAGGATGAGAGTTAGGGTAATGGTGAGGTTTAGGATGTGGGCGAGAGTTAGGGTTAGGGTGAGGATAAGGGTTAGGGTTAGGGTTAGGTTTATGGTGAGGGTAAGGGTTAGGCTGAGGTTTACTTTTAAGGTGAGGGTTAGGGTTAGCTTTAGTGTTAGGATGAGAGTTAGGGTGAGGGTTAGGTTTAGGGTTAGGGTGAGAATTAGGATTAGTGTGTTGGTTAGGGTTAGGGTTAGGGTTAGGTGAGTGTGTGGGTGAGGTTGAGTGCTAGGATGAGGGTTAGGGTTAGGATGATGGTGTGGGTGAGGGTGAGTATGAGGGTTAGGTTTAGCGTGAGGGGTAGGTTTATGGTGAGGGTTAGGGTTAGGGTGAGGTTTAGGGTTAGGCTTAGGGTGAGTGTTAGGTTTAGGGTGATAATTTGAGTGATAGTGAGTGTTACGGTGAGGGTGAGTGTTCTGGTGAGAGTTAGTGTTAGGGTTAGGGACAGGGATAGGGTTATTGTGAGGGTAAGGGTTAGGGTGAGGGTTAGGGTGAGGGTGAGTGTTAGGGTTAGGGTGAGGGTTAGGGTTAGGGTTAGGGTTAGGGTGAGGTTTAGGGTGAGCATTAAGTTTTGGGTTAGGGTTAGTTTGCGGGTTAGGGTGAGATTTAGGGTGAGTGTGAGGGTGAGGGTTAGGGTTAGGATGAGGGTAAGGTTTAGAATGAGGGTTAAGGTGAGGGTGAGAGTTAGGGTTACCATTAGACTTAGGCTGAGGGTGAGGGTTAGGGTTAGGGTTAGGGATAGGGGGAGGATTACGGTTAGTGTGAGGGTTAGGGTTAGGGTTTGTGATTTGGTTAGTGTGAGGATAAGTGTTATCATGAGGGTTAGGGTGAGGGTCAGGTGTAGGGTTAGAGTTAGGGTAAGGGTGAGTGTTAGGGTGATAGTTAAGTTTAGGTTGAGGGTTAGGGTTAGGTTTAGGGTGAGGATTAGTGTTAGGGTGATGTTTATGGTGAGGGTGAGTGTTAGGGTGAGGGTGAGGGTTAGGTTTAGGGTTAATGTTAGGGTTAGGGTTAGAATGAGGGATAGTGTGAGAATTAGGGTTAGTGTGAGGTTTAGCATTAGGATTAGGATTAGGTTTACTGTGAGGACAAGGGTTAGGGTGAGGGTTAGCTTGAGTGGGAGGTGTAGGGTTAGCGTTAGGGATAGGGTGAGCGTTAGGGTGAGGGTTAGATTTAGGGTGAGGGTGAGTGTTAGGTTTTGGGTTAGGGCTAGGTTTATTCTTAGGATGAGGGTATGGTTGAGGGTTAGGTTTAGGATTAGTGTTAGGGTTAGGTTTAGTATGAGTGTTAGGGTGAGGATGAGTGTTAGGGTGAGGATGAGCGTTCGGGTAATGGTGAGGGTAAGGTTATGGGCGAGGGTTAGGGTTAGGGTGAGGATTAGGGTTAGGGTTAGGGTTAGGGTTATGGTGAGGGTAAGGGTTTGGGTGAGGTTTAGGGTTAAGGTGAGGGTTATGGTTAGCGTTAGTGTTAGGATGAGGTTTAGGGTTAAGGTTAGTGTTAGGGTTAGCGTGAGGTTCAGGGTGAGGGTGTGGGTTAGTGTTAGGATTAGGATTAGAGTTAGGATGAGGGTGAGGGTGAAGGTGAGTGTTAGGGTTAGGTTTAGTGTGAGGGTTAGGGTTAGGGTGAGGGCTAGGTTTAGGGTGAGGCTTAGGGTTATGCTAAGGGTTGGTGTGAAGTTTAGGGTTAGGGTTAGGTTTGGAGTGAGAGTCATGGTGAGGGTTAGAGTTAGTTAGAGGTTTAGGGTTAGGCTGAGGGGTAGGGTTAGTGTGATGTTTATTGGGAGGGTGAGGGTTAGGGTGAGGGAGAGTGTTAGGATGAGGGTGAAGGTTCGGGTGAGGGTGAGGGTTAGGGTATTCTTGAGGGTTAGGGTTAGGGTGACAGTGAGTATTAGGGTGAGGGTGAGTGTTAGGATTATGGTTAGGTTTAGGGTGAGGGTGAGGGTTAGGGTTAGGGTGAGAGTTAGGGTGAGGTGTAGGGATAGGGTTAGGGTGAGGGTTAGGATGAGGGTGAGGGTTAGGGTTAGAGTTATGGATTGGGTGACTTTTAGGGTGAGGGTTAGATTTAGTGTGTGGGTGAGGGTTAGGGTGAGGGTAAGGGATAGTTTTAGTGTTAGGGATAGGGTTAGGTTTAGGGTTAGGGTGATGGCTAGGGTGAGGGTGAGAGTTAGGGTGAGGGTTAGGGTGAGGTTTTCGGTTAGGTAAGGGTTAGGTTTATTTTTAGGGTGTGAATTATGTTGAGATTGAGGGTTAGTGTGATCTTTAGGGTTAGAGTGAGGGTTAGGGTTAGGATTTGGGTGAGGTTTATTCTTAGGGTGATGTTTAGGGTGAGGTTTATGGTTAGGGTGAGGTTTAGAGTTCAGGTCAGGGTGAGGGTTAGGGTGTGGGTGAGGGTTAGGGTTAGGCTGAGTGTTAGGGTGATGGTGATGATTAGGGTGAGGGTGAGGTTTAGGGTTAGGTTTAGTGTGAGGGTTAGAGTTAGCCTGAGGGTTAGGGGTATTGGTAGGATTAGCGTTAGGGTGATGGTTAGGGTTAGCGTTAGGTTTAGGTTGAGGGTAAAGGTTAGGTTGAGAGTTAGGTTGAGGGTGAGGATGAGGGTGAGGGTTTCGTTTAGGTAAGGGTTAGGGTTAGGGTTAGGGTGAGGATTAGGGGAGGGTGAGAATTAGGTTGAGGGTTACGGTTAGGCTGAGGGTTAGTGTTAGCGTTAGGGTGAGGGTTAGCGTTAGGGTGATGTTTAGTATGAGGGTTAGGGTTACTATTAGGGTTAGCTTTAGGGTTAGGGTGAGGGTTGGGGTGATAGTGAGGGTTATTTTGAGGGTGAGTGTGAGGGTTAGGTTTAGGGTTAAGGTGAGTTTGAGGGTGATGGGTAGGTTTAGTATTAGGTTTAGGGTTAGGATTAGGTTGAGTGTTAGGTTGAGGGCAAGGGTTCGGTTAAGAGTGAGGGTTAGGGTGTGGGTGAGTGTTAGGGTTACGGTGAGAAATAGGGGTAGGGTTAGGTTTAGGGTTATGGTGAATGTAAGGGTTAGGGTGAGGTATAGTGTGAGGATGAGGGTTAGGGTTAGGGTTAGGGTGAAGGTTAGGGTGAGGATTAGGTTTAGGTTTAGGGTTAGGGTGAGGTTGAGGTATAGGTTGAGGTTTAGCGTTATGGTGAAGGTTAGGGATAGTGTTAGGGTCATGGTGAGGGTGAGTGTTAGGTTTAGATTTAGGGTGAGGGTGAGGGTGTGGGTTAGGATTAGGGTAAGGATTAGGGTTAGGCTGAGCGTGAGGGTGATGATAAGGGTGAGGGTGGTGTTAGGGTGAGGGTTAAGTTTAGGGTTAGGGTTACGATGAGGGTGAGGGTTAGGGTTAGGGTTAGGGTTAGGGTGAGGTTTAGGCTGAGGGTTAGGGTTAGGGTTAGTGTGCGGTTAGGGTTAGGGTTAGGGTTTGGGTTAGGGTTAGTTTTAGGGTTAGGATAAGGGTTAGGCTGAGGGTTAGGGTTAGGGTTAGTGTGAGTGTTAGGTTTAGGGTTAGGGTTTGGGTTAGGTTGAGGTTAAAGATTAGGGTGAGAGTTAGGGTGAGGCTGAGGTTTAGGGTTATGTTTAGGTTTAGGGTGAGGTTTAGGGTGAGGTTTATTTTAAGGTTTAGGCTTAGGCTGAGGGTTAGGGTTTAGGTAAGGGTTAGGATGAGGGATAGGATGAGGGTGAGGTTTAGGGTTAGGGTGAGGGTAAGCGTTATTGTGAGGGTTAGTGTGAGGGTGAGGGTTAGGGTTAGCACGAGGGTTAGGGTGAGGGTTTGGGTGAGGGTTATGGTAAAGGTTAGGGTTAGGGTGAGGATTAGGGTTACAGTTAAGTTTAGGGTGAGGGTTATGCTGAGGGGTAGGGTTGGGTTTTGGGTGAGTGTTAAGTTTAGGGTGAGGGTTAGGGTTAGGGTTATGGTGAGTTTTAGGTTTAGTGTGAGGGTTAGGGTGAGGGTGAGGGTTAGGCTTAGGGTGAGGTTGAGGGTAAGTGTAAGGGTGAGGGTTAGGGTGAGGATGAGTTTTATGTTTAGCATTAGGTTTACCGTTAGGTTTAGGATGAGGGTTAGGTTTAGGGTGAGGATGAGGATTAGGGTTACTGTTAGTGTGAGGTTTAGTGTTAGGGTGATGGTTAGGTTTAGGGTGAGGGTTATGGTTAGGGTAAGGGTTAGGGTGAGGGTTAGGATTAGGGTTAGGTTGAGGGTCAGGGTGAGCTTTAGTGTTAGGTTGAGGGTTAGGTTAGGGTAAGGGTTAGGGTTAGGGTTAGGTTGAGAGTTAGGGTTAGGGTGATGTTTATTATAAGGTTGAGGGATAGGGTTCGGTGAGGGTGAGGGTTTGGGTGTGGTTGAGGCTTAGTGTTCGGGTGAGGGTTAGGGTGACGTTGAGGGTTAGGGTGAGGGTTAAGGTTAAGTCTAGAGTTAGGCTTAGGTTGAGGTTTAGGGTTAGGGTTATGTTTAGTGTGACAGTTAGGTTTAGGTTTCGTGAAAGGATTAGGGTGAGGGTTAGGGTTAGTGTGAGGGTTAGGCTTAGGGTTAGGGTTAGTGTGAGGATAAGGTTTAGGGTGAGGGTGAGGGTTATGGTTAGCGTTAGGGTTAGAGTGAGGATTAGGTTGAGGGTTAGCGTTAGGGCGAGGGTTAGGGTTAAGGTTAGGGTCAGGGTTAGGGTTAGGGTGATGTTTAGGGTGAGGTTGATGGTTAATGTGAAGGTGAGGGTGAGGGTTAGGGTGAGGGTCAGGGTGAGGATGAGGGTTTGGGTTAGGATTAGGGTGAAGTTGAGGCTGAGAGTTAGAATTAGGAATAGTGTTAGAGTTAGGGTTAGGCTGAAGGTGAGGTTCAGGGGGAGGGTGAAGTTTAGGGTTAAGGTTAGGATTAGGGTTAGAGTGAGGGTTACGGTTAGTGTGACGGTTATGGTTAGGGTTACGATTACGGATAGGTTGAGGGTAAGGGTTAGGGTGAGGGTTAGGGTGAGGGTTAGGGTTAGGATTAGGGTGACGGTTAGGGTTTGGGTGATGTTTAGGGTGAGGTTGATGGGTAGGGAGAGGATGATGGTTCGGCTGAGGGTGAGAGTGAGGGTGTGGGTGAGGATTAGGTTTAGGGTGAGTTTTAGGGTGAGTGTGACGGCTACAGTTATGGTGACGGTGAGGGTTAGGGTTAAGGTTAGGGTTAGGGTGAGTTTGAGGGTGAGGGTTAGGTTTAGGATTAGGGTTAGGATTAGGGTTAGGGAGAGTGTTAGGGTGAGGGTGAGGGTGAGGGTGTGGTTGAGAGTTAGGGTGTTGGAGAAGTTTAGGTTTAGGGTAAGGATTAAGTTTAGGGTTAGGGTTAGGGTTATGGTAAGAGTAAGGGTTAGAGTGAGGTTTATTGTGAGGATGAGGGTAAGGTTAGTGTTAGGGTTAGGATGAAAGTTAGGGTTTGGTTTAGGGTTAAAGTGAGGGTGAGGTATTGGGTGAGGGTTAGGGTAAAGGTGAGGGATAGGGATAGGGTTAAGGTTAGTGTGAGGGTGAGGATGAAGGTTAGGATTAGCGTTAGGATTAGGGTTAGGCTGAGGGTGATGGGGACGATGAGAGTGTGGTTTAGGGTTAGGGTGAGGTTTAGGGTTAGGGCAGGGTGAGGGTGAGGGTTAGGGTGAGGATTAGGGTTAGGATTAGGGTTAGGTTGAGGGTTAGGTTTAAGGTTAGTGTAAGGGTTAGGGTTAGGGCTAGGTTTAGGGTTAGGATAAGGGTTAGGCTGAGGGTTAGGGTTAGGGTTAGTGTGAGTGTTAGGTTTAGGGTTAGGGTTTGGATAGGTTTGAGGGTAAAGTTTAGGGTGATTGTTAGGGTGAGGGTGAGGTTTAGGGTTACGGTGATAATTAGGGTGAGGGTTAGGCTTAGGTTAATGGTTAGGATTAGGGTGAAGTTTAGGATCAGGGTTAGGTTTAGAGTTAGGTTTAGTGTAAGGTTTAGGGTGAGGGTGAGGTTGAGGGTTAGTGATAGGATCATGGTTAGGGTTAGACTTAGGGTGAAGTTGAGGGTGAGGGTGAGGGATAGGGTTAGGATAAGTGTGAGGTCTTGGTTTAGGGTGAGGTTTAGGGTTAGGGTAAGGGTTAGGGTGACGGTTAGTGTTAATGTGAGGGTTAGGGTGTTGTTTATTGTGAGGGTGAGGTTTAGGGTTAGGGTGATTTTTCGGGTGAGGTTGAGGGTTAGGATGAGTGTGAGGTTTAGGGTTAGAGTTAGGGTTTGGGTGAGTGGTATGGTGAGCGTTAGGGTTAGGATTAGGTTTAGGGTTAGGGTTTGGTTTAGAGTGAGAGTAAGGTTTAGTGTGAGGGTGAGGGTGAGAGTGACGGTTAGGGTGTGGGTGAAGCTTAGGATTAGTGTGAGGGTTAGGTATAGTTTTAGGGTTATGGTTAGGGTGAGGGTAAGGTTTAGGTTTAGGGTGATTTTGAGGGTGAGGGTTATGATAAGGGTGAGGGTGAGTGTAAGAGTTAGGGTGAGGGTTAGGGTGAGGGTGAGGGTTAGGGTTAGGGTTAGGTTTAGGTTGAGGGTAATGTTAACGGTGAGGGTGAGGGTGAGAGTGATATTTAGCGTGTGGATGAAGCTTAGGTTTAGTGTGAGGGTTATGTTTAGGGTTAGGGTTAGGGTTAGGGTGATGTTGAGGGTGAGGGTTATGATAAGGGTGAAGGTGAGTGAAAAAGTTAGGGTGAGGGTTAGGGTGAGGGTGAGGGTTAGGTTTAGGTTTAGGGTGAGGGTAAGGTTAAGGGTGAGGGTGAGTGTGAGAGTGATGTTTAGCGTGTGGATGAAGCTTAGGTTTAGTGTGAGGGTTATGTTTAGGGTTAGAGTTAGGGTTAGGGTGATGTTGAGGGTGAGGATTACGGTAAGGATGAGGGTGAGTGTAAGAGTTCGAATGAGGGTTAGGGTGAGGGTGAGGGTTAGGGTTATTTTTAGATTTTGGATTACGGTTAGGTTGAGGGAGAGAGTTAGGTTTAGGGTGAGGGTTAGGGTTAGGGTGAGGGTTATGGTTATGGTTATGGTTAGGGTTAGGTTTAGGTTGAAGGTGAGGGTAAGGTTTAGGGTGAGGTTTAGGGTGAGGGTGAGGATGAGGGTTAGGGTTAATGTTAGGGTTAGGATTAGGGTGAGGGTTAGGGTTAGTGTTAGGGTTAGTATTAGGGTGAGGGTCAGGGTGAGGTTTAGTGTTAGGGTTAGGTTCAGGGTGAGTGTAAGGTTTAGGGTGAAACTTTGTGTGATGGTGAGGGTTAGGGTTAGGTTTATGGTAAGGGTTAGGTTTAAGCTGAGGGGGTGGGGGAGGGTGAGGTTGACGGTAAGTGTTAGGGTTAGGCTTAGGTTGAGGGCTAGGGTGAGGGTGAGGGTTAGTGTGAGGGTGAGGGTGAGGGTTTCATTTACCTTAGGGTTAGGGTTAGGGTGAAGATTAGGTTGATGGTGAGGGTTAAGCTGAGGTTAGGCTTAGTGTGAGGGTTAGGCTTAGGCTTAGGGTGAGAGTTAGGTTTAGGGTGATGTTTAGGTTGAGCGTTCGTTGAGGGTGAGGATGAGAGTGAGGGTGAGGGTTAGTTTTAGGGTTAGGTTTAGGGTTAGGTTGCGTGTGAGGGTTAGGATTAGGAATAGGGTTATGGTTAGGGTTAGGCTGAGGGTAAGGGTCAGGGTGAGGGTGAAGTTTAGGGTTAGGGTTAGGGTTAGGGTGAGGGTTAAGGTTAGTGTGACGATTATGATTAGTGTTTGGTTTAGGGTTAGGGTGAGGGTAAGGGTTAGCATGAGGTTAAGGTTAAGGGTTAGGGATAGGTTTAGGCTGAGGGCTAGGGTGAGGCTGAGGGTTAGTGTGAGGGTTAGGGTGAGGGATTCTTTTAGCTAAGGGTTACAGTTATGGTGAGGATTATCCTGAGGTTGAGCTTTAGGGTGAGGGTTAGGGTTAGGTTTAGGGTAAGGGTTAGGGTTTGGGTGAAAGTTTAGGGTGAGGTTGAGGTTTAGGGTGAGGATGAGTGTTGGGGAAAAGTTGAGGGTTCGGTTGAGGGAGAGGGTTAGGGTGTGGGTGAGGATTAGGGTTAGGGTGAGGGTTAGTGTTAGCATTAGAGTTAGTGGGAGAGTGACGGTTAGGGATAGGGTTAACATTAGGTTGAGGGTTAGGATTAGGGTTACGGTTAGGGTGAGGGTTAGAGTGAGGGTGAGGGTTATTGTGAGGGTGAGGGTGAGGGTTAGGTTAGGGTTAGGGTAAGTTTGAGGGTGATGGTTAGGTTTAGGATTAGGGTTAGTGTTAGGATTAAGTTGAGTGTTAGGTTGAGGGTGAGGGTTGGGGTGAGAGTGAGGGTTAGGGTGTGGGTGAGTGTTAGGGTTAGGGTTAGAATTAGGGGTAGGGTTAGGGTTATGGTGAAGGTAAGGGTTAGGGTGAGGTATAGTGTGAGGATGAGGGTTAGGGTTAGGGTTAGGGTGAGAGTTAGGGTGAGGGTTAGGTTTAGGTGTAGGGTTAGGGTGAGGTTGAGTGATAGGGTGAGGTTTAGCGTTATGGTGAGGGTTAGAGATAGGCTTAGGGTGAGGGTGAGGGTGAGTGTTAGGTTTAGAGTTAGGGTGAGGGAGAGGGTAAGGGTTATGATTAGGGTAAGGATTAGGGATAGGCTGAGGTGAGGGTGATGGTAAGGGTGAAGGTTAGGGTTAGGGTGAGGGTTAGGTTTAGGGTTAGGGTTAGGGTGAGGGTGAGGGTGAGGGTTAGGGTTAGGGTGAGGGTGAGGGTTAGGGTGAGGGTAAGGGTTAGGGTTAGTGTGAGTGTTAGGTTTAGCGTTAGGGTTTGGAGTAGGTTGAGGGTAAAGTTTAGGGTGAGGTTTAGGGTTATGTTTAAGGTTAGGGTGAGGGTTAGGTTTAGGGTTAGGCTTAGGGTGAGGGTTAGGGTGTAGATAAGAGTTAGGGTCAGGGTTAGGATGAGGGTGAGTTTTAGAGTTAGGGTGAGCGTAAGGGTTAGTGTGAGGGTTAGTGTTAGGGTGAGGGTTAGGGTTAGGGTTAGGTTTAGGTTAAGGGTTAGGGTTAGGGTAAGGGTGAGAGTTAGGGTTAGGGTGATGTTTATTATAAGGTTGATGGTTAGGGTGAGGGTGAGTGTTCCTGTGAGGGATAGGGTTCGTGTGAGCGTGAGGGTTTTGTTGTGGTTGAGGGTTAGTTTTAGGTTGAGGGTTAGGGTGACGGTGAGGGTTAGGGTGAGGGTGAGGGTTAAGTCTTGAGTTAGGGTTAGGTTGAGGTTTAGGGTTAGGGTTATGGTTAGGGTGAGGTGTCGGGATAAGGTTAGGGTGAGGGTTAGGGTTAGTGTGAGGGTTAGGCTTAGGGTTAGGGTTAGTGTGAAAATAAGGTTTAGGGTGAGGTTTAGGGTGAGGGTGAGGGTTAGGGTTAGCGTTAGGGTTAGATTGAGTGTTAGGGTGATGGTTAGCCTTAGGGTAAGAGTTATGGTCAGTGTGAGGGTGAGGGTTAGGGTTAGAGTGATATTTAGGGTGAGGTTGATGGTTAATGTGAGGGTGAGGGTGAAGGTGAGGGTGAGGGTCAGGGTAAGGAATAGTGGTAGGGTTACGTTTAGGCTGAGCGTGAGGGTCAGGGTGAGGTTTAAGGTTAGGGTTAGGGTTAGGATTAGGGTTAGAGTGAGGGTTACGGTTAGTGTGAGGGTTATGGTTAGGATTATGATTAGGGATAGGTTGAGGGTAAGGGTTAGGGTGAGGGTTAGGGTGAGGGTTAGGGATAGGTTTAGGATTAGGGTGATGGTTAGTGTTTGGGTTATGTTTACCCTGAGGTTGAGGGGTTGGGAGAGGATGATGGTTCGGGTGTGGTTGAGGGTGAGGGAGTGGGTGACGATTAGGGTTAGGGTGAGGGTTAGCGTTAGGTTTAGCTTTCTTGTGAGGGTTAGGGTTAGGGGTATTGTTAGGGTTATGTTGAGTATTAGCGTTAGGGAGAGGGGTAGGGTTAAGCTTAGGGTGAGTTTTAGCGTGAGTGTGACGGTTAGGGTGATGGAGACGGTGAGGGTTAGGGTTATGGTTATTGTTATGGTTAGGGTTAGGGTGAGTTTGAGGGTGAGGATTAGGTTTAGGATTAGGGTTAGTTTTAGGGTTAGGGAGAGTGTTAGGGTGAGGGTGAGTGTGAGGGTGAGGTTGAGAGTTAGGGTGTGGGAGAGGGTTATGTTTAGGGTAAGGATTAGGTTTAGGGTTAGGGTTAGGGTTATGGTGAGAGTAAGGGTTAGGGTGAGGTTTTATTGTGAGGATGAGGGTAAGGTTAGTGTTAGGGTTAAGGTGAGGGTTAGGGTGAGGATTAGGGGAGAGTGAGTGTTATGTTCAGGGATAGGGTTAGGGTGAGGGTTAGGGTTAGGTTTAGGGTCAGGCTTAGCGTTAGCGTGATGTTTAGTATGAGTGTTAAGGTTACTGTTAAGGTTTGGGTTAGGGAAAGGGTTAGGGTTAGGTTTAGTGTTAGTGTGAGGGTTAGGGTGAGGGGTATTGCTAAGGTTAGGGTGAGTGTTAGAGTTAGTGTGAGGGTTAGGGTTAGGTTTAGTGTTAGTGTGAGTATAAGGGTTAGGGTGAGGTTTAGGATGAGGGTCGAGGATTAGGATTATCATTAGGGTTAGGGTGAGGTTAGGGTGAGTGTTAGGGTTAGGGTAAGGTTTAGGGTGATGGTGAGGTTTAGTGTTAGGGTGATGTTTAGGGTGAGCATGAGGGTGAGGGTTAGGTTGAGGGTGAGGGTGATGGTGAGGGTTATAGTTAGGGTTAGGGTTAGGGAGAGGGTGAGGTTTAGGATTAGCCTGAGGGTTAGGTTTACTGTGAGGGTTAGGGTTCTTTTTAGGGTGAGGGTGAGGGTGAGGTGGAGGGTTCGGGTTAGGGTTAGGATGAGGGAAAGGGTTAGGGTGAGATTTAGGGTGAGGGTGAGGGTTAAGGTTAGGGTAAGGGTGAGGGTGAGTGTTAGGGTTAGGGTTAGGGTGAGCTTTAGGGTAAGGGTTAGGGTTATTGCTAGGATTATGGTTAGGATGAGGGCTAGGGTGAAGGTGAGGGTTAGGGTTAGGGTTAAGATGAGGATTAGGTTTAGGTGAGGGTTAGGCATAGGTTTAGGTTGAGGGTTAGGGTTAGTATGATGTTTAGGTTGAGGGTGAGTTTTAGGGTGAGGGTGAGGGTTCGGGTTAAGCTGAGGGTGAGGGTGAGTGTGAGGTTTTGGTTTAGGATTAGAGTTAGGTTTAGGGTTAGAGTTGGGGTGTGGGTTAGGTTTAGTGTGAGGGTTAGGGTTAGGGTTAGGGTGAGGGTAAGTATTAGGGTGAGGGTTAGGGTGAGAGTGAAGGTTAGGATTAGCGTGAGTGTTAGTGTGAGGGTTAGGGTGAGTGTTAGGGTTCGAGTTAGGGTTAGGGTGAGGGTGAGGGTTATGGTTAGGGTTAAGGTGAGGGTAAGGGTTAAGGTGATGTTTAAGGTGAGGGTGAAAGTTAGGGTTAGGGTTAGAGTGAGTGTGAACCTTACGGTGAGGGTTCACGTTAGGGTTAGGCTTAGAGTAAGGGTGAAGATGAGGGTGAGGGTTAGGGTTATTTTTCGTGTTAGGGTTAGTGTGAGGCTGAGTGTTGTTGTGAGGGTTATGGTTAGGGTGAGAGTTAGGGTGTCTGTGAGGTTTAGGGTAAGTGTGATGGTTCGGGATAGGTGTAGCATTATCGTGAGGATTAGTGTTAGTGTTAGGATTAGGGTGAGGGTTAGGGTGAAGGATGGGGATAGGGTTAGGTTTATGGTTAGTGTTATGGTTAGAGGATTAGGGTTAGCATTAGGGTTAGGGTGAGCATTATCGTTAGGGTTAGGGTGAGAGGTAGGGTTAGGTTTAGGGTGAATGTTAGGCTTAGTATGAGGGTTAGGGTTAGGGTTAGTGTCAGGATAAGGGTTAGGGTGAGGGTTAGGGTTAGAGTGAGTGTTTTGTTTAGCGTGAGGGTTAGGGTGAAGGTTAGGGTGGGGGTAAGGGTGAGGGTTAGGTTAGCGTTAAGTTTGGGGTTATGCTGAGGGTTAGGGTGAGCATAGGGTTTAGGGTGAGGGTTAGGGTGAGGGTGAGGGAGTGTTATGGTCAGGGTAAGGGTTAGGGCGAGGTTTAGGGTGAGGTTGAGGGTTAGGGTTAGCATTATAGTTAGGGTGAGGGTGAAGGTTAGTGTGAGGATTAGGGTTAGGGTAAGGGTTAGGGTGAGGGTAAGGCTGAGGGGTAGGGGTCGGGTTAGGGTTAGGGTTAGGATGAGGGTGTGGGTGAGGTTGAGGTTAAGTATTAGGGTAAGGGTTAGGGTGAGGATGAGGGTTAGTATTAGAATGAGGGTTACGGTTAGGGTTAGGTTGAGTGTTAGGGTTATGGTTGGTGTTAGGGTGAGGATTAGGGTTGGTGTTAGGTTGAGGGTGAGGGAGAGGGATAGGGTTAGGATTAGGGTTAGCGTTAGGGTTAGGCTGAGGGTGAGGGTGAGGGTGAGTATGATGGTTAGAGTAAGGGTTAGGTTTAGAGTGAGGGCTAGGGTCAGTGTGAGGGGTAGGGTGAGGGTTACAGTGACGGTGAGGGTTTTGGTTAGGAAAGGATTATGTTTAGGGTTAGGGTGAGGAGTATGGTGAGGGTGAGTTTTAAGTTGATGGTTTGGGTGCCGGTTAGGGTTAGGATTAGGGTGAAGGTTCGGGTGAGGGTGAGGATTAGGTTTAGTGTGAGGGTTAGGGTTAGGGTCAGGGTTAGGGTGATGGTGAGGGTTAGGGTTAGGTTTAGGGTTAGGGTTAGGGTTAGGGTGAGGTTTATGGTGAGGGGAAGGGTTAGGGTTAAAGTGAGAGTTAGGGTTAGTGTGAGGGTTAGCGTTAGGGTTAGGGTTAGTGTGAGGATAAGGTTTAGGGTGAGAGTCAGGGTGATATTGAGGGTTTGGGTTAGTGTTAGGTTTAGGGTGAGGGTTATGGTGATGGTTAGGGTTAGTGTTATGTTGAGGGTGAGGGTTAGAGTTAGGATTAGGGTCAGGGTTAGAGTTGGGTGAGGGTTAGGGTTAGTGTTAGGTTGAGGATTAGAGTGAGGGTGAGATTTAGGCGAGGATTAGGGTTAGTGTGAGGATTAGGGTTAGTGTTAGGATGAGGGTTAGGGTTAGATTGATGTTTAGGGTGGGGGTGAGGGTTACGGTGAAGGTGAGGGTGAGGGTGAAGGTGAGGGTGTAGGTAAGGGTTAGGGTGAGGGTTAGGGTGACTGTGAGGGTTAGGGTGAAGGTGAGCGTTAGGCGTAGGTTTAGGGTGAGGATTCCGGTTAGGTTTAGAGTGACGGGTAGGGTAATGGGTAGCGTTAAAGTTAGGGTGAGGTTTAGCCTTAATGTGAGGGTTAGGATTAGGTTTAGTGTTAGTGTCAGGATATAGTTTAGGGTGTGGGTTAGGGTGTGAGTGCGGTTTGGGTTTAGCGTTAGGGTTAGGGTGGGGGTGAGGGTAAGGTTGAGGGTTAGGGTGAGGTTGAGGGTTAGGGTTAGGGTTAGGGTTAGGATGAGGGTGAGGGTGAGGGTTAATGTGTGGGTGACGGTTAGGGTTAGGGTGAGGGTTAAGGTGACGGTAAGGGTTAGGGTGAGGGTGAAGATTAGGGTGAGCATTAGGGTGAGGGTTAGTGTTAGGGTTAGTGTGAGGATTAGGGTTAGGGTTAGAGTTTGGGATATGTTGAGGGTAAGGGTTAGGGTGAGTTTTAGGATGATGGTGAGGGTTAGGGTTAGCTTTAGGTTTGGGTGAGGGTTAGGGTGAGAGTTAGGGTTAGCATGAGGGTGAGGGTTAGGGTTAGGGTTAGGGTGTGGGTTAGGTTTAGGATGAGGGTTAGGGATACTGTTAGCTTTAGGGTGAGAGTTAGGGTTAGGGTTAGGATTAGAGTTAGGGTGAATGAAAGGCTTAGGATGAGGTTTAGGGCGAAGTTGAGGTTTAGGGTGAGGGTGAGGGTGAGGGTTAGTGTTTGGATTACCGTTAGGATTAGGGTTAGGCTGAGGGTGAGTTTCAGTGTGAGGGTGAGGAGTAGGGTTAGGGTGAGTGTTAGGGTTGGGTTTAGGGTTAAGGTTAAGGTGATGATTAGGGTTAGGGTTAGGGTTAGGGTTAGGGTGAGGGTTAGGGTTAGGGTGAGGTTTAGGGTGAGGGTGAGGGTTAGGGTTAGCTTTAGGGTTTGGGTGAGGGTTAGGGTTAGGGTTAGGTATAGGGTGAGGATTACTGTTAGGGTTATATTAGGGTGAGGGTTAGGCAGAGGCATAGGTTTAGGGTGTGGGTTAGGGTGAGGGTTAGAGTTAGTGTTAGGATTAGGGTGAGGTTGAGGGTGAGGGTTAGGGTTAGGGTTAGGGTTAGAGTGAGGGTGAGGGTTAGTGTTAGCATTAGGTTTAGGATAAGGTATAGTGTAAGGGTTAGGGTTAGGGATAGGATTAGGGTTATGGTTAGGGTTAGGCTGAGGTTGTGGATGAGGGTGAGGGTGAGGGTTAGGGTTAGGGTTAGGTTTAGAGTGAGGGCTAGAGTGAGGGTCGGGGTTAGTATGAGGGCATGGGTGAGGGTGAGGGTTTCGGTTAGGAAAGGCTTATAGTTAGGTTTAGGGTGAGGATTAGAGTGAGGGTGAGCTTTAAGGTGAGGATTAGGGTTAGGGTGAGCATTAGTGTTAGGGTTAGTGTTAGGGTTATTGTTAGATTGATGTTTAGGGTGAGGGTTAGGGTTAGGGTGAAGGTGAGGCTGAGGATGACGGTGAGGGTGTAGGTGAGGTTTAGGATTAGGTTGAGGGTTAGGGTGACTGTGAGGGTTAGGGTGAAGGTGAGGGTTAGGGTTAGGTTTAGGGTGAGGCTTATGATTAGGTTGAGGGTGAGGGGTAGGGTGAGGGGTAGGATTAGGGTTAGGGTGAGGTTGAGGGTTAATGGGAGGGTTAGGGTTAGGGTTAGGGTTAGTGTGAGGATAAGTTTTAGGGTGTGAGTTATTGTGAGAGTGTGGGTAAGGGTTAGCGTTAGGGTTAGGGTGGGGGTTAGGTTTAGGGTTAGGTTTAGGGTTAGGATAAGTGTTAGGCTGAGGGTTAAGGTTAGGTTTATTGTGAGTGTTAGGTTTAGGGTTAGGGTTTGGGTTACTTTGAGGGTAAAGTTTAGGGTGAGGGCTAGGATGAGGCTGAGGGTTAGGGTTAGGATGAGGATTAGGGTGAGGTTTAGGCTTAAGGTAATGGTTAGGATTAGGGTGAAGTTTACGGTGAGGGTTAGGTTTAGGGTTAGTTTAGGGTGAGGGTTAGGGTGTGGGTAAGTGTTAGGGTGAGGGTTAGGGTGAGGGTGAGGGTTAGGTTTAGCATTAGGGTTAGGGTGAGAGTGAGGATTATGGTGAGGGTTAAGGTTAAGGATAGGGATAAGGTGAGGATTAGGGTTAGGGTTAGGTTTAGGGTGAGGGTTAGGCTGAGTGTTAGGGTTGGGGTTAGGGTGAGGCTTGGGTTTAGTGTGAGGGTTAGGGTGAGGGTAAGGGTTAGGGTGAGGGTGAGGTTTAGTGTTAGCATTAGGTTTAGAGTTAGGATTAGGATGAGGGTTAGGGTTAGAGTGAGGGTGAGGTTGAGGGTGAGGGTGTTAGGGTTAAGTATAGTGTGAGGGTTAGTGTTAGGGTGAGGATTAGGTTTAGGGTGAGGGTTAGGTTTAGAATAAGGGTTAGGGTGAGGGTTATGGTTATGGTTATGGTTAGGGTTAGGGTTAGTGTGAGAGTTAGGGTGATATGACGGGATAGGTTTAGGGTGAGGGTTTTTGTTAGTGTGAGGATAAGGTTTAGGGTGAGGGTTATGGTGAGGGTGAGGATTAGGGTTAGCGTTAGAGTTAGGGTGAGGGTTAGGGTGTGGATGAGGGTGAGGGTGAGGGTTAGGTTGTGGGTGAGGATTAGGGTTTGGGTGAGGGTTAGTGTTAGGTTTAGGTTTAGTTTGCGGATGAGGGTTAGTGCTAGGGTTATGGTTAGGTTGAGTTAGGGTTAGGTTTAGGGTTAGGGAGAGGGGTAGGGTTAGGGATAGGGTGAGTTTTAGGGTTAGTGTGAGGGTTAGGGTTATTGTGAGGGTGACCTAACCCTAACCCTCACCCTAACCCTAACCCTAAGCCTAACCCTTCCCCTAACGCTCACACTCACACTAACCCTAAACCTAAAACTAATCCTCACCCTAACTCTAATCCTCACCCACACACTAACCCTCACCCTCATCTGAACCCTCACCATCAACTGAACACTCATCCTCACCCTAATCCTCAGCGTAAACATCACCCTAACCCTAACCCTCACCCTAACCCTTACCCTAACCCAAAACCTCACCCTCACATTAACCTTCACCCTAATCATTACCCTAATCCTAACTTTCACCCTAAACATAACCCTAACCCTTACCCTCACTATAACCCTAAAGCTAACCCAACCCTAATCCTCACCGAAACACTAACCCTCGCCCACACCCTAACCCTCATCATCACCCGAACCCTCATCTTCACCCTAACACTCACACTAACTCTAACCCTAACCCTTATCATAAACCTAACGCTCACACTCACCCTAAGCCTAACACTAACCCTAACCCTAAACCTAAACCTCACCCTCACCCGAAACCTAACCCTTACCCTAACGCTCACCCTATCCCTAACACTAACCCTACACCTCATCCTCACCCTAATCCTCACCATAACCCTTATCCTCACACTAACCCTAACCATAACCCTAACCCTAAACCTCACACTAAACCTAATCCTCACCCTATCACTAACCCTAACCCTAACCCTCAGCCTATCCCTCACCCTCACCCTAACTCTAATGCTAACCCTAACTCTCAACCTCACCCTAACCCACAACCTAACCCTTACCCTCACCCTAAGGCTAACCCTCACCCTCACCCTAAATCTCACCCTAAACCTTACACTCACTCTAACCCACAAACTAACCTTAACCCTAACCCAAATGATCACCCTAACACTCACCCTCACCCTAACCCTAAACCTAACCCTAACCCTCACCCTAAACCTAATCCTCACACTCACCCTAACCCTCACCCTAACCCTTACCCTCACACTAACACTTTCCCTAACCCTAAACCTATCCCTAACTCTCACAAGAACACTCACCCTCACCCTAACCCTCACCCTCACAATAAACATCACCCTAAACCTAAGACTCAGCCTAAACCTAACCCTAACCCTCGCCCTAACCAAAACCCTCACTGTAACCCTAAAACTAACACTAACCCTAAGCCTAACCCTCACCCTCAGCCTCACCCTCACCCTCACCCTAAACTAACCCTAACCCTCATCCTAACACTCACTCTCACCCTCACCCTAACCCTAACCCTAACCTTAACCCACACCCTCACCCTAATCCTCACCCTAACCCTACCCCTAACCTTTACCTAACCAAAAACCTCACCCTCACCCTCACTCTCACCCTAGCCCACACACTAACACTAACCCTCAACCTAACCCTAACCCTAACCCTCACCCTCACCCTAACCCTAACCCTAAACTTAACCCTAACACTCATCCTAACCCTAACACTAAACCTAATGCTAACCCTAAAACTCACACTCACCCTAACCCTCACCATAACCCTTACTGTCACCCTAACGCTACCCCTAACCCTCACAATAAAACTAGCCCTCACCATAACCCTAACCCTACCCCTCAGCCTAAACCTCACCCTAAACCTAACCCTAACCCAAATCCTCATCCTATCCTTAACCTTAACCCAAACCCTCACCCTATCCCTCACCCTCACCCTAACCCTCATCCTTATCCTTACCCTCACCCAAACCATAACCCTCACCCTCAACCTAACCCTCACCGTAACATTTTCCCACACCCTAACACTCACCCTAACCCGAACTATAAACCTAACCTTCACCCTAACCCTCAACCTAACCCTAACCTTCATCCTCACTGTAATATTCACCCTAAACTTTATCCTCACCCTAACCCTTACCCTATCCTAAACCTAACCTTCAGACTAACCCTAACCCTAACCCTAACCCTCAGCCTAACCCTTATCCTAACCCTAAACCTAAACCTAAACCTCACCCTAAACCTAACCCTAACCCTAACCCTAACCCTCACATTAACCATAACCTTAACACTCAGCCTAAACCTCATCATAACCCTAACACTAACCCTAACCCTCATCTTAACCCTAACCCTCACCCTCACCCTCACACTAACTCTAACCCTAAACCTAACCCTAACACTCACCCTCACCCTCACCCCAACCCTAACTGTATCCCTAACCCTTATCCTAACCCTCACCCTATACCTCACCCTCACACTAACCCTAACCCTGACCTTTACCCGAACCCAAACACGAACCCTCACCCTAACACACACCTTAACCCTAACCTTAATCCTAATCCTAAACCTAACCCTCACCTTCAAATTCACCCTAACTCTAAACCTAAACCTAACCCTCACCCTCAATCTCACCCTCACCCTAATCTCACACTCACCCTAAACCTCACCCTAACCCTAACCCTACCCCTCTCCGTAATTCTCACCCAAAACCTAACCGTAACCCTAATCTTTACCCTCACCCTGACCCTCAACCTCAGCCTAACCCTAACCCTAACCCTATTCCTAATCCTAACTCTTACCCTCACATTCACCCTAAAAATAAACCTAACCCTAACCCTAACCCTCACCCACACCCTCACCCTTACCCTAACCTTCACACTCATCCTACCCCTCACCCTCACCCTCACCCTAAACATCACCCTAGCCCTAAACCGCAGCCTAACCCTAACCCTAACCATCACCCTAAACCTAACCTCAACTTAACCCTCAACCTCACCCTAATCCTCACTCTAAACATAACCCTTACCTAAAGGAAACCCTCACCCTCACACTCACCCTAACCCTAACTCTAACCCTAACAATAACCGTAACTCTAACCCTAACACTAACCCTAAAAATCACCCTAAAACTAATCCTAACCCTAACCCTCACCCTAACCCTCACCCTCATTCTAACCCTCACTCTCACCCTGATCGTCACCGTCACACTAACCCTCACACTAAACCTAACCATCACCCTAACACTAACCCTCACCCTCACTTTCACACACACCCTCAGCCTATCCCTAACCTTAACACTAATCCTAACCCTAACCCTCACCCTCACCCTAACCCTAACCCTAACCCTCATCCTCAACCTCACCCTCATGTGCACCCTCACCCTAAGCCTCACCCTCACACAAACCCTCAACCTCAACCTAAACATCACCCTACCCCTAACCCTCACCCTCACCCTAATCATCACCTTAAACCTCACCCTCACCCTAATCCTCCCCCTAACCCTCACCCTCACCCTAAACCTCACCCTTACCCTCACCCTAAACATCACCCTAACCCTAAACCTCAGCCTAACCCTAACCCTAACCATCACCCTAAACCAAACCTCAGCTTTACCCTCAACCTCACCTTAATCCTCACCCTAACCCTAACCCTTACCTAAACGAAACCCTCATCCTCACCCTAACCGTAACTCTAAACCTAACAATAACCCTAACTATAACCCTAACACTAACCCTAAAAATCACCCTAAACCTAATCCTAACCCTAACCCTCACCCTCACCCTCACACTCATTCTAACCCTCACTTTCACCCTGACCGTCACCGTAACACTAACCCTCACACTAACCCTAACCATCACGGTAACCCTAACCCTCACCCTCCCTTTCACCCTCAACCTCAGCCTAACCCTAACCCTAACACTAATCCTAACCCTAACCCTCACCCTCACCCTAACCCTAACCCGAAACGTAACCCTCATCCTCAACCACACCCTTATGCGCAACCTACCTAACCCTCACCCTCACCCTCACACAAACCCTCAACCTCACCCTAAACATCACCCTAACCCTAACCCTCACCCTCACCCTAACCCTCACCCTAACCCTTATCCTCACACTAACCCTAACCCTAACCCTAACCCTCACGCTAACCCTAACCCTCACCATAACCCTATCCCAAAACCTCACCCTAACCCTCACTCTAACCTTATCCTCACACTAAACCTCACCCTAACCCTAACCATAAACCTAAACCTCACCCTCACCCTAACCCTCACCGTCACCCTAACCCTCACCCTAACACAAAGCCTCAACCACACCCTAACCCTCCCCGAAACCGAACCCGAAACCTCACCTGAACACTAACCCTCACCCTAACCCTCACCCTCACAATAAACATCACCGTAACCCTAGCTCTCACCCTAACACTAACCATAACCCTCACCCTAACCCAACCCCAACACTAACACTCACCCTAACCCTTACCCTAAAACTAACACTCACGTTAAACCCTCACACTAACACTAACCCTCACACTATACCTAAACCTAACACTTCCTCACCCTCTGCCTCACCCTCACCCTAACCCTAACTCTCATCCTAACCCTAACCCTAAACCTAATGCTGACCCTAAATCTGAACCTCAGCCTAACCCTCACCCTAACCCTTACCCTCACCCTATCCCTAACCCTAACTGTCAGACTTAACCTAACCCTCACCCTAACTCTAACCCTAAACCTCACACTAAACCTAACACTCACCCTAATACTAACCCTACCCCTCATCCTAACCCTCACCCTAAACGTAACCCTAACCCTAATCCTCACCTTATCCCTAACCTTAACCCTAAACCTAACACTCACCCTCACCCTAACCCTAACCCTAACCCTAACCCTAAACCTAAATCTCAAACTAACCCTAAACCTAACCCTCAGCCTTACACTTATCCTATCCCTAAACCTAACCATAAACCTCACCCTAAACCGAACCCGAACCCAAACCCTCAAACTAATCCTAACCCTAACCCTTAACCTAATGCTAACCCTAAATCTAACCCTCAGCCTATCCCTCACCCTTACCCTTTCCCTCACCCTCTCCCTAACTCACACCATCACCCTAACCCTCACCCTAAACTTACCCACACCCTATACCTCACCCTAACCCTAACCCTAAATGGAACCCTCACCCTAAACCTCACCCTAACCCTAAACATAACCCTAAACCTAACCCTCACCCTAACCCTCACTCTAACCCTAACCCTCACCCTCACCGTAACCGTCACCTTATCCTAACCCTAAACCTAAATCTCACACTAACCCTAACCCTAACCCTTAGCCTAACCCTTATCCTAACCCTAAAACTAAACCTAACTCTCACCCTAACCCTAACCCTAACCTGCACCCTCAAACTACTCCTAACCCTAACCGTCAGCCTAACCCTCATCCTATCCCTAAACCTAACACTAATCCTCACCCTAACCCTAACCCTACCCTCACCTTAACCCTAAACCTCACCCTCACCCTTCCCATCACCCTCAGCCTAACCCTAAATCTAACCCTGAACCTAACCCTAACACTCACCCTCACCCTCACCCTAAACCTAACCCTAACCCTAACCCTCACCCTGATTCTCACACTAAACCTAACACTAATCCTAACCCTCATCCTCACACTAAACCTCACCCTAACCCTTACCCTCACCATAACCCTAACACTAACTCTAACCCTAATAATCACCCTAACCATAACCTTCACCCACAACCTAACCCTCACCCTCATCCGAATCCTCAACCTCACCCTAACAATCTCCCTAACCCTAATTCTAACCCTAACCCTAACCTTCAACCTCACCCTGAACCTCAACTTTAGCCTAACCCTAAACCAAACCCTACTCCTAATCCTAACCCTCACTCTCACCCTAAACCTAACCCTAAACCTCACCCTGACCCTCACCCTCACCCTAAACCTCAACCTCACCCTAACCCTCACCCTCAACCTAATCATCACCATCACCCTAACCCTAACCCTAACCCTCAACCTAAACCTAAACTCAGCTTAACCCTCACCATCACCGTAATCCTCACCCTAACCCTAACCCTTACCTAACTGAAACCCTCACCCTGACACTCACCCTCACCATAACCCTCACCCTAAACCTAACCCTAACCCTAACCTTCAACCCCACCCTCACCATAACCTAATGCTAGCTCTAACGCTAAACTTCACCCTCACCCTAACCTAAACCTAACAATAAACCTAACCCTAACCCTAACCCTAACCTTAACCCTAAAACTGACCCTAACCCTAATCCTAACCCTAACCCTCATCCTCAGCCTCACCCTGACCCTCACCATCACAATAACCCTCACACTAACCCTAACCCTTACCCTAAACCTAACACTAACCTTCATCCTTCACTTTCACCCTCACCCTCAGCCTAACCCTAAACCTAACCCTAATCCAAAACTAACCCTCACGCTCAGCTTCACCCTAACCCTAAACCTCACCCTAACCCTCAACCTTACCCTCACCCTCACCTTAACCCTAACCCTCATTCTCACCCTCACACTAACACGGAACCTCAACCTAAACCGTACCCTAACCCTAACACTCACCCTAAAACTAACCCTAACACTCAGCCTAACGCTAACCCTCACCCTAACACTTACCCTAACCCTAACGCTAACCCTAAACCTCACCCTCACCCTAACCCTCACCCTAACACTTATCCTCACAATAACCCTAACCCTCACCCTAACCCTCAACCACAACCTAACACTCACCCTCACCCTAACCCTCACCCTCACAATAAACATCACCCTATCCCTAACTCTCAACCTAACCCTAACCCTAACCCTCACCCTAACCCTAACCCTCAACCTAAACCTAACCCTCACCCTGACCCTCACCATAACCCTAATCCTAACCCAAAACCTTACCCTAAACCTAACCCTCACACTAAACCTAACCCTCACCATAACAGTAACCGTGAAACTAACCCTAACACTAACCCTCACCTCACCCTCACCCTAACCCTAACACTCATCCTAACCCTAACGGTAAACCTAATGCTAACCCTAAACCTCACCCTCAACCTAACCCTCACCCTTACCTTTACCCTCACCCTAACCCTAACCCTAACCCTCACACTAAACCTAACACTCAAACTAACCCTAAACCTACCCTTCAGCCTAACCCTCACCCTAAACCCAACCCTAAACCTAATCCTCACCCTATCCCTAAACTTAACCCTAACCCTCACCCTCACCCTAACCCTCATGCTAACCCTAAATCTCACCCTCACCCTAACCCTCACACTAACCCTTAGCCTCACCCTAACCCTAAACCTCACCCTCATCCTAACACTCACCCTAACCCTTACCTACACCCTAGCCGTCACCCTAAGCCTAACCCTAAACCTAATCCTTACCCTAACTCACACCCTAACCCTAAACATAATCCTGACCATCTAATCCTCACCCTAACCCCAACCCTAACCCTCAGCCTAAACCTTATCCTAACACTAAAACTAACCCTAACCCTCATGATAACCCAAAACCCAAACCTAAACCTAACCCTCAAACTAACCCTAACCCTAACCCTCAGTCTAACCATCACCCTACCCCTAACTCTAACCCTCACCCTCACCCTCACCCTAACCATAACCCTAAACCTAACCCTCACCCTAAACCTAACCCACACCCTTACTGTCACCCTCACCCTCAGGATAACCCTAATCCTTACCTTAATCCTTACCCTCACCCTCACCCCTCCTTAACTCTAAACCTAACACTCACCCTCACCCTCACATTAACCCTAGCCCTAACCCTCACCATAGCGCTAACCCTCACCCTATACCTCAACCTCACCCTAAACCTAAACTTAACCCTAAGCCTAACCCTAACCTTCACCCTAAGCCTAAAACTAACCTTAACCCTCACCCTCACACTATACCTCACCCTAACCCTTACCTTCACCATAACCCTAAACCTAATCCTAATTCTCAACCTAACCCTAACACTCACCCACACCCTAACCCGAACCCGAACCCGAAGCCAAACCTGAACCCTTACACTCAACATAACACTAATCCTAACCCTAATCCTAAACCTAACCCTCACCCTCAAACTCACCCTAACACTAACCCTAACCCTCAACCTCACCCTCACAATAACCCTCACCCTCACCCTAACCCTCACCCAAACACTAACTCTAACCCTAAACCTCAACCTAAGGCTAACCCTATCCCTAACCCTCACCCTCCCACAAACCCTAACCCTAACACTAACCCTCACCCAAACCCTAATCCTCACCCACAACCTAAACCTCTCAATCACCCGAACCCTCACCCTTCCCCGAACACTCATCCTCCCTAACCCTTACCCTCACCCTAAACATCACCCAAACCCTAACCCTTACCCTAAACCTAACCCTAACCCTCACCCTAACCGTAACCCTCAATGTAACACTCAACCTCATGCTAATACTCCCTATAACCCTAAACCTTACCTAAAACAATCCCTCACCTTAACCCCAACACTAACCCTCTCCCTCACCCTAGCCCTCAGCCTAAACCTATCCCTAACCCTAACACTCTCCCTAACCCTTAACCTCACCCTAAGCCTTCCCCTCACCCTAACCCTAAACCTAACACTAATCATAATCCTCACACTAACTTTAACCCTCACCCTAACCCTAAACCTAACCCTAATCCTAAAATTCACCCTCATCCTGACCCAAACCCTCAGCCTAACCCTAAGCCTATCTGTATTCCAAATCCTAACCCTGACACCCACGCTCACCCTAAACGTAACCCTAACACTAACCCTCACCCTCACCCTCACCGAACGCTCACCCTCACCCTAAACATCATCCTAAACCTAATCTCACCCTAAGCCTAACCCTAACCTTCACCCTAACCCTAAACTCAGCTTAACCCTCACCGTCAACCTAATCTTCACCCTTAACCCTAACACTAAGGTAAATGAAACCCACAACCTCACCCTCAAACTAACCCTCACACTCACCCTAGCCCTCACCCTAACCCTAAACCTAACCCTTACCCTCAACAGCCCCCTACCCCTCCTCCTGAGCCTAAACCTAACCCTAACCATAACGCTCACCCTAACCCTCACCATCACACAAACCTTCACCCTAACCCTTACCCTCAAATTTACCCTAACCATAACCCTCACCCCCAACCTCACCCTCACCCTAATGCTAACCCAAACCCTAACCCTAAACCTAACCCTAACAACTAACCCTAACCTCACCCTCACCCTCAACCTAAACCTAATCCTAACCATAACCATAACCATAACCCTCACCCTAACCCTAAACCTCACACTAACCCTAACCCTCTCCCTCACCCTAAGCCTAATCCAAACCCTAACAATAACCCTAACCCGCACCCTCACCCTAAATCTTACACCCACCCTCACCCTTACCATAACCCTTACCCTCACCATCACCCTAAACCACCCCTTACCCTCATCCTAAACCTAAACCTAACCCTAAACCTAACCCTTACACTAACCCTAAACATCGCCCACAACCTAAACGTCACTCTCATCCTCACCCTCAACCTAAACCTTACCCTTACCCTAAACCTCACCTTAACCCTAACCCTAATCCTAACCCTAACCCTAACCCTAATCCTAACCCTAATGCTCACCATATCCCTCACCCTAACGCTAACTCTAACACTAACACTCACCCGCATCCTAACCCTCACCCTCACCCGAACAATCACCCAAACCCTAACCCTCACCCTCAAAATAAATATCACCCTAACCCTCACCCTCAAACTAAAGGTAACCCTAACCTTCCCCCTATCCCTAACACTCACCCTAAACCTAACAGTCATATTGACCCTCACACTAACACTAACCCTAACCTTATCCCTCAACCTCACCCTAACCCTCACCCTCACCCTAAACATCACCCTAACAATAACCTTCACCCTAAACTTAACCCTAACCCTCACCCTAAACCTAAACTCAGCTTAACCCTCAACCTCACCCTAATCCTCACCCTTACCCTAACCCTTACCTAACTGAAACCCTCACGCTCACCCTCACCCTGACCCTAACACTAATCCTAACCCTAAACCTCACCCTCACCCTAACCCTAACCCTAAAACTAACCCTATCCCAACACCTCACCCTAACTCTCAACCTAACTCTAACCCTAACCCTAACGTTCACCCTAACCCTAAATCTAAACCTAACCCTAACCCTCACCCTAACCCTCACCATCACCCTATCCCTAACCCTAACTCTAACCCTCAACCACACCCTAACTCTCACCCTCACCCTAACCCTCACCCTCAACTGAACACTCACACTCACACTCAACCTCACCCTAATTCTAACACTCATCCTAAACCTAACGGTAAATCTAAACCTCTCCCTAACCCTTACCCTCACTCTAACCCTCACTCTAACCATTACCCTCACCCTAACCCTAACCCTAACCATCACACTAAACCTAACACTCAATCTAACCCTAAACCTAACCCTCACCCTAAACCTAACCCTAAGCCTAATCCTCACCCTCTCCCTCACCCTCACCCTAACCCTCATGCTAACCTTAACCCTCACCCTCAACCTAACCCTCACCCAAAACTTACCCTCTCAATAACCCTAAACCTCACCCTTAATCTAACCCTCACCCTAACCCTAACCCTCATCCTCAACTTCACCCTCACTGGCTCCCTCACCCTAACCCTCACCCTCACCCTCACTCTCACACTAACCCTCAACCTCACCCTAAACATCACCCTAATCCCAACCCTCATGCTCACCCTAACCCTAACCCTCACCCTAACCCTAATGCTAAGCCTAACCCTCACCCTCACCCTAACCCTTATCCTCACACTAACCCTAACCCTAAACCTAACCATCACACTAAACCTAACCCTCAGACTAACCCTATCCCGACACCTCACCATAACTCTCACCCTAACCTTAACCCTAACCCTCACTCTAACCCTAACCGTAAACCTAACCCTCACCCTCACCCTAACCCTCACCGTCACCCTCACCCTCACCTTAACCATAAGCCTTAACCACACTATAACCCTCACACTTCCCGAACACGAACTCTTACCCAAACACTCAAACTTACCCTAACCCTCACCCTCACAATAAACATCACCCTAAACCTAACTCTCACCCTAACATTAACCCTAACTCTCACCCTAACCCTAAGCAGACCTAACCATAACCCTCATCCTGACCCTCACCCTAACACTCACCCTAAACCTAACCCTCACCCTAACACTAACCCTCACACTAAACCTAAACCTAACACTCATCCTCACCCTCTACCTCACCCTCACCCTAAACCTAACCCTCATACTAACACTAACCCTAAAACTAATGCTAACCCTAAATCTCACCCTCACTCTACCCGTTACACTAAACTTTACCCTCACCCTCACCTTAACCCTAACCGTCAGACTAAACCTAACCCTCACCCTAACCATAACCCTAAACCTCACACTAAACCTAACCCTCACCCTAATCCTAAACCTACCACTCAACGTAACCCTCACCCTAAACCTAACCCTAACCCTAACCCTAATCCTCACCATATCCCTAACCTTAACCCTAACCCTGACCCTCACCCTAACCCTAACCCTAAATCTAAATCTCACCTTATCCCGAACCCTAACCCTAAACCTCACGCTCACCCTAGGCCTCAGCCTAACCCTAAACCTAAACCTAAATCTAAATCTCACCTTATCCCGAACCCTAACCCTAAACCTCACGCTCACCCTAGCCCTCACCCTAACTCTAAACCTAAACCTAACCCGCACCATCAACCTCACCCTCACCCTAACCCTATCCCTCACCCTAACATTAACACTAACCCTAACACCAACTCTCAACCTCACCCTCACCCTCAGCCTAACCCTAACCCAAACCCTAACCCTAACTCTCACACACCCACACCCTCACCTAACTCTAACCCAAACCCTAACCCTCAACCTAAATCTAAACCTCACCATAACCCTAAAGCTCAAGCTCACCAACACACTAATCCTAACCCTAACCTTAAGGCTAAAACTCACCCTCACCCTAACTCTCACGCTAAACTTTTCCCTCACCCTAACCCTAACCCTAACCCTCACACTAACCCTAACCCTCACCCTCACCCTAACCCTAAACGTAAACCTAACCCTACCCCTCCGCCTCAGCCTAACCCTAACCCTAATCCTAATACTAAACCTAACCCTCACTCTCACCCTCAACCTAAACCTAACCCAACCCTAACCCTCCCCCTCCCTCTCCCCCTACCCCTCCCACTCCGCATTACCCTACCAATATAAATAAACCTAAACCTAAACCTAACCTTCATCCTAACCCTAACGCTCACCCTAACTGTCCCCCTCCCCCTCACTCTCACCCTCACCCTAAACCTAACCCTAACCCTAAACCTCACCCTCACCGTCACCCTCACCCTCACCATCACACTCACCCTAAAATCTAACAATAACAATAAACCTAACCCCAACCCTAACCCTCACCCTAACACTAACACTAACCCTAAAACTAACCCTAACTCGCACACTAACCCTAATCCTCACCCTAACCCTATCCCTCACCCACACCCTCAAGCTCACCCTCAGCCTAAACCTAAATCTACCCCTAATCCTAATCCTAAGCCTAAACCTCACCCTCACCTTACCCTAACCCTAACCAACTCCCTCACCCTCACCCTCACCCTAACCTTCAGGCACACCCTCTTCCTCATCCTAAACCCAATCCTAACCCTAACCATCACCCTAACCCTAATCCTCAACCTAACCCTAAGCCTAACCCTCAACCTCACACTCACCCTAACCCTAACCCTAACACTAACCCTCACCCTAAACATCACCCTAACCCTAATGCTAATCCTAACCCTCACCCTCACCATAACCCTCACCCTAACCCTTATCCTCACCCTCAACCTAACGCTAATCCTAATTCTCACCCTATCCCTAACAGTTACCTTAACCCTCACAATCTCCCTAGCCCTCACCCTAACTCTAACCCTAACCCTAACCCTCACCAGAACTCTCACCTTCACCCTAACACTCACCCTCACCCCAAACATCACCCTAACCCTAACTTTCACTCTAAACCTAACCCTAACCCACACCCTAACCCTAACCCTCACCCTAACCGTCACCCTCATTGTAATCCTCACACTAACCCTAAACCTAACACTTACCAACCGAAACACTCACCCTCACCCTCACCCTCAACCTAACCCCAACATCACCCTCAGCCTAACCCTAATCCTAACCCTACCCCTCACCCTCACCCTCACCCTAACACTAACCCTCACCCTCACCCACATTCTTACCTAACTCTAACCCTAAAGCCAAGCCTCAACCTAACACTAAACCTCACACTAACCCCAACCCTCACCTTCACCCAAACATTAATCCTAACCATAACCCTAAGCCTAACCCTCACCCTCGCCCTAACCCTCACCCTCACCCTTACCCTCACCCTAAACCTAACCCTGAGCCTAACCCTCACACTAACCCTAATCTTCACCCTAAACCTAACCCCAAAGGAACCCCAAACCCTAACACGCACCCTATCCCTAACCCTCACACTCACCCTCACCTTCACCCTAACCCTCACCCTCAACCAAGCCCTCACCCTATCCTTAAACTTAACCCTAAACCTCAACCTCACCCTCACCCTCAGCTTAACCCTAACCTAACCCTAACCCTAATCCAAACCCTAACCCTCACCATCACACTCACCCTGACTCTAAACCTAACCCTACCACTCACCTTCACACACACCCTTTCCCTAAATCTAACCTTAAACCTAACCATCACTCTAAACGTAAATCTCACCCTAAATCTAAACCTCACACTCACCCACACAATAATCCTAACCCTAACCCTAAGCCTAACACTCACACTCAACCTAAACCTCCACCTAAACTTTTCCCTCACCCTAACCCTAAACCTAACACTCACACGAACACTACCACTCACCCTTACCCAAACTCTAACACTCACCCTAACCCTAACCCTCCCCCTCCCCCTAACCCTAACCCTAATCCTAATCCTAACTCTAAACCACACTCTCACCCTCACACTAAACCTAACCCTAACACTAAAATTCACCCTCACCCTCACTCTCACCCTCACCCTCACCTTCACCCTCACCCTAAACCTACACCTAAACCTAACCTTAACCCTCACCCTGACACTAACCCTAACACTAATCCTAACTCTCACACTAAACCTAACCCTCACCCTAACCCTACCCCTACCCCTCAGCCTAACCCTAACCCTAACCCTAACCCTAATCCTCACCAAATCCCTAACTGTAACCCTAACCCTAAACCTCAGTCTCACCCAAGCCATCACCCTAACGCTAAGCGTAAACCTAACCCTCCCCTAACCCTAACCCTCACCCTAATTCTAACCGTTACCCTTACCTAACCCTAACCCTCACCCTGACCCTAAATCTAAACCTCAAGTTAACGCTCAGCCTCACCCAAACCCTAACCCTCACCCTACTCCTCAGCCTAACCCTAACCGTAACCCTCAACTTCACCCTAAACCTCACAATAACACTTAACCTCAACCTTAGCCTCACCCTAACCCTAACCATAAACATAACCTTCACCCTAAACCTCAACCTAACCCTAAAACTAACCCTCACCTGAACCTGAACCCGAAACCTAAGCCTAACCCTCACCCGAAACCTCACTCTCAGCCTAACCCTAACCCAAACCCTAATCCTAACCCTAACCCTGACCCTCACCCTAATTCTAAACCTAACCCTTACCCTCACCCTCAACCTCAACCTCACCCACAGTGTAACCCTAACGCTCATCCTCACCCTCATCATAACCATAACCCTTACCTAACCCTAACCCTCACCCTAACTCTAACCCTCACCCAAACTTAACCCTCACCCTCACATTCACCCTAACACTAACTCTAACCCTTACCCTCACCCTAACCCTAACACTAACACTCACCCTAACCCAAACCCTGATGCTCACTCTCACCCTCACCCTAAGTCTAACCCTATCCCTACCCTAATCTTTACCCTAACCCTCACCCTCACCTTACCCTAACTCTAACCATAACCCAAATCTAATCCTCACCCTACCTCTAAACCTCAAACAACCGTAACCCTCACCCTCACCCTCACCCTAACCCTAACCCTAACCTTAACGCTAACGCTCACCCTAACCCTCACCCTAACCATAAGCCAACCCCTCAGCCAAACACTCACCCTCAACTTAACCCTAAACCTAAACCTCACCCTAAAACTCACCCTAACCCTGACATTAACCCTAAATCTCTCATTCACCATAAAGCTTACCCTAACCCTTAACTTCGCCCTAAGTCTAACCCTCAACCTAACACTAACCCTCACTCTAATCCTAACCCTAAATCTAACCCTAACACTAAACCTCATCCTAACCCTCACCCTAACTCTAACTTTAACCCTAAACCTAACCCTTACACTAACCCTAACTATAACACTAACCCTAACCGTAACCCTCAACCTAACACTAACTCTAACCCTAACCCTAACTCTCACACTAAACCTAAACCTCACCCTAATCCTAAGCCAACCCCTCAGCCTAACCCTAACCCTAACCCTAAACCTAACCCTAATCCTCACCCTATCCTGAACCCTAACCCTAACCCTAAACCTCACCCTCACCCTAGCCCTCACCCTAACCCTAAACCTAACCCTACCCTAAACCTAACCCTCACCCTAACCCTAAACCTCACCCTGAACCTAACCCACAACATAACCGTCACACTAACCCTCAACGTCAACTTAACACTCACCCTCACCTTAAACCAAACCCTCAACGTACTCCTCACCCTAGCCCTAACCTTAACCCCCAGCTTCACCCTAAACGTCACGTTAACCCTTACCCTCACCCTGACCCTCAGCCTAAACCTAACCATAACCATAACCATCACCCTAACCCTAAATCTAACCCTCACCTGAAACCTCACCCAAACCCTAACCCTAAAACACACATTCACCCTCAACCTCTGCCTAACCCTAAACCTGACACTAATCCTTACCCTAATCCTCACCCTCACTTCATCCTAACTCTAACGATAACCCAACCCTAATCGTCATCAACCTCAATCTAACCCTAACCTTAAACCTAGCTCTCACCCTAAACCATAAACTCACCCTAACCCTTAACCTAAACCTAACCCTAACCCTAACCCTCACAATAATCCAAATGCTAACCCTAACCCTAAACCTCACACTCACCCTAAACCTCACAGACACCCTAACCCTCATCCTAACACTAACCCTAATCCACACCCTAACCCTCACTCGCAACCTGACCCTCAAGTTCACGCTAAACATCACCGTAAGCATAACCTTGACCCTAACCTTAATCCTAAGCCTCACCCTAAACTAAACCTCACCCTCATCCTCACCCTCACTCACAGCCTAAACCAAACCCTATCCCTAACACTCACCTTAACCCTAACCATAAACCTAACCCTCACCCTATCCCTAACCATCACCCTAACCCTAACCCTAACCCTATACATCACCCTAACCCTAACCCTCACCCTAAACCTAACCTTAAACCTCAGCCTCACCCTAAGCCTAATCCTAAACCTAACACTAATCCTAAACCTAACTGTCACTCTCACCCTAACCCTCACCCTATCCCTAACCTACCCTTAAAACTAACCCTCACCCTAACCCTCACCCTAAGCCTAACCCTAATCCTAAACCTCCCACTCACCCCAACCTTCAACCTAACCCTTATCCTCACCCTCACCCTAACCCTCACATTAACCCTAATCCTCACACTAACCCTAAACCTAACCCTCACCCTCACCCTCATTCTCACCCTCAGCCTAACCCTAACCCTAACCCTAACCCTAAATCTAACCCTAACCCTTACCCTCACTCTTACCCTAACCCTAACACTCACCCTCACCCTCACCCTCACCCTAAACCTGAACCTCAAACTCACCCTCACCCTATCCTTAACAATAAGCCTAACCCTCAAACTAACCCTCACCCTAAACCTAGCCCTCACCCTCAACCTAACCCTAACCCTCACCCTAAGCCTAACCCTAAACCTAACACTCACCCTCACCCTAACCCTCACCCATACACTTACCTTCACCCTACCCCTCACCCTCACCCTCACCCTCACCCTAACTCTAAGCCTAATGCAACCATAACCCTCAATCTAACTCTAACCCTTACCCAACCCTAACCCTCACCCTCAACCTCAATCTATCCCTAACCTTAACACTAACTCTCACCCTAAACCTAACCCTCACCCTAACCATTATCCTCACCCTAACCCTAACCCAAACCCTAACCCTCACACTAATCCTAATGCTAAACCTAACCTTAACACTCAAACTAACCCTCAGCCTAACCCTAAAACTAACGCTAACCCTCACCCTAACCCTAACCCTCACCCTCACCCTAACCCTTACCCTAACCCTAGCCCTCACCCTCAACCTAACCCTCACCCTAACCCTTAACCTCACAATAAACCTAACCCTCAAAATAACCCTCATCTTAACCCTAAAACTAACGCTAACCCTCACCCTAACCCTAAACTGAACCCTCACCCTCACCCTAACCCTCACCCACAAAATAACCCTCACTCTAATCCTGACGTACACCCTCACCCTAAACATCACCCTAAACATAACCCTCACTCTAACCCTAACCCTAAGCCTCACACTAAACCTAATCCACACTCTCACCCTCACCCTCACTTAGAGCCTAAGCCTAAACTTAACCCTAACCTTCACCCTAACCCTAACCCTAACCCTCACCCTAACCCTAACCCTCAACATAAACCTCACCCTAAACCTAACCCTCACCCTAAACCTAACCCGAACCCTCACCCTAACCCTAGCCCTCACCCTCACCGTAAGGCTCACCCTAACCCTTAACCTCACACTAACCCTAACCTTAACCCTAATCCTCAGACTAAACCTAACCCTCACCCTAACCCTAACCATTCCCCTCAGCCTAACCCTCACCCAAACCCTGACCCTAACCATAATTCTCACCCTATCCCTAACCCTAACCCTAACCCTCACCCTCACCCTAGCCCTCAACCTAAGTCTAACCGGAACCCTAACCTGCACCTGGACCCTCAACCTCACCCTAACACTCACCCAAATCCTTAACATCACATTAACCCTATCCCTCACCCTAACCCTAACCTTAACCCTCACCCTAACCCTAACCATCACCCTAACCCTAACCATAACCCTCACCCTCATCCAAATCCTCACCCTAACCCTAACTCTAACACTTACCTAACCGACACCCTCACCCTAACCCTCACCCTCACAATAGCCCTCACCCTACCCTTAACCCACCCTAACCCTAACCCTCAAACTCACCCTCACTCCCAGCCTAACCTTAAACCTAACCCTAGTCCTAACCCTAACCCTCACCCTCACCCTAACCCTAAAACTAAACCTAACCCTCACCCTCACTCAAACCCTCACCCTAACACTAACCCTAACACTAAAGCTAAACCTCACACTAACTCTCACTGTCACCCTCACCCACACACTAATCCTAAAAGTAACCCTAAGCCTAATTCTCACTCTCAACCTAAAACTCACCCTAATCCTTACCCTCACTCTAAACGTAACCCTAACCCTAACCCTC
Source organism: Dipodomys merriami (assembly GCF_024711535.1). NCBI lineage: Eukaryota > Metazoa > Chordata > Mammalia > Rodentia > Heteromyidae > Dipodomys > Dipodomys merriami. Next base: position 4,120,410 of record NW_027206157.1, read on the forward strand.
ACAGTAACCCTAACCCTCACCCTAACCATAACCCTACCCCTCAATCTAATCCTCATCCTACACATAACCCTAACACTTTCGCTTACCCTAACCCTCACCCTAACCCTAAACCTCACCTTAAAAAAAACCGTCAACCGCAACCTCACTCTCACCCTCAGTCTAACCCTAACGCTAACCCTATGCTAACCCTAAACCTCACCCTCACCCTCACCCTAACTCTAACACTAATCCAACCATAACCCTCAATCTAACTCGAAACCTCACCCAACCCTAACCATAACCCTCAACCTCAATCTAAACCTAACCTTAAACCTAACTCTCATCCTAAACCTAACCCTCACCCTAAACTTTACCCTCACCCTGACCCTAATCGTAAACCTAACCCTCACACTAATCCTAATGCTAACCCAAACCGTAACCCTCAAACTAACCCTCACCCTAACCCTAAAACTAATGGTAACCCTCACCCTCACCCTAACCCTAATCCTCACCCTCACCCTAACCCTCACCGTCTCCTTAACCCTCACCCTAACCCTAAACCTCACCCACAACCTAACCCTCACTCTCACCCTGACCCTCACCCTCACCCTAAACATCACCCTAAACATAAACCTCACCCTAACACTAACCGTAAACCTCACCCTAAACCTAACCCTCACCCTCACACGCACCCTCACTCACAGCCTAAGCCTAACGCTAACTCCAACCCTCACCCTAACCCTAACCCTAAACCTAGCCCTCACCCTAACCCTGATCCTCACCCTAACCCTTGAACTCAAACTAACCCTAACCCTAACCCTAACCCTCAGACTAAAACTAACCCTCACGCTACCCCTAACCATTCCCCTCAGCCTAAACCTCACCCTAACCCTGAACCTAACCCTAATTCTCACCTATCTCTAAACCAAAACCTAAACCTCACCCTCACCCTAGCCCTCAACCTAACTCTAACAGTAAACCTAACCCGCACCCAAAACCTCACCCTCACCCTAACCCTCACCCTCATCCTTAACATCACCCCAACACTAGCCCTCACCCTAACCCTAACCCTAACCCTCACCCTAAATCTAAACCTCACCCAAACCTTCTCCCTCAACCACATCCTCACTCTAAACCTAACCCTAACAATTGCCTAACTGAAACCCTCACCCTCACCCTCACCCTAACCCTCACCCTCACAATAGCCCTCACCCTAACCTTAACCCAACCCTAACCCTAACACTCAAACTCACCCTCACCATCAACCTAACCCAAACCCTAACCCTCAGCCTCACTCAAACCCTCACCCTAAACCTAACCCTAGCCCTAACCCTAAACCTCACACTAACTCTTACCCTCACCCTCACCCACACACTAATCCTAACACTAACCCTAAACCTAACTCTCACCGTCACCCTAAATCACCCTAATATTTACTCTCACCCTAAACCTAACCCTAACCCTAACACCCACATTAACCTTAGCCTTCCCCTCTCCCTAACCCTAATCTTAACACTAACCCTAACCCCCACAGTAACCCTAACCCTCACCCGAACCATAACCCTACCGCTCAATTCAACCCTCATCCTACCCCTAACCCTAACCCTTTTGCTTACACTCACTCTCACCCTAACCCTAACCCTCACCTTAAAAAAGACCGTCACACTCACCCTCACCCTCACCCTCAGTCTAAACCTAACTCTAACCCTAACCCTAATCCTCACCCACAACCTAACCCTCACCCTCACCCTCACCCTCACCCTAGGCCTAACCCTAATACTAACACTAATCCTAAACTTAACACTCACCCTAAAACTCACCCTAAACCAAACCCTAACACTAACACTCACCCTAATCCTTACCCTCATCCTAACACTAACCCTAAACCTAAACCTGCGACTCACACTAAACCTAAACCTCACACTAACCCTAAACTTACCTCTCACCCTAACCCTAAACCTAACCCTAAACCTAAACCTTACCCTCACCCTAAGCCTAATCCTAACCCTCACCCTTACCCTACCACTCACCTTAACCTAATCCAAACTTTAAGCCTCACCCTAACCCTAATCTTCACCATAACCTTACCCTCACCCTAACCCTTACCCTAACCCTAACCCTAGCATTAACCCTAACTTTCAGCTTAAACCTCATCCTATCCCTAACCCTAACCCTCACCCTCACCCTAACACTCAACCTAGCATTTACACTGACCCTCACCCTCAGCCTAACCCTAACGCTAGCCCTAATCCTAACCCTAACACTCACCCTCACCCTCACCCTAACGCTAAACCTAAACCTCAACCTCACCCTCACCCTCACCCTAACCCTCAGCCTCACTTTCAGCCTCACCCTAATGCTAATCCTAATCCTAACCCTCACCCTAAACCTCAACCTCACCCTAACCCTAACGCTCACCCTCACATTAACCATAACGCTAACCCTAAAAGTAACCTTATGCTTCATCCTAAAACTAATGCTAAAACTAACCCTCATCCTCATCCTAACCCTCACAATAATCCTTACCCTAACCCTAACCCTAACCCTACCCTTACCCTAACCCTCAGATTAAACATAACCCTCACCCTAACCCTAATCCTAGTCCTCAGCCAAACCCTCACCCTAACCCTAACCCTAACCCTAATTCTCAGAGTAAACATAACCCTCAACCTCACCCTAGCCTTCACCCTAATTCTAACCCTATCCCTAACCCTCACCCGAACCATCACCCTCACCCCAATCCTCACCCTCATCCTAAACATCACCCTAAACCTAACCCTAACCCTCACCCTAACCCTTTCCCTCATCCTAAGGCTCACCCTAACCAAAACCCTCACCCTAAACCTAACCCTCACCGTGACCCTCACCCTCACCCTAACCCTAACCCTAACCCTAACCCTCACCCTAACCCTCTTCCTAACCCTAACCCTAATCCTATCCCTCACCCTACATCTCACCCTAACCCTAACCCTAACCCTAACCCTCACTCTCACTAACTCTCACCCTAACACTTACCATCACCCTAATCCTCACCCTAACACTAACCCTAACACTAAACTTACACTTCACAGTAACCCTCACCCTAACCCTTACCCTAAAACTCACCCTCAACCTAAACCTCATAGTAACCCTAACCCTCACCCTAACCATCACCCTACCCCTCAACCTACCGTTATCCTACCCCTAACCCTAACCCTTATGCTTACCCTCACCCTCATCCTCACCCTTACCCTCACCCTAACCCAAACAGCCACCCTCTCCCTCCCCCTCAGACTAACCCTAACTCTAACCTTAATCCTAACCCTAACCCGTCATCCTCACCCTAACTCTAACCATAATCCAACCCTATCCCTCACTCTAACTCTAACCCTCACCCAACCATAACCCTCACCCTCAAACTCATTCTAACCCTAACCTTAACCCTAACTCTCACCCTAACAAATGCCCTCACGCTTACCCTTACCCTAAACCTAACCCTAACCGTAACCCTAACCCTCACACTAATCCTAATGCTAACCCTAACCCTAACCCTCAAACTAACCCTCACCCTAACCCTAAAATTTACGCTAACCTTCACCCTAAAACTAACCCTAATCCTCACCCTCACCCTAAACCTCACCCTAACCCTAACCCTAACCCTTACACTAACCCTAACCATAACTCTAACCCTAACCTAACCCTCAACCTAACAATAACCCTAAACCTCACCCTAACCCTTACCTCACCCTAAACCTAACCCTAACCCTAACACTCACACTAACCTAAGCCTTACCCTCTCCCTAACCCTAACCTTAAACCTAACCCTAACCCTCAAAATAACCCTAAAAATCACCCTAACCATAACCCTACCCCTCAATCTAACCCTCATCCTACCCCTAACCCTAACCCTTTCGCTTACCCTCACCCTCAACCTAACCCTAATCCTCACCTTTAAAAAAACCGTCACCCTCACCCTCACCCTCAGTCTAACCCTAACCCTAACCCTAACCCTAATCCTAACATTAACCATCACCCTCAACCTCACCCTATCTCTAACCCTAATCTAACCATAACCCTCACTCTAAATCTAACCCTCACCCAACCCTAACCCTCACCCTCAACCTCAATCTAACCCTAACCTTAAACTTAACTCTCACCCCAAAACTAACCCTCACCCTAAACCTTACCCTCACCCTAACCCAAAACTTAAACCTAACACTCACACTAATCCTAAGGCTAATCCTAATCCTAACCCTCAATCTAAACCTCACCCTAACCCTAAAACTAAGGATAACCCTCACCCTAACCCTAACCCTAATCTTCACCCTCACCCTAAACCTCATCTTCACCTTAACCCTCACCCTATCTCTAACCCTCACCCACACCCTAACACTCACTCTCACTCTCACCCTGACCCTCACCCTCACCCTAAACATCACCCTAAAGATAACCCTAAACCTAACCCTAAGCCTCACCCTAAAACTAATCCTCACCCTCACTCACAGCCTAAGCCTAGGCCTAACCCTAACCCTCACCCTATTCCTAATCTTCACCCTAACCCTCACCCTAAAACTCACCCTCAAACTAAACCTAACCCTAACACTCAACCTCATCCTAACCCTAACCCTAACCCTAACCCTCACCCTCACCCTAATCCTCACTCTAACCCTTAACCTCACACTAACCCTAACCCTCAGACTACACCTAACCCTTACCCTAACCCTAACCATTCCCCTCAGCCTAACCCTCACCCTAACCCTGACCCTAACCCTAATTCTCACCCTATTCCTAACTCTAACCCTAAGACTCACCCTCACCCTAGCCCTCAACCTAACTCTAACCGTAAACCTAACCCACCCCCGAACCCTCACTCTCACCCTAAATCTCTCCCTCATCCTTAACATCACCCTAACCCTATCCCTCACCCTAAACCTAACCCTAACCCTCACCCTAACTCCAACCCTCACCCTAAACCTCTCCCTCAACCAAATCCTCACCCTAACCCTAAACCTAACATTTACCTAACTGAAACCCTCACCCTTACCCTCACCCTCACCCTCACAAGAGCCCTCACCCTAACCTTAACCCAACCCTAACTCTAACCCTCAAACTCACCCTCAGCCTCAGCCTAAACCTTACCCTAACTCTAATACTAACCCTAAACCTCACCCTCACCATAACCCTGACCCTAACCCTACCCTCACCCTCACTCAAACCCTCACCCTCACCCTAACCCTAAACCTCACACTAACTCTCACCCTCACCCTCACCCACACACAAATCCTAACACTAACCCTAAGCCTAACTCTCACCCTCACCCTAAACCTCACCCTAACATTTACCCTCACCCTTAAACTAACCCTAACCCTAACCCTCACACTAACCTAAGCCTTACCCTCTCCCTAACCCAAACCTTAACCCTAACCCTAAACCTCACAGTAACTCTAACCCTCACCAGAACCATAACCCTACCCCTCATAACCCTCATCCTACCGCTAATCCTAACTCTTTTGCTTACCCTCACCCTAACCCTAACCCTCACCCACACCCTAACCCTCACTCTCACGCTAACCGTAACTCTCACCCTAACCCTAACACTAACCCTAAACATCACCCTAACCCTAATCCTCACCCTTACTCTAACACTATACCTAACCCTCAACCTCAACCTTACCCTCACCCTAAGCCTAACCCTAAATATAACACTAATTCTAAACCTAACTCTCACTCTCATCTTATCCCTAATGCTAACCCATACACTAATACTCACCCTCACCCTCACCCTAACCCTTACCCTAACCTAACCCTAACACTCACCCTCACCCTAACCCGCACCCTCACCCAAACCCTAACCCAAACCCTAATCCTAACCCTAACCTGAACTGTCACCCTCACCCTAACCCTCACGCTCACACTAAAACTCACCCTCACCCTAACCCTCACCCTAACACTAGCTCTAACCCTCACCCTAACACTTACAGTCACCCTAATGCTAGTCACCCTAATCCTCACGCTAAGCTTAAACTTAAACATTGTTCTAACTCTAACCCTCACCCTCACCCTCAAGTTCACTCTCAGCCTAACGCTCATCCTCACCCTAGCCCTCACACTAATCCTAACTTTAACCCTAACCCTCACCCTGACCCGAACCCTCACCATCATACTATACATCACCCTAACTCTTACTCTAATCCTAACCCTAACCCTAACCCTCAATCTAACCCTATCCCTAACCCTCACCCTCACCGTAACCCTAACCCTAACCCTAACCCTTACCTCACCGAAACCCTCACACTCACCCTCACCCTCACGCTAACCCTCACTCTCACAATAGCCCTCACCCTAACCTTAACCCAACCTTAACCCTAACCCTCAAACTCACCCTCACCCTCAGCCTAAACCTAAACCTAACCCTTATGCTAACCAAAACCCTCACCCTCACCCTAAACCAAACCCTAAACCTAACCCTCACTGTCACTCAAACACTCACCCTAACCCTAACCCTAACCTAACCCTAACCCTCACACTAACCTAACTCTCACTCTCACCCTCACCCTAACCCTAACCCTAACACTAACCTTTTCCATCACCCTCAACCTCAACCTCATCCTAATGCTAACCATTATCCTAATCTTAACACTAACCCTCACTCTCACCCTCACCCTAAACCAAATCCTAACACTAAACCTCCCCCTCCCCCTCCCCCTCACCTTTACCCTAACCCTAACAATAAACCTAACTCTGAAACTAACCCTAACCCTCACCCTAAACCTACCCCTAATACTCACACTCACCCTAACCCTCACCATCACCCTAACACTCACCCTAACGCTAACCCTAACCCATATCCTAACACTCACTCTCACCTGGACCCTCACACTCACCCTAAACATCACCGTAAACACAATCCTCACCCTAATCCTAACCCTAAGACTCACCCTAAACCTAACCCTCACCCTCATCCTCACCCTCACTCACAGCCTAAACTTAACCCTAAACCTAACCCTCACCCTAACCCTAATCCTAAACCTAACCCTCACCCTAACCCTAACCCTCACTCTAACCCTAACACTAACCCTATACATCACCCTAACCCTAACCCTCACCCTAACCCTAACGATATCCCTAACCCTAAACTTCACTCTCACCCTCACCCTAAGCCTAACCTTAAACCTGACACTAATCCTATACCTAACCCTCACCCTAACCCTAAACCTCACCCTAACCCTAACCCTAAACCAATACATCACCCTAACCCTAACCCTCACCCTAACCCAAACGCTATCCCTAACCCTAAACCTCACCCTAACCCTCACCCTAAAGCTAACCCTAACCTTCACCCTAACCCTCACTCTAAACCTAATCCTAAACCTCCCACTCACCATAGCACTCAACCTAAAGCTTATCCTCACACTCACCCTAACCCTCACATTAACCCTAACCCTCACCCTAACCCTAAGCCTAACCCTCACCCTCACCCTCATTGTCACCCTCAGCCTAACCCTAACCCTAACCCGAACCCAAACTCTAACCCTAACCCTCACACTCACCCTTACCCTAACCCTAAATCTCACCCTCAACCTCTTGCTAAACCTCAGCTTCAACCTCACCCTCATCCTATCCTTAACAATAACCCAAACCCTCACACTAAACCTCACCCTAAAACTAACCCTCACCCTAAACCTAACCCTTAACCTCACCCTCAACCTCACCCTAAGCCTAACCCTAAACCTAACACTCACCCTCAGCTTAACCCTCATGCTTACTCTTACCTTCACCCTACCACTCACCCTCAGCATCAAAATTACTCTAACCCTAATGCAACCATAACAATCACTCTAACTCTAATCCTCACCCAACCCTAACCCTCACCCTCAACCTCAATCTATCCCAAAACTTAACCCTAACTCTCACCCTAACCCTAACCCTCACCCAAACCCTTACCCCTACCCTTACCCTGACCCTAAACCTAACCCTCACATTAATCCTAATGCTAATCCTAACAGTAACCCTCAAACTAACCCTCACCCTAACCCTAAAAGTTATGCTAACCCTCACCCTAAACCTAACACTAATCCTCACCTTCACCCTAAACCTGACCCTAACCCTAACTCTAACCCTAACCCTAAACCTTACACTAACCCTAACAATAACCCTAACCATAACTTAACCCTCAACCTAACACTAAACCTAACCCTAACCCTAATTCTCACAGTAAACTTAACCCTCACCCTAACCCTAAGCCAACCCCTCAGCATAACCCTAACCCTAACCCTAACCCTAAACCTAATCCTCACCCTATCGCTAACCGTAACCCTAACCCTAAACCTCACCCTCACCCAAGACTTCACCCTAACCCTAACCCTCAGCCTAACCCTCTCCTAACCCTAACCCTCAACCTAACCCTAACCCTCACCCTGACCCTAACGCATATCCTAACCCTAAACCTAACCCTCAACCTCAACATAACGCTCACCCTCACCTTAACCCTAAACCTCACCCTAACCATAAAATTAACCCTCAACTTCACTGTAAACCTCACTTTAACACTTACCCTCACCCAGACCCTCAGCCTAACCCTAACCAAAACCATAACCCTCACCCTATCCCTCACCCTAACCCTAAATCTATCCCTCACCCAAACCCTCACAGGAAACCTAACCCTAAAATTCACCTTCACCCTCAACCTCAGCCTAACCCTAAACATAACACTAATCCTTACCCTAACCCTGACCCTCTATTCACCCTAACTCTAACCATAACCCAACACTAATCGTCACCCTCACTCTAACCCTCGACCAAACATAACCCTCACCCTCACCGTCACTGTATCCCTAACCCCAACGCTAACGCTCACCTTATCCCTAACACTCACCCTAACCCTAACCCTAAAGTCACCCTCACCCTAAAACTAAACCTAAACCTAACCCTCACCTTAACACTCACCCTAAACCTAACGTTAACTCTAAACCTCACCCTCACCATAAAACTCACCCTAAGCCTTATCCTCACCCTAAGCCTAACCCTAACCCTAACACTAACCTTCAAACTAATCCTCACCCTATCCCTAACACTAACACTAAACCTCACCCTAACTCTAACTCTAACCCAAACCCTAACCCTTACACTGACCCTAACAATAACCCTAACCCTAACCCTCACCCTAACACTAACCCTAAACCTAACCCTAATTCTCACACTAAACCTAACCCTCACCCTAACCCTAAGCCAACCCCTCAGCCTAACCCTAACCCTAACCCTAACCCTAATCCTCACCCTATCCCTAACCGTAACCCTAACCCTAAACCTCACCCTCAACCTAGCACACTCCCTAACCCTAACCCTAAACCTAACCCTCCCCTAACCCTGTCACCCTAACCCTAACCCTCACCCTGACCCTAACCCTCACCCTAATCCTAACCCTAACCCTCAACCTCAATTTAATGCTCACCCTCAACTTACCCCTAACCCTCACTGTACTCCTCACCCTAAACCTAACCATAACCTTCAACTTCACCCTAAACCTCACTTTAACCCTTACCCTAACCCTGACTCTCACCCTAACCCTAACCATAACCATAACCCACACCCTAAACCTCACCCTAACCCTAAATCTAACCCTCACCCGAACCCTCACCCGAACCCTAAACCTAAACCTCACCCTCACCCTCAACCTCAGCCTAACCCTAACCCTAACCCTGAAGCTCACCCTCACACTAATTCTAATCCTAACCCTAACCCTTACCCTCTACTTAATGCTAACGCTAACCCTAACCCATACCCTCACCCTCACCCTCACCCTCACCCTCAGTCTAACCCTAACCCTAACCCTAATCCTAACCCTAACCCTCACGCTCACCCTCACCATAACGCTAACCCTTACCCAACGCTATCCCTCACCCTAACTCTAACCCTCCCCCAAACTTAACCCTCACCCTCATATTCACCCTAACCCTAACTTGGACCCTAACCCTCACCCTAACCCTAACCCTAACCCTCAACCTAACCCAAACCCTCACGCTCACCCTCACCCTCACCCTAAGTCTAACCCTAACCCTAACCCTAATCTTAACCCTAACACTCACCCTCACCTCAACCTAATTCTAACCATAACCAAACCCTACTTCTCAACCTCACTCTAACCCTCAACCAAACCTAACCCTCACCCTCAACCTCACCCTAACCCTAACCCTAACCCTAATGCTAACGCTGACCCTAACCCTTACCCTCACACTAACCCTAACGCTAAACGTCACCCTCACCCAAACCCTAGCGCTAAACCAAACCCTCACCCTAACCCGCCTTCTCTACCTCCCCCTCACCCTCAGACTAAATCTATCCTGAATCCTAATCCTAACACTAACCCTCACTCTCACCCTCACCTTAAACCTAACCCTAACCCTCATTCTCACCCTCACAATAAACCTAACAATAACCCTAACCCTCATCCTCACCCTAACCCTAAGCCTCCATCTCCCCCTAAGACTAACCCTAACCCTAACCCTCACCCAACACTCACCATGAACCTAAACCTAAAACTAACCCTCACCCTAACCCTCAACCTAACCCTTACCCTCACCCTAACCGTAACCCTATCGCTAACCCTAACCATAACTATCATACTAAACCTAACATTCACCCTAACCCTAACCCTACCCCTGAGCCGAACCCTCACCCTAACCCTAACCCTAACACTAATTCTCACCCTACCCCTAAACATAACCCTAACCATCACACTCACCCTATCCTTCACCCTAACTCTATGCTTAACCCTAACCCGCACCTTAACTCTCACCCTCACCCTCACCCTAATCCTAACAATAATTTTAACCCTAACTCTCTCTGTAACCCTAACCCTAAACCTACCCCTAACCCTAAGCCTCCCCTCCCCTTCCCACTCACTTTCAGCCTAAACCTAACCCTAATCCTAATCCTAACCCTAACCCTCACTCCCACCCTCACTCTAAACCTAAAACTATCCCTAAACCTCACCCTCATCGTCATCCTCTCCCTCTCCCAATCCTAAAAATAACCCCAACGCTAACCCTAACCCTAACCCTCATCCTAACATTAACCCTAACCCTAACCCTCGCATTAAACCTTACCCTCACCCTAAATGTACCCCTACCCCTCAGCCTAACCCTTACACTAAACCGAACCCTAATGCTAATCCTCACCCTAACCCTAACCTGAACGCTAACCTCACCCTGACCCTCAGTGTCACCCTAACCCTAACCCTCACTCTCAACCTGACCCTAATCCTAACCCTAACCCTAATCCTAATTCTAACACTATCCCTCACCCTCACCCTAAACATAACCCTATCCCTAACACCAATCCTCACCCTAACCCTCACCCTAACACTCACGCTAACCGTAACCTTCACTCTCACCCTAACCTTCACCCTCACCCTAACCCTTATCCACACCCTAATCCTGTCACCCTAACCCTCACACTAAACCTAACCCTCACCCTAACCCTAAGCCTAAACCTAACTCTCACCCTCACCTTAGCCCTAATCCTAAAGATAATCCTAACCCTAAACCTAACCCTAACCCTAAACCTCATTCTAACCCTAACCCTCACCCTAAACCTAACCCTCACCATAACCCTAACCCTCACCCTAACACTTCCCTTAACCCTAAGCCTAACCCTCACCCTCTCCCTAACCCTAAACCTAACCCTCATGCTCACCCTCACCCTAACCCTCACCCTAACCCATAAGCTCACACTAACCCTAACCCTAACCCTAACCCTAAGACTAAACTTAACCCTCAACCTAACCCTAATCATTCCTCTCAGCCTAACACTCACCCAAACCCTAACCTTAACCCTAATTCTCACACAATCCCTAACCCTAACCCTAACCCTCACGCTCACCCTAGCGCTCACCCTATCTCTAACCGTAAACCTAAACCGCACCCGAACCCTCAACATCTCCCTAAACCTCACCCTCATCCTAAACATCACCATGGCCCTATCCCTCACCATAACCCTAAACCTAACATCACCCTAACCCAAACCCTCACCCTAACCCTCACCCTCAACCTAAACCTTACCCTAACCCTAACAATCACCCTTACCCCAACCCTAACCCAAAACGTAACCCTAAACCTAACCCTCCCTCTTAATCTCACCCTCAACCTCAGCCTAAGCCTAACCCTAATCCTAATCCTAACCCTAAACCACACTCTGACTTTCACCCTAAACCGAACTCTAACCCTAACCCTCACCCTCACCTTCACCCTAACTCTAACCCTAATCCAACCCTAACCCTCACTCTCACTCTAACCCTCACCCAAACCTAACCCTAACTCTCAACCTCAATGTAACCCTAACCTTAACCTTAACTCTCACCCTAACCCTTACCCTCAACCTAATTCTAACTTTCACCCTAACCAAAACCCTCACACTAAACCTAACCTTCACCTTGACCCTAACCCTCACCCTTACCCTAACCCTCACCCTAACCCTCACCCTAACCCTCTTCCTAACACTAACCGTAACCCTAAACCTCACCCTAGGCCTCACTCTAACCCTAACCCTAACCCTAACCCTCACTCTCCTTAACCCTCACCCTAACCCTTAACAACACCCTAATCCTCACCCTAACCCTAACACTAACCTTAAACTTCACAGTAACCCTTACTCTAACCCAAACCCTCACCCTCACCGTCAACCTAACCCTCATGCTAACCCTTACCCTCTCCCTACCCCTAACCTTAACCCTAAACCTAAACCTCATAGTAAACCTAACCCTCACCCTAATCATAACCCTACCCCTCAACCTACAGTCATCCTACCCCTAAACCTAACCCTAACTCTCACCCTAACCCTAACCCTAAACCTAACCCTCACCCTAACCCAAACCGCCACCCTCACCTTCACACTTACCCTCAGTCTAACCCTAACACTAACCCTAATCCTAACCCTAAACCTCACCCTCACCCTAACTCTTACCCTAATCCAACCCTAACTCTCACTCTGACTCTAACCCTGACCCAAACCTACCCCTCACCCTCAACCTCAATCTAACCCTAAACTTAACCCTAAATCTCACCGTAACCCATAACCTCACCCTAAACCTTACCCTAAACCTAACCCTAACCCTAACCCTCACACTAACCCTAAAACTAACCCTAACCCTAACTCTCACCTTAACCCTAAAACTAACCCTAACACTCACCCTAACCTTAACCCTAATCCTCACCCTCACTCACAGCCTAAACCTCACCCTAACCCTAACCCTAACCCTAATCCTAACCCTAACCCATATCCTAACCCTCACTCTCACCCTCACCCTCAACCTCACCCTAAACATCACCAAAAACATAACCCTCACCTAACCCTAACCCTAAGACTCACCCTAAACCTAACCCTCACCTTCACCCTCACCCTCACCCTCACTCACAGCCTAAACCTCACCCTAACCCTAACCCTCAACCTAACCCTAACCCTAAACCTAACCCTGACCCTAACCCTAATCCTCACCTTCACCCTAAACCTAACCCTATACATCACCCTAACCCTAACCCTCTCTCTAACCCTAACGCTATACCTAACCCTAAAGCTCACCCTCACCCTCACACTAAGCCTAAGCCTAAACCTAACACTAATCCTAAACGTAACTGTCACTCTCCCCCTAACCCTCACCCTAACCCTAACCTAATCTTAATCCTACCCCTAAATCCAACCTTAAACCTAAAGCTACCACTCACCCTAACACTCAACCTAACCCTTATCCTCACCCTCACCGTAACCCTCATATTAACCCTAACCCTCACCCTAACCCTAAACCTAACCCTCACCCTCATCCTCATTGTCACCCTCATCCTAACCTTAACCCTATCCCTAACCCTTACTCTAACCCTAACCCTCACCCTCACCCTCACGTTAAATCTCAGCTTCAACCTCACCCTCACCCTATCCTTAAAAATAACACTAACCCTCACCCTAAACCTAACCCTCACCCTAAACCTAACCCTAACCCTCACCCATACCCTAACCCTAAGCCTAACCCTAAACCTAACACTCACGCTCACCCTGACCCTCACCCTTACCCTTACCTTCACCCTAACCCTCACCCTCACCCTCAACCTAACTCTAACCCTAATCCAACCATAACCCTCACTCTAACTCTAAACCTCACCCAACCCTAACCCTCACCCTCAACCTCAATCTAACCCTAAACTTAACCCTAACTCTCACCCTAAAACTAACCGTCACCCTAACCCTTATCCTCACCCTAACCCTAACCCTAACCATAACCCTAATCCTCACACTAATCCTAAAGCTAACCCTAACCCTAACCCTCAACCTAACCCTCACCCTAACCCTAAAACTAATGCTAAACCACACCCTAAACTTAACCCTAATCCTCACCCTCACCCTAACCCTCACTGTCACCCTAACCCTCACCCTAAACCTAACTTTAACCCTAACCCTAAACCTTACACTAACCCTAACAATAACCCTAACCCTAAACTAACCCTCAACCTAACACTAACCCTAACCCTAACCCTAACTCTCACACTAAACCTAACTCTCACCCTAACCCTAAGCCAATCCCTCAGCCTAACCCTAATCCTAACCCTAACCCTAAACCTAATCCTCACCCGATCCATAACCGTAACCCTAACCTTAAACCTCACCCTCACCCTAGCCCTCACCCTAAACGTAAGCCTAAACCTAACCCTCCCCTAACCCTAACCCTCACCCTAACCCTAAACCTCACCCTGACCCTAGCCCACAACCTAACCCTAACCCTAAACCTCAACCTCTACTTAACGCTCACCATCACCTTAAACCTAACCCTCACCGTACTCCTCACCCTAACCCTAACCCTAACCCAAAACTTCAACTTAAACCTCACGTTAACACTTACCCTCACCCTGACACTCAGCCTAACCCTAACCATAACCATAACCCTCACCCTAACCCTAAATCTAATCCTCACACGAACCCTCACCCAAACCGTAACCCTAAACCTCACCTTCACCCTGAACCTCAGCCTAACCCTAAACCTAACACTAATCCTTACCCTAACCCACACCCTCACTTCACCCTAACTCTAACCATAACCCAACATTAATCATCACCCTCACTCTAACCCTCAACCAACCATAACCCTCACCCTCACCATCACCCTAACCCTAACCCTAACCCTAAGGCTAACGCTCACCCTAAACGTCACCCTCACCCTAAAACTAACCCTAAGCGTCACCCTCACCCTAACCCTAACCCTAAACCTAACCCTCACCCTAACACTCACCGTAACCCTAATGTTAGCCCTAAACCTCACCTCACCATAAACCTCACCCTAACCCTTACCATCACCCCAAGCCTAACCCTAACCCTAACACTATCCTTCACACTAATCCTAACCCTAACCCTAACCCTAACACTAAACCTCAACCTAACCCTAATTCTAACCCTAACCCTAACCGTTAAACTAACCCTAAAAATAACCCTAATCCTAAACGTAACCCTCACCTTTAAACTAACCCTAACCCTAATCCTAACTCTCACACTAAACCTAACCCTCACCCTAACCCTAAGCCAACCCCTCAGCCTAAACCTAACCCTAACCCTAACCCTAATCCTCACCCTATCCCTAACCGTAACCCTAACCCTAAACCTCATCTTCACCCTAGCACACACCCTAACCCTAACCCTAAATGTAACCCTCCCCTAAACCTAACTCTCACCCTAACCCTAACCCTCACCCTGATGCTAATCCTCACCCTAACCCTAACCCTAACCCTCAACCTCAACTTAAAGCTCACCCTCACCTTAACCCTAACCCTCACCAAACTCCTCACCCTAAACCTAATCATAACGCTCAACTTCACCCTAAACCTCACCTTAACCCTAACCCTCACTCTGACACTCACCCTAACCCTAACCATAACCATAATCCTCACCCCAACCCTCACCCTAACCCTAAATCTAACCCGAACCCGAACCCTAAACCTAAACCTCACCCTCAACCTCAACCTCAGCCTAACCCTAACCCTAACCCTAATCCTAACCCTAACCATGACCCTCACCCTCACCCTAATTCTAATCCTAACCCTAACCCTTACCCTCACCCCAACGGTATTCCTAACCCTAACCCATATGCTCACCCTCACCGTCAACCTCACACTCAGTCTAACCCTAACACTAACCCTAATCCTAACCCTAACACTCACCCTCACCCTCACCATAACTCTAACCCTTACCCAATGCTAACCCTCAACCTCACTCTAACCCTCACCAAACCTATCCCTCACCCTCATATTCACCGTAACCCTAACTCTAACCGTAAACCTCACCCTAAACCTAAACCTAACCCTCACCCTAACCCTTACCCTAACTCGAACACTAATCCAACATTAACCCTCACTCTAACTCTAACCCTCACACAACCCTAACCCTCACCCTCAACCTCAATCTAACCCTAACCTTAACTGTAACTCTCAACCTAACCCTAACCCTCACCCTAACGCTTACCCTCACCCTAACCCTAACCCTAACCCTAACCCTCACCATAAACTTAATGCTAACCCTTACCCTAACCCTCAAACTGACCCTCACCCTAACCCTAAAACTAACGCTAACCCTCACCCTAAACCTAACCCTAATCCTCACCCTCACCCTAAACGTCACCATCACCATAACCCTTACCCTAACCTAACCCTCACCGACACCCTAACCCTCATTTTCACCCTAAACCTCACACTCACTCTAAACATCATCCTAAAAATAACCCTCACCCTAAGCCTAAACCTAAGCTTCACCCTAAACCTAACCCTCACCCTCACCCTCACTCACAGCCTAAGCCTAACCCTAACCCTAAACCTCACCCTAACACTAACCCTAAACCTAAACCTCACCCTAAACCTAAGCCTCACCATAACCCTCACCCTAAAACTAACCCTCAACCTAAACCTAGACCTTACCCTCACCCTAACCCTCACCCTAACGCTTAACCTCACAATAACCCTAACCTTAACACTAACCCTCAACCTCAGACTTAACCTAACCCTCAACCTAACTGTAAACATTCCCCTCATCCTAACCCTGACCCTAACCCTAATTCTCACCCTATCCCTAACCTAACCCTAACTCTCACAGTCAACCTATCCCTCAACCTAAATGTAACCGTAGCCCTAACCCTCACCCGAACCCTCACCCGCAACCAAAATCTCACCCTCATCCTTAACATCACCCTAACCCTATCCCGCACCCTCACCATAACACTAACCCTCACCATAACCCTAACCTTCACCCTAACCTGCTCCCTCAACCAAATCCTAACCCTAAGCATAACCCAAACACTTACCTGATGGAAACCCTCACCCTCACCCTAAACCTCACCCTCACAATAGCCCTCACCCTAACATTAACCCAACCCTAACCCTAACCCTCAAACTCACCCTCAGCCTCAGCCTAAACCTACCCCTAACCCTAAACCCAAACCTAACCCTAACCTTCATTCTAACCCTAACCCTAACGCTAACCCTCACCCTCACTCAAATACTCACCCGAACCCTGACCCTAACCCTAACCCTAAACCTCACACTAACTCTCACCGTCACCCTCACCCACACACTAATCCTAACACTAACCCTAAACCTAACTCTCACCCTCACCCTAAACGTCACCCTAACCCTTACCCTCACCCTAAACCTAACCCTAACCATAACCCTCACACTAACCTAAGCCTTACCCTCTCCCTAACCCTAACCTTAACCCTAAACCTAATCCTCACAGTAACCCTAACCTTCACCAGCACCATAACCCTACCCCTCAATCTAACCCTCATCCTACCCCTAACCGTAACCCTTTCTTTACACTCACTCTCACCCTAACCCTAACCCTCACCTTAAAAAAAACCATCACCCTCACCCTCACCCTTACCCTCAGTCTAACCCTAACCCTAACCCTAATCCTAACTCTAACCCTCACCCTCAACATCACCCTAACTCTAACTTAAACCAACCATAACCCTCACTCTAACTCTAACCCTCACCCAAAACTCACCCTCACCCTCAACCTCAATCTAACCCTAACCCCCACCGTAACTCTCACCCTAAACCTAAACCTAACCCTAACACTTACCCACACCCTAACCGTAACCCTAAAACTAACCCTCTCACTAATCCTAATGCTAACCCTAAACCTAACCCTCTCCCTAGCCCTAACCCTCACCCACAACCTAACCCTCACTCTCACCATGACCCTCACTCTCACCCTAAACATCACCCTAAATTTAACCCTAACCCTAACCCTAACCCTAAGCCTCACCCTAAACCTAACCCTCACCCTCACCCTCATTTACAGCCTAAGCCTAACCCTAACCCTAACCCTCACCCTAAACCTAACCCTAAACCTCACCCTCACCCTAACCCTAAAACTCACCCTAACCCTTACACTAACCCTAAACATCACCATAACCCTAAACTTCACCCTTTCCCTAACCCTATCCCTAACCCTAAACCTCACCCTTACCCTCACGCTATGGCTTACCCTAAACCTATCACTAATCCTAAACCTACCTCTCACTTTCATCTTTACCCTAATGCTAACCCTAACCCTAACCCACACACTAATACTTACCCTCACCCTCACCCTAACCCTAACCCTAACGCTAACCTAACCCTAAACCTCACCCTCACCCTAACCCTAACCCTAACACTAACCCTAACCCGAACCGTCACCCTCACCCTAACCCTAACCCTAAACCTAGCGCTAACCCTCACCCTAACACTTACCATCAACTAATACTCAAGTCACTCTAATCCTCACCTAACCCTAAAGTTAAACCTTATGCTAACCCAAACCCTAACCCTCACCTCACCTTCACCCTCAGCCTAACCCTCACCCTCACCCTAGCCCTCACCCTAACCCAAACCCTAACCCTCACCCTGACCCTAAGCCTCACAGTCATATTAATCCTCACCCTAACTCTTACTCTAACCCTAACCCTAACCCTCACCCTCACCCTATCCCTAAACCTCACCCTCAGCCTAATCCTAAACCTAAACCTAACCCTAACCCTCACCCTAAACCTAACCCTCAACCTCAAGCTCAGCCTCAGCCTAACCCTAATCTTAAACCAAATCCTTACCATAATCCTCACCCTCACCCTCACCCTCACCCTAACCCTCAGCCTCACTCTCACCCTCACCCTAACCCTAGCCCTAACCCTAACCCTAACCCTCACCCTCACCCTCACCCTAACCCTAACCCTATCCCTCACCCAACCCTCACCCTAAACCTAACCCTAAACCTCACCCTCACCCTAACCCTTACACTCACCCTAAGCCTAACCTAACCCAAAACCTAACCGTAACCCTCAGACTAAACCTAACCCTCATCCTAACCCTAACCATACACCTGAGATTAACCCTCACCCCAACCCTAACCCTAACCCTAATTCTCACCCTATCCCTCACCATAACCCTAACCCTCACACTCACCCTAGCCATCACCCTAACTCTATCACTAATCCTAACCTTCACCCGAACCCTCACACTCACCATCACCCTCACTCTAATCCTAACAATAATTTTAACCTAAGTCTCACTGTAACCCTAACCCTAAACCTACCCCTACCCCTAACCCTCCCCCTCCCCTTCCCACTCATCCTCAGCCTAACCCTAACCCTAATCCTAATCCTAACCCTAACCCTCACTCCCAACCTCAGTCTAACCCTAACGCTAACCCTAATCCTAACCCTAACAATCACCCTCACCCTTACCCTAACTCGAACACTAATCCAACCATAACCCTCACTCTAACTCTAACCCTCACCCAACCCTAACCCTCACGCTCAACCTCAATCTAACCCTAACATTAACCGTAACACTCACCCTAACCCTAATCCTCACCCTAACCCTTACCCTCAACTTAAGCCTAACCCTAACCCTCACAATAATCTTAATTGTAACCCTAACCCTAACCCTCAAACTGACCCTCACCCTAACCCTAAAACTAACGATAACCCTCACCCTAACCCTAAACATAATCCTCACCGTCATCCTAAAAGTCACCGACACTTTAACCCTCACCATAACCCTAACCCTCACCCACACCCTAACCCTCACTCTCACACTGACCCTCACCCTCATCGTAAACATCATCCTAAACATAACCCTCAACCTAAACCTAACACTAAGCCACACCCTAAACCTAACCCAGAGCCTCACCCTCACCCTCACTCAACCTAAGCCTAACCCCAAACCTAAAATTCACCCTAACACTAACCCTAAACCTAAAACTAACCCTAACCCTAACCCTCACCCTAACCCTCATCCTAAAGATAACCCTCACCCTAAACCTAGCTCTCACCCTCACCCTCACCCTAAACCTCACACTCCCAATACCCCTCACCCTAACCTTACCCAACCCTAACCCTAACCTTCAAACTCACCCTCACCCTCAGTCTAACCCTACCCCTAACCCTAATCCCAACCCTAACCCTCACCCTCACCCTAACCCTAACCCTAACCCTAACCCTCACCCTCACTCAAACCCTCACCCTAACCTGACCCTAACCCTAATCCTAAACCTCACACTGACTCTCACCCTCACCCTCACCCAAACACTAATCCTAACCCTAACTCTAAGCCTAACTCACACCCTCACCCTAAACCTCACCCTAACCCTTACCCTCACTCTAAACCTAACCCTAACCCTAACCCTCACACTAACCTAAGCCATAATCTCTCCCTAACCCTAACCTTAACGCTACTCCGAACCCTCACAGTAACCCTAACCATCACCCTAACCATAACCCTACCCCTCAATCTAACACTCATCATTCCCCTAACCCTAACACTTTCGCTTACCCTCACCCTCACCCTAACCCTAACCCTCACCTAAAAAAAACCAATCACCCTCACCATCACCCTCACCCTCACTCTAACCCTAACCCTAACCCTAATCCTAACCCTAACCCTCACCCTCACCATCACCCTAACTTTAAACCTAATCCAACCATAACCCTCAATCTAACACTAACCCTCACCCAACCCTAACCCTCACCCTCAACCTCAATGTAACCCTAACCTTAACCCTAACTCTCACCCTAAACCTAACCCTCACCCTAACACTTACCCTCACCCTCACCCTAACCCTAACCCTAACCCTCACACTAAACCTAATCTTAAACCTAACCCTCAGCCTCAAGCTCAGCCTAAGCCTAACCCTAATCTTAAACCAAATCCTTACCATAATTCTCATCCTTACACTCACCTTAACCCTAACCCTCAAACTCACCCTCACCCTCACCCTCACCCTAAACCTCAGCCTCACTCTCACACTCACCTTAACCCTAACCCTAACCCTCACCCTCACCCTAACCCTAACCCTAACCCTATCCCTCACCCAACCCTTACCCTAAACCTAACCCTAAACCTCACCCTCACCCTAAACCTCAGCCCAACCCTTACCCTCACCCTAAGCCTAACCTAAACCAAAACCTAACCGTAACCCTCAGACTAACCCTAACCCTCACCCTAACCCTAAACCTAACCCTAATTCTCACCCTATCCCTCACCATAACCCTAACCCTCACATAAACCATAGCCATCACCCTAACTATATCCCTAACCCTAACCTTCACCCGAACCCTCACACTCACCATCACCTCACCCTAATCCTAACAATAATTTTAATCTAACTCTCACTGTAACCCTAACCCTAAACCTACCCCTAACCCTAACCCTCCCCCTCCCCTTCCCACTCATCCTCAGCCTAACCCTAACACTAATCCTAATCCTAACTCTAACACTCACTCCCACTATCACTCTAAACCTAAACCTCACCCTCACCCTCACCCTAACCCTAACAATAACCCCGACTCTAACCCTAACCCTAACCCTAAACCTCACCCTAACACTAATCCTAACCCTAACCCTCACATTAAACCTTACCCTCACCCAAAACGTAACCCTAATCCTTAGTCTAACCCTCACATTAAACCTAACTCTAACGCTAATCCTCACCCTAATCCTAAACCTAAACTAAATCTTAATTCTAACAATATCCCTCACACTCAACCTCATCGTAAACCTAAGCCTAAACCTAAACCTCAACCTAAACCTAACCCTAACACTAATCCTAACAATAACCCTCACCCTACCCCCAGCCTAACACTCACACTAACCCTAACACTAACTCTAAAACTCACACTAAACTTATTCCTCACCCTAACCCTAAAACTACCCCTCATGCTAACCCTAACCCTAACCCTCACCCTAACCCTAAGCCTAACACTAACACTCCCCCTCACCCTAGTCCTCATCGTAATAATAATCCTAACCCTAAACCTCAACCTAACCCTAACCCTCATTCTAACCCTAACCCACACCATATACCTAACACTCACCCTAACCCTAACACTCACCCTAACACTTTCCCTAACCGTAACCCTAACAATAACCGTAACTCTCACCCTAACCCTAACCTAACCTTAAGTCTAACCCTCACCCTAACGCTCACCCTAACCATAACCAGAACCCTAAACCTCCCACTCATCCTAACCCTCCACCTAACCCTTATCATCACCCTCACCCTAACCCTCACATTAACCCTATCCCTCACCCTAACTCTAAGCCTAACTGTCACCCTCACTCTAAGCCGCTGTCAACCTAATCCTCAACCTAACCCTAAACCTCACCCACACACTAACCCTCACCCTAAACTTAACCCTCACCTTCACCCTAACCCTCAACATAAGACTAACCCTAACCCTAACACTAATCCTAAACTTAACCCTCACACTCACCCTCACCTTAACACTATCACTAATCCTCCCCCTAACCTTAACCCTCATCCTAAACCTAACCCTAACCCTAACCCTCACCCTAAACCTAACCCTCACCCTAACCCTAACTCTAACCCGAACACTCACCCTAATCCTAACCCTAACCCTAACCCTCACCCTCACCCTAAACATCAACCTTTACCTAACCCTCACCCTAATCCTAACCCTAATCCTCATTCTAAACCCTACCCTCACCCTCACCATCACCCTAAGTCTAACCCTAAACCTAACACTAATCCTAAACCGAACTCTCACCCCCACCCTCACCCTAAGGCTAACCCTAACCCTAACTCTCACCCTCACCCTAGCACTCTCCCTAACACTAAGCCTAACCCTAACCCACAACATAACCCTCACCCTTACCCTTACTCTCACCCTAACCATTAAACTCACCCTCTCCCTAACCCTCTCCCAAACCCTTATCCTCATTCTAACCCTAACCCTCACCCTCAAACAAACCCTAACCCTCATCCTAACCCTAACCCTAAACCTCACCCTAACCCTCACCCTAACCCTAACCCTCACTCCCACACTAACCCTAAACTTCACACTAACCCTAAAACTAACACTCACCCTAATCCTAACCCTCACCTACACCATCACCCTCAGCCTAACACTAAGCCCAATTCTAATCCTAAACCTATCACTCACTCTCACCCTCACCCTAACCCTAAACCTAACCCTCAACCTCAATATCAGGGTCACCATCACCCTCACCCTCAGCCTTAACCTAACCCGAACAATAAACCTAACCCTAACCCTAACTCTAACCTTCACCCTAAACCTAACCCTAACCCTTAACTTCACCCTAAACCTAACCCTAACCCTCACCATCACCCTAACCCTAACCCTAACCCTCAACCTAACCCTCACACTAACACTTATGGTATCCCTAACTCTCATTCTCAAGCTAACCCTAACCCTAAACCTTACCCTCACCCTAAACCTCACACTAAACCTAACCCTAAACCTACCCCTCACCCTAACCCTAACCCTCAACCTAAGCCTAACCATCACCCCAACCCTAAGACTAACCCTAAACCTAACCCTAACCCTACCCCTCACCCTAACCCTAAACCCACCCCTCACCCTAACACTAACCCTCACCCTAACCCTTACCACAAGCCTAAATCTAACATTAACCCTAACCCTCACCCTAACCCTAACGCTAACCTTAAACTTAACCCTCATTCTAACCCTCACCCTCAACCTAACCCTAAGCCTAACGCTCCCCCTCACTCTAACTTCAATCTAAACCTTACCCTTACACTCACCCTAACCCTCACATTAACCCTCACCCTAACCCTCAAGCTCATCCTCAGCCTAACCCTAATAGTAACACTAATCCTTACCCTAATATTTACCCTTACCCTCACCTTAACCCTAACCTTCAAACGCACCCTCAACCTCACCCTCACATTAACCCTCAGCTTCACTCTCACCCTCACCCTCACCCTAACCCTAACCCTAACCCTCACCCTCACAGTAACCCTAACAAAATAATTAACCCTCAACCAACCCTCACCCTAAACCTAACCCTATTCCTTACCCTCACCCTAACCCTTACCCTCACCCTATGCCTAAACCTAACCCTAAACCTATCCGTAACCCTCAGACTAAACCTAACCCTCACCCGAAAACTAACCCTAATCCTAATTCTCACCCTATCCCTAACCATAACCCTAACCCTCACACTCACACTAGCAATCACAATAACACTAACCCTAAACCTAACCCTCACCTGAAACCTCACCCTCACCTTCACCCTAATCCTAACAAGAAGTTTAACCCTAACTCTCACCATAACCCTAACTCTAAACCTTCCCCTAAGCCTAAACTTATCCTCCACTTCCCACTCACACTTAGTGTAACCCTAACCCTAATCCTAATCCTAACCCTAACCCTTTCTCCCACCCTCAATCTAATCCTAACCCTATCCCTAATCCTCACCCTCACCATCACCCTCACCCTCACCCTAAACCTAACTATAACCCCAATTCTAAACCTTACCGTAACCTTAACCCTCACCCTAACACTATCCCTCACCCTAACCCTCTCCCTAACACTCACGCTAACCCTAACACTCACTCTCACCCTAAACCTCACCCTCACCCTAACCCTTACCCTCACCTAAACCTAACTCTAACCCTAACACTCACACTAAACCTAACCCTAACCATAACCCTAAAACTACAACTCACATTAACCCTAACCCTAAACCTAACCCTAACCCTCAGCTTCACCCTAAGCCTAACCCTAACCCGCACCCTAACCATAATCCTAACCCTAAACCTCACCCTAACCCTGACAGTCAATCTAACCCTAACCCGCACCCTAAACCTAACCCTACCCCTTACGCTAAACTAACCTTAACCCTAACCCTCACCCTAACTCTCACCCTAAACATCCCACTCACCTTAACCCTCAAACTAACCCTTATCCTCACCCTCAGCCTAACCCTCACATTAACAACAACCCTCACCCTAACCCTAAGCCTAACCCTCACCCACACACTCATTCTCACCCTCAGCCTAACCCTAACCCTAACCCTAATACTAACACAAACCCTAACCTGACCTCGAAACCTCACCCTCACCCTAAAACTCACCCTCATCCTAAACATTACCATAACCCTATCGCTCACCCTAACCCTAACCCTAACCCTCACCCTAACCCTAATCCACACCCTAACCATCACACTCAACCTAATCCTCACCCTAACCCTCAAGCTAACCGTTAACTAAGAGAAACCCTCACCCTCACCCTCACCCTAACACTCACCCTTGCAATAGCCCTCACCCTAACCTTAACCCAACCCTAACCCTCAACCTCACCCCAACCCTCAGCCTAACAACCCTAACCTTAACCCTAAACCTAACCCTAATCATCACCATCACTCTAACCCTAACCCTAACCCTAACCCTCAGCCTCACTCAAACCCTCAACCTAACCCTAACCCTTACCCTAAACATAAACCTCACCCTAACCCTCACCCTCACCCTCACCCACAAACTTATACTAACACTAACCCTAAGCCTAACCCTCCCCCTCAAGCTCACCCTATCCCTTACATCCACCCTAAATCTAACCCTAACCCTAATCCTCACACTGACATAACCCTCACCCTCACCATAAAGCTAACCCTAACCCTAACACTAACCTTCCCCCTCACCCTCACCATCAACCTCAGCCTAGTTTTAACCTTCAACCTAACACTAACCCTCACCCTAACCCTTACCCTAAACCTAACCCTAACCCTTACCTAACCAAAATCCTGAACCTAACCCGAATACTCACCCTAACCCTCACCCTAACACACACGCTAACCCTAACACTCACTCTCACCCTAAACCTCACCCTCACTCTAAACCTTACCCTCACCCTAAACCTAACCCTAACCCTAACACTCACACTAAACCTAACCCTAACCATAACTCTAAAACTGCAACTCACACTAACCCTAACCCTAAACCTAACCCTAACCCTCACCTTAACCCTAAACCTAACCCTAACCCTCTCCTTCACCCTAGCCCACACCCTAACCATAATCCTAACCCTAAACTTCACCCTAACCCTAACCCTCAATCTAACCCTAACCCGCACCGTAAACCTAACCCTCACCCTAACCCTCACCCTCACCCACACACTAATCCTAACACTAACACTAAACCTAACACTCACACTAAACCTAAACCTCACACTAACCCTAAACCTACGCCTCACTAAACTCTAACCCTAAACCTAAACCTAAACCTTACCCTCACCCTAATCCAAACCCTAACCCTCACCCTCACCCTAAACTTCACCCTAACGCTAACCGCTAGCCTAAACCTTCCCATAAGCCTAACCTTATCATGAACCCTAACCTTCACCCTAACCCTCATCCTACACCTAACACCAAACCTCCCCATCCCCCTAACTCTCAACGTAACCCTTACCTCACCCTCACCCTAAGAATCACACTGACCCTAACACTCACCCTAACCCTAACCCTAACCCTCACCCTCAACCTCACCCTCAGCCTAACACTAACCCTAACCGTAATCCTAACCCTAAACCTCAGACTCACCCTCATCCTAACCCTATCCCTAATCCTCACCCTCACCCTCTCCCTCACCCTAACCCTCAGCCTCACCCTCCACCACACACTAATCCTAACACTAACCCTAAACCTAACAGGCACACTAAACCTAAACCTCACACTAACCCTAAACCTACCCCTCACTTAACCCTAACCCTAATCCTAAACCTAAACCTTACCCTCACCCTAAGCTTAATCCTAACCCTCACCCTCACCCTAGCCCTCACCTTAAACCTAATCCAAACCCTAACCCTCACTCTAACCCTAAACTTCACCATAAAGCTAATCCTCACCCTAACCCTTACCCTAACCCTAACCCTATCATTAACCATAACCTTCACTCTAAGCCTCATCCTACACCTAACACTAACCCTCCCCCTTCCATTAACTCTCAATGTAAACCTTACCCTCACCCTCACCCTAAGAATCACACTGACCCTAACACTCACCCTAACCCTAACCCTAACGCTCACCCTCACCCTCAACCTCACTCTCAGCCTAACACTAACCCTAACCCTAATCCTAACCCTAACCCTCACCCTCACACTAATCCTAAATCTTTCCCTAAACCTCACCCACACCCTCACTCTCACCCTAACCCTCAGCCTCACCTTCACCCTCACCCTAAACCTAATCATAATCCTAACCCTCACCCTAACCCTAAACCTCACGCTAACCCTAACCCTCACCCTCGCATTAACCATAACCCTAACCCTAACCCTCAACTTATCCCTCACCCTAACCCTAATGCTAAATCTAATCCTCATCCTCACCCTAAACCTCACCCTAACCCTTACCGTAACCCTAACCCTAACCCTACCCTAACCCTAACCCTCCGACTAACCTTAAACCTAACTTTAATTCTCACCGTATCCTTAACCCTCACCCTCACCCTAGCCCTCAATCTAATTCTAACCCTATCCATAACCCTCATCCGAATCCTCACCCTCACCCTAACCCTCACCCTCATCCTAAACATCACCCTAAACCTAACCCTAACCCTCACCCTAACCCTAACCCCAAACCTCACCCTATCCCTAACCCTCACCGTAATCCTCAACCTAAACCTAAAACTAACCCTTACCTAAGAGAAACCCTCACACTCACCATCACCTTGACCCTCAACCTAGCCCTCAAGCTAACCTTAACAATTACCCTAACCCTCAACCTCACAATCACCCTCAGCCTAACCCTAATCCTAAACCTAATCCTAAACCTAAACCTCACCTTCACTCTAACCCTAACCCTAACCCTCAACCTCACCCACACCCTCACCCTAACCCTAAACCTAACCCTAACCCTCAACCTAACCCTAAACCTGAACCTAAACCTAACCCTCACACACACCCTAACCCTAACCCGAACCCTAACCCTAACCCTACCTCTTACTCACAAACTCAACCTGAGCCTAAGCCTAACTGTAATCCTAATCCTAACTCTAAACCTCACTCTCACCCTCACCCTAAACCTAACTCTAACCCTAAACCTCACCCACACCCTCACCCTCACCCTAACCCTAATCCTAATCCTAACCCTAACACTAACCCTCACCCTCACCCTAACCCTAACCCTAACTCTAACCCTAAAACTCACATGAAACCTAACCCTCACCCTAACCCTAAACCTACCCTTCAGCCTAATCTTCACCCTAACACTTACCCTAACCCTAATCATAACACTCACCCTAACCCTAACCCTCACCCTAAACCTAACCCTCACCCTAACAGTTACCCTAACCCTAACCCTAACATTAACCCTAACCCTCACCCTAACCTTAACCTAATATTAACCCTAACCCTCACCCTAACCCTCACCCTAACACTAACCCTATAACTAAACCTCCCACTCGTCCTAACACTCAACCTAACCCTTTTCCTCACCCTCAAATTTACCCTCACATTAACCATAAACCTCACGCTAACACTAACCCTAACCATCACCTTCACCCTAACCCTCACCCTAACCCTAACCCTCACCCACACCCTACCCCTCACCATAAACTTAAGACTCACCCTCAACCTAACACTCACCCTAACACTAACCCTAACCCTAACACTAATCCTAAACTTAACCCTCACACTCATTGTCACCCTAACACTAACCCTAACCCCCACTCTAACCGTAACCCTAATCCTAACCCTAACCCTAAACCTAACCCTCACCCAAACCCTAACCCTACCTCTAAGCCTAACCCTCACCCTAACCCTAACCCTAACCCTAATTCTCACCCTATCCCTAACCATAACCCTAACCCTCACACTCACCCTAGCCCTCACCATAACCCTATCCCTAACTCTAACCCTCACCCGAACCCTCACCTGAACCCTCACTCTAATCCTAACAATCAAATTAACCCGAACTCTCACCTTAACGCTAACCCCAAACTTACCCCTAAACCTAACCCTCGCCCTCCCTTTCCAACTCACCCTCAGCTTAGCCCTAACACTAATCCTAATCCTAACCCTAACCCTCACTCCCACCCTCACTCTAAACCTAACCCTAACATAAACCTTACCCTCACCCTCACCCTCTCCCAAACACTCACGATAACCCTAACCCTCACTCTCACCCTAATCCTCACTCCCAGCCTAACCCTTACCCTCACCCTAACCCTTACCCTCACACTAAACCTAACCCTCACCCTAACCCTAAAACTACCCCTCACGCTAACTCTAAACATAAACCTAACCATAACCCTCACCCTAACCCTAAGCCTAACCCTAAACCTCACCCTCACCCTAGCCCTAATCCTAAAGATAATCCTAACCCTAAACCTTACCCTAACCCTAAACCTCATTCTAACCCTAACGCTGACCCTCACCGTAACACTTACCCTAAGCCTAAGCCTAACATTAACCCTAATTCTCACCCTAACCCTAACCTAACCTTAACTCTAACTCTGAACCTAACCCTCACCCGAACTTCCCACTCACCCTAACCCTCAAGCTAACCCTTATTCTCACCCGCACCCTAACCCTCATATTAACCCTAACCCTCACCCTAACCCTAAGCCTAACCCTCATCATCACCCTCAGGCGAACCCTAACCCTAACCCTAATCCTAACCCTAAACATCACCCTCACTCTTACCATAACCCTAACCCTCACCCTCACCCTCACCCTAAACCTCAGCCTCAACTTCAGCCTCACCCTCTCTTTAACCCTAAACCTAACCCTCACCCTAACCCTCACGCTAACTCTAACCCTCACCCTAAACCTAACCCTAACACTCACCCTCACCCTAACCCTAACCCTATACCTAACCCTCACCATCACACTAACCCTCAACCTAACCCATAAGCTCACACTAACCCTAACCCTAACCCTAACCCTCAGACTAAACTTAAACCTCACGCTAACCCTAACCATTCCCCTCAGCCTAACCCTCACCCAAATCGTAAAACTACCCCTAATTCTCACCCTATCCCTAAACCTAAACCTAACCCTCACGCTCACCCTAGCGCTCACCCTAAATCTAACCGTAAACCTAAGCCGCACCAGAAAACTAACCCTCACCCTAACCCTCACCCTCATGCTAAACATCACCATAAACCTATCCCTCACCCAAACCCTAACCCTAACCCTCACTGTAACCCTAACTCTCACCCTAAACCTCACCCTCAACCTAATCCTCACCCTAACCCTAAGCCTAAGCCTTACCTCACCTAAACCCTCAAACTCACCCTCAACCTCACCCTAACCCTCACTCTCACAATAGCTTTCACCCTAACCTTAACCAAACACTAACCCTAACCCTCAACCTCACCCTCACCCTCAGCCTAAACCTAAACCTAACCCTAATCCTAACCCTAACCCTCACCCTCACCCTAAAACTAACCCTAACTTTAACCCTCACCCTCACTCAAATCCTCACCCTATCCCTAACCCTAACCCTAACCCTAACCCTCACACTAACCTAACTCTCACCCTCACCCTCACCCTAAGCCTAACCTAACCCTAACCTTCACCCTAACACTAATGCTAACCCTAACCCTAAACCTTACACAAAGTCTAACCCTCACACTAACCCTTACCCTACCCCTCAGCCTAATCCTCACCCTAACCCTGACTCTAACCTGCACCCTAAACCTAACCATAATCTTAAACCGAACCCTAACACGGACCCTAACCCTTAACCTCACTCTAAACCTCAAACTCATCCCAAGCTTAACGCTAACCCTAAACCTCACCCTAACCCTCAACCGAAGCCTAACCCTAACCCTAACTCTCAGCCTAACCCTAATCCTAACCCTAAGCCTCACCCTCACCCTAACTCTCACCCTAACCCTAACCATCACCCACAACCTAACCCTCACCCTCACGTTCACCCTCACCCTAGGCATAACCCTAAACCTAACACTAACCCTAAAGTTAACACTCACCCTAACACTGACCCTAAACCTAACCCTAAACCTAACCATCACCCTAATCCTTACTCTCATCCTAACACTAACCCTAACCCTAAACCTAACACTCACACTAAACCTAAACCTCACAATAAAGCTAAACCTACCCCTCACCCTAACCATAAACCTAACCCTAAACCTAAACCTTACCCTCATCCTAAGCCAAACCCTAACCCTCACCCTCACCGTAGCCCTCAACTTAACCTAATCCAAACCCTAAGCCTCAACCTAACCCTAAACTTCACCCTAACCCTAATCCTAACCCTAACCCTTACCATAACCATAATCCTAGCATTAACCCTAATCTTCACCCTAAGCCTCATCCTTTCCCTAACCCTAATCCTCACCCTCAGCCTAGCCCTCAACCTAACCCTAATCCTCAACCTCAACCTAAGACTCAAACTGACCCTAAACTTCACCCTAAATCTAACACTAACCCTCCCCCTCCCCCTCACGCTCACCTTCAACCTAACCCTAACCCTAATGCTAATCCTAACCCTAACCCTCACCCTAACCCTCACCCTAAACCAAACCCTAAACCTCACCCTCACCCTCACCCTCACCCTCACCCTAACCTTCTGCCTCACCTTCACCCTCACCCTACCGCTAAACCTAATCCTAACCCTCACCCTAACCCTCAACCTCACCCTAACCCTAACGCTCACCCTCACATTAACCATAACCCTAACCCTAACCCTAACCTTATTCCTCACCCTAACCCTTACGCTAAAAGTAACCCTCATCCTCACCCTAACCTTCACCCTAACCAGTACCTTAACCCTAACCCTAACCCTACCCTAAGCCTAACACTCAGATTAAACGTAACACTCACCCTAACCCTAATCCTAACCCTCACCCTAACCCTCACCCTAACCCTAATTCTCACCCTATCCTTAACCCTAACCCCAACCGTAAACCTCACCCTAGCCCTCATCCTAATTCTAACCCTATCCCTAACCCTCACCCGAACCATCACCCTCACCCTAACACTCACCCTCATCCTAAACATCACCAAAACCTAACCCTAACCCTCACCCTAACCCTAACCCCAACCCTCACCCTAACCCTAACCCTTACCTTAACCCTCACCCTCACCCTAATCCTCAACCTAACCCTAAAACAAACCCTTACCTATCTGAAAGACTCACCCGCACCCTCACCCTCACCCTACCCCTTTGCCTCACCCTAGCCCTCACCCTAACCTTCACACTAATCCGAAAACCTCAAACTCAACCTCATCTTCAGCCTAACCCTAAACCTAACCCAAATCCTAAACCTAAACCTCACCTTCACCCTAACCCTAAACCTAACCCTCACCCTAAACCTCACCCTCACCCACACCCACACCCTCACCCTAACCCTAAACCTAACCCTAACCCTCACCCTAAGCCTAAAACTCACCTTAACCCTAAACCTCACCCTCACCCTAACCCGAACCCGAACCCTACCCCTAACACTAACCCTCCCTCTTACTCTCAGCCTCAACCTGAGCCTAAGCTTAACCCTAACCCTAATCCTAACCTAAAACTCACTCTCACCCTCACCCTAAACCTAAACCTAACTCTAAACCTAAACCTCACCCTCCCCATCACCCTCAGTCTAACCCTAACCATAACCCTAATCTTAATCCTAACCCTCACCCTCACCCTCACCCTAACTCTAACCCTAATCCAACCCTAAACCTCACCCAACCCTAACCCTCAAACTCAAACTCAGTCTAACCCTAACATTAACCCTAACTCTCACCCTAACCCTTACACTCACCCTAATCCTATCCCTCACCATAACCCTAACCCTCACCCTAAACCTATCCCTCACTGCGACACTAACCCTCACCCTAACCCTAACCCTAACCCTAACTCTCACCCTAACCCTCATCCTAAACCTAACCGTAACCCTAACCCTCACCCTACGCCTCACCCTAACCCTAACCCTAACCCTAACCCTCCATTTCCCTAACCCTCACCCTAACCCTTACTATCACCTTAATCCTCACCCTAACCCTGATCCTAACACTAATCTTAAACCTCAGAGTAACCATCACTCTAACCATAAACCTAACCCTCACCCTGAACCTAACCCTCATGATAACCCTTACCCTCTCCCTAAACCTAACCTTAACCCAAACCCTAAACCTCATAGTAAGCCTAACCCACACCCTAACCATAACCCTACCCCTCAACCTACCCTCATCCTACCCCTAACCCTAACCCTCACGCTTACCCTCACCCTAACCCTAACCCGAACCTTCACCCTAACCAAAACCGCCACCCTCACCCTCACCTTCAACCTCAGTCTATCCCCTAACCCTAATCCTAATCCTAACCCTAACCCTCACCTCACCCTAACTCTAACCCAAATCCAACCCAAATCTTCACTCTAAATGTAACCCTCACCCATCCCTAACCCTCACCCTCAACCTCAATTTAACACTGACCTTAACCCTATCATCCTAACCCATACCCTCACACTAACCCTTACGCTACACCTAACCCTAACACTAACCCTAACATTCACACTAAACCTAATGCTAACCATAAACCTAACCCTCACTCTAACCCTAAAACTAACCCTAACCCTCATCCTAATCATAACCCAAATCCTCACACTCACCCTAACCCTCACCGTCACCCTAACCCTCACCCTAACCCAAACCCTAACCCTCACTCTCACCCTGACCCTCACCCTCATGCTATACATCACCATAAACACAACCCTAACCCTAACCCTAACTCTGAGCCTCACCCTAACCTAACTCTCACCCTCACCCTCACCCTCATTCACAGCCTAAACCTAACACTAAAAATAACACTCACCCTAACCCTAACCATAAAACTAACCCTCACCCTAACCCTAAACTTCACGCTAAGCCTAACCCTAATCCTATACATCACCCTAACCCTAAACCTCACCCTAACCCTATTGCTATCCCTAACCCTACACCTCACCCTCAGCCGCACCCTAAGCCTAACCCTAAACCTAACACTAATCCTAAACCTAACTGTCACTTTCACCCTAACCCTCACCCTAACCCTAACCTAACCTTAACCCTAACCCTCACCCTACCCCTCACCCTAACCGTAACCCTAAACCTAAAACTCCCAATCACCCTATCCCTCAACCTAAATCTTATCCTCACCCTCACCCTAACGCTCACATTAACCCTAACCCTGACACTAATCCTAAGCCTAACCCTCACCCTCACCCTCATTCTCAACCTCAGCCTAACCCTAACCTTAAACCTAACCCTAACTCTAACCCTAACCCTCACCCTCACTCTTACCCTAACCCTAGCCCTCACCCTCACCCTCACCCTAAAACTCAACCTAAACCTCACCCTCACCCTATCCTTAACAATAACCCTAACCCTCACCCTAACCCTCACCCTAAACCTAATCCTAACACTCAACCTCACCATCACCCTCACCCTAACCCTTACCCTAACCTAACCCAAACCCGTACGGTCACCCTCACGCTCACACTAAACCTCACCCTCACCTGAACCCTTACCCTAACCCTAGCGCTAACCCTCACCCTAACACTTACCGTCACCCTAATCCTCAAGTCACCATAATCCTCATACTAACCCTAATCTAAAACGTTACGCTAACCCTAACCCTCACCCTCACCCGCACCTTCACCCTCAGCCTAACCCTCACCCTCACCCTAGCCCTCACCCTAACCCTAACCCTAACCCTAACCCTCACCCTGACCCTAACCCTCACCGTCATACTAATCCTCACCCTAACTCGTACTCTAAACCTAACCCTAAACTTCACCCTCTCCCTATTTCTAACCACCCTCACCCTAACCCTAACCCTCAACCACACCCTAACCGTCACTCTCACCCTGACCCTCACCCTCACCCTAAACATCACCCTAAACATAACCCTGTCTCTAACCCTAACCCTAAGGCTCACCCTAAACCTAACCATCACCCTCATCCTCACACACAGCCTAAGACTAACCCTAACACTAAACTTCACCCTAACCATAACCCTAAACCTAACCATCACCCTAACCCTAACCCTCACCCTAACCCTAACCCTAAACCTATCCCTAAACTTAAACCTAAACCTAACCCTCACCCTAACCCTAACCCTCACCCTAACCCTCACCCTAAACCTAACCCTCACCCTAAACCTAACCCTAACCCTCACTCTCACCCTAACCCTCACCATCACCTAACCCTCACATTAACCCTAACCCTCACCCACACCCGAAAACTCACTCTCACCCTGACCCTCACCCTCACGCTAAACATCAGCCTAAACATAACCCTCACACTAAACCTAACCCTAATCCTCACACTCACCCTAATCCTCACAATCACCCTAACCCTCACCATAACTCTACCTCTCACCCACACCCTAACCCTCAATCTCACCCTGACCCTGACCCTAACCCTTAACCTCACACAAACCCTAACCCTTAGCCAAACCCTAACCCTCAGACTAAACCTAACCCTCACTCTCACCCTAACCATTCCCCTCAGCCTAACCCTCACCCTTACCCTAACCCTAACCCTAAATCTCACCCTATCCCTAAACCTAACCATAATCAGCACCCTCACCCTAGCTCTCAACCTAATTCTAACTGTAACCATAACACGCACTCGAACCCTCACCCTCACCGTAACCATCACCCTCTTCCTTAATATCACCCTAACCCTATCCCTCACCCTAACCCTCACCCTAACCCTAAGCCTAACCCTCACCCTAACCATCACCCTCAACCAAATCCTCACCCTAAGCCTAACCTTAACACTTACCTAGCCGAAACCCTCACCATCACCCTCATCCTCACCCTAATCCTCACCCTCAAAATAGCCCTCACCGTAACCTTAACCCAACCCTAACCCTAACCCTCAAACTCACCCTCACCCTCAGCCTAACCCTAAACCTAACACTAACACTAAACCTAACCATCACTCTCACTCAAACCTTCACCCTAACCCTAAACCTAACCCTAACCCTAAACCTCACACTAACTCACACCCTCACCCTCACCCCCACACTAATCCTAACATTAACCCTAAGCCTAACTCTCACCCTCACCCTAAACCTCATCCTAATATTTACCCTCAACCTAAACCTAACCCTAACCCTATCCCTCACACTAACCTAAGCCTTACCCTCTCCCTAACCCTAAACTTAAACCTAACCCTAACCCTCACCCTAACTATAACCTTACCCCTCATTCTAACCCTCATCCTACCCCTATCCGTAACCCTTTCGCTTACCCTCATCCTCACCCTAAACCTAACCCTCACCTAAAAAAAAAACCGTCACCCTCACCCTCACCCTCACCCTCAGTCTAACCCTAACCCTAACCCTAATCCTAACCCTAACCCTCACCCTCACCCTCACTCTAACTCTAACCCTAATCCAACCTTAACCCTCACTCTAAATCTAAACCTCACCCAACCCTAACCCTCACCTTCAACCTCAATCTAACCCTAACCTTAACCCTAACTCTCACCCTAACCCTAGCCTCACCCTAACACTTACCCTCACCCTATCCCTAACCCTAACCTTAACCCTCACACTAATTCTAAGGCTAACCCTAACCCTAACCCTCACACTAACCCTCAACCTAACCCTAACCCTCACCCACACCCTAACCCTCACTCTCACCATGACCCTCACCGTCACCCTAAACATAACCCTAAACATAAACCTCACCCTAACCCTAATCCCTAAACCTCACCCTAACACTTACCCTCACACTAACCCTAACCCTAACCCTAACCCTCACACTAACCCTCACCCTAAGCCTAAAACTTGCCCTACCCCTCACGCTAAACCTAACCCTAATCCTCAACCTCACCATCAAACTAACCCTCAACCTAAACCTAACCCTCACCCACACCCTAACACTCACTCTCACCATGACCCTCACCCTCACCCTAAATATTATCCTAAACATAACCCTCACCCTAACCATAACCCTAAGCCTTACCCTAACCCTCACCCTCACCCTCACCCTCACCCTCAGTCTCATTCACAGCCTAAGCCTAACCCAAACCCTAACCTTCACCCTAACCCTAACCTTCACCCTAACCCTAACCCTCACCCTAAACCTAACATTAAACATAAACATCAACCTAACCCTAATCCTCACCCTAACACTAACCCTAACCCAAACCCTAAGCCTCACACTAAATCTAACCATCACCCTAAACCTAACAATAACCCTAACCCTAACCCTAACCCTCAACCAAACACTTACCCTACCCCTCAGCCTAACACTCACCCTCACCCTATCCCTAACCCTAAACTTCACCCTAACACTAACCCTAACCCTAACCCTTACATGAAATCTAACACTCACCTTAACCATTACACTACCCCTCAGCCTAATCCTCACCCTAATCCTGACTCTAACCTGTACCCTAACCCTAACCATAACCCTAACCCGATCCCTAACCAGGACCCTAACCCTTACCCTCCCCCTCACCCTCAAACTAATCCTAAGACTAACCCTAACCATAAACCTCACCCTAAACTTCACCCTAACCCTAACCCTAACCCTCAGCCAAACCCTAATCCTAAACCTAAGACTCAACCTCACCCTAACCCTAACCCTCACCCAAAACCTAAACCTCACCCTCACCCTCACGCTTACCCTAGGCCTAACCCTAATCCTAACACTAATCCTAAAGTTAACACTCACCCTAACACTCACCCTAAACCAAACCCTAACACTAACCCTCACCCTAATCCTTAACCTCATCCTTACGCTAACCCTAACCCTAAACCTACCACTCACACTAAACCTAAACCTCACACTAACCCTAAACCTACCCCTCAGCATAACCCTAAACCTAACCCTAAACCTAAACCTTACCCTAACCCTAAGCCTAACCGTATCCCTCACCCTCACCCTAGCCCTCACCTTAACCTAATTCAAACCCTAAGCCTCACCCCAACCCTAAACTTCACCCTAACCCTAACCCTCAACCTAACCCTTACCCTAACCCTAACCGTAGCATTAACCCTAACCTTCAACCTACCACTAACCTCCACACTCACCCTAAACTTCAACCTAACCCTTACCCTCACCGTCACACTAAGACTCACACTGACCCTAACCTTCACCCTAACCCTAACATTAACCCTCACCCTCACACTCAACCTCACCGTCAGCCTAACCTAACCCTCACCCTAATCTGAACACTAACCTTCACCCTCACCCTAACCCTAACCCTAAACCACAACCTCACCCTCAGCCTCACCCTCATCCTAACCCTCAGCCTCACCTTCACCCTCACCCTAACGCTAACTTTAATCCTAACACTCAACCTGACCTAACACTAACGCTCACCCTCATATTAACCCTAACCATAACCCTAACCCTAACCTTATCCCTCACCCTAACTCTAATGCTAAAACTAACCCTCATCTTGACCCTAAACCTCACCCTAACCCTTACCCTAACCCTAACCCTAACCCTACCCTAACCCTAACCCACAGATTAAACGTAACCCTCACCCTAACCCTAACCCTACCCCTCAGCCTAACCATCACCCTAACCCTAACCCTAACTCTAATTCTCACCCTATCACTAACCCTAACCCTAACCCTCAACCTCACCCTAGCCCTCACCCTAATTCTAACCCTATCCCTAAACCTCACCCGAACCATCACCCTCACACTAACACTCACCCCCATCCTAAACATCACCCTAAACCTAACCCTAACCCTCACCCTAACCCTAACCCCAACCCTCACCCTAACACTAACCCTCACCCTAACACTTACCCTCACCCTAATCCTCAACCTAACCCTAAAACTAAACCTTACTTAACCGAAAGCCTCAGGCACACCCTCACCCTCACTCTAACCCTGACACTGACCCTAGCTCTCACCCTAACATTCACACTAATTCCAAACCCTCAACCTCACCCTCACCCTCAGCCTATCCCTAACCCTAACACTAATCCTAAACCTAAACTTCACCTTCACCCTAACCCTAACCCTAACCCTCACACTAATGCTCACCCTCACCCACACCCTCACCCTAACTCTAAACCTAACCCTAACCATCACCCTAACCATAAACCTGACCCTAACCCTAACCCTCCCTCTTACTCTCACACTCAAGCTTAGCCTAAGCCTAACCCTAATCCTAATCCTAAACCTAAAACTCACTCTCACCCTCACCCTAATCCTAACTCTATCACTAAACCTCACCATCACCCTCACCCTCACTCTAACCCTAACCCTAACCCTAATCCTAACCCCAACCCTCACCCTCACCCTCACCCTAACTCTAACCCTAATCCAACCCTAACCCTCACTCTAACTCTAATCCTCACCCAACCCTAACCCTCACTCTCAACCTCAATCTTACCCTAACCTTAACCCTAACTCTCACCCTAACACTTAGCCTAAACCTAATCCTAAACTTCACCCTAACCCAAACCCTCACCCTAAACCTAACCCTCACCGTGACCCTAACCCTCACCCTAACCCTAACCCTAACCCTAACCCTCACTCTATGCCTCTCCCTAATCCTAACCCTAACCCTAACCCTCAGTCTCCCTAACGCTCACCCTAAACCTTACTATCACCCTAATCCTCACCCTAACCCTAATCCTAAAACTAATGTTAAACTTCACAGTAACAATCATCCTAATCCTAAAAATAACCCTCACCCGCAACCTAACCCTCATGCTAACCCTTACCCTCTCCCTAACCCTAACCTTAACCCTAACCCTAAACCTCATAATAACCCTACCCCTCACCCTAACCATAACCCTACCCCTCAACCTACCGTCATCCTACCCCTAACCCAAACCCTCACACTTACCCTCACCCTCACCCTAACCCTAAACCTCACCATAACCCAAATCGCCACCCTCACCCTCACCTTTACCTCAGTCTAACCCTAACACTAAACCTAATCCTAACCCTAACCCTCACCCCACCCTAACTATAACCCTAATCCAACCCTAACTCTCACTCTAACTCTAACCCTCACCCAAACCTAACCCTCACCCTCAACCTCAATCTAACCCTAATCTTAACCCTAATTCTCACCCTAACCCCTAACTTAAACTTAAACCTAAACCTAACTCTAACCCTCACACTAATCCTAATGCTAACCCTAAAACTAACCCTCACCCTAACCCTAAAACTAACCCTAACCCTCACCCTAACGCTAACCCTAATCCTCACACTCACCCTAACCCTCACCGTCACCCTAACCCTCACCCTAACCTTAACCCTAACCGACACCATAACCCTCACTCTCACCCTGACCTTAACCCTCATGCTAAACATCACCATAAATGTAACCATCACCCGAACTGTAACCCTAAGACTCACCCTAAACCTTACCCTCACCCTCACCCTCAACCTCACTCACATCCTAAACCTAACCCTAACCCTAACCCTAACCCTAAACCTAAACATCACCCTATCCCTAACCCTCACCCTCACCCTCACCCTCACCCTAAACCTAACCCTCACCCTAAAACTTACCCTAACCCTCACCCTAACCCTAACCCTAAATCTCAGACTAAACCTAACCCTCAGCCTAACCCTAACCATTCCCCTCAGCCTAACCACCACCCTAAACCTGACGCTAACCCTAATTCTCACCCTATCCCAAAACCTAACCCTAACCGTTACTCTCAACCTAGCCCTCAACCTAACACTAACGCTAACCCTAAACCTCACACTAACTCTCACCCTCACCCTCACCCACACACTAATCCTAACACTAACCCTAAGCTTAACTCTCACCTTCACACTAAACCTCACCCTAACCCTTAACCTCACACTAAACCTAACCCTAACTCTATCCCTCACACTAACCTAAGCCTTTCCCTCTCCCTAACCCAAACCTTAACCCTAACCCTAATCCAACCATAAACCTCACTCTAACTCTAACCCTCACCCAACCCTAACCCTCACCCTCAACTTCAATCTAACCCTAACCTTAACCCTAACTCTCACCCTAACCCCCACTCTAACCCTTACCCTCACCCTAACTCTAACCCTAACCCTAACCCTCACAATAATCCTAATGTTAACCCTAACCCTAACCCTCAAACTGACCCTCAACCTAACCCTAAAACTAACGCTAACCCTCACCCTAACCCTAACCTTAATTTTCACCCTCACCCTAACCTTCACCGTCACCTTAACCCTAAACAGAACCACCACCCACACACTAACCCTCACTCTCACCCTGACCCTCACCCTCACTCTAAACATCATCCTAAACATAACCCTCACCCTAACCCTAATCCTAAACCTAAACCTCACCCTAACCCGAACCCTCACCCTAACCCTCACCCTAAAGTTAACCCTCACCCTAAACCTAGCCCTCACCCTGACCCTCAACCTCACGCTAACGCTTAACCTCAAAATAACCATAACACTAACCCTAAGCCTAACCCTCAGACTAAACGTAACCCTCACCCTAACCCTAACCATTCCCCTCAACCTAACCCTCACCCTAACCCTGACCCTAACCTAATTCTCACCCTATCCCTAACACTAACCCTAACCCTCACACTCACCCTATCCCTCAACCTAACTCTAAACGAAACCCTAACCTGCACCCTCACCCTCACCCTCAACCTAACCTTCGCCCTCATCCTTAACATTACCCTAACTCTATCCCTCACCCTAACCCTAACCCTAACTCTCACCATAACCCTAACCCTCTCACTAACCCTCTCCCTCAACCAACTCCTCACGCTAACCCTAACACTAAAACTTACCTAACGGAATACCTCACCCTC
Source organism: Dipodomys merriami (assembly GCF_024711535.1). Classification (NCBI taxonomy): domain Eukaryota; kingdom Metazoa; phylum Chordata; class Mammalia; order Rodentia; family Heteromyidae; genus Dipodomys; species Dipodomys merriami. The sequence continues at coordinate 4,162,429 of NW_027206157.1, forward strand.
ACCCTCACCCCCACACTAACCCTCACCCTCACAATAGCCCTCACCCTAACCTTAACCCAACCCTAACCCTAACCCACAAACTCACCCTCACCCTCAGCCTAACACTAACCGTAACCCAAATCCCAACCCTAACCCACATACTCACACTAAACCTAACCCTAACCCTAACCCTCACCCTCACTCAAACCCTCACCCTAACCCTAACCCTAACCCTAACCCTAAACCTCACACTAACTCTCACCCTCACCCTCATCCACACATTAATCCTAACACTAACCCTAAGCCTAAATCTCACCCTCACCCTCACCCTTACCCTCACACTAAACCTAACCCTAAACCTAACCCTCACGCTAACCTAAGCCTTACCCTCTCCCTAACCCTAACCTTAACCCTAACCCTCACAGTAACCCTAACCCTCACCCTAACCGTAACCCTACCCCTCAATCTAACCCTCATCCTACCCCTAACCGTAACACTTTCGTTTACCCTCACCCTCACTCTAACCCTAAACCTCACCTTAAAAAAAACCATCACCCTCACCCTCACCCTGACCTCAGTCTAACCCTAACCCTAACCATAAACCTAACCCTAACCCTCACCCTCACCCTCACCATAACTCTAACCCTAATACAACCATAACCCTCATTCTAACTCTAATCCTCACGCAACCCTAACCCTCACCCTCAACCTCAATCTAAATCTAAACTTCACTCTAACTCTCACCCTAAACCTAACCCTCACCTTAATCCTCACCCTAAAACTAACACTCACCATAAACCTTACCCTAAACCTCACCCTCACCCAAACCCTCACTATCACCCTAACCCTCATCATAACCCTAACCCTCACCCACACCCTAACCCTCACTCTCACCCTGACACTCACCCACATGCTAAACCTCACCTTAAACATAACCCTCACCCTAAACCTAAACCTAACCCTCACCCTAACCCTAACCATCACCCTAACCCTCACCCTAAACCTAACCCTCACCCTAAACCTAACCTTAACCCTCACCCTCACCCTAACCCTCACCATCATCCTAACCCTCAACATAACCCTAACCCTCACCCACACCCTAACCCTCACTCTCACCCTGACCCTCACCCTCACGCTAAACATCACCCTACACATAACCCTCACACTAAACCTAACCGTAATCCTCACACTCACCCTAACCCTCACCATCACCCTAACACTCACCATAACCCTAACTCTCACCCACACCCTAACTCTCACTCTCACCCTGAGACTCACCCTAACCCTTAACCTCACACTAACCCTAAACCTAACCCTAACCCTCACCCTCAGAATAAACCTAACCCTCACCCTAACCCTAACCATTTCCCTCAGCCTAACCCTCACCCTAACCCTAACCCTAACCCTAATTCTCACCCTATCCCTAACGCTAACCCTAACCCTCACCCTCTCCCTAGCCCTCAACCAAACTCTAACCGTAACCCTAACCCGCACCCGAACCCTCACCCTCACCCTAAATCTCACCCTCATCCTTAATATCACCCTAACCCTATCCCTCACCCTAACCCTAACCCTAACCCTCACCCTAACCCTAACCCTCACACTAACACTCTCCCTCAACCAAATCCTCACCCTAACCCTAACCTTTGTCGCTACCCGCCTCGACCAGCAAGGAATACGCGACACCGAACTCTTCTCTCTGCAGTTTATTCAGGACCTTTGAGTAATCTTCTGACCCCAACCCCGGGGAGAATTCCCCACAGCCTTAAGTACCCGCTGGGTAGCCAACCCTCATACGCCACGTGGGAACCACCAATAGGTTCAGGTGCGCGGAAGCAAGCCAGATTCTTTGCCTTAGCCATATAAGGAGTTGTTTACCACGAGAGCACTCGCCATTGGGAAGGCGGAGGGCGGAAGCCGGCGCCATCTTCCAGGTGTGGCCTCTCGCAGCTCTCTACAAACCCTAACACTTACCAAACCGAAAACCTCACTCTCACCCTCACAATCACCTTAAACCTCACACTCACAATAGCCCTCACCCTAACCTTAACCCAACCCTAACCCTAACCCTCAAACTCACCCTTACCCTCAGCCTAACCCTAAACCTAACCCTAACCCTAACCCTAACCCTCACTCTCATTCAAAGCTGCACCCTAACCCTAAACCTAAACCTCACACTAACTCTCGCCCTCACCCTCACCCCCACACTAATCCTAACACTAACCCTAAGCCTAACTCTCACCCTCACCCTAAAACACATCCTAACATTTACCCTCACCCGAAACCTAACCCTAACCATAACCCTCACACTAAACTAATCCTTACCCTCTCCCTAACCCTAACCTTAACCCTAAACCTAACCCTCACAGCAACCGTAACCCTCACCCTAACAATAACCCTACCCCTCAATCTAACCCTCATCCTACCCCTATCCCTAACCCTTTCGCTTACCCTCACCCTCACCCTATCCCTAACCCTCACTTTAAAAAAAACGTCACCCTCACCCTCACCCTCGCCCTCAGTCTAACCCTAACCCTAACCCTAATCCTAACCCTAACCCTCACCCTCACCCTCACTCTAACTCTAACCCTAATCCAACCATAACCCTCACTCTAACTCTAACCCTCACACAAACCTAACCCTCACCCTCAACCTCAATCTAACCCTAACCTTAACCTTAACTCTCACAATAACCCTAGCCTCACCCTAACACTTACCCTCACCCTAAGCCTTACCAGAACCCTAACCCTAACCCTCCCATTAAACATAATGCTAACCCTAACACTAACCCTCACACTAAACCTCACCCTAACCTTAAAACTAACCCTAACCCTCACCCACAGCCTAACCCTCACTCTCACCATGAACCTCACCCTCACCCTAAACATCACCCTAAACATAAACCTCACCTTAACCCTAACCCTAAGCCTCACCCTAAACCTAACCCTCACCCTCTCCCTCACCCTCATTCACAGCCTAAGCCTAACCCTAACCCTAACCCTCACCCTAATCCTAACCATAATCCTAACCCTCACCCTAACCATAACCCTCACCCTAACCCTAACACTAACCCTAAACATCACCCTAACCCTAATCTTCACACTTATGCTCACCCTATCCCTAACCCTAAACCTCAACCTCACTGGCATCCTAAGCCTAACCTTAAACCTAACACTAATCCGAAACTTAATTCTCCCTCTCATCCTTATCCTAATGCTAAACCTAACCCTAACCAACACACTAACACTAACCCTCATCCTCACCCTGACGCTAACCCTTACCCTAATCTAACCCTAACACTCACCCTCAGCCTAACCCTAACCCTAACCCTAGCGCTAACCCTCACCCTAACACTTACCATCACCCTAATCCTCAAGTCACACTAATCCTCACCCTAACCCTAAACTAAAACGTTACACTAACCCTAACCCTCACCCTCACCCTCAACTTCACCCTCAGCCTAAGCCACGCCCTAACCCTAGCCCTCACACTAACCATAACCCTCACCGTCATACTAATCCTCACCCTAACTCTTACTCTAACCCTAACCCTAACCCTCACCCTCACCCTATCCCTAACCTTCATCCTCACCCTCACACTAACCATAACCCTTACCTCAACAAAACCCCCAAACTCACCCTCACCCTCACCCTAACCCTCAATCTCACAAGAGCCCTCACCCTAACGTTAACCCAAACCTAATTCTAACCCTCAAACTCACCCTCACCCTCAGCCTAAACCTAACCCTAACACTAATCCTAACCCTAAACCTCACTCTCACGCTAACCCTAACCCAAACTCTAAACCTCACCATCACTCAAACCCTCACCCTAACCCTAACCCTAACACTAAACTTCTCCCTCACCCTCACCCTCAACCTCATCCTAATCCTAACCGTAATCCTAATCCTAACCCTAACCCTCACTCTAACCCTCACCCTAAACCAAACCCTAACCCTCAACCTCCCCTTCCCCCTCCCCCTCAGCTTTACCCTAACCCTAACAATATCCCTAACCCTAACCCTAACCCTAACCCCCACCCTAACCCTTACCCTAACCCTAACTGTAACCCTACTCTCCCCCTACCCCTCACTCTCATCCTCAGCCTAACCCTAACCCTAATCCTAATCCTATACCTAATCCTCAATCTCACCCTCACCCTAAACCTAACCTTATCCCTAAACCTAAGCCTAACCCTCACCCTAATCCTAACCCTCAAAATAAACTTAACCCTAACCCTCAACCTCAACCTATCCCTAATCCTAACCATCACCGTAACCCTCACCCTAATCCTAACACTAGCCCTAACCCTCAAAGTAAACCTAAACCTCACCCTCAGCCTTACCTTTACCCTAACCCTTACCCTAATCCTAAACCTCACACTAACACTAACCCTTACCCTAAACCTAATCCTCACCCTAACCCTCACCCTAAACCTAACCCTAACCTTAAACCTCACCGTAATCCTAACCCTAACCCTAACCCTCACCCTCAACCTAAATATCACTGACACCCTAAACCTCACACTAAACCTAACCCTCACACACACCCTAACCCTCAGCCTCACCGGAACCCTCACCATCACCCTAAAGCTAACCCTCATCCTAACCCTAACCCTAACCCTCACCCTAAACCTAAACCTCACCCTCACCCTCTATCTCACCCTAAGCCTAACCCTAACCCTAACACTAATCCTAAACCTAACCCTCAACCTCACAATAAAACAAACACTAACATAAATCCTCAACCTCACCCTCACCCTAAACCTAACCCTAACCCTAAATCTAACCCTCACCCTAACCCTATCCCTAAACCTCACCCTCACCATAACCCTCACCGTCACACTAACCCTCACCCTAACCCTAAACCTAACCCTCACCCACACCGTCACCCTCACCCTCACCCTCAACCTAACCCTCACCCTAACTCTAAACTTCACCCTAACCCTAACCCTCACCTTCACCCTCACCATAAGCATAAAACTAACGCTAATACTAATCCTAAAGCTAAACCTCACCCTCACTAAAAACCTAACCCTAACCCTAAAACTAAACCTCACCCTCACCTTCAGCGAACCGTAACCCTAACCCTTACCCGATCCCTCACCCAAACCTAACCCTCACCCTAAACATAACCCTTACCCTCAGCCTCACCGTCTCCCTAACCATAAACCTATTCTTAATGCTCACCCTCACCCTCACCCTCACCCTAAACTTAAGCCTAACCCTAACCCTAACACTAATCCAAAACCTAACCCTCACCCTCAAACTAACCCTAACCCTAAAACTAACCGTTAACTTAACCTTCATCCTCACCCTCACCCTCACCCTCAGCCTAACCCTAATCCTAACCCTAATCCTAACCCTAACCCTCACCCTCACACTCACCCTAAACCTAACCTGAACCCTAACCCGAACCCGAACTCTCAGCCTCACCCTAAGCCTCACCCTAATCCTAACCCTAAACCTAACCCTAACCCTCACCCTCAGACTCACCTTAAACCTCATCCTCACCCTCACCCTCACTCTAACCCTAACCCCAACCCTTAGCCTCAACCTAACCGTAACCCTTACACTAACATTAACCCTAACCCTCACCCTCACTCTAACACTTACTCTCACCCTAATATTAACCCTAAATCTAACCCTAGCCCTGACACTAAACAAATCCTTCAGCCTAACCCTAACCCTAACCCTCAGCCTAACCCTCACCCTAACCCGAAACCTAACCCTAATCCTCACCCTATCCCTTACCCTAACTCTCACCTTCACCCTCAACATAACCCTCACCCTAACCCTAAACTTAACCCTAACCCTCACCCTAACAATAACCCTAACCCTAACCCTAACCCTCACCCTCACCCTAACCCTCACCCTAACCCTAACACTAACACTAACCAAAACCCTTACCTTAACCCTCTCACTAACCCTAAATTTAACCCTAACCCTACCCATAACCCTAATCCTAAACCTAACTCTCACCCTCAAACGAACCCTCACCCTAACACTTACCCTCACCCTAACCCTCATCCTAACCCTAATACTAACACTTAGCCTCACACTAACCCTCATCTTAAACCGAATGCTAGCCCTAAAATTCACCATAACCTTAATCTTCACCCTAACCCTTACCCTAACCCTAATATTAAGCCTAACCCTCACTCTAACCCTTAACCTCACATTAAACCTCTCCAACAGCCTATCCCTAACCCTACCCATCAGCCTAAAACTCACCATAACCCTAAACCTAACCCTAATCCTCACCCTATACCTAACCCTAACCCCCAACCGCACCCTCACCCAGGCCTTCACCCTAACCCTAACTTAACCCTAACCCTCACACTAACCTTATCCCTCACCCTAAACCTAACCCTGCCCCACCTAACCCTCACCCTAACCATAAAACTAATCCTCAACCTAACTCTCATCCTAAACCTAACCCTCACCCTAACACTCACCCTAACCCTAAACCTAAACCTCACCCTAACCCTCACCCTTACCCTAACTATAAGCCTCACCTCACCCTAACCCTCACTGTCAACCTAACCCTCATCCTAGGCCTAACCCTCACACACACCCTAAACCTCACCCTCAACCAAACGCTAAACCTCACCCTCACCTTCAAAAGCACCCTAACCCTAACCCTCACCCTAACCCTAACCCAAAAACTAACCCTAACCCTAACCCTCACACTCACACCCACCCTCACCCTAAGCCTAACCGTAACCCAGCACTAATCCTAAACCAATCCCTCACCCTAACCTTAATCCTCAACCTAACCCTCACCCTAACCCTAACCCTAACCCTATCACTCACCCTAACCCTACACCTCACTCTAACCCTAAACCTCACCCTCACACTTACCCTCACCCTGAGCATACCCGTAAAGCTAACACTAATCCTAAACCTAAACCTCACCCTCATGCTAACCCTAACCCTAACCCTAAACCTCACCCTCACCCTCAGCCTAAACCTCACCCTAACCCTAATCCTAACCCTAGCCCTCACCCTCACAATCACCCTAACCCTCATCCTAAACCTAAACCTAACTTTCACCCTAACCCTTATCCTAACCCTAATGCTAACACTAAACCTCACCCTAACCCTAACCATCACCCTAACTCTTACCCTCACCCTAACCCTAACCCTCACCATCATCTTAACCCTCACCCTAAACATAACCCTCACCTATATCCTAAACCGTACCCTAAACCTTACCCTCAGCCTAACGCTAACACTTACCCTCACCCTAACCCTTAACCTACCCCTAAACCTAACTTCACCCTAACCGTCATCCTAAACCTAATGCTTACCCTAAACCTCACCCTAACCCTAAACATCACCCTTTCTCTTACCCGCACCCTAACCTTAACCCTAACCCTAACCCTCACGATCACCTTAACCCTCAACCTAAATATAACCCTCACCCATATCCTAACCCTAATGCTAACCCTAACCCTCACCTTCACCTTAACCCTCACCCTAAACCTTAACCTCACACCAAACCTAACCCTCACCCTAACCCTAACCCAAAACCTCACACTAACCTTCACCCTAACCCTAACCCTAAACCTAACCCTCACCCTAACTTTCACCAACACCCTAACACTCACCCTAACCTAAAACTCAACCAAACCCTAACCCTTACCCTCACCCGAACCCTCACCCTGACCCAAACCCTCACCCTCACCCTAAAGCTACCCCTCAGCCTAAACCACAACCTACAACTAACCCTCACCCTAAACCTAACCCTAACCCTAAACCTAACACTCACCATCATCCTAACCTCACCCTAACCATTAACCTCACCCTAACCCGAACCCGAACCCAAACCATAATGCTCACACTAAACCTAACCCTCAACCTAACCCTAACCCTTACCCTCACCCCAACCCTAACATTAAACCTAACCGTAACACTAACACTAACCCTAACCCTCACGATAACCCTAACCCTAACCCTCTCCCAACAACTCACCCTAAACCTAATCCTAACCCTCACACAACCCCCCTCAACCGTAACCTAACCTTAACCCTAAGCCTAACCCTCACCGTCACTCTAACCCTCACCCTAACACCAAACGTAAACCTCAACTTAACCCTCACCCTAAACCTAACCCTAACCCTAACCTTCACCCTAACCCTCAACCTAACCCTCACCCTAACCCTAACCTTCAACCTCACCCTCACCCTCACCCTAATCATTACCCTCACCCTCACCCTAAACCTAACCCTAACGCTAAAGGTCACCCTAACACTAACCCTAACCCTCACCCTCACACTAAACCTAACCCTCACCCTAACCCTAACTCAGCCCCTCACCCTAACATTCACCCTATCCCTAACATTAAACCTAACGCTCACCCTAAACCTCAGCGTCACTCTAACACTCAACCTAAACCTATCCATCAACCAAACCCTACCCCTTACCCCCACCCGAACCGTCACCCTCACCCAAACCCTCACTCTCACCCTAAACCTACCCCTCAGCCTAAGCCTCAACCTAACCGTAATCCTCATCCTAAACCTAACCCTAACCCTAAACCTAACCCTCACCCTCATCATAACCCTCACCCTAACCATTAACCTCACCCAAACACTAACCCTAACCTTAAACCTAACGCTCACACTAAACCTAACCCTCAACCTAACACTAACACTTACACTCACCCTAACCCTAACATTAACCCTAACACTAACCCACACACTAATCCTAACCCTCACCCTAACCCTTAAAATTACACTAACCCTAACCCTCACCATAAACCTAACCGTTACCCTCACCCAACCCCTCACCCTAAACCTAATCCTCACCCTCACACAACCCCTCACCCCTAACCTAACCTTAACCCTAAGCCTAACCCTCAACTTCACTCTAAATCTCACCCTTACACTAACCCTAACCCTCAACCTAATCCTCACCGTAAACCTAACCCTAAACCTAACCCTCACCCTAACTCTCAAAATAACTCTCACACTAACCATAACCCTAAACCTCACCCTTACCCTAACCCTTAATCTATCCCTAAACCTAACCCTCACTCTAACCCTCACTCTAACTCTAACGCTAACCCTAACCCTCACCCTCACCCTAACCCTCAACCTAACCCTTAACCTCACCCTAGCCCAAACCCTAACCCTACAACTAACCCTAACCCTCACACTAAACCTAACCCTCACCCTAACCCTAACCCAACCCAGCACCCTAACCCTCACTCTATCCCTAACCCTAACCGTAAACCTCATACTAACCCTAACCTTAACCCTAATACTCACCCCCACCCTAACACTCACCGTCACCATAACACTCAACCTAATCCTAAACTTCACCCACACCCTAACCCTAAACCTCACGGAAAACTCACCCTCATCCAAACCCTCACCCTGACCCTTAATATCAACGTAACCCTAAACCTCACTCTAAACCTAACCCTCACCCTCAACCTAAGCTGAACCCTAATCCTAACCCTAATCCTAACCCTAACCCTCACCATCATGCTCACCCTAAATCTAACCCTAACCCTAACCCTCACCTCACACTAAGCCTAACCGTAAGCCTTACCCTAACCCTAATACTAACCCTAACCCTCACCCTCAGACTGACCCTAAAACTCACCCTCACTGTCACCATTACCCTACCCCCAACCCTAACCCTTGGCCTCACCCTAACCCTAACCCTCACCATTACCTTAACCCTAACCCTTACCTTCACCCTCACCCTAACTCTAACCCTAACCCTAACCCTAAACCTAAACCTCATCCTAAACCTAATGCTAAACCTAAGCGTCACAGTAAACCTATCTCTCACCCTAACCCTAAGTCTACCAGTCAACTTAACCCTCACACTAACCCTAATGCTAACCCTTATCCTCACCCTATCCCTAACACTAACCCTCACCATCACCCTCACCCTAGACCTCACCCTAACCCTAAACCTAACCCTGACCCTCCCCATAACCCTAACCATAACCCTAACCCTAACCCTCACCCTCACCTTTTAGCCTAACCGTAGCACTTATCCTCAAACCTAACCCTCACCCTAACCCCAACCCTAACCCTAACCCTAATCCTCACGCTAACCCTCACTCTATTCCTAATCCTCACCCTCAACCTAACCCTCACCCTAACCCTAACCCTAACATTAACCCTAATCCTCACCCTAACCCTCACCCTAACACTAACCCTAACACTCACCCTAGCACTCACCCTAACACGAAACCGAACCCTTACTATAAACCTTACCCTCACCCTCACCCTCACACTGACCATAAGCCTAACCCTAACCCTAATCCTAATCCTAAACCAAACCCTCACCATCACCCTCACCCTAACCCTAACACTAACCCCCACCTAACCCTAAACCTAATCCTAACACCCAAATAAACCTAACCCAAACCCTAACCATAACCCTCACCCTAAACCTAACCCTAATCCTCACCCTCACCCTAACTCTCACTGTCAACCCAATCCTCTCCCTAACCCTAATCCTCACCCACAACCTAACCCTCACCCTGACCCGAACCCTCATCCTCACCCTAAACCTCACACTCAACCTAAACATCACCCTAAACCTAAATCTCACCCTATCCCTAAACCGAAAAATCACCCTAACCCTAACCCTCACCCTCACCCTCACCCTAAGCCTAAACCTGATCCTCACACTAATCCTAAACCTAAACCACACCCTCACCATAAAACTAACCCTAACCCTCACCCTAATCCTAACCCTATCCCTCACTCTAACGCTAAACCTCACCCTAACCGTAACCCTCACCCTCACCCTTATCATCACACTAAGCCTACCCCTAAACCTAACACTAATTCTAAACCTAACCCTTAACCTCACCCTAACCCTAACATTAACCCTAACCCTCACCCTCATCGTAAACCTTAACCTAACGCTAAACCTAACCATCACCTTAAACCTCACCCTAACCCTTACGCTAACCATAACCTCACCCTCAACCTAAACCTCACCCTAAAACTTAACCTCACCCTAACCTTAACCCTAACCCTAACCCTCACACTAATTCTAACCCTCACCTTAACCCTAACCCAACCCCTCAAACTAACCCTTACCCTATCCCTTACCCTAACCCTCACCTTAATCCTAACTGTAACCCTAACACTCACATTCACTCTAACCCTCACTTTCACCCTAACACTCACCCTAACCCTAAACCTCACCCAAACCCTCACCCTCACCCTATACATCAACCTAAACCGAAATCTCACCCTCACCCTAATCCTCACCCTAACCCTATCCCTAACCCTTACCTAACCGAAACCCTCACCCCCACCCTCACACTAACCCTAACCCTATCCCTCAGCCTAACCCACAACCTAACCTTTAACCTCACTCTCGCCCTATAACTAACCCTAACCCTAACCCTTACCCTAAACCTCAACCTCACCCGAACCCGAACCCTAACCCTTACCCTCGCCCTAAGCATAACATTAAAACTAACCCTAACCCTCACACAAACCCTAACCCTCACCCTAACTCTAACCCTAACACTAATCATAAGCCAAACCCTAAAATTAACCCTCATTTTCACCCTCACCCTCACCCTCAGCCTAAACCTAAAACTAACCCTAATCCTATTCCTAACCCTCACCCTCAAGCTCACCCTAAACCTAACCATAAGCCTCACCCTCTCCCTGACCCTAGCCCTTACACTAACCCTAACCCTAACCCTAACCCTAACCCTCACACTAACCTTCACACTAACCCTCATCCTAACACTTAACCTCACCCTCACCCTAACCCTAACCCTAATCCTCACATTAATCCTAAACCTTACCCTAACCCTAACCCTCACCCTCACCATAACCCTTAATCTAACTCTAAACCTACCCCTCACATTAACCCTCACACTAACCCTAACACTAAACCTAAACCTCACCTTCACCCTAACCCTCACCCTAATCCTTAACCTCACCCTAGCCCTAACACTAACCCTAAAACTGACCCTAACCCTCACACTAACCATAACCCTAACCCAACCCAGCACCCTAACACTCACTATATCCCTAAACCTAACCCTAAACCTCACACTAATCCTAACAGGAACCCTAACACTCACCCTCACCCTAACCCTCAGCCTCACCCTAACACCCTAATCCTAAACCTCACCCACACGCTAATCATCACCCTCACCGAAAACTCACCTTCATCCAACCCCTCACCCTCACCCTAAACATCAACGTAACCTTAACACTCATTCTAACCCTAACCCTAACACTCACCCTAAGTCTAACCCTAACCCTAACCCTCATGCTATAACTAATCCTCACCCTCACGCTCACCCTAAATGTAACCCTAACCCTAACCCTCACCCTCACCCTCAGCCTAACCCTAACCCTTACCCTAACCCTTATACTAACCCTAACCCTCACCCTCAGACTCACCCTAATACTCACCTTCACTCTCACCCTCACCCTCACCCAACACCCAAACCTAAACCTTAGCCTCACCCTTACCCTAACCCTCTCCGTTACCTTAAAACTAACCCGCACCCTCACCCTCACAATAAATGTAGCCCTAACCCTAACCCTCACGCTAACCCTCATCCTAAAGCTAATGCTAACCCTAACCCTCAAACTAAACCTATCCCTCAACCTGACCCTAAGCCTACCCATCAACCTAAACCTCACCCTAACCTTAACCCTAACATTAACCCTAACCCTCACCCTAACCTGAAACCTAACCCTCACCCTAAACGTAACCCTCACCCTCACACTCACACTCACCCTAAGCCTAAACCTAACCCTAACACTAATCTGAAACCTAACCCTCACCATCACCCTCACACTAACCCTAACCCTAACCCTAACACACACCCTCAACCTAACCCTAACACTAATCCTAACCCTCACCCCAACCCTAACCCTCACCTAACTCTAAACCTAACCCTCACACTCAAAGTAACCCTAACCCAAACCCTAACCCTAACCTTCACCCTAAACCTAACCCTAAGCCTCACACTCACCCTAACTCTCACTGTCAACCTAACCCTCAACCTAGCCCTCACCCACAACCTAACCCTCACCATAACCCTCACCATCACCCTCACACACACCCTCACCCTAAGCATAAACCTAACCCTCACACTAATCCTAAACCTAACCCTCACCCTCACCCTGACCCTAACCATAACCCTCACCCTAATCCTAAACCTATCCCTCACCCTAACCCTAACTCTCACCCTAACCCTAACCCTCACCCTCACCCTTACCATCACCCTAAGCCTACCACTAAAACTAACACTAATTCTAAACCTAACCCTCACAGTCACATTCACCCTAACCCTCACCCTAACCCTAACCCTAACCCATAGCGTCAACCTAACCCTAAATCTCAACCTAGCCTTAACCCTAACCGTCACCCTCACAATAAAACTATCCCTCACCCTTACCCTAGCCCTACCCCTCAGCCTAAAGCTCACACTGATCCCAACACTAACCCTAATCCTGACCCTATCCTTAAACCTCTTGCACACACTCACCCTAAACCTAACACTAACCCTAACCCTCACACTCACCCTCAGCCTAACCGTAACACTAACCCTAATCCTAACCCTAACCCTCAACCTCACACTCACCCTAACCCTCACCCTAAACCTTAAACTCACCTAAACCTCAACCTAAACCTAACCTGAACCCTAAACCTGACCCTCACTGTCAACCTAAGCCTCACACTGACCCTAATCCAAACCCTACTCCTCAACCTCTCCCTAAAACTCTAGCACAAGCTCACCATAAACCTAACACTAATCCTATCTCTCACACTCACCCTCACCCTAACACTAACACTAACCATTACCCTCAACTTCACCCTAACCCTAATCCTAACCCTAAACCTAACCCTCATACTAACCCTAAACCTAAACCTCACCCTCACCCTAAACCTTAACCGAACGCTAAAGCTAACCTTCACCCTAACCCTCATCCTAACCGTAACCCTAACCCTTACCCTCACCCTAACACTCAACCTAACCCTTAACCTCACCCTAACCCTAACCCTCAAAATAACCCTAACCCTCACACTAACCCTAACCCAACCAACACCCTAACCCTCACCCTAACCCTAACCCTAAACTTAACCCTAACATTCACACTCACCCTAACTCTCACAGTCAGCCTTACACTCACCCTAACCATAACCCTCACCTACATGCTAACCCGAACCCGAACCCGAACCCGAACCCTCACCCAAACCCTCACACTTACAGTCACACTGACATTCATACTAATCCTCACCCTCGCCCTAAACATAACCTTAACCCTAACCCTCACACTAACATTAACCATAAACCTAAACCTCACCCTCACCCTCAACTTCACCCTAAGCCTAATCCTAACCCTAACATTAATCCTAATCCAAACAATAACCCTCAACCTCACCCTAACTCTAACCCTAACCCTAAACCTAACCCTAACTCTCATGCTAACCCTCACCCTAAACCTCATCCTATTCCTTACCCTCACCCTAACCCTAAACCAAACACTAACCCTAACCCTCACCATAACCCTAACACTAACCCTCACCCAACCCCTCAACCTATTCCTAACCCTAACCCTCACACTCACGCTAAATCTCACCCCAAAACTTACCATCACCCTAACCCTCACCCTAACCCAAACCCTAAGCCTAACTCTAAGTCTCACCCTCACGCTAAAGCTAACTCTCACTCAAACATCCCCCTAACGCTAACCCTAACACTAAGCCTAACCCAGACCGTCACCCTAACCTTCACCCTGACCCTAATCATAACATTAACCCTAAACCTCAACCTAAACCTAATCTTAACCTTAACCCTCAACCAAATCATCACCCTTACCCTAACCCTTACCCTCATCCTAACACTAACCCTAACCATAAACCTCACCCATACCTTAAACCTAACTCTAAACCTAACCCAATCACTCATCCTAAACTTCACCCTATGCCTAAACCTAACACTTACCCTCACGCTATTGCTAACCGTAACCCTAACACTCAACCTCACACTAACCCTCACCATCACCCTAACACTCACCCTAACCCTAACCCTCACCCACATCCTAACCCTCACCCTCACCAAAACCTCACCCTCACACAAACCCCACCCTAACCCTAACCCTCACACTAACCCTAACCCTCACCCTAACCCTAACCCTTACCCTAACATTAACCCTAACCCTAAACCTCACACTAAAAGCAATCCTCATATTCATCCTAACCCTACCCCTCAGCCTAACCTCACCTTAACCCTAACCATAACCCTAACCCTCACCCTCATTCTAAACCTCACCCTAACCCTTACCCTCAACCTAACCCTAAATCGAACCCTAACCCTAACCCCAGCAATAACCCTAACACTCACCCCAACGCTAACCCTTACTCTCACCATAATCCTAACAATAAACCTAACCCTAAACCTCGCACTAATCCTAACCCTCACCCTAACCCTAACCCTCAAACTAACCCTAACCCTCACCATAACCCTAACACTAAACCTCAACCAACCCCTCACTATAAACCTAACCCTAAGCCACACCCTCACCCTAACCCTCACCCTAAACCTTACCCTCACACTAAACCTCAGCCTAACTTTAACCCAAACTCTAAACCTAAGCCTCACCCTCAACCTAACCCTAACCCTAACCCTAAACCTCACGCTCATTCTAACCCTCACACTAACAATCAACCTCACCCTAAACCTAACCCTAACCCTCATCCTCACCCTAAACCTCACACTCTCCACTACACACAAACTCACACTAAACCTATCCCTAACCCTAACCCTCACCCTAACCCTAACTCTAACCCCCAACCTCACCCTAAACCTTAACCTAACCCTAAACCTAACCCTCAACCTAACACTAACGCTAACACTAACCCTCACCCTACCCCTTAAACCCACCCTAAACCTAACCATCTCACTAACCCTAACCTAACCCCACACCCTAACCCTCACCCTAACCCAAACGCTAACCCTAACCATCACACTCACCCTAACTCTCACGCTAACCCATAACCTCACCCTAAACGTAACCCTAACCCTAACCCTCACTCTAACCCTAACCCAACCCCACACCATAACCCTCACCCGATCCCTAACCCTAAACCTAACCCTCAACCTAACCCTAACCGTAACCCTAACACTCACCCTCACCCAAACCCTCACCGTCAGACTAACACTCACCCTAACCCTAACCCTCACCCACACACTAACCCTCACCCTCACCAGAATCCTCAATCTCATGCAAACCCTCATCCTCACCCTATACATCAACCTAACCCTAACCCTCACCCTAACCCTAAACCTAACCCTCACCTTAACCCTAAACCTCACCCTAACCCTCACCCTCACCCTAATCCTCACCCTAAACCTGACCCTCACGTTAACCCTCGCCCTAACTTTAACCCTAACCCTAATACTCACCATAACAATAACCCAAAACCTCACCTTGACCCTCACTCTAAAACTTACCCTAACCCTAAGCCTCACCCTAAATTTAACCCTAACCCTAACCCTCACCAAACCCTTCACCAGAATCCTAACCTTAACCCTGAGCCTAATCCTCACCATCACCCTAACCCTCACCATAACATTAACCCTAACCCTAAACCTAATCCCTCACCCTAAACATCACCCTCACCCTAATCCTCACGCTAACACAAACCTTAACATTTACCGAACCGAAACCCTCACAGTAATTCTCACCATAAACCTAACCCTGCCCTCAGCCTAACCTCAACCTAACCCTAAACCTCACCCTCACCCTATTCCTAACCCTAACCCTAACCCTTACACTAAACCTCATCTTCACCCGAACCCTCACCCTAAACGTTACACTCACCCTAACCCTAACATTAATCCTAACCGTAACACTCACACTAACCCTAACCCTTAACCTAACCCTAACCCTAACACAAATCCTAACCATCACGCTAACATTAAACCTAACCCTAACCCTCACTGTACACCTCACCCTAAACCTAACGCTAACCTTCACCCTCACCCTAAACCTCACCCTAAATCTTACCCTCACCCTAACCCTCACATTAACCCTTACCCTAACCCTCACACTAACCGTAACACTCACCCTAACCCTAAAATTAACTCTAACCCTAACACTCACACTAAACCTAACAATCACCATAACCCTAACCCTAACAATAAGCCTAACCCTCACAATAACCCTAACTCTAACCCTCAACCTAACCCTCAAAATAAACGTTACCCTAACACTCACCCTAAGCCTCACCCTAACCATAAGCCTCACCCTAGCCCTAACCCTAACCCTCACCCAACCCTTAACCCTAACCCTAACACTAACACTAAGTGTAACCCTGACGTCACCCTAACCCTCAAGCTAACTCTAACCCTAACATTAACCCTAACCCTCAACCTAACCCTCATCCTAAACCTAAACCTAACCCTAACCCTAACCCTTACCCTCAGCCTAACCCTCATCTTAACCCTAATGCTAACCCTAACCGTCACCCTCACCTCAACCTAACAATCAGAGTAAACCTTACCCTCACGTAACACTCACCCTAAACCTAAGCCTAACGCTAACACTTACCCTAAACCTCAACCTAACCCTAACACTCACCCACACCCTCAGCATAACCATTACCCTCACCCTCACCCTCACCCCCACCCTAACCCTAACACTCACCTACACCCTCACCCTAACCCTCACCATAACCATTAGCCTCACCGTCACCCTAACCCTAACCCTAACCCTAACTCTCACCCTAACCCTAACCCTAACCCTCACACTCACACTCACCCTAACCCTCACTCTAACCCTTACCCTCACCTAACCCTCACCGTAAACCTAAGCCTAACACTAACCCTAACCCTCACCGTCACCCTAACCCTCACCCTAACACTAACACTGACATTAACCCTAACCCTCAAACTAACCCTCACCCTAAACCTAATCCTAACCCTAACCCTCACCCTAAACGTCACCATAAACCTAACCCTAAACCTCACCCTAACCCTAACTCTAACACTAAGTGTAACCCTGACCATCACCCTAACCCTCAACCTAACTCTAACCCTAACATTAACCCTAACCCTCAAACTAACCCTCACCCTAAACCTAATCCTAACCCCAACCCTCAACCTAAACCTCACCCTCACCCTTATCGTCACCCTAACCCTAACCCTAACCCTAACACTGACATTAACCCTAACCCTCAACCTAACCCTCACCCTAAACCTAATCCTAACCCGAACCCTCAACCTAATCCTCACCCTCACCCTAAACATCACCCTAACCCTCACCCTAACCCTAACACTGACATTAACCCTAACCCTCAACCTAACCCTCACCCTAAACCTAACCCTAACCCTAACCCACACCCTAACCCTAACCCTAACACTAAGTGTAGCCCTGACCATCACCCTAAGCCTCAACCTAACTCTAACCCTAACATTAACCCTAACCCTCAACCTAAGCCTCAGGCTAAACCTAATCCTAAACCTAACCCTCAACCTAACCATCACGTTCACCCTAACATTAACCCTCACCCTCACCCTAACCCTCACCCTAATCATTACCCTCACCCTCACCCTAACACTAACCCTAATCCTAACCCTAACCCACACGCTCACCCTCACCCTAACCCTAACCCTAACCCTTACCCTCACCTTAACCCTCATCCTAACCCTAATGTTAACCCTAACCCTCATCCTAACCCTAACCCTCACCCTAACATTAACCCTAACCCTCACCCTACCACTCACAATAAACCTATCGCTCACCCTACACCTAATCCAAACCCTCAGCCTAACCTTCACCCTGACCCTAAACCTAACCCTAATCCTCACCCTATCCCTAACCCTCCCCCTAAATCTCCCCCTAAACCTAACCATAACCCTAAACTTCACCCTCCCACTCAGCCTAAACCTAACCCTAACCCTAATCGTAACCCTAACCATCAGTCTAACACTTACCCTCATTTAACACTCACCCTAAACCTAAGCCTAACCCTAAACCTTACCCTAACCCTCAGCCTAACCCTAACACTCACCCACACCCTCACCCTAACCCTCACCATAACCATCAGCCTCACCCTCACCCTAACCTTAACCCTAACCCTAACTCTCACCCTAACCCTAAACCTAACCCTCACACTCACACTCACCCTAACCCTCACTCAAACCCTTACACTCACCTAACCCTCACCCTAAAGTAAGCCTAACCCTAACCCTAACCGTCACCGTCACCCTAAACCTCACCCTAACCCTAAAACTGACATTAACCCTAACCCTCAACCTAACCCTCACCCTAAAACTAACCCTAACCCTAAGCCTCACCCTAACTCTCACCCTAACCCTAACCCTAACCCTCACACTCACACTCACCCTAACCCTCACTCAAACCCTTACACTCACCTAACCCTCACCCTAAAGTAAGCCTAACCCTAACCCTAACCGTCACCGTCACCCTAAACCTCACCCTAACCCTAAAACTGATAATAACCCTAACCCTCAACCTAACCCTCACCCTAAACCTAACCCTAACCCTAAGCCTCACCCTAATCCTCACCATAACCCTAACCCTAACCCTCACACTCACCCTAACCCCCTTAACATAACCCTAAACATAACCCTCACCCTAAACCTCACCCTAATACTTACTCTAACCCTAACCCTCACCCTTACACTAACCCTCATCCTAAACCTTGACCTCAACCTAACCCTAACCCTAACCCTCTCACTAACCCTAACCCTCAACTTAACCTAAACCCAAAACCTCACCCTAACCATCACACTATCCCTAAACCTAACCCTAAACCTCACCGTAACCCTAACCATAACCGTAACACGCACACTCACCCTAACCCTCACCATCACCCTAACACTCACCCTAACCCTAACTCTCACACAAACCCTCACCCTCACCCTATACATCAACCTAAGCCTAACCCTCACCCTAAACCTAACCCTCATACTCATCTTCACATTAACCCTAAACCTTACCCCAACCCTCAGCCTAACCCTCAACCTAACCCTCAACCTCAACCTAACCCAATAACCAACAAAAAACCTACCTCTTAACCTAAACCTCAACCTCACACGAACCCGAACCCTAACCCTTACCCGCACCCTAACCCTAACATTAACCCAAACCCTAACCCTCACACAAACCCTAACCCTCACCCTAACCTTAACCCTAATCCTAAACCCTCATCAAACCCCTCAACCGAACACTAACCCTAACCCTCACACTCACCCTAACCCTCACACTAAAACTTAAACCTACCCTGACTGTGAAACTAACCCTAAACCTAACCCTCACCCTAAACCTAAGCCTAACCCTAACGCTTACCATAACCCTCACCCTAACCCTAACACTCACCCACAACCTCAACCTAACCCTCACCATAACCATTACCCTCACCTCAACCTCACACTCACACTTGCCCCAACACTCACCCACACCCTCACCATAACCCTCACCATAACCATTACCCTCACCCTCACCCTAACCTTAACCCTAACCCTAACTTTCACCCTAACCCTAACCCTAACCCTCACACTCACACTCAAACTAACCCTCACTCTAACCCTTACCCTCACCTAACCCTCAACCTAAACCTAAGCCTAAACCTAACCCTAACCCTAACCCTCACCGTCACCCTAACCCACACCCTAACACTAACACTGACATTAACCCTAAACCTCAACCTAACCCACACCCTAAACCTAACCCTAACCCTAACCCTCACCCTAAACCTCAACATAACCCTAACCCTAACCCTCACCCTCTCCCTAACCCTTAAACTAGCCCTAAACCTAACCCTCACCCTAAACCTCACCCTATCCCTAACCCTAACCCTAACCCTCACACTAACCCTAACTGTAACCTTAACACGCACACTCACCCTAAACCTCACCATCACCATAACACTCACCCTAACCCTAACTCTCACCCAAACCCTCACCCACACTGTATATATCAACCTAAACCTAACCCTCACCCTAACCCTAACCCTAAATCTCACCCTCACCATAATCGTAACCATAACCCTAACCCTAAAACTTAGCTTACCAAAACCCTCATCCTCACCTTCACATTAACCCTAATCCTAACCCTAACACTCAGCCTAACTCTCAACCTAACCCTAAACCTCAACCTCACCCAATAACTAACCCTAACCCTACCCCTTACCCTAAACCTCAACCTCAAACGAACCCGAACCCTAAACCTTACCCGCACCCTAACACTAACATTAACCCTAACACTAACCCTGACACAAACCCTAAACCTCACCCTAACCTTAACCCTCACCCTAACCCTAACCCCCACCCTCACCCTAACCCTCACCCACACACTAACCCTCACCCTCACCAGAATCCTCACCCTAACACTAACCCTCATCCAACCCTTCACCCTAATTCAAAACCTAACCCTCGCTCTCACACTAATCCTCACCCTAAACCTTACCCTCAGCCTAACCCTCTCTCTAACCCTAACCTCACACTCCCACTCACGCTAACCCTCCCTCTAACACTTACCCTCACCTAACCCTCACCCTAAACCTAACCCTAATCCTAACCCTAACCCTCACCCTAACCTTCACCCTAACTCTAACCTTAACCAACCCTAACCCTCACCCTAATCCTATCCCTAACCCTAAACTTTACCCTAACCCTCATTCTCACCTTAAACCTAACCCTAACCCTAATGCTCACCTTAATCCTTACCCGAACACTAATGCTAACCCTAACCCTCACCCTCACCCTAAACCTCACCCTAACCCTTATCCTCACAATAACCCTGACGCTAACCCTAACCCTAAGCTTCACACTAATCCTAACCCTAACAATAACACTAACCCAAAATTTTCCACCTAACACTCACCCTATCCCTAAACCTAACCCAAACACTCACCCGATCTCTAACCATAGTCCTAAACCTCACGCTCACCCTAACCCTCACCATCACCCTAAACATCACCCTAAACATAACCCTCAACCTCACCATAAAACTCACCCTCAACCAAACCCTCACCCTGACCCGAAACATCAACCTAAACAAAACCCTCACCGTAACCCTAACCCTAACCCTCACCGTACAACTAACCCTCACCTCACCCTCTTCCTAAGCCTAACGCTCACCTTAACCCTAACCCTAAACCTAACCCTCACCCTCATCCTAACCATAAACCTAACACTCAACCTCACACTAACCCTCAACCTAACCCAAAACCTAACACTCAACCTCACCCTCACCCTCACCCTAACCCTAACCCTAACTCTCACCCTCAACCTAACCCTAACCCTAACTCTCACCCTCACCCTAACACTCACCATCACCCTAACCCTGAACATAACCCTAACCCTCACCCTAAACCTAAACTTCACCCTAACCCTAACCCTCAACCTCACCATCAGAATCACCCTAAACCTAACACTCACCTTAACTCTCATCCTCAACCTAACCCTATCCCTCACCCTCACCCTCACTCTAACCAAAAACCTAACCTTTAAACTCACCCTAAGCCTAACCCTAAGTCTAACCCTAAACCTCACCCTCACCCTAAGCATAACCCTGAATCTCTCTCTCACCCTTACCCTCAGCTAAACACACACCCTAACACTAAACCTCACCCTCAGCCTCACCCTAAACCTAACCATAAACCTAACCCTCACCCGAACTCTCATCATAACCCTAACCCTAAAACTAACCCTCACCCTCACCCTAACCCTCTCTCTAACCCTAACTCTAAATCTCAGCCTCACCCTAACACTAACCCTCACCTTCACACTAATATTAACCCTACCACTAACCCTAAGCATCATCCTAACCCTAACCCTAAGATTAACACTAATCATAACACTATCCCTGACCCTGACACTCACGCTCACCCTCACCCCTCAGCCTAACCCTTACCCTCACCCTAACCCTTACAATCACCCTACCATAACCCTCACCCTAACCTTAACTCTCACCCTTACACTAACCCTAAACATAACCCTAACCCTCACCCTACATTCACCAATCCTAACCATAACTCTAAACCTCACCCTCACCCTAACACTCACCCTAAAACTTAGCCTAACCCTAACCCTCAACCTCACCCTAACCCTAACCCTAACCCTCACCCTAACAATTACACTAACCCTCACACTCACCCTAACACTCACCCTCAATGTAACCATCACCATAAACCTCACCCTCATCCTAATCCTCACCCTAAAACTTAACCTCACCAAAACCCTAACCTTAACCCTAACCCTAACCCTCACACTAATCCTAACCCTCACCCTCACCCTAACCCTAACCCCCACCCTATCCCTCAACCTAACCCTCAACCTAAACCTAACCCTAACCCTAACCCCCACCAGAAACCTAGCACTAACCCTCAATTTCACCCTCATCCTCACACTAACCCTAACCATACCCCTCACCCTAACCCTAATCCTAACCCTAACCCTAACCCTAACACTCACCCTAACACTAACCCAAACCCTAAACCTCACCCTCAACCTCACCCTCAACCTAACCCAAACCCTAACCCTAATCCTAAACCTAAACCTCACCCTCACCCTAATTCTAACCTTAATCCTAAACCTAAATCTCACCCTAACCCTAACCCTCACCCTCAACTTCACCGTAACTCTAAACCTAACCCAAACCTAACCCTCACCTTAATCCTATCCCTAACCCTGTATTTTACCCTAACCCTCATTCTCACCTGAAACCTAACCCTAAACCTAACCCTCACCCTTACCCTCACCCTAACACTAACGCTAACCCTATAGCTCACCCTCACCCTAAACCTCACCCTAGACCTTATCCTAACCCTAACCCTGACCGTAACCCTAACCCTAACCTTTACACTAATGCTAACCCTAACCCTAACCCTAACCCTAAATTTCACCCTAACACTTACCCTAACCCTAAACCTAACCCAAACCCTCAACCTAAATCTAACCCTATCCCTAACCCTCACTGTCACCCTAACCCTCACCCTATGCCTCACCCTAACCCTAAACCTAACCCTCACCCTCACCCCAATACTTAACCTAACGCTCTCCCTCACCCTCAACCTCAGCCTAACACCAACAACAACCCTAGCCCTCACCCCCACCATCACCCTCACCGTAACCCTAAAAATCACCCTAACCCTCACCCTCACCCTCAACCTAACCCTAACCCTAAACCTAAAACTCACACCATGCCTAATCCTAAACCTAGTCGTCACCCTAACCATAAAGTTAACCCGAAGCCTAACCCTCACACTAACCCTAAACCTCACCCTAACCCTAACCCTCACCCTCTCCCTATCCCTAAACCTAAACCTAAAACTCACACCATCCCTAACCCTAACACTTACCCACACCCTAACCGTTACTCTAACCCTAACCCTAACCCTCACACTGAAGCTAATCATCACCCTAACCTTAACCCTAAGCCTAACCTTAACATTAACCCCCACCCTCAACCTTACCCTCAGCCTAACCCTAACCCTAATCCTAATCCTAACCCTAACCCTCACCCTCATGCTCACCCTAAACCTAATCCTAACCCTATCCTTCACATAACTCTAAAGATAACAATAACCCTACCCCTAACCCTAATCCTAAACCTCACTCTAACCCTAACCATAACCCTCACACGAACCTTAACCCTAACACTAACCCTCTTCCTAATCCAACCCTAATCCTCACCTTCACCCTAACCCTAACCCTAACCCTCACACTAAACCTATCCCTCACCCTAACCCTAATCCTCACCCTAAAACTTACCCTCACCCTTACCCTTACCCTTACCCTCACACTAACCCTAACCCTAAACCCAACCCTCAACATCAACCTCACCCTCAGCCTAAGCCTAACCCTCACTTTAATCCTAACCCTAACCCTCACCCTCACCCTCACCCTAACCCTCAACCTCACCCTCACCCTAACCATAACAATAACCCTACCCCTACCCCTCACCCTAACCCTAACGCTCACCCTAAAAACCCTAACCCTCACCCTCACACTCAACCTAAAACTAATCTTAACCATAACCCTCACCCTAACCCTCAAAATAACCCTAATAATAACGCTAACACTCACCCTCACCCTAACCCTCACCCGAACCCTTAACCTCACCCTAACCCTAAGCCTAACCCTAACCCTTACACTAAACCTACCCCTCACCCTAACACAAAATCGAACCCTACCCCTAATCCTCACACTAAACCTAAACCTCAGGCTAACCCTAACCCTACCCCTGAGCCTAACACTCACACTAACCCTAACCCTAATCCTACACCTCACTCTATCCCTAATGCTAACCCAAAAACTCACCCTCACCCTAACCTCAACCGAACACTTACCCTTACCCTATCCCTAACCCTAAACCTCACACTGAACCTAACCCTCACCCTAACCATAATTCTACCACTCAGCCTAACCCTCACACTCACCCTAACCCTAACTCTAATCCTCACCTATCCCTAACTCTAACCCTGACTCTAACCCTCACCCTAACCCTTACCTGACCCTATCCCTCACCCTAACCCTAACCCTAACCCTAACTCACACCCTCCACCTAACGCTACCCCTCACGCTAACCCTCAACCTATTCCTAAACCAAAACCTAACACTCACCCTAACCCTCACCCTAACCCTAAACTTAACCCTAACCCTCACCCTAACCCTAACCCTAACCCTAAACTTAACCCTCACCCTCACCCTCACGCTAATCCTCACCCTCAAGCTAATCCTCTGGCTAACCCTAAACCTAACCCTTACTTAACCGAAACCCTCACACTCACCCTCACCCTGACCCTAACCCTGACCCGAACCCTACCCCTCAGCCTTACCCTCACCCTAACCATAACCCTCAACCTCAACCTGACCCTAAAACTTAGCCTAAAACTCATCCTTACCCTAAACCTCACCCTAACCCTTACCCTCAGCCTAACCCTTACCCTAACACTAAACCTTACCCTAACACTAAACCTACCCCTCACCCAAAGCCTAACACTAACCCTAACCCTCACCCTAAACCTAACCCTAACCCTCATCCTCACCCTAACCCTTACCCTCACCCAAACCCTCACCCTCACGTTAATCCTCACTCTCACTCAAAACATCTCGCTAAAGCTAACCCTCACCCTAACCCTAACCCTAACCCTCACAATAACACTAACCCTCCCTCTACCCCTCAAACTCAACCTAATCCTCCCCATAACCATAACCCTAACCCTTATCTATCCCAAACCCTCACCCTCACCCTAACCCTCCCACTCAACATAGCCCTCACCCTCACCCTAACCCTAACCCTAACCCAGACCCTCATACTCCACCTCACTCTCAGCCTAGAACTAACCCTAAACTTAAACCTAAACCTAAACTTCACCCTCACCCTCACCTTCACCCTAACCCTAACCATTACCCTAACCCTCACCCTAACCCTAACCAGCACCCTAAACCTAATCCTAACCCTAACCCTAAACCTAACCCTCACCCTACCCCTCAACCTAACCTTAAGCCTAACCCTAATCTTCACCCTAAAGTTAATCTCACCCCGACCCTTACCCTCATCCTAACCGTAACCCTAAACCGAAGCCTCACACTAGCCCTAAGCCTCACCCTAAACCTAACATTACCACTAACCCTACCCCTCATATTAAACCTAACCTTAACCCTAATACTCACCCTAACCCTCAACCTAACCATAACCCTCATCTTCAACGTAACCCTCACCGTCATGGTAACCCTCACCCTAACCTTAACCCTCACCCTCAGCCTAACCATCACCCTCACCCTAGCCCTCACCCTTATCCTAACCATTACTCTAACCCTAAATCTCACCCTAACCCTCACCCTCAACCTAAACCTTACCCTCACCCTAAACCTAACCCTAACCCTAACTTTTAACATCACCCTAACAATCACCCTAACCCTAACCCTTACCTTCATCCTAACCCTCCACCTAACCCTTACCCTCTAGCTAACCCTAACCCTAACCCTAACCCTCACCCTCACCCTAACCCTTACCGTCACCCTAACCCTAACCCTACCCTTCACATTAACACTCATCCTATCCCTACTGCTCAGCCTAACACTCACCCTAACCCTATTCTTCACCCTCAAACTCACCCTAAACCTTACCCTAAACCTTACCCTAACCCTCATCCTAAAACTTATCCTCACCTTAACCCTTACCCTCACACTAACCCTAAACCTAAACCTCACCCTACACCTCACACAAACCCTAACCCTAAACCTAACCTGCACCCTAACCGTCACCCACACCCTTACCCTCAACCTCACCCTCACCTTAATTCCAACCCAGAAGCTAACACTAACCCTGATGCTCACCCTCACGCTAACTGTAACTCTCAACCTAATCCTAACCCTCACCCTAAACATAACCTTGACCCTCACCCTCACCCTAACTCTAAACCTCACCCTAAACCTCAACCTCAACCTAAATCTAACCCTAACCTTCAACCTCACCCGAACCCTAACCTTAACCCTCAACATAACCCTAAAGCTAACCCTCACCCACAACCTAACCCTCACCAACACCATAACCCTACAGATCACCCTAAATCTAACCCTCACCCTAATCCTAAACCTAAACCTCACCCTAACCCTAAACCTCACACTAAACTTCAGCCTCACCCTAATCCTCACCCTGACCCTAACCCTAACTCTCATCCTAACCCTCACCCTCAGCCTAACCCTAAACCTAACCCTAACCCTCACCCTCACCTAACCCTAACCCTAACTGTTACCCTAACCCTCACCCTCACCCTCACCCTAACACTTACCCTAGCCCTAAACTTAACCCTCAAACTAACCCTAACCCTAACCCTCACCCTGACGCTCATCCTGAACCTAACATTAACCCTAATACTCACCCTAACCCTAACCCTAACCATAACCCTCACCCTCACCCTAACCCTCACCCTCAGGGTAAACCTCACCCTAACCCTATTCCTCACCCTCAAACTCACCCTAAACCTTACTCTAAACTTTACCCTAAAACTTATCCTCACCCTACCCTTTACACTCACACTAACCCTAAACCTAAACTTCACACTACACCTCAATCAAACCCTAACCCTAACACTAACTCCCACCCTCAACTTCACCCCACCCTTACCATCAACCTAACCCTCACCCTAACACTAACCCTAACCCTAACACTCACCCTAAACCTCACCATCACCCTAATCCTAACCCTAACATTAAACATATCTCTAACCCTCACCCGAACCCTAACTGTAATCCTAACACTATTCCTCAACCTCACCCTCACATTAATTCGAACCCAGAAGCTAACCCTAACCCTCATATTCACCCTAACCTTAACTCTAACTCTCACCCTAAACCTAACCTTCACCCTAAACCTAAACCTAAACCTAACCCTCACACTCACCCTAACTCTAAACCTCACCGTAACCCTCAACCTAACCCTAACTCTAACCCTAACCCTCAACCTCACCCTAACCCTGTCCCTAACCCTCACCATAACCCTAAACCTAAACCTCACCCACACCCTGACCCTCACCTTCACCCTCACCCTAAACATCACCCTAACTCTAACCCTCACCCTAAACCTAAACCTAAACCTCACCCTAACCCTAACCCTCAGACTAACCCTAACCCTCACCCCAACCCTAATCCTCACCATAACCCTACCTCTACCCCTCACCCTAACCCTAACCTAACCCTAACGCTAACCGTCACCCTAACCCTCACCCTTACGCTAACCCTCATTTTCAACCTAACCCTCACCCTAACGATAACCCTCACCCACACCCTAACCCTCATCTTCACCCGAACACTCACTCTCACCCTAACGCTCACCCTCACCCTAAACATCACACTAACCGTAACTCTCAGCCTCACCCAAACCCTAACACTTAGTCTAACCCAAAACCTCATCCTAACCCTCATTCTCACCCTAACCCTCACCCGAACCCTCACCTTAACCCTTACCCTCACCCTAACCCTCACACTAAACCTAAACCTGACTCTCACCCTCACCCTCACCCTTATCCTAAACCTAACCCTAACCCTCACCCTCACAATCACCCTAAACCTAACCCCAACTCTAACCCTCAACCTCACCCTCACCCTCACCCTAACACTATCCCTCACACTCACTCTCACCCTAATCCTAACCCTAACCGTAACCCTCACACTAAGCCTAACCCTAACCTTAACCCTAAACCTAACACTCACCCTACCCCTCACCCTAACCCTAACCCTAACCCTAATCTTCACCCTAAACCTTACTCTCAACCCAAACCTTACCCTCACCCTAACAGTAACCCTAAACCTAACCCTCACACTAACCCTAACCCTTACCCTAAACTAACCCTACAACTCACCCTAACCCTCATCCTAACCCTATCCTTAACACTAATACTCACCCTAACCCTAACCATAACCATAACCCTCAAACTCACCGTCACACTAACCCTAACCCTCACCCTAACCCTAACCCCCACCCTCACCCTAACCTCACCTTCACCCTAGCTATCACCGTAACCCTCACCCTAACCCTAATCCTCACCCTAACCCACATCCTGCCCCTTCTGCTCAGCCTAACCTTCACCCTAACCCTATTCCTCACCCTCAAACTCACCCAAACCTTACCCTAACCCTAACCCTAACCGTTACACTAAGCCTAACCCTCACTGTCACCCTATCCTAAGCCTAACCCTCTCCCTCACCCTCACCCTCACCCTTACACTAATCGTAACGGTAAACCTCAACCTCACCCGCACCTTCAACCTAATCCTAAACATCACCCTAATCCTCATCCTCACCCTAACCCTAACCCTAACGTTCACACTATCCATAACCCTAATCCTTATCCTCTCCCTAACCCTAACGCTAACCCAAAGCCTAACCCTCACACGGACCCTAACCCTCACCCTAACCCTAATTCTAACCCTCACCCTAACCCACACCCTAACCCTTACCCACACCCAAACCATAATTCTAACCCTAACCCTCACACTAACCCTAACACTCACACAAACCCTAACACTCACACTCCCCCTAACCCACACCCTGACCCTTAGCAACATCTTAAACATAACTCTAACCCTAACCTTAACCCTCACACGAACCCTAACTCTCAACCTAATCCTAAACCTAACCCTTACCATCACCCACACCCTCAGCCTAACCCTATACCTAACACTAATCCTAACATTATCTCTCAAACTCACGCTCACCCTAACTCTCAACCTCACCCTCACCCTCACTCTAACACTAACTCTAACCCTAACCCTCAACCTAACCCTCACCCTAAACATAACCCCAACCCTCAACCTCACCCTAACTCTAAACCTCACCCTAAACCTCAACCTAACCCTAACTCTAACCCTAACCCTCAAACTCACCCTAACCCTATCCCTAACCCTCACCCTAACCCTCACCCTCACCCTCACCCTACACATCACCCTAACTCTAACCCTCACCCTAATCCTAAACCTAAACCTTACACTAACCCTAACCCTCACCCTAAACTTCACCCTCACCCTAATCCTCACCCTAACACTAACCCTAATCTTAACTCTCATCCTCACACTCACCCTAAGCCTAAACCTAACCCTAACCCAAATTCTTACCCTAAACCTCACCCTCACCCTAACCCTAACCCTAACAGTTACCCTAACCCTCACCCTCACCCTCACCCTAACCCTTACCCTAACCCAAACCCTAACCCTCAAACTAACCCAAATCCTAACCCTTACCCTAACAATCATCCTAACCCTCACCTGAAACCTAAACCTAACCCTCACCCTAGATCTCACCCTAACGTTAAACCTAATCCTAAACCTCACCCTCAATCTAACCCTCAGTGTAACAATTACCCTCACCCTCATCCTAACCCTAAACTTCACCCTAAACCTAACCCTCACCATAACCCTAACCCTACCCCTCACCCTAACCCTAACCCTAACGCTAACGCTCACCCTAACCCTCACCCTCACACTAACCCTCATTCTCAACCTAACCCTCACACTAACCCTAACCCTCACCCACACCTTAACCCTCTTCTTCACCCGAAATCTCACTCTCACCCTAACGCTCACCCTCACCCTAAACATCACCCTAACCCTAACTCTCAGCCTAACACGAACCCTAACACTCACTCTAACCCAAAACCTCACCCTAACACTCATTCTCAACCTAAACCACACCCTAACCCTCACCCTAACCCTTACCCTCACCCTAACCCTCACACTAATCCTAAACCTAACTCTCACCCTCACCCTCACCATTACACTAACCCTTACCCTAACCCTAACCCTCACCCTCACAATCACCCTAAAACTAACCTCACTCTAACCCTCACCTCAACCCTCAACCTCACCCTAAACCTATCCCGCACCCTCACCCTCTCCCTAATCCCAACCTTAACCCTAACACTCACCGTAAGCCTAACCCTAACCCTAACCCTCTCCCTCACCCTCATCATCAGCCTAACACTAACCCTAACCCTCTCCCTCACCCTCACCCTCACCCTAACCCTAACCCTCAACCTAACCCTAACCCTAACGCTTTCCCACATCCACATCCTAACCCTTACCATCACCCTAACACTCACCTTCACATTAACCCCCACCCTCACCCTAAACATCATCCTAACTCTAACCCTCACCCTAACCCTAATTCTAACCCTCACCCTAACCCTAATCCTCACCCTCACCCTAAGCCTAAACCTAATCCTAAGACTAACCGTAAACCTAACAGTCACTCTCACCCTCATCTCAACCTTAACCCTAACCCTAACGCTCACATAACTATAAAGCTAACAATAACCCTAACACTAACACTAAACCTCACCCTAACCCTAAAACTAACACTCACCCTAAACCTCAACCTAACCCTATCCCTCATCCTAACCCTAACCCTAATCCTCACCCTCAAGCTCACTTGAACCCTAACCCTAACACTCACAGTAAACCTATCCCTCACCCTTACCCTAAGCCTCATCCTAAACCTTACCCTCACCCTCTCCCTTACCCTCACACTAAAACTAACCCTCAACCAAACCCTAAACCTAACCCTCAACATCACCCTCAACATCAGCCTAACCCTAACCCTAACCCTAATCCTAACACTAACCGTAACCCTCACCCTCACCCTAACCCTCAACCTCAACCTCACCCTCACCCTAACACTAACTCTCAACTTAACCCTCACCCTAACCCTAACACTCACCCTAAACGTAACTCTAACCCTCACCCTCACCCTCACCCTAAACCTAACCCTAACCCTAACCCTAATACTAACGCTAATACTCACCCTCACCCTAACACTCACCCAAACCCTTACACTCACCCGAAACCTAACCCTAACCCTAACCCTCACACTAAACCTAACACTCACCCTAACACTAACCCTAACCCTAACCCTAACCCGCACACTAAAGCTAACACTCACGCTAACCCTAACCCTACCCCTGAGCCTAACCCTCACACTAACCCTAATCCTAATCCTACACCTCACCCAATCCCTAACCCTAACCCTAACCCTCAACCTCACCCTAGCCCTCAGCTAACACTAACCCTAATCCTAACACTCACATTCAACCTAACCCTAATACTCACCCTAACCCTAAACCCCATCCTGAACCTAACCCTCAGCCTAACCCTAACCCTAACGCTCACCATCACCCTAAACATAACCCTAACCCTAACCCTCAAACTACCCATAACGCTAACCCAAACCCTCACCCTCACCTTATACCTCACCCTAAACCTTACCCTCACCCTAACCCTAACCCTAACCCTAACAGTCCCACTAATCCTAACAGTCACCCTAACTCTAAACATACCCCTCACCCTAACCCTCAACTTAACATGAACACTAACCCTAACCCTCACCCTAAAAGTAACCCTAACCCACACCCTCACCCTAACCCTCACAATCACCCTAACCCACACTTTAACCCTAACCATCACCCACACCCTAACACTTACCCAAACCCACACCCTAAACCTAACACTCACCCTAACCCTAAACCTAAACCTCACCGTAAACCAAACCCTCATCCTAACATTCACGCTCACCCTAATGCTCAACCTACAACTAACCTTAACCATAACCTAACCCTAACCCTCACCATGACACAAACCCTCACCCTAACCCTCACCGTCACCCTTATCCTCACCCTAAACCTAACCATAATATTTATCTAACCAAAACCCTCACAATAACCCTCATTCTAAACCCCACCCTTACCCTAACCATAACCCTAAACATACCCTTCACCTTAAACCTTACCCTAACACGAACCCTAACGCACACCCTCACTCAAACCCTCACTATCACCCTAAACCTCACCCTATCCCTAAGACTCACCCACACCCTAACCCTCACCCAAAACCTCACCCTCACCCTAACCCTAGCCCTCACCCTAACTCTAACCCTAACCTTAACCCTAACATTAAACCTAACCTTCACCCTCACCCTCACACTCACCTTCCCCGTAACGCTAGACCAACCCTAACCCTAACCCTAACCCTCACCCTCACCCTCACCCTAACCCTCACCCTAACCATAACCCTACCCTAACGCTAACAAGCACCGTAAACCAAGCACTCACCCTAAACCTCACCCTAACCCTAACCCTAACCCTAACACTAACCCTAACCGTCACCCTCACCTTAAACCTCACCCTAACCCTTACCCTCACCCTAATCCTCAAACTAACCCTAACCCTTACCCTAACACTAACTCTACCCTTCACCCTATCCCTCACCCAAACCCTAATGCTAACCCTAACCCTCACCCGAACCCAGAAGCTAACCCCCATTCTCATCCTAACCCTTACCCACACCCTAATCCTCACACTAACCCTAACCCTAACCCTAACCTTAAACATCACCCTTACCCTCAACCTAACACTATCACTTACCCTCATCTTAACACTCACCCTAACCCTTACCCTCAAGCTAACCCTAAACCTAGGCCTCAACTTCAACCTAACCCTTACCCTAACCCTAAACCTAACCCTCACCCTAACTCTACTGCTCAGCCTAACCCTCACCCTAACTCTACTCCTCACCCTCAAACTCACCCTAAACCTTAACCAAAACCTTAACCTAACCCTCACCCTAACCCTCACCCTCACCCTAACCTTATCCCTAAACCTCAACCTCACCCTAGCCCTCAGCTAACACTAATCCTAACCCTAACCCTCAACTTCACTGTCACTCTAACCCTCACCCTAACCCTAAACCTCAACCACAACCTAAACATCAACCTCACCAGAACACTCACCCTCACCCCAATCATAAACATCACCCTAAACCGAACCCTCACCCTAACTCTAACCCTAACCCTCACCCTAAACATAACCCTCTTCATCTTCCTCAGCCTCACCCTAACACTAAACCTCACCCTAACCCTCACCCTCAAGCTAACACTATCCCTGACCCTCAGCCTCACCCTAACCCTAACCCTAACCCTCACTCTAAGCCTAAGCCTATGCCTCACTCTAACCCTCACCCTAACATTAACCCTAACCCTCACCTTAACCATAAAGCTCACCCTAAAAACCCTAACCCTCATCCTCACCCTCACCCTAAACCTAACCCTAACTTTCACCTTAATCCTCACCCTTACCCTAAACCTATCCCTCAACCTAACCCTAACCCTATCCCTAACCCTCACCCTCATCCTCACCCTCACCATCACCCTCAGCCTAACAATAATCCTAATCCTAACCCTCACCCTCACCCTAATCTTAATCCTAACCCTAAGCCTCACCCTCACACTCACCCTAACTCTAAACCAAACCCAACTCTAACGCTCAACCTTACTCTAACCCTAACCCAAATCTAATCCTCCCTTAACCCTAACCCTAACCCTAAAACATACCCTAACCCTCACGCTCACCAGAAACCTGACCCTAACAATAACTGCCAACCTAACCCTCACCCTAACCGTAACGCTAACTCTAAACCTCACCCTCACCCTATACCTCATCCTAAACCTTATCCTTACAATAACCCTGACCCTAAACCTAACACTAACCCTCACACTAATCCTAACCCTCACCCTAACCCTATCCCTAACCCAAAACCTCATCCTCACCCTAAACCTAATCCTAGCCCTGACAATCACCCTACACCTCACTGTCACTCTAAGCCTCACACTAACCCTAACGCTCACCCTAACCCTAATCCTAAACCTCACCCTAACCCTAACCCTCACCATCACCCTCACACTCCCCCTAAGCCTAACCCTAAACCTAACACTAACCCTAAACCTAAAACTCACACTCATCCTCACCCTTATGATAACCCTAACCCTAACCCTAACCCTCACAATCATAATCACCCTAAACCTAACCCTAACCCTAACCTTCACCCTCTCCCAAACCCTCACCCTCACCCTCACCCTCACCCTAACCTTAAACCTAACCCTAACACTAACCATAACCACAACCCTCACCCTAAACCTAAACCTAACCCTAACCTTAACAATCACTCTCACCTAACCCTAATCCTAACCCTCTCACTCACCCTCACCCTCAGCCTAACACTATTCCAAACCCTAACCCTCAACCTCACCCTAACCCTAACCCTCAACCTCACCCTAACCCTCACCGTCACCCTAACCCTCACACTAACGATAACCCTCAACCACACCCTAACCCTTAACTTCATCCGAACCCTCACCTTCACACTAACCCACACCCTCACCCTAAACATAACCCTAATTCTAACCTTCACCCTCACCCTAACCCTAACCCTCACCCTCACCCTAAGCCTAAACCTAAGCCTAAACCGAAACCTACGACTAACCCTAAACCTAACACTCACTCTCAGCCTCACCCGAAGATTAACCCCAACCCTAACCCTAAGCCGCACCCACACCCTCACCTTCACCCTAACCCTAAACCTCACCCTAACCCTCACCCTCACCCTATCCCTAACCCTAAACCTCACACCATCCCTTACCTTAATCCTTATCCTCACCCTATTCCTAATGCTAACCCTAACCATAACCTTCACACTAACCCTAACCCTCACCCTAAACCAAACCCTCACCCTCACAATAACCCACACCCAACCCTTACCCACACCCTAACCTAACCCTAACCCTAACCCTCACACTAAACCTAACCATCACCCTAATCCTAACCCTAAGCCTAACCTTAAACCTAACCCCCACCCTCAACCTTACCCTAAGCCTAACCCTCACAATCAACCTCACCCTAAGCCTAACCCTAACCCTCACTCTAATCCTAACCCTAACCCTCACCCTCACCCTAACCCTCAACCTCACCCTCACCCTAACACTAACGCTAACCCTAACCCTCACCTTAAACCTAACGCTCAGCCTAAAAACCCTAACCCTCACCCTCACCCTCACCCTAAACCTAACCCTCACGCTAACCCTAACCCTACCTCTGAGCCTAACACTCAAACTAACACTAACCCTAATCCTACACCTCACCCTATAACTAACCCTAAACCTAAACCTCAACCTCACCCTAGCCCTCAGCTTACACTAACCCTAAACCTAACCCTCACCCTCACCGTCACCCTAACCCTCACACTAAACCTAACCCTCATCCACAACCTAAACCTCACCCTCACCAGAACCCTAATCATAAACATCACCCTAACCGAACCCTCTCCCTAACTCTAACCCTAACCCTCACTCTAAAACTAACCCCTCACCCTCACCCTCAACCTAAGCCTAACCCTCACCCTAACACTAACCCTAACCCTAACCCTGAATGGAACCTTAACCGTAACACTTAACCTATCCCTAACCCTCACACTAACCCTAACCCTAAACCACAACCTCACCCTAACCCTCACCATCACCCTAACCCTCACCCTAACCCTAATCCTCAACCTCACCGTAACATGAACCTTAACCCTAACCCTAACCCTCACACTAAACCACACCCTCACCCTAAACATTACCCTATCCCTCACCGTAACCCTCACCCTAAACCTAACACTAACTTTCACCTTAATCCTCACCCTTACCCTAACCCTATCCCTCAACCTCACCTTAACACTAACCCAAACACTAACCATCACCCTCACCCTAATCCTAACCCTAAACCTCGCCCTCACCCTCACCCTCAGCTTAAAATTAACCCTAATCCTAAACCTCACCCTCACCCTCACCCTAATCCTTATCCTAAACCTAAGCCTCACACTCACCCTCACTAACACAAAGCCAAATCTATCCTACAACCTAACTCTAACCCCAACCCAAATCTAACACTCCCTTAACCCTATCCCTAACCCTGAACCATACCCTAACCCTCATCCTCACCAGAAACCTAACCCTAACACTAAACCTCACCCTAACCCTCACCCTAACCTTCACCCTAAGCATAAAGCTAACCCTAACCCTCACCCTCACCCTAAACCTCATCTTAATACTTATCCTTACAATAACCCTGACCCTAACCCTAACACTAACCCTCACACTAATCCTAAGCCTCACGCTAGCCCTAACCCTAACCTAAACCCTCATGCTCACCCTAAACCTAATCCTAACCCTAACAATCACCCTACCCCTCACCGTCACTCTAACCCTCACCCTCACCCGAACACTCGCCCTCACACAAACGCACTCCCTCACCCTAAACATCACCCTAACCCTAAACCTCACCCTAAACCTAAACCTAAACCTCACCCTAACCCTAACCCTCACCCTCACCCTGACCCTCACCCTAAGCCTAAACCTCACCCTAACGCTAACCCTAACCCTAACCCTCACCCTCACCCTGACCCTCACCCTAAGCCTAAACCTCACCCTAACTCTAACCCTAACCCTAACCCTCACCCTCACCCTCACAATCACCCTAAACCTAACCCCAACCCTAACCCTCACCTTCAACCTCACCCTCACCCTCACCCTAACACTTTCGCTCACCCTCACCCTCACCCTAACACTAACCCTAACCCTATCCTTCACCCTCACCCTAAGCCTAACACTAACCCTAATCCTAACACTCACCCTCAGCCTAAGCCTAAGCCTAACCCTCTCCCTCACCCTCACCCTCAGCCTAAAACTAACCTTCACCCTCACCCTAACCCTAACACTGAACCTAACCCTAACCCTCACCCTGATCCTAAGCCTAACGCTCAACCTCAACCTAACCATCAATGTCACCCTAACCCTTACCCTAAAGCTAACCCTCACCCACACCATAACCCTTACCCTCACCCGAACACTCACCCTCACACTAACCCACACCCTCACCCTATACATTACACTAACTCTAACCAACACCCTAAACCTAACCCTAAAACTATCCCTAACCCTCACCCTCACCCTAAGCATAAACCTGAACCTAAGTCTAAAGCTAAACCTAACTCTCACCCTCACCCTCACCCGAACCTTAACCCTAACCCTAACACGATCCCTCACCCTCACCCTCACAGTAACCCTAACCCTAACCCAAACTTCACCCTAAGCCTAACCCTCACCCTCACCCTAATCCTAAACCTAACCCTCTCCATCACCCTCACCTTGAGCCTAACACTAACCATAAACCCTCACCCTCACCCTCAACCTCAACCACCCACTAAACCTCACCCTCACCCAAACCCTCACCCGAAACTAACCCTAAACATCCCCCTAAACCGAACCCTCAAACTAACCCTAAGACTAACCCTCACTCTAAAACTAATCCTCACCCTCACCCTCACCCTCATCCTAAGCCTAGCCCTCACCCTAACCTGAACCCTAACTGTAACCCTCACCTTTACCCTATCCCTAATCCTCACAATCAACCTAACCCTAACGCTCATCCTAACCCTAACTCTCAGTCACGCTAACCCTAACCGTCACCCTATCCCTAATCCTAAACTTCACCCTAAACCTAACCCTCACCCTCAAACTGACCCTCAAACTAAGCCTTACCCTAAACCTAACACTAACGCTAAACCTAACTCTCACACACACCCTCACGCTAACCCGAACCCTCTCCCTCACAATCACCCTAAACCTAACTCTAACCCTTACCATCACCTTAACCTTCACCTTCACCCTAAACCTATCTCTCACCCTAACCCTCACCCTAACCCTAAACCTAACCCTAAGCCTAACCATAACCATAACCCTCAACATAAGCCTAACCCCAACCCTAAAATTAACACTCACCCTCACCATAAGCCTAATCATAACCCTCTCCCTCATCCTCACCCTCAGCCTAACACTAAACCTAACCTTAACTCTCACCCTAACCCTAACCCTAACCCTAACCCTAACCCTCAACCTCACCCTAACCGTCACCTTCACCCTAACCCTCACCCTAATGCTAAACCTCACTCACAACCTAATCCTTAAACTCACCCTCACACTCACCCTCACACTAACCAACACCATCAACCTAAACATAATCCTAAATGTAACCCTCACCCTCACCCTCACCCTAACCCTCACCCTAACCCTAAACCTCACCGTCACCCTCACCCTCGCCCTTAGCCTAAACCTAAACCTATGACTAACCCTAAACTTAACTCTCATCCTCACCCTCACCCGAAGGTTAACCACAACCCTAATCCTAACCCTCACCCTCTTCCTCACCCTAACCCTAACCCTAACCCTCTCCCTATCCCTCAACCTCACCCTAACCCTATTCCTTAACCTCACCCTCACCCTAAACCTAATCCTAACCCTAAACCTCAAATTAACCCTCACCCTATGCCTAACCCTAACCCTAAACCTAACCCTCACCCTCACCCTACTCTAAATCCTAACCCTTTCCCTCACCCTCACCCTCAGCCTAACACTAACCCTAACCCTAAACCTCACCAGCACCCTCACCCGCACCCTAACCCTAAACCTGAACCTAACCCTCACCCTCACCCTCACCCTAATCCTAACCCTAACCCTAACCCTAAACCTCACACCATCTCTAACCCTAATCCTTATCCTCACCCTAACCCTCACCCTAACCCTAACTCTGACCCTCACCCTAACCCACAACCTAACCCTTACCCACACCCTAACCGGAACCCTAACCCTAACCCAAACCCTCACACTAAAACTACCCATCACCCTAACCCTAACACAAAGCCTAACCTTAACCCTCACCGCCACCCTCAACCTTACCAAAACCTAAACCTCACCCTCACCCTCACCCTAACCCTAACCCTCATCCTAAACCTCACTCTAACCCTAAACCTAACCTTAAACCTCAACCTCACCCTCACCCTCACCCTAACCCTTACCCTGACCCTATCCCTAAACCTAAACCTAACCCTAACCCTGACCCTAATTCTCACCCTAACCCTAACCTCAACCCTCACCCTCACCCTCACCCTAACCCTGACCCTCACTCCCACGCTAACCCTAACGCTTACTCTAAACATCACCCTAACCCTCACCATAACCCTAATGCTAACCCAAACACTCACCCTCACACTAATCCTCACCCGAAACCTTACCCTTACCATAACCCAAACCCTAAACCTCACACTAAAGCTAAAGCTCACCCAAAACCTAACTCTAAAACTCAGCCTAACCCTCAACCTAACCCTAAACCTGACCCTATTCCTCAACCTATCCCTAACCCTCACCCTCACCATAGACCTCACCCTAAACCTAACCCTAACTCTAACCCTATCCCTCACCCTAAACCTAACCCTAACATTAACACTAACCCTCACCCTTACAGTAACCCTAACCCTAACCCTAACCCTGACCCTAATTCTCACCCTAACCCTAACCTTAACCCTCACCCTCACCCGCACCCTAAACCTCACCCTAACCCTTACCCTCACCCTAACCCAAAACCTAACCCTAACCCTAACCCTGACACTAACCCTAACACTCACCCTAACCCTAAACCTAACACTAAACCTAAACCTAAACCTAACCCGCACCCTAAACCTTACCCTGACCCTATTCCTCACCCTAACCCTAACCCTAAACCTAACCCTAACCCTCACCCTAACCATCACCCTAACAGTAACCCTAACACTAACCCACTCCCTACGTTTCACCATAACCCTAACCCTCACCGTAACCCTATCCCTACCCTTCACCCTACCACTTATCCTAACCCTAACCCTAACCCTAACACTCACCGTCACCCTAACCCTAACCCTATCCCCCACCCTAACAATACCCCTCACCTGTACCCTAACTCTAACACTAACCCTAACCCTCACCCTAACTCGAACCCTAAACCAACCTTAATCCTCACCCTCACCTTTAAACTAACCCTAACCCTAACCCTCTCCCTAACCCTTACCCTCATCTGAAACCTTGCCCTAAGCATCACCCTAACCTTAACCCTAATCCTAACCCTAACTTTCACCCTAACCCTAATGCTAACCCTAAAACTTACCGTCACCCTAAACATCACCCTAACCCTTATCCTCACTCTAACCATGAAGCTAACCCTAACAAAAAACCCTCACACTAAACCTAACCCTAATACTCACCCTAACCGTAACCCTAACCCAAAACCTCACTCAAACCCTAACCCTAACCCTTACCCAAACCCGCACCCTCACCTGAACCCTCACCCTCACACTCACCCTAAACATCACCCTAAACCGAACTCTCCCCCTAAACCTAACCCTATCCCTCACCCTAACCATAACACTCACACTCACCCTCACCCTCACCCTAAGCCAAACCCTCACCCTAACCATAACCCTAATCCTAACACGCAACTCAACCCTGACCCACGCACTAACCCTAACCCTACCACTTAACCTCACCCTAACAATAACCCTAAGCTTAACCCTAATCCTCACCATAATCCTAATATTATCCCTCACCCTAACTCTCACCCTAACACTCACACTAACCCTAACCCTCACTCTAACCCTAAACCTCATCATAACCCTTACCCTCACACTAACCCTAACCCTACACCTCACACTAACACTCACCCCAACCCTTACCCTAACCCTCACCCTAACCCTAATACTAACCCTAAACCTCACCCTCACCCTAGCCCTCAGCATAAACCTAAACCTAACCCTAACACTCACCCTAACCCTAAGCTTCACCCTAACCCTCACGCTCACCCTCACTGTCACCCTAACCCTCAGCCTAACCCTAACCCTAACATTAACCCTAACCCTCACCTTAACCCTCACCCTTAACATTACGCTAAACCTAAACCTAACCCTAACCCTGACCCAAACCGTCACCCTAACCCTCACCCTCACCCCCACCCCAAACCTTACCTTTACCCTCAACCTCACACTAACACTAACGCAAACCCTAACCATCACCCTAACCCTCAACCTAACCCTAATGCAAACCCTAACACTCACCCCACCATAACCCTCACCCGATCCCTTATGCTCATGCTAACCCTAACTCTAATCCTCATACTAAACATAACCCTCACTCAATCCCTAAACCTACCGCTCAGCCTAAACCTCACCCTAACCCTAACCCTAACCTTAATCCTCACCCTATCCTTATCCCTAATCCTAACCCTCACCCTCACCCTAGACCACACACTAACCCTAAACGTAACACTCACCCTAACCCTAACCCTCACCCTCACCCTAGACTTCACCCTCACCCTAACCTTCACCCTCACACTAAACCTATCCCTAACCGTCACCCTAAACCTCACCCTAAACCTAACCCTAACCCTTACCCTCACCTGAACCCTAACCCTCAACCTAACCCTAACCCTCCCACTAAACTTAACCCTCATCCTTACCCTAAATCTACCCCTCAGCCTAACCCTCACCCTAACCCAAACCGATATACTAATCCTCAACCTATCCCTAAACCTAACCCTTACCCTCAACTTAACCCTAACCCTCACCCTAATCCTAACCCTAACCCTCACCCTAACCCTAAACCTCATCCTCACCCTAACCCTCACCCTAATCCTAACCCTAACCCTCACCCTAAACGTAACCCTAACATTAACCCTCTCCCTGAGCCTCACCATAACCCTAACCCTAACCCTGAGCCTCACCCTCACCCTAACCCTAACCGTCACACTAAACCTAACTCTCACCCTTCCCCTAACCCTCACACTAACCCTAACCCTAAGCCTAACCCTCACCCTCACCGTAATCCTCACCATAAACCTTACCCTCACCCTCACCCTTACCCTCACACTAACCTTAATCCTCAACCTAACCCTAACCTTAACCCTCACCAACACCCTAACACTCACCCTCACCCTCACCTTCACACTAACGCTAACGGACACCCTAAGCCTCACCCTAACCCTAATGCTCACCCGAACCTTAAAGCTAACCCTCAAACTCACCCTCACCCTAACCCTAACCCTAACGCTAACCCTCACCCTGACCCTAACGCTAACCCTAACATTCACCCTCACCCTAAACCTCACCCTAACTCTAACCCTAACACTCAAAATAACCTAACTCTCACACTAAACCTAACCCTACCCCTCAGCCTAACCCTCACAATCCTAAACCTAAATATCAACCTAACCCTAACCCCCATTCTAAACTTCACCCACACCCTAGACTTCACTCTAACACTAACCCTAACCCTAACCCTAACCCTCACACTAATCCTAACCCTCAACATAACACTAACCCTCACCCTGAACCTAACCCTCAGCCTAACCCTAACCCTATTCCTAACCCTAACCTTCACCCTCACCCTAACCCTAACCCTAACCTCAACCCTCACCCTAACCCTAACCCTAACCCTCATACTAAACCTAACCCTCACGCTAAACCTAACCCTACCACTCAGCCTAACCCTAACCCTAAACCTAAACCTTACCCTATCCCTAACCCTAACCCTTACCCTCACCCTCACCCTAGCCTTCACCCTAACACTAACACTAACCCTAAAACTAACCCTCACCCTAACACTCAAGCTAAACCTAACCCTCACTCTCACCCTAACCATCACCCTAACCCTTACGCTCACCTTAACCCTAACCATAACCCTAGCCCTAATACTAACCCTAAACCTCACTCTGACCCTCAACCTAAATCTAAACCTAACCCGAAACCTCACTCTCACTCTCAACCTCACCCCAAACCCAACAATAACCCTAACCCAAACCCTAACCCTCACTCCAACACTAACCTTAACCCTAACAGCAACCCTTACACTGAACCCAACCCTACCCCTTAGCCTAAACGTGACCATAACCGTAAGCTATCCCTAATCCTCTCCCTATCCATAACCCTAAACCTAAGCCTCAACATCAAATTAGCCCTCACCTTAATGCAAACCCTAAACCTAACACTCACCCTAACCCTATCACCCGAAACCTAACCCTCACCCTAACCCTAAACCTAACCCTCACCCTAACCTTAACCTTAACCCTAAACCTCACCCTTTGCCTCACCCTTAGACTAACCCTAACCCTAACCCTAACCCTAACCCTACCCCTAACCCTCACGCTTACCCTCACCCTAATCCTTACCCTCACAATATCCCTCACCCTAACCATAAACCTAACCCTCACCCTCACACTAAGCCTCACTCTAACCCTTAACTCCACCCTAAGCCTAAGCCTAACCCTAACCCTCACCCTAATCATAACCCTACCCCTCACACAAAACTTCATCCTAACCCTAACCCTAACACTCACCCTAACCCTAACCCTACCCCTACCCCTACCCCTCACCCTAACCCAAACCCTCACCCTCACACTCACCCGCAGCCTAAACCTAACTCTCAACCTAACCCTAACCCTAATCCTAACCCTCAGCCTAACAATCACCCTAACACTCATCCCAATCCTAACCCTCAACCTCTCGCTAACCCTCACCCTTACCAAATCTAACCCTCACACTAAACCTAAATTTCACCCTAACCTTAATCCTAACCCTCAACCTAAGCCTCAACTTAACCCTAACCCTAAACCTCACCCTAAACCTAACCCTAAGTCTAACCCTCACCCTCACCCTAGACCTCACCCTAAACCTAATCCTAATCCTAAATTTCACCCTAACCCTAACCTTCACCCTAAACCTAACCCTGAACCTCCCACTCACGCTCACCGTAACCCTCACCCTAACCGTAAACCTAATATTAATATTAACTC
Organism: Dipodomys merriami; assembly: GCF_024711535.1. Classification (NCBI taxonomy): domain Eukaryota; kingdom Metazoa; phylum Chordata; class Mammalia; order Rodentia; family Heteromyidae; genus Dipodomys; species Dipodomys merriami. The sequence continues at coordinate 4,207,414 of NW_027206157.1, forward strand.
ATACCCTAACCCTGACACTTATCATTACCCCAAACTTAAACCTAACCCTAAACCTGAGCCAAACCCTCACCCTAAACCTAACCCTAACGATCACCCTCACTCTCACCCTATCCCTCAGCCTAACCCTCACCCTAAACCTCACCCTAACCCTAATACTTACCATATCTCTAACCCTAACCCTCACACTCACCCTAGACCTCACTTTGACCCTTACCCTAAACCTAACCCTTTCCCTGACACTAACCCTCACCCTAACCCGAAACCTCCCACTAAACCTAACCCTCACCCTTACCCTAAACCTACACCTCAACCTAACCCTTAACCTAACCTAAAACCAAAACCTAATCCTCACATTATCCCTAACCTTAACCCTTACCTTCACCTTAACCCTATGCCTAAGCCTAACCTTAAACCTCAACCTCAATCTAGCCCTCACCCTAACTCTCACCCTGACACTAATGCTTACCCTAACACTAACTCTCACCCTAACCCTAACACTAACCCTCACCCTAACCCTCAACCTAACTGCAACCATAAAGCTAACCCTCAGCCTACGCCTCAACATTACCCTAACCCTAAACTTAACACTCACCCTCACCCTAACCCTCACCCTAAACCTTACCCTGACCATATCCCCCACCCTAAAACTAACCCTAAACCTAACCCTCATGCTAACCCTCACCCTAACCCTAAACCTCACCATTATCCTCACCCTAACCCTAACCCTCACCCTCACACTAACCCTAACCCTAACCCTAACCCTAACCCTAACACTCACACTAACACTAAACCTCACACTAACCCTAAAACTACCCCTCACCCTAAGCCTCATCCTAACCCTAACCCTAACCCTCACCCTAATCCTAAACTTAACCCTAACTCTAACCCACACCCTAACCCTCACATTCACCCAAACTCTCACCCTAACTGAACACTCACCCTCATCTTAAACATGACCCTAACCCTAACTCTGAGAGTAATCCTAACCCTAACCCTCACACTAACCCAAACCCTCATCCTAACCTTCACCGTCACCCTAATCCTCACCCTAAACATAACACTAACCCTTCCCTATAGCAAACCCTCACCCTCTCCCTCAACATAACCCTCACCCTAACCCTAACCCTCACCCTCACACTAACCCTAAGCCTAACCATAACCCTAACCCTAACCCTAACCCTAACACTCACACTAAAACTAAACCTCACCCTAACCCTAAAACTACCCCTCACCCTAAGCCTCGTCCTAACCCTAACCCTCAGCGTCAACCTAGCCCTCACACTAACCCTAACCCCAACCTTAACCCTAACCCTAAACCTAACCCTCAAAATCAGCCTCACACTCAAGCTCGCCCTAAAACTAATCCTAACCCTAATCCTAAGCCTAACCCTCACCCTCACAATCAAACTAATCCTAACCCTAAACCTCAACCTATCCCTAACCCTGACCCTCACCCTAAAACTCACCCTAACTCTAACATTAAACCTCACGCTCACCCTCAGCCTAACCCTAACCCTAATCCTAATCCTAAACCTAACCCTCACACTCACCCTCACCATATACCTAACCATTACCTAACCTTCCCGCTCCCCCTCCCCCTCCAACTCACCCTCACCCTAACCCCATCAATAACACTAACCCTAACCCTAACATTAACCCTAAACCTCACCCTAGCCCTAATCCTCACCCTCACCCTCACCCAAACCCTTAGACTCACCCTAACACTAACCCAAACCCAAACCACAAACTAACCCTAACCCTCACCCTAACCGTAACCCTACCCCTCACCCTAAGCCTCATCTTAACCCTAACCCTGACCCTCAACCTAACCCTCACCCTAACCCTCACCCTGTCGCTAACCCTCCCCATCACCCTAACCCTAAACCTCACCCACACCCTAATCCTCAACTTCACCCGAACTCTCACCCTAACCTAACCCTCACTCTCAACCTAAACATCACAGTTACCCTATCTCTGAGCCTAACGCTAATCCTAACCCTCACCCTAAACCAAACCCTCACCCTAACCATCACTGTCACCCTAATACTCAGACTAAACATAACTCTAACCATTCCTTAACCCAAAACCTCACCCTCTCCCTTACCCTCAACTTAACCCTCACCCTCAATCTAGCCCTCACGCTAACCCTCACCCTAACCTTACCTCTAAACCAAAACCTAACCCTCACCCTCACCCTCACTCTAACCCTAACCCTCACCTTAACCCTAACCCTCACCCTAACCCTAACCCTAACCCTAATACGAATCCTAACCCTAACCCTCACTCTCACCCTCACCCTAAACCTAACCCTAACCCTAAAACTCACCCTTACCTTCACCCTAACCCTAACAATAACCCTAACCCTAAACCTAACTCTAACCCTAACCCTCACCCTAACACTAACCCTAAACCTAACCCTCAAACTGAACCTAAACCTAAACCTCAGCCTAACCCTCACCCTCACCCTAACCCTAATCCTCTCCCTATCCCTAACCCTAACCATAACCCTCAACCTCAATCTAGACCTCACCCTATACCTAACACTAAACCTAACCCTCACCATAACCCTAACCCACACCCTAACCCTAACCCTTATCCTGACCCTAACCCTCACCCTAACCCTAACCCTCAACCTAACCCTCACCCTAACCGTAATCCTAACCCTAAACCTCACCCTACCCCTCACCGTTACCCTAACCCTCACCCTAAACCATACCCTGACCCTATCCCTCACCCTAACCCTAACCCTAACCCTAACCCTCACGCTAACCCTCAAACTAACCATACAACTCACCATAACCCTCACGCTAATCCTAACCCTCATCCTAACACTAACCCTTACCCTAACCCTTAACCTCACCCTAACACTAACTCTAACCCTAACCCTCACACTAACCCTAACACTCACCCTAACCCTAAATCTACCCCTATACCTAAGCCTTATCCTAACCCTATCCCTAAATCTCACCCTAACGCTAAACCTAACCGTAACCCTAACCCAAACCCTAAGTCTCACCCTCAATATAAATATAACCCTAACCCTAACTCTGAGCCTAACCCTAAACCTAACCCTCACCCTAATCCGAAACCTCACCCTAAACCTTACCCTCACACTAACCCTCACCCTAACACTAACTCTAAACCCCAACCCTCACCTCAACCCTCATCCTAACCCCAACCCTAACCCTAATCCTAACACTAAACCTCACCCTCACCCTAACCCTAACCCAAACCCTAACCCTCACACTAAACCTATCCCTCACACTAACCATAACCCTACCCCTCAGCCAAACCCTCACCCTCAACCTAACCCAAACCCTAAACCTCACCCTATGCATAACCCTAACCCTTACCCTCACCCCCACACTAGCCCTCACCCTTACACTAACACTAACCCTAACCCTCACCCTAACCATCACCCTCACCGTAACAGTAACCCTCACACTCAACCTAACCCTCAGCCTAAACCTAACTCTAACATTAATCCTAACCCTAAACATCGCCCTCACCCTAACACTAACACTAAACCTAACCATAACCCTAACAGTCAACCTAACGCTAACGCTAACCCTAACCCTCACCCTCACCCTAAACCTCATCAAAACCCTTACCAGAACCCTAACCCGAACCCTAAACCTAACCCCAACCCTCACACTAATCCTAAACCACACCATAACCCTAATCTTAAACCTCACCCTAACCCTCACCTTAACACTAACACTAACCTTAACCCTAAACCTCACCCTCAGCCTAAACCTCACTGTCACCCTAACCCTCACCCTAATCTTAACTCTCACCCACACCCTAACTCTCACCCTCACTCCAACCCTCACCATCACCCTAACACTCACCCTCACCTTAAACATCATCCTAACAATAAGCCTCACCCAAACCTAGACCTACCCTCACCCTCAGCCTAAACCTAACCCTAACCCTAACATTAACCCTCACACTAACCCTAACCCTAATATTAACCCTAACCCTCACCCTAACACTAACCTTAATCCTAACCCTCAACTTCATGCTAACCCTCACCCTAACCCTAAACCTAACCCTCACACTAACCCTCACCCTAACACTTACTCTAATTCTAACCCTCACTCTCACCCTAACCCTCACCCTAACCCTTACCGTCACCCTAACCCCAACCCTAACCCTAACTCTACCCTCACACTAAACCTAACCTTCACCCGAACCCTAACCCTAACCCTCAACCTAACCCTCACCCTAACCCTAACACTAAACTTCACGCTAACCCTCACCCTAGCCCTAAACCTAACCCTCACACAAACCCTCACCCTAACACTCACTCTAACCCTAACTCTCACTCTCACCCTAACCCTCACCCAAACCCTTACCCTCAACCTAACCCTAACCCTAACTCTAACTCTAAACCTCACACTAAACCTAAACTTCACCCGAACCCTAAACCTACCCCTCAACCTAACCCTCACCCTAACCCTAACCCTAAGCCTCTCCCTAACCCAAACACTAACCCTAACCCTCACCCTCAACCGAGCCCTCACCCTAAACCTAATCCTAACCCTAACCCTCACTCTAGCCCTAAACTTCAGCCTAACCCTCATTCTCACCCCCACCCTAAACCTCACCCTAAACCTAACCCTAACATTAACCCTCAGCCTCACCCGAACTCTCACCCTTAAACTAACCCTAAACCTAACCCTAACCCTAACACTGACCCTAATACTCACCCTAACCCTAACTATAACTCTCACCCTCAACCTCACTCTAACCTCACCCTCATCCTAACCCTCACCCTAACCCTTACCCTCACCGTAACCCTAACCTTAATCCTAACCCTAACCCTCAACCTAACCCTAACCCTAACCCTAACCCTAACCCTAACCCTCAGACTAAACCTAAACCTCATGCTAACCCTAACCCTATCCCTCAGCCTAACCCTCACCCTCACCCTAACCCTAACCCTAAACCTCAACCTATCCATAAACCTGACCCTTACCCTCACCCTCACACTAGCCCTCACCGTGATACTAACAGTTACCCTAACCCTCACCATTAACGTCACTCTCACCCTAACAGTAACCCTCACCCTCACCTTCACCCTCAGCCTAAACCTAACCCTATCACTAATCCTAACCCTAAACCTCACCCTCACACTCACCCTAACCCTAACCCTAACCCTCACCTTAACCCTAACACTCACCCTCACCCTAACGCTCAACCTCACCCTAAACATCACCCTAACCCTAACCCTTATCCTCACACTAACCCTAACCCTAAACCTAACCCTCATCCTAACCCTCACCCTAAACCTAACCCTAACCCTACCCCTCACCTTAACCTACCGCTACCCCTAACCCTAACTCTAAACCTCACCCTCACCCTAAACCTCACCCTCACCCTAACCCTCACCCTCAAACTAACCAGCATCCTAAACCTAACCCTAAACCACACCCTCATTCTAACACTCACCCTAAACCTTACCCTCCCCGTATCCAAAACCTTAACCCTAACCCTAACCCTTACCCTAACCCTAACCTTAACCCTTACCCTAACCATAACCCTAAACCTCACCCTATCCATATCCCTAACTCTTAACCTCACCCTCACACTAGCCCTCAACCTAACCCAAACACTAACCCTAACCCTCACCCTAACAGTAACCCTCACCCTCAGCCTAAACCTCACCCTAACCCTAATCCTAACCCTAAACCTCCCCCTCACCCTCATCCTAACTCTAAACCTAACCCTAACCATAACCCTTACCCTAACGCGAACGCTAACCCTAACCCTCAACCTCACCCTAAAACTCACCAAATCCTTACCCTCACCCTAACCTGAAAGCTAAACCTAACCCCAACCCTCACACTAATCCTAACCTTCACCCTAAACCTAATCATAACCCTCACCCTAACCCTCACACTAACACTAACCCTAACTCTAACCCTAACCCTAATCCTTACCCTCAGCCTAACCCTCATAGTCACCATTACCCTCTCCCTAATCTTAACCCTCACCCATACCCTAACTCTCAACCTCACCCCAAACCTCACCCTCTCCCTAAACCTCACCCTCACCCTAAACATCATCCTAACCATAAGCTTCACTATAACCCTAAACCTAACCCTCACCCTAACCCTGACCCTCACCCTAACCCTTACCCCCACCCTAATCCTCTCCATAACCCCAACCCTAACCCTTACCATAAACCTAAAGCTCACCCTCACCCTCATCCTCACCCTAAGCCTCACGCTCACCCTAGCCCTCACCTAACCGTAACTCTAACCCTAACCCTAAGCCTCAACCTCACAATCAGCCTAATCATTACCCTAAAGCAAATCATAACCCTAACCCTCACCATCACCCTAACCCTAACCCTAACATTAACACTCACTGTAACCTTAACCCTAACATTAACCCTAAACTTCACCCTAACCCTCACCCAAAACTAACCCTAACCCTAACCCTCAGGCTCAAACTTACCCTCACCCTAACAATAAAGCTAACCCTCACCCTAACCCTCACCCTAACCCTAACCCTCACTCTCACCCTCACCCTCACCCTAACCCTTACCGTCACAATAACCCTAACCCTAACCTTAACTCTAACCATTACACTAAACCTAACCTTCACATGACCCAAAACCTACCCCTCACCCTAACCCTCAACCTAGCCCTAACCTTTACCCTCACCCAAACCCTAACAATAACACTAACCCTCACCCTCAACCTAGCACTCACCCTAAACCTAATCCTAACCCTAACCCTCACCCTGACCCTAATCCTCACCCTAACCCTAAAACTAACCCCCACCCTCACCCTAACCCTCACCCCCAACCTAATCCTCTCCATAACCCTAACACTAACCATTACCATAACCCTCACCCTCATCCTCATCCTCACCCTAAGCCTCACGCTCACCCTAGCCCTCACTTAACTGTAACTCTAACCCTAACCCTAAGCCTCACACTCACAATCAGCCTAATCATAACCCTAACGCAAATCCTAACTCTAACACTCACCCTCACCCTAAATCTGACCCTAAGCTTAACACTCTCCGTAACCTTAACCCTAACATTAACCCCATACCTCACCCTAACCCTCACCCAACACTAACACTAACCCTAACCCTCAGCCTCAATATAACCCACACCCTAACAATAAACCTAACCCTCACACTAACCCTCACCCTAACCCTCACCCTAACCCTAACCCTCACTCTCACCCTCAACCTCAACCTAACCCTTACGTGACAATAACCCTAACCCTAACCCTAAGTCTAACCATTACATTAAACCTAACCTTCACACGAACCCAAATCCTACCACTCACCCTAACCCTCAACCTAGCCCTAACCCTAACCCTCACCCTAACCCTAACACTAAAACTAACCCTCACACTCAACCTAGCCCTCACCCTAAACCTAATCCTAACCCTAACCCTCACCATAACCCTAACCTTCACCCTTACCCTCAACCTCAACCCCACCCTCACCCCCACCCTAATCCTCACCCTAAACCTAACCCTAACATTAACTCTTACCATAACCCTAAACCTAACCCTAACCCTAACCCTGACACTAATTCTCACCCTAACCCTAAACTTAACCCTCACCCTCACCCTCACCCTTAACCTCACCCTAAACCTCACCCTCACCCTTACGCTAAACCTAACCCTAACCCTAACCATCACCCTAAGCCTCACCCTAACCCTAATGCTAAACCAAACGCTCACCCTCACCCTAACCCTCACCCGAAACCTTACCCTTACCATAACCCTAAACCTAACCCTCACACTAAACCTAAAGCTCACCCTAACTCTACCATTCAGCCTAACCCTGAACCTAAACCTAAACCTAACACTAGTCTGACACCTATCCCTAACCCTAACCCTTACCTTCTCCCTCACCCTAGACCTCACCCTAAAACTAACCCTAACCCTCAACCTATCCCTAACCCTCACCCAAGCCCTAACCCTCACCCTAACCCTTACCCTAAGCCTCAACCTAAACCTAACCCTCACCCTAAACCTAATATTCACCCTAAACCTCACTCTAACCCTAACCCTACACTTAACCCTCTCCCTCACCCTCACCCTCACCCTAAACCTTACCCTGACCCTCACCCTAACCCTAATGCTCACCCTAACCCTAGCCCTCACCCTAACTCTCACCCTCACTCTAACCCTCACTCTAACCCTAACCCTAACCTTAACCCTCCCCCTCCCCCTCCCCCTCACCCTCACCCTTACCCTGACCCTATCCCTCACCCTAACCCTAATGCTACCCCTCAGGCTAAACTTCAACCTATCCCTAACCGTAACCCTAACCCTCACCCTAACCCTAACCCTAACCCTCAACCTAAACCTAACTCTCAACCTAATCCTCACCCTCAACCTAATCTTCTGGCTCACCCTAAACCTAACCCTTAGTTAACCGAAACCCTCACCCTCAGCCTCACCCTAACTCTAAGCTTAACCCTACCCCTCAGACTAACCCTCAACATAAAACTAACCCTCACCCACAACCTGACCCAAATCATTACCCTAACCCTTAGCCTAAACCTCAACCTCACCCTAACACTCACCCTAAGCCTTAACCTCAACCTAAACCAAAACCTAACTCTAACCCTAACTCTCACACTAACCCTAACACTCACCCTAAAACTAACCCTAAAACTAAACCTAAACCTCACCCTAAACCTCACCTTAACCATTACCCTAACCCTAACCCTCACCCTACCACTCACCATAACCCTAACCCTAAACCTAACACTCACCCTCACCCTAAACCTCACCCTAACACTTATACTCTCCCTACTCTAACCCTAAACCTAACACTAACCCTCACCCTAACCCTAACACTCACCCAAACCCTAAGCTTAACACTAACCCTAACCCTCACCCTAACCCTCACTCCAACCTTAACCCTAACCTTAAACCTCTCCCTCACCCTCACTCTCACCCTAATCCTTACCATGACCCTATCCCTCACCCTAACCCTAAACCTAACCTAACCCTAACCTTCACCCTAACACTAACTCTATCCCTCACGCTAAACCTCAACCTACCCATAACCCTAACCCTAACCCTCACCCTAACCTTAACCATAACCCTCAACCTAAACCTAACTCTCAACCTAATCCTCACCCTCAGCCTAATCCTCTGGCAAACCCTAAACCTAACCCTTACTTAACTGAAACCCTCACTCTCAGCCTCAACCTAACTCTAAACCTAACCCTACCACTCAGCCTAACCCTCAACCTAACCCTAACCCTCACCCTCAACCTGACCCAAATCCTTACCCTAACCCTTAGCCTAACCCTCAACCTCAACCTAACCCTCACCCTAACCCTTACCCTCACCCTAAACCAAAACATAAACCTAACCCTAACTCACACACTAAACCTAACACTCACCCTAACACTAACCCAAACACTAAACCTAAACCTCACCCTAACCATAACCCTAACCCAAACCCTAAACCTCACCCTACCACTCACCCTAACCCTAACCCTAAACCTAACCCTCACCTTCACCGTAACCCTTACCCTCACACTAACTCTCACACTAACCCTAACCTTAACCCTCACCTTAACCCTCACTCTTAACCTAACCCTAACCTAACCCTCAGCCTCACGCTCCCCTTAACCGTCAGCCTAAACCCAACCCTAACGCTAACACTAACAGAAACCCTCACACTAAACCTAACCCTCACCCAAACCCTAAACCTAACCCTAACCCTCACACTAAATGTAACCCTCACAATGACCCTAATCCTACCCCTCAGGCTAATCCTCACCCTAACCCTAACTGTAACCTTAAGCCTCACCCTATCCGTAACCCTAACCCTAACACTCACCCTCACCCTAGCACTCACCCTAACACTGAACCTAACCCTAACGCTCACCCTAACCCTCCCCTCACCCTAAACGTAACCCTCAACCTCATGCTAACTGTAACCCTCACCCTAACCCTAACCCTCACCCTAAACCAAACCCTAAACCTCACCCTCAGTCTAACCCACACTGTCACCCTAACCCTCACCCTAATCTTTACTCTCACCCACACCCTAACTCTCACCCTCACCCCAACCCTCACCCTCACCCTAACACTCACCCTCACCCTCAGCCTGACCCTAACAATCACCCTAACCCTAACACTCACACTAACCCTAACCCTAACACTAACCCTAACCCTAACTGTAAACCTTACCCTAACCCTAACCCTAACCCTAGCCCTACCCCTCACCTTACCCTCCCCCTCCCCCTAACCCTCACCCTCACCCTCAACCTCAACCTACCTAGCATCCTAACCCTAACGCTAAACCACACCCTCATCCTAACCCTCACCCTAACCCTTAAACTCCCCGTATCCAAAAACTTAACCCTAACCCTAACCCTCACCCTAACCCTAACCTTAACCCTTACCCTAACCCTAACCCTAAACCTCACCCTATCCATAACCCTAACTCTTACCCTCACACTAGCCCTCACCCTAACACTAACACTAACCCTAACCCTCACCCTAACCGACACCCTCACCCTAACAGTAACTCTCACCCTCAGCCTAAACCTAACCCTAACACTAATCCTAACCATAAACCTCACCCTGACCCTCAATCTAACTCTAAACCTAACCCTAAACCTAAAACTCATAATAACGTGAATTCTAACCCTAACACTCAACCTCAACCTAAAGCTCATGAAAACCTTTACCCTCAACCTAGCCCGAAAACTAACCCTAACCCCAACCCTCACACTAATCCTAAACCTCACCCTAACCCTAATCCTAACCATCACCCTATCTCTCACCCTAACACTAACCCTAACTCTAACCCTCACCCTAACCCTAACCCTAATACTCACCCTCAGCCAAACCCTCATAGTCACCATAAAACTCACCATAATCATAAACCTCACCCACACCCTAACTCTCACCCTCACCGCAAACCTCACCCTCACCCTAAACCTCACCCTCACCCTAAACATCATCCTAACCATAAGCCTCACCCGAACCCTAAACCTAACCCTCATTCTCACCCTAACCCTCACCCCCACCGTAATCCTCTCCATAAACCTAACCCTCACCCTCACCCTCACCCTCAACCTCACCCTAAGCCTCACACTCACCCTAGCCCTCACCTAACCGTAACTCTAACCCTAACCCTAAGCCTCACCCTCACACTCAGCCTAATCATAACCCTAACGCAAATACTAACCCTAACCCTCACCCTCACCCTAACACTAACCCTAACCTTTACCCTCACCGTAACCTTAACCCTAACATTAACCAAAAACCTCACCCTAACCCTCACCCAACACTAACCCTAACCCTAACCCTCAGCCTAAAGCTAACCCACACCCTAACAATAAACCTAACCCTCACACTAACTCTCACCCTAAAACTCACCCTAACCCTAAACCTCACTCTCACCCTAACCCTCACCCTAACCCTTACCCTCGCAATAACCCTAACCTTAACCCGAACTCTAACCATTACACTAAAGCTAAACTTCACACGAACCCAATCCCTACCCCTCACCCTATCCCTCACCCTCACCCTAACCCTAAACCTTAGATTAACACTAACCAAAACCCTCAGCCTAAGTCTAACCCTAACCCTAACCCTAATTTTCACCGTCACCCTATTCCTAAACCTAACCCTCACCCTCACCCTTACCCTCAACCTAACACTACCCGTAACTCTATCCCTCACCTCAACCTCACCCTCACCCTAACCCTAATCCTAACCCCAACCCTCACACTAACTCCAACCCTAACCCAAACCTAACCCTCCACTAAGCCTAACCCTAACCCTAAAACTTACCCTAATCCTCACCCTCACCAGAAACCAAACCCTAAACCTAACCCCCACCCTCACCCTAACCCTAACCCTCACCCTAACCCTAACACTAACCTTAACCTCACACTCACCCTAAACCTCACCCTAACCGTTATACTCACACTAACCCTGAACCTAATTCTAAACTTACCCCTCACACTAATCCTAACCCTAACCCTAACCCTAACCCTAAATTTCACCCTGACCCTCACCCTTACCCTAACCCTAACCCAAACCCTCACCCTAACCTTAACCCTAATGCTAACCCTCACCCTCACCCTAACCCTCACCGTCACCCTAACCCTCACCCTAATCCTAACACTCAACCACACCCTAAACCTCACCCTCATCCGAACCCTCACCCGAACCTTAAAACTTAACATCACCCTAAAACGAACCCTCAACCTAACCCTAACAATAACCCTCACCCTCACCCTCACCGTTATCCTTAGCCTAACCTTCACCATAACCCTAATCGTAACCCTCACCCTTACCCTAACCCTAACCCTAACACTCAACCTAACCCTAACCCTCACCCTCACCCTAACCCTAACGCTCAACCTCACTCTAACCCTCACCCTCACCCTAACCATAACCCTAAAACTCACCCTAACCCTAACCCTCACCCTCACCCTCAACCTCACCCTAAGACTAATCCTAAACCAAACACTAACCCTAAACCTAAATCCCACACTCACCCTCACCCTTACATTAACCCTCACCCTAACCCTAACCCTTACCCTCACAATCACCCTAAACCTAATCCTAACCCTAACCCTCACCCTAACCTACTCCCTCACCCTAACCCTATCCTAACCCTAGCTAACCTAAACCTAACTGTCACCCTCATCCTAAGGCTAACCCTCACCCACACCCTACCCTTACCCTCACCGGAACAATCACCCTCACACTAACCCACACCCTCACTCTAAACAAAACCCTAACTCTAACCATCACCCTCACCCTAACCTTCAAACTTACCCTTACCCACACCCTAAACATGACTCTAACCCTACCCTAACGCTCACACTAAACCTAACCATCACCCTAACCCTAACACTAAGCCTAAACTTAACCCTCACCCCCAACTTCAACCTTATCCTCAGCCTAACCCTAACCTTAACCTAATTCTAACCCTAACCCTCACCCTCATGCTCACCCTAAACCTAACCCTGACCCTCACATAACTCTAAAGCTGACAATAACCCTAACCCTAACCCTAATGCTGAACCTCCGCTAACCCTAACCTTAACCCTAAGTCTCACCCTAAACTTAAACTTAACCCTAAACCTCTCCCTAACCCTAACCCTAATCCTCAACCTCACTCTAACCCTAACCCTAAGCATAACCCTCACAGTAAAACTATCCCTCATCCTCACCCTAATCCTCACCCTAAATCTTACCCTCACCCTCACCCTTACCCTCACACTAACCCTAATCCTCAACCTAACCCTAAGCCTAACCCTCACCATCAACCTCACCCTCAGGCTAACCCTAACACTCACTCTAATCCTAACCCTCACCCTCACCCTAACCCTCAACCTCACCCGAACCCGAACCCGAACCCTTAACCTCACCCTAACCCTAACCCTAACAGTAAACCTAACCCTCACCCTGACACAAACCCTAACACGAACCCTAACCCTCACACTAAACCTAAACCTCAAGCTAAATCTAACCCTACCCCTGAGCCTAATACTCACACTAACCCTAACCCTAATCCTACACCTCACCCTATCCCTAACCCTAACCCTAAACATCAACCTCACCATAGCCCTCAGCTAACACTAAACCTAACCCTGCCCTCAACTTCACCATCACCCTAACCCTCAACCTAAACCTAACCCTCAACCACACCCTAACCCTCACCCTCACCAGAACCCTCACCCTCACCCTAATCATAAACAACACTCTAAACCGAACACTCACCCTAACTCTAACCCTAACACTCAACCTAAACCTAACTCTCACCCTCACCCTCACCCTCTCCCTAAGCCTAACCGTCATCCTAACGCTAAACCTATCCCTAACCCTCACCCTAACCTTAACCCTAACCCTAACCCTCACCCACACCCTAACCGTCACACTCACCCAAACACTCACTCTCACACTAACCCACACCTTCACCCAAACATCACCCTAACTCTAACCCTCACCCTAACCCTAACCCTAACCATCACCTTAACCCTAACTCTATCCCTCAACCTCACCCTCTCCCTAACCCTAAGCCTAGCCCTCACCTTAAGCCTAACCGTATCCCTCACCCTAACCCTCACCCTAAACCTAAACCTAACTTTCACCTTAATTCTCACCCTTACCCTAACCCTAACCCTCACCCAAACCGTCATGCTAACCCTCACCCTCACCCAAAACATCACGCTAACCGTAGCCCTCACCCTAACCCTAACCCTAAACCTCACCCTAACCCTAACTCTCAAACTCAACCTAATCCTCACCCTAAACATAGCACTAACCCATACCTAACTCAAAACCTCACCCTCAGCCTAACCCTCACACTCAACATAGCCCTCACACTCACCCTAACCTGAACCCTAACCCTAACCCTCACCCTCACCCTCACACTCACCCTAACCTTCACTTTAAACCTTACCCTCACCCTAACCCTCACAGTAACCCTAACCCTAAACCTCAACCTAACCCTCATTCTAACCCTAACACTAAACATCAACCTAACCCACACCCTCAACATAACCCTAACACTCACCCTCATCCTAACCCTCACATTAAACCTTAACCTCACCTTAACTCTAACCCTAACCCTCACACTACCCCTTATCCTGACTCTAATACTCACCCTAACCCTAACCCTAAACCTTAGCCTCACTCTCACCCTAACCCTCACGGTTACCCTAACCCTCACCCTAAACCTAATGCTCACCCACACCCTAACCCTCAACCTCACCCTCATCCTCACCCTATACCTTACCCTCAACATAACCGTAACACTAACCCTAACCCTTACCTAACCGAAAGCATCACCCTCACCCTCACCCTAACCCTCACCCTCACCATAATACTTACCCTCACCCTAACCCTCAGGCTAACCCTAAGCCTCACCCTCACCCTCACTCTCACGGTCACCCTCACTCTCACCCTAACACTAACCCTCACCCTAAACCTTACCTTCACCCTAACCCGAACCCTCACCCGAACCCTTACCTCCCGGTAACAGTCATTCTGACCCAAACCATCACCCTAACCCTAACAATCACCCTAACCCTATCCCTAAACCTCACCCTAACACTAACCATCCCTCTAACCCTCAAACTCACCCTAATCCTCACCATAGCCATAACCCTAACCCTTACCTAAGCGAAACCCTCACCCTCACCCTAACACTAAACCTCATTCTAACCCTAACTTTAACCCTAACACTCACCCTAACCCTAACACTAAATCTCACCATCACCCAAACCCTAAACCGTACCCTAAACCTTATCTTCACCCTACCCTAAGCCTAACCCTAACCCTAACCCTAACACTCGCCCAAACACTAAGCCTAAAACTAACCCTAACCCTCAACCTCTCCTTCAGTCTCACCCTAATCCTAAACCTACCACTCACCCTAACCCTCATCCTAACCCTAACCCTAAGCCTAATAATAACTTTAACACTAACCCTAACCCTTACCCTCACACTGACCCTCACCCCTCAGCCTAACGCTAACCATCACCCTAACCTTTACCCTCACCCTACCCTAACCCTAACCCTCACCCTAACCCTAAAAGTCACCCTAACCCTATCCCTTACACTAACCCTAAAACTAACCTCACCCTAACCCTAAACCTGAACCTCACCCTAACACTCACCCTAACCCTTAGCCTAACACTAACCCTGAACCTCACCCTAAGCCTAAAACTAAACCTCGCACTCACCCTTACCCTCACCCTAACCCTAAGCCTAACCCTCACCATAACCCTCAACCTAACCCTAATCCTAACCCTCACCATAATCCTAACCCTAACCCTCAATCTCACCTTCATCCTCACACTAACCCTAACCCTTCCCCTCACCCTAACCCTCATCCTAACCCTAACCATAACCCAAACACTCACGCTAACACTAACCCTAATCCTAACCCTCACCCTCAAACTCACCCTCAGCCTAACCCTAACCCTAACCCTAAACCTCACCCTAACCCTAACCCTCACCCTAACCCTTACCCTCAGACTAACTCTCACACTAACCCTAACCTTAACCCTCACCTTAACCCTCACCCTTAACCTAACCCTAACCCTATCCCTCACCCTCACACTCTCCTTAACCATCAGCCTAAACCTAACCCTAACCCTAACACTAACCGATACCCTCACACTAAACCTAACCCTCACCCTAAACCTAAACTTAACCCGAACCCTCATACTAAATGTAACCCTCACAATAACCCTAATCTTACCCCTCAGCCTAACCCTCACCCTAACCCTAACACTCACCCTCACTCTAGCCCTCACCCTAACACTGACCCTAACCCTACCCCTCACCCTAACCCTCACCTCACCCTAAACGTAACCCTTACCATCATCCTCACCCTCAAACTCAGCCTAAACCTAACCATAACACTAATCCGAACCCGTACCCTCACCCTAAACCTCAAGCTAACTCTAACCTTAACTCTAAACTTAACCCTCACCCTAAACCTAATGCTAACACTAACCCTCACCCTCACCCTAAACCTCACCCAAACCCTTACGCTCACCCTAACCTGAACCTAAAGCTAAGCCTAACCCTAACACTAATCCTAACCCTCACCCTAACCCTAATCCTACACTTCACCCTAACCCTCACCCTAACACTAACCCTAAACCTATCCATCACCCTAACACTAACCCTAATCCTCACCCTCACCCCAACCCTCATTGTTGCCCTATCCCTCACCCTAAACTTAACCCTCACCCATACACTAACTCTCATCCTCACCCAAACGCTCACCCTCACCCTAATCCTCACCCTCACCCTAAACATCATCCTAACCATAGCCCTCACCCTAACCCTAAACCTATCCCTCACCCTAACCCTAACCTTCACCCTAACCCTCAACCTAACCCTGACCCTAACCCTAACCCTCACCCTCAACCTCACCCACACCCTCAGCCTAACCATAACCCTAACCCTAATCCTACCCTAACCCTAACCCTAACCCTAACCCTCACCCAAACCCTAACCCTAACATTAACCATAACACTCACCCTAACCCTAAACCTCACCCTCAGGCTAACCCTCACCCTAATCCTTACACTCACCTAACCCTACCCCTCACAGTAAACATAACCTCACACTAACCCTAATTATACCCCTCAACCTAACCCTCATCATAACCCTAACCCTAACCCCAACCCTCACCCTAAACCTAAACCTAACCCTAACCCTCAACCTAACCCTCACCGTCACCCTCATACTCAGCCTAACCCTAATCCTAACCCTAACCCTCAGCCTCAACCAAACCCTAACTCTAACCCTAACCCTAACCCTAACCCTCACCCTCACCCTAAACCTCATCCTAAACATTGCCCTCACCCTTACCCTAACCCTTACTGTAGCCATAACCCTAAACCTAACCCTCACCCTCACCCTATTCCTCACCGTAAACCTTACCCTCACCCTCACCTTTACCCTCAAACTAACCTTAAACCTCAACCTAACCGTAACCCTAATTCTCACAATCACACTCACCCTAAGCCTAACCCTAACCCTAATCCTAACCCTAACACTAACCCTCACCCTCACCCTAACCCTCACCATAACCCTTCCCCTCACCATAACCCTTACCCTCATGCTAACCCTCACCCTAACCTAACCTTAACCTTAACCCTCACACTTTACCTAACCCTAACCCTAACGCTCACCCTCACGCTCACCTTAACCATCAGCCTAAACCTAACCCTAACCCTAACAGTAACCGATAACCTCACACTAAACCTCACCCTCACCCTAAACCTACACCTAACCCTAACCCTCACACTAAATGTACCCCTCACAATAACCCTAATCCTACCCCTCAGCCTACCCCTCACCCTAACCCTAACTGTAACCTTAAGCCTCACCCTATCCTTAAACCTAACCCTCACCCTCACCCTCACCCTAGCCCTCACAATAACACTGACCCTAAACCTAACCCTAACCCTCATGCTCACCTTAACCGTCAGCCTAAACCTAACCCTAAACCTAACAGTAACAAAAAACCTCACACTAAACCTCACCCTCACCCTAAACCTACACCTAAACCTAACCTCACCCTAAACGTAACCCTCACCCTCACCCTAATCGTAATCCTCACCCTCACTCTCACCCTCAAGCTAACTCTAACCTTAACCCTAAACCTAAACCTCACCTTAAACCTAATGCTAACCCTAACCTTCACCCTCACCCTAAACCTCACCCAAACCATTACCCTCACCCTAACCCTCACCCTAACATTAAACCTAACATTAACAATAACACTCACCCTAACCCTCACCTTAACACTAAACCTAACCCAAACCCACACACTCACGCTAACCCCCACCCCAACCCTTTCCCTCACCCTAACCCTCACCCTAAATCTTACCCTCACCCTACACTAACCCTATCACTAAAACGAAACCTCACCCTAACCCTAAAACTCAACCAAAACCTAACCATAACACTAACCCTAAACCTCACACTAAACCTCACCCCAACCCTAACCGTAAACCTTACCCTAAACCTACCCCTCACCCTACTCCTCACCCTAACCCTAATCCTAACGCTAACGCTCACCCTCACCCTAATATTCACCCTAACACTTACCCTCACCCTAACCCTCAACCTAAACCTAACCCTCACCCTTACCCTCACCCTAACGCTATCCCTTACCCTCACCCTCCCCCTAACCCTCTCCCTAACCCTAACCCTAACCCTCACCCTCACCCTAACCCTAACCCTCACCCTGACCCTAACCCTAACCCTAACCGTACGCCTCACCCTACCCCTCATCCTAAACCTAACCCTAACCCTAACACTCATCGTAACCCTAAAGCTAACCCTAACCCTCACCCTCACCCTCAGCCTAAGCCTAACCCTCACCCTACCCTTTACCTTCACCCTACACTAACCTTCACCCTAAACCTAACACTCACTCTAACTGTAAACCTAACACTAACCCTAACCCTCACCCTAATCCTCACCCTAAAACTAAACCTAACCCTAACTGTAAACTTCACCCTACCCCTCACACTAACCCTAACCCTAACCCTAAATTACACCCTCACCCTAACACTCACCCTGACCGTTACCCTCGCCCTATCCCTCACCCTCACCTTAACCCTCACCATAAAACTAACCCAAACCCTAAATCTCACCCTCACCCTAAACATAACCCTAACCCTAACCCTCATCCTAACCCTCAACCTAACCCTAACGCTAAACCCAAACCTCATCCTCACCCTCACCCTAACCATAACCCTAACCCTAACCCTCACCCTAACCTTCACCCTACCCTAACCCTAACCCTAAACCTAACCCTAATCCTCACCCTAAACCTAACTCTCACCCTAACTGTAAACCTAACACTCAACCTAACCGTCAACCTAACCCTCACCCTGAAACTAACCCTAACCCTAAATGTAACCATCCCCCTACCCCTCAGCCTAAACCTAACCCTAACCCTCACCCTCACCCTAAACATAACCCTAACCCTAACCCTCAACCTTACCCTCAACCTAACCCTAAAGCTAACCCAAAACCTCACCCTGACCCTAAACCTCACCCTAACCCTAACCCTAACCCTCACACTAATCCTAACCCTCACCCTAACCCTAACCATACCCCTCACCCTAACACCCACCCTAACACGAACACTAACCCTAAACCTCACCCTAACCATAATCCTAACACAACCACTCACCCTAACCCTCACAGTGGCCCTAAACCTCACCCTAACACTAACCCTCACCCACATCCTAACCCTTACCTTACGCCTAAACCTAAATCTCACGCTGACCATAAACCTAAACCTAACCCTGACCCTAACCCTAACCCTAATCCTCACCCTCACGCTAACTCTAACCTTAACCCTAACCTTCACAATAAACCTATCTCTCAAACTTAACCTAACCCTCACCCTCACCCTAACCCTAACACTAACCCCCACCCTCACCCTCACACTTACCCTCACACTAAGCTTAACCCTCAACCTAACCCATAACCTAAACCTCACCATCAACTTCACCCTCAGCCTAAACCTAACCCTAACCCTAATACTAACCCTAACCCTGACCCTCACCCTAAAACTTACCCTCACCCTAACCTGAACCCTAACTGTAACCCTCAAACTAAACCTAACCCTCACCCTAACACTAACCCTAACCCTAATCCTAACCCTCACACTAAACCTAACCCTCATGCTAACCCTAACCCTATCCCTGACTCTAACCCTCACACTAACCCTAACCCTAACCCTCAACCTCACCCTCACCCTCACCCTAACACTAACCCTAACCCTAACCCTCACCCTCACCCTAACCCTCACCCTAAACTTAACACTAACCCTCACCCTCACCCTCACCGTAAAACTAACCCTAACCCTAACTCTATCCGTAACCCTCACCCCAACACTCAAACATACCTTCAGCCTAACCCTAACCCTAACACTAATCCTAACCCTAACCCTCACCCTGAGGCTCACCCTAACCCTAACCCTAACCCTAACCCTCATCTTAAAACTAAAGCAAACAATAACCCTATCCCTAATCTTAATCCTAAACCTCACCCTAACCCTAAACCTAACCCTAACCTTCAACCTAACCCCAATGCTAACCCTAACCCTCATGCTTACCCAAACCCTAATCCTCACCCTCAACATAAACATAACCCTAACCCTAACCCTCACTCTAAACCTAACCTTCACCCTTACCATAACCCTCACCGTAACCCTAACCCTAACCCTCACCCTCACCCTCACCCTAATCCTCACCATAAACTTTACCCTCACCCTCACCTTTACCCTCAAACTAACCCTAAACCACAACCTAACCCTAACCCTAACCCTCACCATCACCCTCAACCTAAGCCTAACCCGAACCCTAACCCTAACCCTCAACCTAACCCTAACCCTCATCCTAACGCTAACCCTAACCGTAACCCTTACCGGCACACTAACACTCACCCTAACCCTAAACTTAACCCTCACCTTAACCCTCACCCTTAACCTAACCATAACCCTAAACCTCACCTTCATGCTCCCCTTAACCGTCAGCCTAAACCTAACCCTAACCCTAACACTAACTGAAACCCTCACACTAAACCTAACCCTCACCCTAAACCTAAACCTAACCCTAACCCTCACACTAAACGTAACCCTCACAATAACCCTAATATTCCCCCTCAGTCTAACCCTCTCACTAACCCTAACCGTAAACTTAAGCCTCACCCTCACCCTCACCCTAACCCTAACCCTCACCCTCACCCTAACTCGCACCCTAACACTGACCCTAACCCTAATACTCACTCTAAACCTCACCTCACACTAAACGTAACTCTCACCCTCACCCTCATCCTCAGCATAAACATAACCCTAACACTAATCCTAAACCTAACCCTAACCCTCACCATCACCCTCACCCTAAGCCTCAACCTAACCGTAATCCTCATCCTAATCCTAACCCTAAGCCTAATACTAACCTTAACACTAACCCTAACCCTTACACTCACCCTCACCCTCACCACTCAGCCTAACGCTAACCAAACCCTAACCCTTACACTCACCCTACCCTAACGCTAGCCCTCACCTTATCCCTAACACTCACCCTAACCGTAACCCTTACACTAACCCTAAACGTAACCTCACCCTAACCCTAAACCTCAGCCTCACCCTAACACTCACCCTTACTCTTAGCCCAACACTAACCCTCAACCTCACCCTAACCCTAACCCTAATACTTACACTAAACCTCACACTCACCCTAACCCTCACCCTAACCGTAAGCCTAACCCTCACCATAACCCTCAACCTAAACCTAATCCTAACCCTAACCCTCACCATAATCCTAATCCTAACCCTCAATCTCACCTTCATCCTCACACTAACCCTAACCCTTCTCCTCACCCTAACCCTCATCCTAACCCTAACCCTAACCCTAACACTCACGCTAACACTAACCCTAACCCTAAACCTCAACCTCAACCTCACCCTCAGCCTAAACCTAAACCTAACACTAATCCTAACCCTAAACCTCAACCTCACCCTAATTCTAACCCTAAACCTAAAACCTAAACCTCACCCTAAACCTAACACTCAGCCTAAACTTCACCCTCACCCTAATCCTCACCCTAACCCTACCACTAACCCTTACCCTAACCCTAACCCTCGCCCTTATTCTAACCCTAACCCTATCCCTAATCCTAATCCTAACCCTCACCCTCACCTTCACCCCAACTCCAAACCTAACCGAACCATAAACCTCACCCTAATCCTACACCTAACCCTAAACTTTACACTAATCCTCATTCTCACCCTAACCCTAACCCTAAACCTCACCCTCATTCTAACCCTCATTCTAAACCTTACCCTCACCGTAACCCTAACCTTAACCCTGACCCTAACCCTCACCCTAACCCTAACACTGACCCTCACCCAAACCCTAAACCTGAACCTAACCCTAACTCTAACCCTCACCCTAACCCTAACCCTAACCATCAATCTCACCCTTATCCTCACCCTAACCCTAAACCTTTCCCTCACCCTAACCCTCATCCTCACCCTAAACCTAACCCTAACACTCACCCTAACACTAACCCTAACCCTTAACCTCACCCTCGGCTGAACCCTAAACCTAACCCTAAAACTAACCCTAAACCTCTCCCTCACCCTAATTCTAACCCTAACACTAAAACCTAAACCTCACCCTAACCCTAACACTCACCCTAAACTTCACCCTCACTCTAATCCTCACCCTAACCCTACCACTAACCCTTACCCTAACCCTCACCCTGACCTTCATTCTAACCATAACACTAACCCTAATCCTAACCCTAACCCTGACCCTCACCTTCACCCTAACTCTAACTCTAACCGACCCTAACCCTCACCCTATTCCTATCCCTAACCCTAAACTTTACCCTAACCCTCATTCTCACCCTAACCCTAACCCTAAACCTCACCATCATCCTAACCCTCACCCTAACCCTTACCCTCATTATAACCCTAACCTTAACACTAACCCGAACCCGCACAATAATCCTAACCTTCACCCTAACCCTAACCCTAACCCTCACCCTAATCCTCAACCTAAACCTAACCCAAATCCTTACCCTCACCATAAAACTCACCCTAAACTTCACCCTCACCCTAATTCTCACCTTAACCCTACTACTAAACCTTACCCTAACCCTCACCCTCACCCTCACTCTAACCCTTACCCTAACCCTAATCCGAACCCTAACCCTCACCCTCACATTCACCCTAACTCTAACCCTAACCCAAGGCTAACCCTCACCCTAATCCTATACCTAACCTTAAACTTTACATTAAACCTCATTCTCACCCAAATCCTATCCCTAATCCTAACCCTCACCGTAACCCTCACCCGAACACTAACGCTAACCCTAAACCTCCCCCTCCCCCTAAACCCACCCTAACCCTTATCCTCACCCTAAACCTAACTCTAAACTTCACACTAATCCTAAACCTAACCCTAACCCTAAATTTCTCCCTAACCCTCACCCTAACCCTAAACCTAACCTAAACCCTCACACTAACTCTAACTCTAACCCTAAACCTCATGCTCACACTAACACTCCCCGTCACCCTAACCCTCACCCTAACCTTAACCCTCAACCACAACCTGAAACTCACCCTCACCTGAACCCTCACCGGAAACCGAAACATCAACCTAAACTGAAACCTCTTCCGATCCCTTACCCTAACCCTCACGGTAAATCTAACCCTCACCCCACCCTTACCTTCACCCTAAGCCTAACACTCACCATAAACCTAATCCTAACCCTAAACCTCACCTTAACCCTAACACTAACCCTCACCCTAAGCCTAACCCTAAGTCTAACCCTAAACCTCACCTTCACCCTAAGCCTAACCCTAAACCTCTCCCTAACCCTCACCCTCAGTTTAACTCTAACCCTAACACCAAACCACACCCTCAGCCTCACCCTAACCCTAACCATAACCCTCAACCTCATCCTCAACCTCACCCTAACCCTAACTCTAACGCTACCCCTCAGCCTAACCCTCACCCTAAATCTAACCCTCACCCTCAACCTGACACTAATCCTTACCCTAACCCTGAGCCTAACCCTCACCATCACCCTAACGCTTACCCTCATCCTAACCCAAAACTTAACCCTAACCCTAACCTTCATACTAACCCAAACACTCACCATAAACCTAACCCTAACACTAAACCTAAACCTCACACTAACCCTTACCCAAAACATAAGCCTAATCGTAACCCTAACCCTAACCCTCACCCTACCACTCACCCTAACCCTAAACCTAAACCTAACCCCCACCCTCACCCTAACCCTTACCCTAAACCTTATCCTCACCCTAGCCTAAGCCTAACCCTAAACCTAACCCTAACACTCATCCAAACCTTAAGCCTAGTGCTAACCATAAACCTTTCCCTAAACCTCACACAAACCCCAAGCCTAACACCAACCCTAACCTTCACCCTAAACCTAACCCTAACCCTAACCCTCACCCTACCTCTCACCCGAACCCTAACACTGAACCTAAACCTCACCCTCACCCTAAGACTCACCCTAACCCTTAAGCTCACGCTAACCCTCACCCTCACCCTCTCCCTAACCCTAAACCTCACCCTAATCCTCACCATAACCTTAACCCTAATCCTAATCCTCACCCTCACCCTAACACTCCCCCTAACTCTAACCCTCACCCTCAGCCTAACTCTAACCCTCACCCTCACCTTCAACCTCACCCTAATCCTAACCCTACCACTCACCCTAACCCTCATCCTAACCCTAACCCAAATTCTAACACTAACCGTAACACTAACTCTAACCCTTACTCTCACCCTCACCCTCACCTCTCAGCCTACCCCTAACTCTCACCCTAACCCTTACCCTCACACTACGCTAACCCTAAACCTAACCCTCACACTAACCCTAACACTCAACCTAACCCTAACACATACACAAACCCTAACCCTAACCTTGCCCTCACCCTAACCCTAACCCTAACCCTAACCCTAATCATCACCCTACCCTCACCCTAAACCTAACAATAACTCTAAACCTCACCCTCATCCTAACACTGACCCTAACCCTAACCCTCAACCTAAACCTCAACCTCACCCTAACCCTAACCCTAACCCTCACCATAAACCTGACCCTAAAACTCACACTCACCCTAACCTTCACACTCAACGTAACCCTAAACTTAACCCTAACCCTAACCCTCACACTAACCCTGAGCCTCACCCTAATCCTAACCCTAACCCACACCCTAGCCCTCAACCTAAACCTAAACCTCACCCTAAACTTCACCATAACCCTAACCCTAAACCTCAATCTCACCCTCATCCTCACTCTAACCATCAACATACCGCTAACCCTAACCCTCATCCTAACCCTAACCCTAACCCTAACACTCACCCTAACACTAACCCTAACCCTAAACCTCACCCTCAACCTCAACCTCAGCCAAACCCTAACCCTAACCATAATCCTAACCCTAAACCTCACCCTCACCCTAATTCTAACCCTAACCCTAAAACCTAAAACTCACCCTAACCCTAACACTCACCCTAAACTTCACCCTCACCCTAATCCTCACCCTAACCCTACCACTAACCCTAAACCTTACCCTCACCTTCACCCTAACAGTAACCCTACCCAACCCAAACCCTCACCTTAATCCTAACCCTAACCCTAACTTTACCCTAACACTCATTCTCACCCTAACCCTAACCCTAAACCTCACCATCATCCTAACCCTCACCCTCACCTTACCCTCACCGTAACCCTAACCTTAACCCTAACCCTAAACCTCACAATAATCCTAACCCTCAACCTAAACCTAATCCAAACCCTAACCCTCACCGTAACCCTACCACTAACTGTCAATCTCACCCTCATCCTCACCCTCAACCTAACCCTACCCCTCACCCTAACCCTCATCCTAACCCTAACCCTAACCCTAACACTCACCCTAACACTAACCCTAACCCTAAAACTCACCCTCAACCTCACCCTCAGCCTAACCCTCAGCCTAACCCTAATCCTAACCCTAAAGCTAACCCTCACCCTAATTCTAACCATAACCCTAAACCTAAATCTCAACCTAACCCTAACACTCACCCTAAACTTCACCCTCACCCTAACTCTCACCCTAACCCTAACACTAACCCTTAGCCTAACCCTCACCATCACACGCATTCTAACCCTAACCCTAACCCTAACCCTAATCCTAAACCTAACCCTCACCCTAACCTTCGCCATAACTCTAACCCTAACCCAAACCTAACCCTGACCCTAATCCTATCCCTAACCCTAAATTTTACCCTAAACCTCATTCTCACTGGAAACCTAACCCTAACCCTAACCCTCACCCTAACCCACACCCTCACCCTAAACCTAACCCTAATCCTCACCCTAATGCTAACCCTAATCTTCACACTAATCCTAACCCTAATCCTAACCCTAACCCGAAATTTCACCTAACCCTCACCCTAACCCTAAACCTAACCCAGACACTCACCCTAATTCTAACCCTAACCCTAACCCACAAACTCACACTAACCCTCACCGTCACCCTAAACCTCACCCTAACACTAACCCTCAACCGCACCCTAAAACTCACTTTCACCCGAATCCTCACCCTCACCCAAATCATCACCCTAAACCGCACCCTCTCCCTAACCATAACCCTAACCCTCACCATAAATCTAACCCTCACCTCACACATACCCTCACCCTAAGCCTAACATTCGCCTTAACCCTAACCCAAAACCTAACACTCACCTTAACCCTAACTGTAACCCTAACACTCAACCTCACCCTAAGCCTCAGGCTAACCCTAACCCTCACCCTCACCCTAAGCCTAACCTTAAACCTAACACTAACCCTAGACCTAACTCTCACCCTCACCCTCATTCTAAGCCTAACCTTAAACCTAACACTAACCCTAAACCTAACTCTCACCATCACCCTCACCCTAACGCTATACTTAACCCTAACCCTAACCCTCACCCTCATGATTACCCTAAACCTAATCCTAACACTAATTCTGACCCTAACCCTCACCCTCACCCTAAACCTATCCCTCACCCTCACCCTAACACTAACTGTAACCATAATGCTAACCCTCCCCCTCACCCTAAGCCTAACCCTAACCCTCTCCCTTACCCTCACACTCAGCCTAACACTAAAACTACACCTAACCCTCACCCTCACCCTCACACTCACCCTAACCCTAACGCTCACCCTAAACTTAACCCAGACCCTCAACCTCACCCTAACACTCACCATCACCCTAACCCTCACCCTAAACCTAAACCTCACCCTCACCCGAACACTCACCCTCACACTAAACAACACCCACACCCTAAATATCACCCTAAATCTAACCCTCACCCTCACCCTAACCCTAACCCTCACCCTAACATTAATTCTCACCCTCACCCTCACCTTCTCCCTAAGCCTAACCCTAAACCAATCACTAACCCTAAACCTAACTCTCACCCTCAAGCTGACCCTAACGTTAACCCTAACCCTAACCCTCACCCTCACTCTCACCCTAACCCTAACCCTAACCTTTAACCTAACCCTAACCCTCACCCTAAGCTTAACCCTAACCCTAAACCTAACACTCACCCTAACCCTAACCCTTACCCTATCCCTCAACCTCACCCTGGCCCTAACCCAAACCCTAACCTAATCATAAACCAACCCTCAACCTAAATCTCACCCTAACAGTAAACCTAACCCTAACCCGCACCCTACACCTCACCCTTACCCTAACCCTAAACCTAACCCCAACCCTCACCCTCACCCTAACGCTCACCTTAACCCTTAACCTCACCCTATCCCTCACCTAACCCTTATCCTCAAACTAACCCTGACCCTAAATCTAACCCTAACTCTCACACTAATCCTAACCCTAACCCTAAATTACACCCTAAACCTCACCCTCACCCTAACGCAAACCCTAAACCTAACCCTAACGCCAATCCTTACCCTCACCCTCACCCTAACCCTCACTGTCACCCTAAACCTCACCCTAACCCTTACCCTCAACCACAACCTAAACCTCACCCTCACCGCAACCCCCACCCTCACCCTAACCCTAAACATCAACCTAAACTGAACACTCATCCTAACCCTAACCGTAAACCTCACCCTAAAACTAACAGTCACCCTCGCCCTTGCCCTCACCCTACGCCTAACCCTCAACCTAACCCTAACCCTAACACTCAACCTAACCCTAACCCTAACCCTCACACTCAACCTAACCCTAACACTCACCCTAAACCTAACCCTATCCCTCAACCTCACCCTTAACCTCACCGTCACCCTAACCCTCATCCTAACCCTAACCCTCACCACACACTAACCCTTAACCTCACCCGAACACTCACCCTAACACTAACCCACACCCTCACCCTAAACCTCAGCCTAACCGTATCCCTAACCCTCACCCTAACCCTCTCCTTCACCTTGAACCTATCACTCAACCTCACCCTCAACTTAAACCCTAACCTTAATTCTAACATTAACCCTCACCCTAAGCCTAACCCTAACCATAACCCTCACACTCACCCTAACCCTCACCCTAACTCTAACCCTAAATTTCACCTTAATCCTAAACCTTACCCTAACCCTAGCCCTCACCCTCACCCTAACCCTAACCCTAATCCTAATACTAACCCTAACCCTCAACCTAAGCCTAAGCCTAACCCTAACCCTAATTTTCAACCTCACCATATTCCTAACCCTAATCCTCACCCTCACCCTCACCCTCACCCTCAGCCTAACACTAACGGTAACTCTTACCTTCACCCTCAACCTCACCCTCATCCTAACTCTAATCCTAACCCCAACCCTCACACTAACTCTAACCCTAACCCTAACCTAACCCTCCACTAAGCATAACCCTAACCCTAAAACTTACCCTAACCCTCACCCTCACCAGAAACCTATCCATAACCCTAACCCTCACCCTCACCCTCACCCTAAGCCTCACCCTAACCCTAACACTAACCCTAACCCTCATGCTCACCCTAAACCTCACCCTAACCCTTGTACTCACTCTAATCCTGACCCTAACCGTAACCTTAACGCTCACACTAATCCTAACCTTAACCATAACCCTAACCCTAAATTTCACCCTCACACTCACCCTAACCCTAACTCTAACCCAAACCCTCACCCTAAACTTAACCCTAATGCTAACCCTCACCCTCACCGTAAACCTCACCATCACCCTAACCCTCACCCTAACCCTAACACTCAACCACACCCTAAACCTCACCCTCACCCGAAACCTAAACATCACCCTAAACAGAATGCTCAACCTAAACCTAACACTAAACCTCACTCTAAATCTAACCCTCACCCTCAACCTCACCGTCATCCTAAGCCTAACCCTCACCCTAACAGTAACCGTAACCCTCACCCTCATCCTAACCCTAATCCTAACCCTCACACTCAACCTAACCCTAACCCTCACCCTAACCCTAACCCTAACACTCAACCTCAACATAACCCTCACTGTCACAATAACCCTCACCCTAACACTAACCCTAAACCTGACCCTAACCCTAACCCTCACCCTCACCCTCACCTTCACCCTAAGCCAAACCCTAAACCTAACCCTAACCCTAAACCTCACCCTCACCCTCACCCAATTCCCTAACAATAACCCTTAACCTAGCACTAAACCTTACCGTAAACCTCACCCAAACACTAACTCTAACCCTAACCTCAACCCTAAACCTAAACCTAACCCTTATCCTAACCCTAACCCTCACCCTAACACTAACTCTCAGACTGACCCTGACATTCACCCTGACCCTAACCCTAAACCAAACACTCACCCTCACTCTAACCCTCACCCCTACCCTTACATTCACCCTAACCCTCACCCTAACCTTAACCCTAAACTTAACCCTCACCTTAACCCTCAACCTAACCCTAAACCTCAACCTCACAATAACCCTAACCCGAACCCAAACCTGAACCCACAGCCTAACACTCACCGTCACCCTCACCCTAACACTAATCCTAATCCTAAACCTAAACCTAACCCTCAGCCTCACTCGAACCCTCACCCGAACCCTATCCCTCACCCTCACCCTAAATATCACCCTAAACCTAACCCTCACCCTAACCCTAACCCTAACCCTCACCCTAACCCAAACCCTCAACCTAATCCTCACCCTCATCCAAATTCTCACCCTAACCCTAACCCTTACCTATCCCAAACCCTCACCCTCAACCTAAACCTCTCCCTAACACTCATCCTCACCCTAGCCCTCACCCCAACGTTAACCATAATTCTAACCCTAACCCTTACCTACAACCTAACCCTAAACTTAACCCTCATCGAAAGCCTAACCCTTACACTCACCCTAAACCTAACACCCTAAACCCTAACCCTCACACTCACCCTCACCCTAACTCTAACCTTCACCCTCATCCTCACCATAATCCTAACCCTAACCCTAACCCTCATCCTCACCCTAACTCTCACCCTAATCCTTACACTCACCCTATGTCAAACCCTATCCCTAACCCTAACCCTCACACTAACCCTAAACCTCACACTAACCCTAAACCTAAACCTAACCCTAACCCTCACCCTCAAACTCACCCTCAGCCTAATCCTAACCCTAAAAATAACCCAAATCCTTACAATAACTCTAACCCTAACCCTCACCCTAAACCTAAACCTCATTAAAACAAAAACACTCACCCTAATCCTCAACCTCATCCTAACTCTCAACCTAACCCTAAGCCTTACCTAACCCAAACCCTAGCCCTCACTCTAATCCTAACCCTAAAACTAACCCTCACCCTTACCTTCACCTTCACCATAATCCTCATCCTAACCCTATCACTCATCCTCACCCTCACCATAATCCTCACCCTAACCCTAACACTCATCCTCACCCTAACTCTCACCTTAATCCTTAACCTCACACTAAGTCTAACCCTAATTCTCACACTAAGTCTAACCCTAGTCCTCACCCTCACACTCACCCTCAGTCTAACCATAACACTAACAATAACCCTAACCCTAATCCTAACACTCACCCTAAACCTAACACTAAGGCTCAACCTAAACTAACCTTCACATTGTACCTAACCCTAACCCTAACCCTAATCCCAACCCTAACCATCACAACCCTAACCCTAACACTAACACTAACTCTAACACTCACCCTAATATTAACCCTAACCCTCATCCTAACCCTAACCCTAACCCTCACCCTAAACCTAAGCCTGACCCTAACCCTCACCCTAAACTAACCATAAACTTAAACCTCAATCTCACCCTAACCCTAACCTTAACCCTAACCCTCTCCTAAACAAAACCCTCATCTAACCCTAACCCTAACCATCTCAACCCTAATCCTAACCCTAACACTAAACCTCACCCTAACCCTAACCCTCAGTGTAACCCTAACCCTCATTATTGTCACCATAACCTGCAACCACACCCTAAACCTCACCCTCAACCAAACCCTCACCCTCAAACTAACCCTCACCCTCACCCTAAACATCACCCTAACACTAACCCTAACCCAAACCCTCACACTAATCCTAATCCTCACCCTAACCCTAACACTAACCCTAACCCTAACCCACACCATAACCCTAACCCTAACCCTCACCCAACCCCTCACCCTAAACTTAATCCTAACCCTCACACAACCCCTCAAACGTACCCTAACCTTAACCCTATACCTAACCCTCACCATCACTCTAACCCTCACCCTAACACTAACCCTAACCCTCAACTTAATCCTCACCCTAAACCTAACCCTAACCGTAACCCTCCACCCTAACCCTCAACCTAACCCTCACCCTAACCCTAAACTTCAACCTCACCCTAACCCTCACTCTAATCATTACGCTCACCCTCACTCTAACCATAACACTAACCCTAATGCTCAAGCTAAACCTCACCCTAATCATTACCCTCACCCTCACCCTAACCCTAACCCTAAACCCAACCCTCACCCTAACCCTCACCCTAACCCTCACCCTAACACTTAACCTCACCCTAACCCTAACCCTAAACCTAAACCTCACACTAACCCTAACCCTCACCCTAAACCTAAACCATCCCAGCACCCTAACCCTCACTCTATCCCTAACCCTAACCCTCAACCTCACACTAACCCTAACCGTAATCCTAACACTCACATTTACGCTAATCCTCACCGTCATCCTAACACTCACCCTAATCCTAAACCTCACCCACAACGTAACCCTCAAACTAATGGAAAACTCACCCTTACGCAAACCATCACCCTCACCCTAAACATCAACGTAACCCTAACCCTACTCTAACCCTAACCCTCACCCTCACCCTAAGCCTAACCCTAAACCTAACCCTAATGCTAAACCTAACCCTAAACCTCAAGCTTACACAAAATGTAACATTAACCCTAACCCTCAACCTCACCCTCATCCGAAACCTAATGCTAACCCTAACCCTCACACTAAACCTATCCCTCACCCTAACCCTAAGCCTACCCTTCAACCTAATCCTCACCCTAACCATAACCCTAAACCTCACCCTCACCCTCACCCTAGCCCTCACCCTAACCCTAAACCTAACCCTGACCCTCCCCATAACCCTAACCCTAACCCTAACCCTAACCCTCACCCTCACCTTAAGCCGAACAATAGCACTTACCCTCAAACCTAACCCTCTCCCTAACCCCAACCCTAACCTTAACCCTAATCCTCACGCTAACCCTCACACTAACCCTAATCCTCACCCTCAAACTAACCCTCACCCTAACAATAACTCTAACATTAACCCCAATCCTCATCTTATCCCTCACCATAACCCTCACCCTAACCTGAAACCTAAACCTCACCCTAAACTTAACCCTCACACTCACCCTCTCACTCACCCTAAGCCTCACCCTAAACCTAACACTAATCCTAAACCTAACTCTCACTATCACCCTCACCCTAACCCTCACCCTAACCCTAACGCTCAAACTCAAGCTATCCTTAACCCTAATCCTAACCTTCACCCTAACCCTAACCTCCACCTAACCCTAAACCTAACCCTCACCCACAAACTAACCCTAACCCAAACCCTAACCCTAACCCTCACCCTAAACCTAACCCAAATCCTCACTCTCACCCTAACTCTCAATGTCAACCTAACTCTCTCCCTAACCCAAACCGAAAACCACACTCTAACCCTCAACCTAACCTGAAACCTCACCCTCACCCTCAACCTCACCTTCACCTTAAACATCACCCTAAAACCAAACACTCCCTAAACCTAACCCGAAACCTCACCCTAACCCTAACCCTCACCCTCACACTCACCCTCACCCTAAGCCTAACCCTAACCCTCACACTATTCCTAAACCTAACCCTCAACCTCAACCTCACCCTAACCCTAACTCTCACACTAATTGTAACCCTATCCCTCACCCAAACACTAACACTCACCATAACCCTAACCCTCACCCTCACCCTTACCATCTCCCTAAGCCTACCCCTAAACATAACCCTCAACCTCATCCTAACCCTAATATTAACCCTAACCCTCACCCTCAGCCTCACCCTCACCCTCAGCCTAACTCTCACCATAACCCTAATCCAAACCTTAACCCTCATCCTCACTCTCACCCTAAACCTAAAGCTAACCCTAACACTCATCTTCACACTCAGCCAAAACCTAAACCTAACCATAAACCTAAAGCTAACCCTCACCCTCACACTCACCCTAACCCTCACCCTAACCCTAACCCTAACCCATAGCGTCACCCTAACCCAAAACCTCACCCTAGCCTTAAACCTAACCATCACACTCACAATAAAATTATCCCTCACCCTAAACCTAGCCCTACCCCTCAGCCTAACCCTCACCCTGACATTAACCCTAACCCTAATCCTCACCCTATCCCTAACCCTCTTGCACAATCTCACCCTAAACCTAAAACTAACCCTGAACCTCACACTAACCCTTAGCCTAAACCTCACACTAACCCTAATCCTAACCCTAACCTTCACCCTCACACTCAACATAACCCTCACCCTAAACCTTACCCTCACCTAAAGCTCAACATAAACCTATCCTGAATCACTGTCATCCTAAACCTCACCCTCACCCTAACCCTAGTATTAACCCTAACCCTAACCCTAATCCTCACTCTAACCCTCATCCTCACCCAAAACCTAACCCTAAAACTCACCCTCACCCTTAACCAAACCCTAAACCTAATCCTCAACCTAACCCTCTCCCTAACTGTAACGCTAACCCTAAACCTCACCCTCACCCTAACACTCACCCTACTCCTAAACTTCACTCTAATCCTAACCCTAACCCTAACCCTCAAAATAACCCTAATCCTCACACTAACCCTAACGCAACACCACACCCTAACCTTCGCCCTTTCACTAACCGTAACCCTAACCCTAAACGTAACCCTAAAACTCACCCTCACCCTAACCCTCACCATCATCCTAACACTCACCCTAACCCTAACCATCACCCACAGGCTAACTGTCACCCTCAACCGAACCCTCGCTCTCAACCAAACCCTCACCCTCACCCTCACAATCACCCTCACACTAAAAATAAACCTCGCCCTAAACATAACCTTAACCCTAACCGTCACACTAACATTATACCTAAACCTCAGCCTAACCCTAATACCTCACCCTCACCCTCACACTTACCCTAAGCCTAATGCTAACCCTAACATTAATCCTAATCCAAACCATAACCGTCACCCTCAACCTAAACCTAACCCTCACTTTAACCCTAATCCTAACCCTCACCCTCACCCTAACCCTAAACCTAACCCTAACCCTAACTCTCACCCTAACCCTCACCCTAGCCCTGACCCTCATCCTAACCCTAACCCTAACATTAACCCTAACCCTAAACCTCACACTAACACTAACCCTCACCTTCACACTAACCCCACCCCTCAGCATAACCCTCAACCTAAGCCTAACCCTCACCTTAACCCTAACCCTAACCCTAACCCTCACCCTCATCCTAACCCTCACCCTAACCCTTAACCTCAACCTAACCCTAACATTAACGCTAACTCTAAACCTCACACTAACCCTAACCCTCAACCTAACCCTAACCCTAACGCTAACCCTAACCCTCACCATAATCCTAACCATTACCCTCACCCAATCCCTCACCTTAACCCTAACCCTAACCCTCATCCTCACCTTATCCCTCACCCTAAATCTTACCCTCACCCTAACCCTCACACTAACTTTAACCGTAACCCTAAACCTAAGCCTCACCCTCACTATAACCCTAACCCTCACCCAAGCCCTCACCCTAACCCTAAACCTAACCCTAAGCCTAACTCTCACTGTCACCCTAACCCTCACCCTAACATGAATCTTAACCCTCTACCTAACACTCACCCTAAATCTAAC
This sequence comes from Dipodomys merriami, assembly GCF_024711535.1. Lineage (NCBI taxonomy): Eukaryota > Metazoa > Chordata > Mammalia > Rodentia > Heteromyidae > Dipodomys > Dipodomys merriami. The sequence goes on from NW_027206157.1 coordinate 4,242,855, forward strand.
CCTAACCCTAAACCTCACCTTAACCCTCAACTTAACCCTCAACCTAAACCTAAACTTCAACCACACCCTAACCCTCACCCTCACCCTTACCCTAACCCTAGCCCTAACCCTCATGCTCACTCTAACCCTCAACTTAACCCTCACCCTAACCTTAATCCTAACCCTAACCCTCACCCTCACCCTAACCCTCACCCTAACCATTACCTTCTAACTCACTCTAACCCTAACCCTCACCCTAACCATTACCCTCAAACTCACCCTAACCCTAACCCTAACCCAACCCTCACCCTAACCCTAACACTAACACTAACCCCCACCCTCACTCTAACCCTTAATCCAACCCTAAACCTAACCCTCACCCTAACCCTCACCCTAACACTAATGCTAACCCTAACCCTCACGCTAACCCTTAAACTCACCCTAACCCTAACACTCACATTAACCCTAACCGAAACCCACACCCTAACCCTCACCCTAATTCTAACGCTAACCCTAACCCTCACACTCAACCTAACGCTCAACCTAACCCATAACCTCACCCTAACCCTAACTCTAAGCCTAACCCTCACCCTAATCTTAAAACAACCCCACAACCTAAACCTCACCATACTCCTAACCTAACCCTAAACCTCTGTAGGGAGCCGAGGCGAGACTCCGCCCACTCCCTTGCAGCTTTGAGGTAACCACCCCAGACGGTGCTTGGCAGGACGCCTGGGCTGTGCGCGTGTGCGAGCCAGGTAGAGTCCCCAGCCAATCCCATGGAACCTGGTGACTGTGAAAGCAGACGACCAACAATAGAAAGACCCGTGTTCCAATTCCCTATATAAGTGGCCATGTTTCGGGTGCACGCTCTCTCGCGCCCAAGCTCTCCTACAACTAAAAGGCTCTCCAATAAAGCGTGATCTGAGAAGACTCCTGGTGTGGTGGTCATTTTTCCTCGCTGGTCGAGTAGACGGTCGCTACAACTGGTGCCGAAACCCGGGAACGAACCAGGGACGGGACCCGCGCGAGAGGCCGAACCGGAGCCAGAACTCAACACGCGGAGAGGGGACGTCGGTAAATATCCCCCGGTATGCTGTTCACTGTAGATTTAGATATTTATTGGTTGCTTGCATCGCTTCTTCCTTTGTGGCTTGTCTTTTTGATGGTGTGCACTTGCCTCGAGGAGGGAGGGTTTGATTTAATTCAGGAAGGACGCAAAGTACTAACGCAGCATCAGGATAGTCTATCAGAGTCAGCATACAGTAAGGGGGAGGAAAATAGGCCTAAAAGAAAAAGGGAAAAAAGACAAAAGGATCCTAAAGAATTAAAGCAGGAGGGGCTGCAGCCCTCACAAAAGGAGAAGGGTTTTAGAGAGGAGGGGGTCTCAAGGAGACCCCCATGCCCTTCTTTAAAAGCAAACCGGTTCTCAGCCCTACATGTGGAAGGGCGGGACCAAGAATATAGTAATCTTGTGAGTGACTCAGAGGAAGAAATGTTAGAGGAGGAGGGAGAGCAGCTCGATCCAGCTGATAGTGAAGACTTAGAAGAGGCTGCGGCGGAGCACGAGGCAGACAGATATGGGGGGTGGCGCCCCCTAGGGGTGGGAGTACCGCAGCAGCCAGGAAGAGGAAACGGAACTGCCCCTCACCCGTCAGCCCCCCCCGCCGTGCCCGCCAGCAGGGAAGAGTCACTTTATAAAAGAAAATACCTGGTCGCGGCTGGCAGCCGCTTTCCCAGTTTTTGAAAATCCAATTACTGCTGAAAGAAATTTTGAGCCGGTTTCCTACTCCCAGTTAAAAGATTTAGTTGAGGCAGTCAGGACTTATGGAGTGACGGCCATTTATACCACTACCCTGCTCCGACGACTGACCGTCAATGCCATGACGCCCACGGACTGGTTTGAGGTAGCCCGTACTTGTCTCAATCATGGGCAGTTCCTCGATCTCCGGTCTATTGTTCAAGACAAGGCTCAAGCCCAATACAGACAAAATGTCCGTGACGGGCACCCGGACTGGACCGTAGACATGCTTCTCGGGCAGGGAATCTACTCGGTAGACCAGACAGGATATCCCTTTGAAGTATACCGCCAGGTAAATGAGGTTTTTTACAGGTCCTGGCGAGCCCTCCCAAACAAGGGAGAGGTGGCTGGCAATCTAACAAAAATCATGCAGGCCCCTAATGAGCCATTTTCTGATTTTGTTGCCCGTATGCTAGAGACAGCCGAGCGGGTATTAGGATATCTGGAAACAGCCATGCCATTTGTACAACAAATCATTTTTGAACAAAGCACCAAGGAATGTCAGAGGGCAATTACCCCAGTAAGAACCCAAAGCCTAGAAGCTTGGTTAAAAGCCTGCAGAGAAGTAGGTGGCCCCCTGACCAATGCGGTGCTGGCAGCTGCTGTCTTGTCGGCTGCCGGGGCCGCAAAAGATAGTAAAGGAAAAGGGTGTTTCCGGTGTGGTCAGTTGGGATATTTTAGACAGCAATGCCCACAAAATGGTGGTCCTGCACAAAACATACCCAGGCCGCCAAGGACTCTAGGAGTGTGTCCTCGTTGTAAAAAGGGAAAGCATTGGGTCAACGAATGCAGGTCAGTTAGAGACATCAATGGACATTTTATCCCCCAAATTACTCCAAACACTAATTCGGAACAGGAGCCAAAAAACGGAGAAAAGGGCCCTCGTCCCCAGGGCCCGAAAGTTTATGGGGCATTTCAGACTATGGCTCCCGGACAGCACCCGCAACAACCCCCCAGCCAAGAAGAGCAACCTCAGGCTCCGCAGGGTTGGACCTCTGTGCCACCTCCGGACGGGTATTAACACAGCAGATGGGAGTCCAGATTGTGGAGACAGACATGACAGGACCCCTAGATGAAGGCACTGTAGGAATAGTTTTAGGACGCTCCTCCTCCACAATGAGAGGATTAATAATTTTCCCGGGAGTAATTGACCCTGACTATACGGGGACTATCAAGGTCCTCTGCCATGTCCCCCATGGAGTGGTGTCCATTTCTCCCGGGGACAGAATCGCACAGCTTCTGCTTTTGCTTTCTCTTCATGGCAACTTCCCTGCTAAGGAGATAGAGAGAGGAGATAAAGGGCTAGGCTCCACTGGAGTCGACCTTACATGCCTATCCATAACTTTAGACCAAAGACCCATGCTAACTCTCCAAGTGGAAGGGAGAAGATTTGAGGGACTGGTGGATACAGGGGCAGATCGAAGCATCATCCAAAGAGGGGAGTGGCCAAAGCAATGGCCAACTCAGAAATCCTCCCAGACCTTACAAGGGCTGGGCTATGCCGATGTCCCACAGTTAAGTGCAAAAGAATTGACTTGGAGAAGAGACGAAGGCCAAGTTGGAAAAATGCAGCCATTTGTGGTAGACGTCCCTGTCAATCTTTGGGGAAGAGATGTGCAGCAACAGCTAAAGCTAACTTTAACTAATGATTATTCTGAGGCCAGTCAGAATATGATGAAACAGCAAGGATTTGTGCCAGCCTTGGGGCTTGGTCGGCGTCTCCAAGGACGCAAGGAGCCGATAGAGCCACTTCCTAAACAGGACAGGAAGGGTTTGGGTTTTTCTTAGGGGCCTCTGAAAACAAAGCTTCCACTGAAGGTGCGGTACCCATACCTTGGTTAACGCAAAAGGCGGTGTGGGTTCCTCAGTGGCCCCTCTCTCGAGAAAAATTGGAAGCGGCTCAAACTCTTGTCCAGGAACAGCTGCAGCTGGGGCATGTTGAGCCTTCAGTGTCATCTTGGAATACCCCAATTTTTGTGATCAAAAAGGCCTCCGGAAAATGGAGATTATTACATGACCTTAGAGCAGTAAATGCCCAGATGCAAATTATGGGACCCATCCAAAGGGGACTTCCACTGCTCTCTGCGTTACGTAGAGAGTGGTCTATTTTAGCTTTAGACATTAAGGATTGCTTTTTTTCCATACCTCTTTATGAAAAGGATAGGGAGCGCTTTGCCTTTACTTTGCCCTCGGTTAATCATGAAACCCCGGATGCTCGCTATCAGTGGAAAGTTCTCCCCCAAGGGATGGCTAATAGCCCAACAATTTGTCAATTGTTCATGGGGGCTGCATTAACCCCTGTTAGGGAAAAATTTCCAAAAGTACGGATTGTCCATTATATGGATGATATCTTGTTGGCTGCTCCCTCGGTAAAGACTCTTCATAAAGTGTTTGGGCAGGTAACGGAGACCTTAGCTAATAAAGGATTGATTATTGCCCCTGAGAAGGTTCAGCAGACTAGTGTTGTTCAATTTCTGGGAACCATTGTTTCTCCTACTGAGATTAAACCACAAAAACTTTCCATTCGAACTGGTCATCTTAAAACACTTAATGATTTTCAGCAATTGGCAGGAGATATTAATTGGATAAGGGGGTTTCTTAATCTCCCTCGGTCAGAGTTGTTACCTTTATTTGCTATTTTGGAGGGCGACCCTGAAGTCACCTCCTCTAGATCCCTGACACCTTTAGCACTAAATTCCCTACAAAAGGTTGAGGCAGCTTTGTCTAGGGCTCAACTTTCACGGGTTGATTTAAAATTACCTATTGATTTATGTATATTAAAAACAAAAAATTATCCCACGGGGGTTCTTTGGCAAAATGGCCCCTTATTGTGGCTCCACGGCAATTCTGTGGGAGCAAAAACTGTTCAATATTTTCCTGAATTAGTGGCTAAACAGGCAATTTTGGGTATAAAGTATTATTTGATGCACTTTGCAAAAATTCCAGATAAATTAATTATTCCATACACCCGTGAGCAAGTTGAAATTTTAGCAGCCACAATGGATATGTGGGCAATTCTTGTTTGCTCATTTACAAATGTAATTGATATTATCCTAAGCATCCTCTGCTTGCCATAGTTAACAAAAATTTAGTGTATTTTCCTGTTGTCACTTCAAAGGAGCCCTTGGCTGATGCTCTGACCATCTTTACGGATGGATCAAAATCTGGACAAGGTGCCTTTTTTGTTCAAGGACACAAACAGCCGATGGTTTTTAATTTTCGGCCGAATGTCCCACAGGCTGTTGAATGTTTAATTGTGCTTGAAGTTTTTAAAAGATTTGATCAAACTTTTAACTTATTTTCTGATTCATTATATGTTGTAAATGCCGTTGCTTCTCTTGAAGTTGCTGCTTCAGTTAAGCAGGCCAGTACAATTTCTAATGTTTTGTTACAGATTCAATCCCTTATCTTAAACAGAAAACATCCTTTTTATATTGGACATATTCGTGCCCACTCTATGTTGCCGGGCCCGATGGCAAAGTGTAATGATTTGGTGGACCAGGCAACTCGGGCTATGGCTCTGGTTGCTGCTGATCCTGTAGAATTGGCAAAGGCTTTCATAGATTGTATCATGTACCTGCTAATACCCTTAGGAAAAGATATAATTTGTCCAGGCATGTGACAAGAGATATTGTTAAAGCCTGTAAATCTTGTGTTACCTTTCTTCATCCTCCCCATGTGGGGGTAAACCCCAGGGGGTTGAGACCAAACGCCCTATGGCAAATGGATGTTACTCATCTGACGGAATTTGGTAAGTTGAAATATTTACATGTGTCTGTGGACACCTTTTCTGGTGTCATTCATGCCACACCTTTGGCAGGAGAAAAGGTGTCTCACGTCAGAATACACTGCTTAGAAGCTTGGGCAGCTTGGGGAAAGCCCCTTAGACTTAAGACGGATAATGGCCCTGCTTATACTTCCCATGGTTTTCGCGCCTTTTGCGCACAAATGCAGGTTGCCCACACCACTGGATTGCCCTACAATCCTCAAGGACAAGGTATAGTGGAAAGAGCTAATTGAAGCATAAAAGAAATGCTTCAAAAACAAAAAGGGGGAATTGCTGAGTCCGCATCCCCCAGGGAAAGACTTTCTCTTGCGCTCTTTACCCTTAATTTTTTAATTCTAAATGACAACGATCAGTCTGCCGCAGATTGGCATATGACAAGAGACTCCATGGATACTAAAGACATGGTTATGTGGAAGGATGTTATTAATAATAAATGGTATGGACCGGATCCGGTAATAACGAGATCCAGGGGAGCTGTTTGTGTTTTTCCACAGAGTCAAGAAGTACCTCACTGGGTGCCAACGAGACTGACCAGGCCGGTGGAGACTGCAGAAGAACCCCATCTTGAAGATGCCATCCACTCGTCTCCTGATACAGCTGATCTTCCTGCTGTTAGCAACAGTGCTAATAGCAATCCCTGTGATAGCTAAACCAATGATGCTGTGGGCTGTTACAATTTACTGACTGGATTGCCTCTGTGGTGTCCTTTTCCAAAGAGCGGTGGGAGTCGGAATGTTTTTAGCCTGCTGCTTGGGAGGATGCGTGGTCTGCCTATGGTTGGTCTGTTGCCTTCAAGCCCAAACCAGAAGGGACAAGGTTGTTATCTTGCAAGCATTAGCCGCTTTGGAGAGTGGATCCTCACCCCAGATTTGGCTGTCGGCCCTAAGAGGCAGTTAAGCCTTACCATTCTGCATAGCCTTAGCACCCCGAGGGATCAGGAGATCCCATTGCACCGGGACAGGTATGCAATTTGCAATTTGGGAGAGGGTGCAAGGCAAGTGCACTGCACTTGAGGAGATGGTTCTCATCTCCTCAAGAAGAGCATGCTGGGTTGAAAGTGGGTTGATGCCCAAGATCCCACCTCTGCAAAAAAGGCATCGGACGGGCCTGGTCATCACTGGGGAAGGCGCGCCCCTCAGGCGAAGGCCAGTGCAAGGTCCTAATGTTTTAGACAGAGGCCCAACCTCTACTCTTACCTGTTGCCATAAAACAAAGAAGGGGGAACTGTAGGGAGCCGAGGCGAGACTCCGCCCACTCCCTTGCAGCTTTGAGGTAACCACCCCAGACGGTGTTTGGCGGGACGCCTGGGCTGTGCGCGTGCGCGAGCCAGGTAGAGTCCCCAGCCAATCCCATGACACCTGGTGACGGTGAAAGGCAGGGGACCAACAATAGAAAGACCCGTGTTCCAATTCCCTATATAAGTGGCCATGTTTCGGGTGCACGCTCTCTCGCTCCCAAGCTCTCCTACAACTAAAAGGCTCTCCAATAAAGCGTGATCTGAGAAGACTCCTGGGGTGGTGATCGTTTTTCCTCGCTGGTCGAGTAGACGGTCGCTACAAACCTCAAACTAACCCTAATCATAATCCTAACACTCACCCTCACCGTAACCCTCACCGTCACCCTAACACTCACCCTAACCCTAACCCTCACCCACACGCTAACCCTCACCCTCACAAGAATCCTCACCCTCACGAAAACCCTCATCCTCAACCTATACATCAACCTCACCCTAACCCTCAAGCTAACCCTAACCCTAACACTCACCTGAACCCTAAACCTCACCCTAACCCTCACGCTCACCCCAATCCTCACCCTAAACTTTACACTCACCCTAACCCTCGCCCTAACTTTAACCCTAACACTACCCCTCACCCTAACCCTAACCCTAACCCTCAACCACACCTTCACCCTAACCCTCACGATAAACCTTACCCTAAACCTAACTCTGACCCTAACTTTATCCTAACCCTAACTTTAAGCCTCACCCTCACATGAACCCTAATCCTCACCCAAAACCTCATCATAACCCTAACCCTAACCCTAACCCTGAGCCTAACCCTCACCGTCACCCTAACACTTAACCTAACATTAACCCTAACCCTCAACCTAAACCTAACCCTAAACCTAACCCTCACCCTAATCCTTAACCTAACCCTCACCCTAAACCTAACTTTCAACCTCACCCTAACCCTCACCCAAAAAATTATCCTCACCCTCACCCTCACCCTAACCCTAACAATAACCCTCACGCTCACCCTAACCCTCACCCTCACACTAAACCTAACCCTAACCCTCAAACTCACGCTAACCCTCACCCTAACCACTACCCTGAACCTCACCCTAACCCAATCCATCACCCTAACTCTAACCCTAACCCTAACACTCACCCTCACCCTAACACTTAACCTAACCCTAAACCTAACCCTCACCCTAACCCTAACGCTAACCCTAACCCTCAACCTCACCCTAACACTCAACCTAAACCTTAACCTAAACCTAACTCTAACCCTAACCCTCACTCTAACCCTAACCCAACCCCAAACCCTAACCTTCACCCCATCCCTAATCCTAACCCTAACCCTCAATTTAACCCTTACCCTAACCCTAACACTCACCCTCACCCTAACTCTCACCGTCACCCTAACACTCACCCTAACAGTAAACCTCACCCACACACTAACCCTCACCCTCACCCTCACCCAAACCCTCACTTAAAACCTCACCCTCACCCTATACATCAACCTAACCCTAACCCTCACCCTAACCCTGCCCCTAACCCTAACCCTAAACCTAAACCTCACCCTAACCATCACCCTCACCTTAATCCTCACGCTAACCCAAACCCTAACCATTACCTAACCGAATATCTCAACCTCACCCTCACCCTAAACCTAACCCTACCCCTCAGCCGAATGTCAACCTAACCCTAAACCTCACCCTCACCCTATTCCTAACCCTAACCCTAACACTTACACTAAACCTCTCCCTCAACCGAACCCTCACCCTAACCCTTACCCTCTCCCTAAACCTAACATTAACCCTAACACTAACCCTCACAATAACTGTAACCCTCACCCTAAACCTAACACTAACACTAATCCTAACCTTCACCCTCACCCCAACCCCTATCCCTAACCTTCACCGAACCCCGCACCCTAACCCTAGCACTAACATTCACCCTTACCCTAACCCTCACCCTAAACCTTACCCTCACCCTAAACCTTACCCTCACCCTAACCCTCACCCTAACCTTAACCCTTACCCTCACACTAACCCTAACCCTCACCCTCACACTAACCCAAACTCTCAACCTAACCCTAACCCTTAACCTCACCCTAACCCTAACATTTACCCTAACCCTAACTCTCACATTAAACTTAAACATTACCCTAACCTTAACCCTAACACTAACCCTAACCCTCATGATAAACCTAACCCTAACCCTCACCCAACCACTCACCCTAACCCTAACTCTCACCTTCATCTTAATCCTCACCCTAAAGCTTATCCTCACCCTAACCCTCACCCTAACACTCAACCTAACCCTAAGCCTCACCCTAACCCTAACCCTAACACTAACCCTCACCCAACCATTCACCCTAACCCTAATCCTAACACTAGGGCTAACATTGACCATCACCCTAACCCTCACCCTAACCCTAACCCTATCATTAACACTAACCCTCCACCTAACCCTCACCCTAAACCTAACAATAACCCTCACCCTGAACCTAACCCTCACCCTAACCATTACCCTCACCCTCACCCTAACCCTAACCCTAATCCTAACCCTACCCCTCACCCTCACCCTCTCCCTCACCCTAACCCTAATCCTAACACTCTCCCTAAACTCATCCTAACCCTAAGGCTAACCCTAACCCTCAGCCTAAACCTAACCCTGACCCTAACTCTTACCCTCACCCAAACATTAACCCTAACCCTAACCATAACACTCACAATAAACCTATCACTCACACTAACCATAATCTTACTCCTCAGCCTAACCTTCACCCTGAACCTAACCCTAAATTAATCGTCACACTATCCCTAACCCTCACCCTCAAACTCCCCTTAAACCTAACCCTAACCCTAACCTTCACCCTCACCCTCAGCCTAACCCTAACCCTAACCCTAAATCTAACCCCAACCCTCACCATCACACTCACACTAACCCTCACTCTAACAATTACTGTCACCTAACCCTCACCCTAAACCTAAGGCTAAGCCTAAATCTAACCCTCACCATCACCCTAAACCTCACCCTAACCCTAACCCTGACATTAACACTAACCCTCAACCTAACCCTCACTATAAACCTAACCCTAACCCTAACCCTCACCCTAACCCTCACTCGAACCCTAACCCTAACCCTAACCCTCACCCTCACCCTCACCCTAATCCTCAACCTAATGATTACCCTCACGCTCACCCAAACCCTAACCCTAAACCTAACTCTCACCCTAACCCTAACCCTAACCCTCACGCTCACACTCACCCTAACCCTAAACCTAACCCTTACCCAAACCCTCACCCTCACCCTATACATCAACCTAACCCTAACCCTCAACCTAACCCTAACCCTAAGTCTCACCCTCACCCTAATCCTCACCCTAACCCTAACCCTAACCCTTACCTACCTGAAACACTCACCCTCACCCTCACACTAAGCCTATCCCTATCCCTCAGCCTAATCCTCAACCTAACCCTAACCCTCACCCTCACTCTATAACTAAGCCTAACGCTTAGCCTTACCCTAAACCTCAACCTCACCCGAACCTGAACCCTATCCCTTACCCTCACCGTAACCCTAACATTAACCCTAAACCTAACCCTCACACACACCCTAACCCTCACTGTAACCCTAACGCAAACACTAATCCTAACCCTCACCCTAACCCTAACCCTAAACCTCACCCAACCCCTCAACCGAAGCCTAACCCTAACATCACCCTCACCCTAACCCTCACCCTAAACCTTAACCTCACCCTGACCCTGAACCTAAACCTAACCCTAAACCTCACCCTAACCGAAACCCTAACTCTAGTCCTGACCCTCATACTAACCCTCAACCTCACCCTAACCCTCACCCTACCCTTACCCTTACCCTAATCCTAAGCCTCACCCTCACACTCACCGTAACACTCACTCGAACACTTACCCTCACCTAAACCTCACCCTAAACCTAAGCCTAACCCTTTCAGTAACCCTCACAGTCACTCTAACCTTCACTCTAACCCTAACCCTAACCGTCACCGTAACCCTCATCCTAAACCAAGTGCTAACCCTAAACTTCACCCTAACCCTAACCCTCACCCTAACCCTTACGCTCACCCTAACATTAAACCTAACCCTAAACCCAACAATCACACTAAACCTATCCCTTACCCTAACCCTAACCCACCCATCGGCCCAACCGTCACCCTAACACTAAACCTACCCCTAATCCTCACACCATCCCCAACCCTAACCCTCACCCTCACCCTAACCCTCAGCATAACCAATAACCTCACCCTCACCCAAACCCTAACCCTAACCATAAACCTCACCCTAAACCTAACCCTAAACCTCACCCTCACCCTAACTCTTGCCCGAACGCTAAACCAAACCCTCATCCTAAGACTCACCCTAATCCTAACACTAACCCTAACCCTCACTCTCACCCTAACACTGAAGCTCACCCTAAACCTAAAAGTATACCTAACCTTAACTCTCAGACTAACCCTAACCCTCACCCTAACCCTAAACCTACCCCTCACCCTATCCCTAAACCTAAACTTTACCCTCACCCCAACCCTAACCGTAGCCCTGTCACCCTCACCCTAATCCTTACCGTCACCCTAACCTTCACCCTAAACCTAACCCTCACCCACACCCTAAACCTCACCCTCAACCAAACCTGAACCCTAAAACTCACCGTAACCCTAACCCTAACCCTTACCTAACTGAAAACCTCAACCTCAACCTCACACTATCCCTAACCCCAACCCTCAGCCTAACCCTAACCCTAACCCTCACACTTCCCCTCACTCTAACCCTAAACCTCACCCTCACTGTAACACTAACCCTCACCCATACCTTAAACCTAACTCTAAATCTCACCCTAACCCTAAACCTCACACTCACCCTCACCCTAACACTAACCCTAACCATTACCCTAAACCTAACCCTAACCCTAACCCTCACCCTAACACTTACTCTAACCCTAAAGTCACCCTCATGCTTACCATCACTGTGAACCTAACCCTAAACCTATCCCTCACCTTAACTCTCACACTAACCCTAATCCTCATCCTAACGCTAACTCAAACTCTCACCCTAACCCTCACGCTATACCTAACCCTAAACCTAACCCTCACCCTAACCCTAACCATAACCATAACCGTCACTCTCACCCTAACATTAAACCTCACCCTAACCCTCAACCTAACCCTCACCCTAACCCTTACCCTCAACCTAACCCTCACCCTAAATCTAAACCTCACCCTCACCCTATCCCTCAACCTAACCCTTACTCTCACCCTAACCGAAAACCTAACCCTAACCCTAACCCTCACCCTAACCCTAACCCTAACCCTCACATTCACCCTAACCCTTAATCTAACACTAAACCTAAACCTCACCCTAAACCTAATGCAAAACCTAAACCTCACCCTCACCCTCACCCTTACCTAACCCTTAACCTCAACCTAGCCCTTACCCTAACTCTAACCTTAACCCTAAACCTCACACTAACCCTAACCCTCACTCTAACCATAACCCAACCCAGCACCCTAGCCCTCACTCTATCACTAACCCTAACCCTAAACCTCACACTAAACCAAACAGTTACCCTAACACTCACCCTCACCCTAAACCTCACAGTCACCCTAACACTCAAACTAAATCTAAACCTCACCCACACCATAAACCTCACCCTCACGAAACCTCACTCTCACCCAAACACTCAACCTCACCCCAAACATCAATGTAAACCTAACCCTCACTCTAACCCTAACCCTAATCCTCAACCTAACCCTAAACCTCAACCTAAACCTAAACCTACCCCTCATACTCACCCTCACTTTCACACTCAGGCTAACCCTAAACCTAGCCCGCACCCTCACCCTAACCCTCATACTAACGTTAAGCCTAACCCTATAACTGTCCCTCGTCCTAATGCTCACCCTAACCCTTACCCTCACCCTAACCCTAACCCTAAACCTAACCCTCACACTAACCTTAACCCTCACACTAACCCTAAGTCTACCCCACAACCTAACCCTCATACTAACTCTAACCGTAACCCTAACACTCACCCTAACCCTAACCCTACTACTACCCCTAACCCGCACCCTGAACATAACCCTCATACTCACCCTCACTCCCAGCCTAATCCTCACCCTAACCCTAATCCTAACCCTAACCCTAACCATCATCCTAACTCTAACCCTAACCCAACCCTAACCCTCACCCTCACCCTCACCCTAATCCTAACCCTAACCCTAACCCTAACCCTAACCCTCAAACTAACCCTAACCCTAACCCTCAACCTCAACCTATCCCTACTCCTAACCCTCACACTAACCCTCACCCTAACCCTAACGATAGCCCTAACCCTAACCCTCAACCTAAACCTCACCCTCACACTTACCTTTACCCTAACCCTTACTCTAATCCTAAACCTCACACTAACCCTAACCCTAAACATAACACTAACCCTCACCTTCATGCTCACCCTAAACCTAACGCTAACCCTAACACTCGCCCTCACCCTCAGCCTAACCCTAATCCTCACACTCAGATTCACCCTAAACCTCGCCCTCACCCTCATCCTCACTCTAACACTAACCCCAACCCTCAGCCTCATCCTAACCCTCACACTAATATTAACCCTAAACCTCACCCTCACCCTAACACTAAACCTAAACCTAACCCTCACCCTAACAATCATCCTAAACCGAATGCTAACCCTAAATTTCACCCTAACCCTAACCCTCACCCTAACACTTACCCTCACCTTAATATTAACCCTAACCCTAACCCTAACCCTAACCCTAACCCTAACCCTAACACTCACACTAAACCAATCCCTCAGCCTAACCGTCAGCCTAACCCTAAAACTAACCCTAATCCTCATGCTATCCCAATCACTAACCCTCATCCTCACCCTCACCCTAACCCTCACCCTAACCCTAACATTAACCCTAACCCTCACCCTAACCCTAACCCTCACCATGATCCTAACCCTTACCCTAACCCTAACACTAACACTAACAAAAACCCTTAACCTAACACTCACATTAACCCTAAACTTAACCCTAAACCTCCCCATAACCCTAATCCTAACCCTAACTCTCACCCTCACCCTAACACTTACCCTCACCCTAACCCTCACCCTAACCCTAACCCGAAAACTTAGCCTCACCCTAACCCTCATCCTAAACCAAATGCTAAACCTAAACTTCACCATAACCCTAACTTTCACCCTAACCCTAATATTAACACTAAACCTAACCCTAACCTTCACACTAAACCTATCCCTCAGCTTATCCCTAACCCTACCCATCAGCCTAACCCTCACTCTAACCCTAAACCTAACCCTAATCCTCACCTGATCCCTAACCCTAACCCTCACCCTCACCCTCACCCTAGCCCTAACCCTAACACTAAACTTAACCCTAACCCTCACATTCATACTAACCCTCAACCTAAACCTAACCCTGCCCCTCAGCCTAACCCTCACCCTAAACATAACCCTAACCCTCAACCTAACTCTCATCCTAAATCTAAACCTAAAACTAAACCTCACCCTAACCCTAACCCTAAACCTCACCCTAACCCTCACCATAACCCTAACCCTAACCCTCACCGTCACCCTAACCCTCACTGTCAAAATAAACCTCATCCTACCCCTAACCCTCACACAAACCCTAAACCTAGGCCTCACCCAAACCCTAATTCTCACCCTCAACCTCAAAATCACTCTAACCCTAACCCTCCCCCTAACCCTAACCCTCACCCTCACACTCACCCTCACCCTGAGACTAACCCTAACCCAGCACTAATCCTAAAACTATCCCTCACCCTCACCCTAACCCTAAACCTAACCCTCACCCTAAACCTAACCCTAACCCTACCCCTCACCCTAACCCTAAACCTCACTCTAACCCTAAACCTCACCCACACACTTAAACTCAAACTAAGCCTACCCTTAAAGCTAACACTAATCCTAACCCTAAACCTCACCCTCAGCCTCACACTAACCCTCAGCCTAAACCTCACTCTAGCACTAATCCTAAATCTGGCCCTCAACCTCACACTCACCCTAACCCTCATCCTAACCCAAACCCTAAACTTAACCCTAACCCTCAACCTCACCCTCACCCTAACCCTAACCGTAAACCTAAACCTAACCTTCACCCTAACCCTCATTCTAACCCTATTGCTAACCCTAACCATCACCCTAAACATATCCATCAACCTAACTCTTACCCTCATTCTAACCCTAACCCTAACTCTCACCATCAACTTAACAGTAACCCTAATCATAACGCTCACCCAGATCCTAACCCTAACCCTAACCCTCACCCTCAGCCTAGGCCTAACACTCACCCTCACCCTAAACCTTAACCTAACCCTAAACCTAACCTCACCCTAAACCTCATCCTAAAACTAATGCTAACCCTAAAACTCGCCCTAACCCTAACCATCACCCTAAATCTTACCCTCAACCTAACCCTAACCCTAACCCCCACCGTCACCCTAACCCTCACCCTAAACCTAAAACTAACCCTAACCCTAACCCTCAACCTAACCATCACCCTAAATCTAAACATAACCCTAACCGTAACCCTAACACTCACCGTAACCTTACCCCGAAACCTAACCCTCACGGTCAACTGAAACCTCACCCTAAATATAATCCTCACCCATACCCTAAACCTAACCCTAACAATCACCCTCAGCCTAAACCTAACACGCACCCTCACGCTAACCCTTAACCTAACCCTAAACCAAACCTCACCCTAACCCTAATGCTAACCCTAACCCTCATCCTCACCCTAAACCTCACCCTAAACCTTAACCTCAACCTAACCCTAACCCTAACCCTAACCCTAACCCTCACACTAAACCTAAACCTCACCCTAACCCTAACTCAACCACTCACCCTAACCTTCACCCTATCCCTAACCCTAAACCTAACCCTCACCCTAACCCTCACCATTACCCTAACACTCACCCTAAGCCTAACCCTCAACCAAACCTTAACCCTTACCCTGACACGTACCCTCACCCTCACCCAAAACTTCACCCTCACCCTAACCCTAAACCTCAGCCAAACCCTCAACCTAACCCAACCCTCACCCTAAACCTAAACCTAAACCTAACCCTCACCCTCATCCTAACCCTCACTCTAACCGTTACCCTCACCCTAACCCTAAAACAAACCCTAAGCCTAACCCTCACCCAAACCCTAACCGTCAACCTAACTCTAACCCTTACCCTCCCCCTAACCCTAACAATAACCCTAACCCTACCCCACACACTAACCCTAACCCTAACTCGAATCCTAACCCTCACCATAACCCTAACCCTAACCCTCATCCAACCCTTCACCCTAATTCAAAACCTAACCCTCGCTCTCACACTCACCCTCACCCTAAACCTTACCATCACCCTAACCCTCACCGTAACCCTAACCCTCACCCTCACACTCACCCTAACCCTCACTCTAACCCTTACCCACACCTAACCCTCACCCTAAACCTAAGCCTAACCCTAAACCTAAACCTCACAGTCACCCTAACCCTCACCCTAAGCCTAACCCTGACATTAAACCTAACACTCAACCTAACCCTCACCCTAAAACTTGCCCTAACCTTAACCCTAACTATAACCCTTACCCTAATCCTAAACTTAACCCTCACCCTCACCATAAAATTTAACCTAACCCTAAACCTAACCCTCACCTTAAACCTCACCCTTATCCCTTATGCTAAGCCTAACCCTCACCCTCAACCTCAACCTAATCCTCATCCTAAACCTTAACCTCACCCTAACCTTAAACCTAGCACAAACCCTCACACCAACCCTAACCCTCACATTAACCCTAACACAACCCCTCACCCTAACCCTTACCCTATCCATAAACCTAACCCTATCCCTCACCCTAATGCTAACTGTAACCCTAACACTCACTTCACCCTAACCCTCACTGTCACCCTAACACTCACCCTAACACTAACCCTCACCCAAACCCACACCCTCACCCTATACATCAACCTAACCCTAACACTCACCCTAACACTAACCCTCACTCTCACCCTCACCCTAATCCTCACCCTAACCCTAACCCTATCCCTTACCTAACTGAAACACTCACCCTTACCCTCACACTAACCCTAACCCTATGCCTCAGCCTAACCCTCAACATAACCCTAACTCTCACCCTCAACCTATAACTAAGCCTAACCCTAACCCTTAACCTAAACCTCAACCTCACCCGAATCTGAAACCTAACCCTTAGCCTCACCGAAAACTTAACATTAACCCTAACCCTAACCCTCACACAAACCCTAACCCTCACCCTAACCCTAACACTAACACTAATCCTAACCCTCACCCTAACCCTAACCCTAACCCTAACCCTCACCCAACCGCTCAACCGAACCCTAAACCAAACCTTCACCCGCACTTTAAACCTCACCCTAAACATTAACCTCAGCCTGATCCTGAACCTAACCCTAACACTAACCCTCACTGTATCCCTTACCCTTACCCTAATCCTAAACCTATCCCTAACCCTAAACCTCACACTAACCCTAACGCTCCACCTAACTCTAAACCTTACCCTCACCTAAACCTAACATTAACCCTAACCCTAACACACACACTATCCCTAACACTCCACCTAACCCTAACCCTAACACTAACCCTAACTCTCACCATAACCCTAAACCTAACCATCAACCAATCCCTCACCCTAATTCTAGCCATAACTCTCGCCCTCACCCTAAACCTCACCCTAAACCTCACCCTAAACCTTACCCTAAGTTTAAGCCTCACCATTACCCTAACCCTAACCCTCACCCTCACACTCACCCTAAGAATCACTCTAACCTTTACCCGTACCTAAACCTCACCCTAAACCTAAGCCTAACCCTAACCCTATCCCTCACCATCACCCTAACCCTCACCCTAACATTAACCCTGACATTAACCCTAACCCTGAACCTAACCCTCACCCTAACCCTAAACCTAACTCTCACACTCACCCTAACACTTAATCTAACCCTAAACCTAACCCTCACCCTAACCCTCACCCTAACCCTTATGTTAACCCTAAACCTAACCCTCATCCTAAACCTTAACCTCACCCCAACCCTAACCCTAACCCTAACACTCACACTAACCCTAACCCTCAACTTAACCCTAATCCATCCCCTCACCCTAACTCTCACCCTATCCCTAAATCTAAACCTAACCCTAACCCTAACCCTAACCCTAAACCTCACCCTAACTCTCACCCTAACAGGAACCCTAACCCTCACCCTCACCCTAACCCTTAACATAACCCTAAACCTAACAATCAACCTAACCCTCACCCTAAACCTTACGCTAACCCTAACCCTAACCCTCACCGTAACCCTCATCCTAAACCTTAACCTCACCCTAACCCTAAACCTAACCCTAACCATCACACTAACCCTAACCCTCACCTTAACCCTAACCCAATCCTTCACCCTAACACTCACCCTATCCCTTAACCTAAACCTAAACCTCACTCTAACCCTAACCGTAACCCTAAAACTCTCCCTCACCCTAACCCTCACCGTCACCCTAACAGTCACCGTAAACCTAACGCTCAACCTAACCCTAACCCTCACACTAACCCTAACCCTTACCCTCACCCTCACCCTAATCCTCATCTAAACCAATCTCTAGCCCTTACCTAACTGAAACCCTCACCCCCATCCTCACACTAACCCTAACCCTACACCTTAGCGTAACCCACAACCTAATCCTATACCTCATCCTCGCCCTATAGCTAACCATAACCCTAAACCGTACCCTAAACCTCAACCTCACCCTAACCCGAACACTAACCTTTACCCTCGCTCTAACCATAATATTAAACGTAACCCTAACCCTCACACAAACCCTAACCCTCACCCTAACCCTAACCCTAACACTAATCCTAAGCCTAACCCTAAGCCTAAAACTAAACCAAACCCTCATTCTCAGCCTCACTCTCACCCTCAGCCTAAACCTAAACCTAACACTAATCCTATCCCTAACCCTCACCCTCAAGCTCACCCTAAACTTAAACATAACCCTAACCCTCACTGGCACTCTCAGCCTAACCTTAACCCTAACACTAAATCTAATTCTAACCCAAACCCAAAACCTCAGACTCACCCAAAACCTCACGCTCAACCTCAACTTAACCCTAACCCTAACCCTTAGCTTCACCCTAACCCTAACCCTCACCCTAACCTTAACCCTAACCCTCACTCTAACCTTTAACTTCACCCTAATATTAACCTAACCCTAACCCAAACCCTCACACTAAACCTATCCCTCACTCTAACCCTAACCATACCCATCAACCTAACCCTCACTCTAACCCTAACTCTAACCCTAATCCTCACCCTATCCCTACTCCTAACTCTCACCCTCACCCTCACCATAGCCATGACACTAAACCTAACCCTAACACTAATCCTCACCCTAAACCTCACCCTAACCCTATCCCTAACACTAATCCTAATACTAACCAAACCACTCACCTTAACCTTCACACTAACCCTAAACATAAACCTAACCCTCCCCATAACACCAAACCAAACTGTAACATTCACCCTCACCCTATCACTCACCCTAACACTTACCCTCAACATAACCCTCACCCTAAACCAAACCCTAACCCTAACCCTCACCCTAACCTTCACACTAACCCTCATCCTAACTCTTAACCTCACCCTAACCCTAACCCTATCCTCACATTAACCCTAACCCTCAACCTAACCCTAACCCAACCCCTCACCCTAACCCTCACCCTATCCCTAACACCAACCCTAAACCTAACGATAAACCCAACACTCACCATCACCCTAACCCTCACCCTAACCCTAACGCTAACCCTAACCCTCACCCTCACCCTAAACTTTAACCTCACCCTAACCCTACCCCTAATCCTAACCCTAACCCTCACACTAACCCTAACCCAACCCCACATCCTAACCCTCACCTTAACCCTAAGGCTATCCCTAAACCTCACCCTCACCCTAACCCTTAACCTGAGCCTAACCCTAAACTTAACCGTCACCCTAACCCTCACCCTTTCCCTAACCCGACCCCAAACCCTAACCCTCAATCTATCCCTAAACCTAACCCTAACCCTAAACCTAATCCTTACCTTCACCCTAACACTCACCATCAGCCTAACCCTCACCATCACCCTAACACTCACGCTAACAATAACCCTCACGCACATGCTAACCCTCAACCTCACCCGAACCTTCACCATCACGCAAAACCTCACCCTCAACCTAACCCTAACCCTAAGCTTAACCCTAAACCTAACCCTCACCCTAACCATCACCCTCACCCTAATCCTCACGCTAACTCTAACCCTAACCATTACCTAACTGTAACCCTCACTCTCACCCTCACCCTAACCCTAAACCTAAACCTACACCTCAGCCAAACCACAACCTAACCCTAAACTTCACCCTCACCCTATTCCTAACCCTAAACATAAGCCTTACTCTAAACTTCACCCTCACCTGAATACTCACCCTAACCCTTACCCTCACCCTAAGTTAATATTAACCCTAACCCTGACCCTCACACTAACCCTAACCTTAAGCCTAACCCTTACCCAGCCCATCAACCTAACCCTAACGCTATCCTTCACCCTCATCTCAACACTCACCCTAAACCTTACCTGCACCCTAACCCTCACCCTAACCCTAACCCTAAACCTCACACTAACCCTAACACTCACCCTAACCCTAACATTTACCCTAACCCTAAACCTAACAATCACCCTAACCCTAACCCTAACATGCACCCTAACCCTCAGAATAACCTTAACACTAATCCTCAACCTCACCCTAACCCTCACCCTAAACGTTACCCTAACCCTCACCATGACCCTAAGCCTCACCCTACCCCTAACCCTAACCCTCACCCAACACTTAACCCTAACCCTAACCCTAACACTAAGGGTAACCATTACCGTCACCCTAACCCTCACCCTAACTCTAACCCTAACATTAACCCTAACCCTCAACCTAACCCTCACCCTAAACCTAACCCTAACCCTAACTGTCACCCTAACCGTCACCCTAACCATTACCCTCACCCTCACCCTACCTCTAACCCTAATCTTAAACCTAACCCTCACTCGCAGCCTCACCCTCAGCCTAACCCTAATACAAACCCTCACCCTAACCTTCATCCCAACCCTAATGCTAAACCTAACCCTCACTCTAAACCTAACCCTCACCCTAACTCTTACCCTCACCCTTCCATTAACCCTAACTCTAACCCTGCCACTAACAATAAACCTATCCCTCATCCTAACCCTAACCCTAGCCCTCAGCCTAACACTCACCCTGGCCCTAACCCTAACCCTAACCCTCACACTAAATCTCCCCCTAAACCTAACCCTAACCCTAAACTTCCCTTCCTCCTCAGCCTAACCCTAAACCTAATCCTAATCCTAAACCTAACCCTCACCCTCACACTCACCCTAAACCTCAGTCGAAACCTGACTCTCACATATCCCTCACCCTAAACCTAACCCTAATCCTAACCCTCACCCTAAAACTCACCCTATCCTTAACCCCAACCCTAATGCTCACGGTAACCCTAACTGTAACGCTAAATCTCACCCTCACCCTAACCCTCACCCTAACCCTAACGCTAAACCTAACCCTCACCCTCACCCTAACCATTAACCTCACCCTAACCCGAAACCTAATCCTAACCCTAACCCTCACACTAACCCTAACCCTCACTCTAACCATTACCCTCACCTAACCCTCAGCCTAAACCTAATCCTAACCCTAAACTTCAACCTTACCCTCACCCTCACCCTAATCCTAACCATAACCATAACCCTAATTCTCATCCTAAACCTAAGGCTAACCCTAACCCTCACCCTAACCCTAACCCTCACCCTAACTCTTACCCTCACCCTAACATTAACCCTAACTCTAACCCTACCACTCACAATAAACCTATCCTTCACCCTAACCCTAACAATAGCCCTCAGCCTAACCCTCACTCTGACCCTAACCCTTACCCTAATACTCACCCTATCTCTAACCCTCACTCTAAATCTCCCCCTAAACCTAACCCTAATCCTAAACTTCACCATCCCCCTCAGCCTAAACCTAACCTTAACCCTAATCCTAACCCTAACCCTCAGCCTCACACTCAACCTAATCCTCAGTCTAAAAATTACCCTCACCTAACGCTCACCCTAAACCTAAGCCTAAACCTAAAACTCACCATAACCCTCACCCTAACCCTAAACATAACCCTAACCCTCACCCACACCCTCTCCTTAATACTCACCATAACCTTTACCCTCATTCTCACCCTAACCCTAACCCTAACCCTAACTCTCACCCTAAACCTAACCCTAAGCCTCACCCTCACACTCACCCTAACCCTCACTCTAACCCTTGCCCTCAACCTAACACTCACCCTAAACCTAACCCGAACCCTCACCCTAAACCTAACCCACACCCTATCACTAACCCAACCCTAACCCTCACCTTAACCCTAACTATAACGCTAACACTCACCCTCACCGTAAACCTCACCCTAACCATAACCCTCATCCTCAACCTAATCCTTAAACTAACCCTAAACCTAACCCTCACCCTAAACCTCACTCTAACCCTTACGCTAACCCTAACCCTCACCCTCACACTAACCCTCATCCTAAACCTTAACCTCACCCTAACCCTAAACCTAACCCTAACCCTCACACTAACCCTAACCCTCACCTTAACCCTAACCCAACCCCTCACCTTTACCCTCACACTATTCCTAACCCTAACCCTAGCCCTCACCCTAACCCTAACTGTAACCCTAACACGCAACCTCACCCTAACCCTCACCGTTACCCTAACACTCACCCTCACCCTAACCCTCACCCAAACCCTCACCCTCACCCTATACATCAACCTAACTCTAACTCTCACCCTAACCCTAACACTAACTCTCATCCTAACCCTAATCCTCACCCTAACACTAACCCTAACCCTTACCTAAATGAAACCCTCACCCCCACCCTCACACTAACCCTAACCCTCAACCTAACCCTAACCCTCACCCTCACCCTAACACTAACCCTAACCCTTACCCTAACACTAACCCTAACCCTCAGCCTAACCCTCAACATAACCCTAACCTTCACCCTCACCCTATAACTAACCCTAACCCTGTTGTCCTAAACCTCAACCTCACAGGAACCCAAAACCTAATCCTTACCCGCACACTAAACCTAACATTAACCCTAACCCTAACCCTTACACAAACACTAACCCTCACACTAAAACTAACCCTAACACTAATCCTAAGCCTCATGCTAACCCTTAACCTAACCCTAACCCTCACCCACCCCCTCAACTGAACACTAACCCTAACCATCACCCTCACCCTAACCCTCACCCTAAATCTTAAACTCACCCTGACCCTGAACCTAACCCTAAACCTAACTCTCACCCTAACCCTCACCCTAACCCAAACCCTAACTCTATTCCTCACCCTCATACTAACGCTCACCCTAATCCTAAACCTTACCCTATCCCTTACCCTTACCGTAATCCTAAACCTAATCCGAACCTTAACACTCACACTAACCCTAACCGTCAACCTAACTCTAACCCTTACCTTCACCCTAACCCTAACATTAACCCTAACCGTACCCCACAAACTAACCCTAACTCTTACCCTAACCCTAACCCTAACACGAATCTTAACCCTCACCGTAACCCTAACCCTAATCCTCATCCAACCCCTCACCCTAATTCAAACCCTAACCCTTGCCCTCAACCTAAACCTCACCCTAAACCTTACCCTCACCCTACCCTTCACCCTAACCCTAACCCTCACCCTAACACTCACCCTAACCCTCATTCTAACTCTTACCCTCAACTAACCCTCACCCTAACCCTAACCCTCTCCCTCACACTCACCCAAAACCTCACTCTAACCCTTACCTTCAACTAACCCTCACCCTAAACCTAAGCCTAACCCTAAACCTAACCCTCACAGTCACCCTAACCATCACCCTAACCCTAACCCTGACATGAACACTAACCCTCAACCTAACCCTCACCCTAAACCTAAGCCTAACCCTAACCCTCACCCTAACCCTCACCCTAAATCTAAATCTAAACATCACCCTCACCATAACCCTTAAACTAACCCTAAACTAACCCTAACCCTCACCTTAACGCTAAGCCAAACCCTCACCTTAACCCTCACCCTATCCCTAACCCTACCCCTAACCCTCAACCTAATCCTAACCGTAACCCTAACAGTCACCCTCACCCTAACCCTCACCCAAACCCTCATCCTCACCCTATACATCAACCTAACCCTAACTCTCACCCTAACCTTAACCCTAACTCTCACCCTCACCCTAATCCTCACCCTTACCCTAACCCTAACCCTTACCTAAATGAAACCCTCACCCTCACCCTCACACTAACCCTAACCCTACCCCTCAGCCTAACCCTCAACCTAACCCTAACCCTCACCCTCACCCTATAAATAAGCTGAAACCTAACCCTTACACTAAACCTCAACTTCACCCGAACCTAAACCCTAAAACTTACACTAACCCTAACCCTAACATTAACCCTAATCCTAACCCTCACACAAACCCTAAACCTCACCCTAACACTAACCCCAACACTAAATCTAACCCTCACCCTAATCCTAACCCTAACCCTAACACTTACCCTAACACTCACACTAACCCAAACCCTAACTCTAGTCCTCTCTCATCCTAACCCTAACCCTAAACCGAACACACACCCTATCCCTTACCCTGACCCTAATCCTAAATCTAACACTAACCCTAACCCTCACACTCACCCTAACCCTCAACCTAAACCTAACCCTTACCCTCACCCTTACCCTAACATTAACCCTAACCCTAACCCACACACTAACAGTAACCCTCACGCTTACCTAATCATAACACTAAACCTAACCCTCACAACCCTCACCCTAACCATCACCCAACCCCTCACTCTAATTCTAACCCTAACCCTGCCCTCACCCTAACCCTCACCCTAAACCTAACCCTAACCCTAACCCTCACCCTCACCCTCACCCTAACCCTAACCCTCTCCTAACCCCACCCCCTAACCCTAACCCTAAACCTAATCCTAAGCCTAAGCCTAAAGTTAACCCTAAACCTTACCCTGATCCTCACACTCACCCTCACCCTCAGCCTAGCCCTAACCCTAACCCTAATCCTAAACCTAACCCAAACCTCAGACTCACCCTAAACCTCATGCTCACCCTCCCCCTCCCCCTAAATCCAACCCTAACACTTAGCATCACCCTAAACCTAACCCTCACCATAACCTTATCCCTCATCCTCACCCTCATCCTAACCCTAACCCTCACGCTATCCCTTACCCTAATCCTCATCCTAAACCTAATGCTAACCCTAACCCTCACCCTCTCCCTATCCCTCACCCTAACCGTTAACTTCACCCTAATATAAACCCTAACACTAAGCCTAACCTTCAAACTAAAACTATCCACCATCCTAACCCTACCCCAACCCGTCAGCCTAACCCTCACTCTAACCCTAACCCTAAACCTAACCCTAATCCTCACCCTACCCATAAACCTAACCCTCACCCTCACACTTGCCCTCACACTAAACCTTACCATAACCCTAAACCTCACCCTAAGCCTAACCCTCACCCTCACCCTAACCCTCAACCTAACACTAACCCTAACAGAAACCAAAACCCTCAACCTAGTGCTCACACTAACCCTAAACCCAAACCTAACCCTTCCCATAACCCCAACCTTAACCTCATGCTCCCCCTCCCTCTCCCCCTAAACCCAACCCTAACACTTAGCGTCACCCTAACCCTCACCCTAACCATTACCTTTACCCTCACCCTAACCCTCACTGTAGCCCTAAACCTAACCTGCACCCTCACCCTAATCCTCACCCTAAACCTTACCCTCACCCTCACCCTTACACTCAAACTAACCCTAAACCTCAACCTAACTCTAACCCTAACCGAAACCCTAGACCTCACCCTAACCCTAACTCTAACCCTCAGCCTCACAAACATCTTAACTCTCACCTTCACCCGAAATCTCACCCTCACCCTAACACTCAGTCTCACCCTAAAACTCACCCTAAACCTAACCCTCAGCCTAACCCTAACCCTAACTAACCTCACCATGACCCAAATACTCACCCTAACCCTCACCATCACCCTAATCCTCACCCTAAACCTAACCTAACCTAAACCCTCACCCTCATCCTAAACTTCACCATAACCCTAGCCCTCACCCTAACCCTAACCCTAACCCTAACATTAACCCTTAAACTAAACCTAATCCTCACCCTCACCCTCACCCAATCACCCACACTAAACCTAAACCTAACACTTACCCCTCACCCTTACCCTTACCCTCACCCTAACATTCACCCTCACCCTCACTCTAAACCTAACACTCACCCTAAACCTAACCCTCACACTAACACTAATACTAACACTAATCCTCACCTTAAACCTAACCCTAACCCTAACCCTCACCCACACACTCTCCCTAACCCTCATCGTAACCCTTAACCTCACCCTAACCCTCACACTAACCCTAACCCTTACCCTAACACTAACCCTCCCCCTCCTCCTTCCCCTCCCCCATACCCTAACGCTAACCGTAACCCTCAACCTAATCCTAAGCCTAACCCTCATCATCACCCTAACCCTTACCCTCACCCAAACCCTCACACTGACGCTAAACCTCAGCCTCAACCAAAACATCACGCTAACCCAAACCCTCATCCTAACCCTTATCCCTAACCCTCACACTAAATCTAACCCTCCCTCTAACCCTTAAACTCAACCTTATCCTCAACCTAACCATAACCTTAACCCTTACCTAAACCAAACCCTCACCCTCAACCTAACCCAAACCCTCAACATAGCCCTCACCCTCACCCTAACCCTAACC
The DNA here is from genome assembly GCF_024711535.1 of Dipodomys merriami. Lineage (NCBI taxonomy): Eukaryota > Metazoa > Chordata > Mammalia > Rodentia > Heteromyidae > Dipodomys > Dipodomys merriami. The sequence goes on from NW_027206157.1 coordinate 4,269,650, forward strand.
CTATCCCTCACCCTCATACTCACCCTCACCCTCACCCTAACCCTAACCCTAAACCTAATCCTAACCCTAAACTTCACCCTCAGCCTAACCCTCAACCTAACCTTAATCCTAACCCTAGCCATAACCATTACCCTAACCCTAACACTCACCCTACCCCTCATCCTAACCCTAACACTAACCCTCACCCTCATCCTAACATTCACCTTAACCCTTAACCTAAACCTAAACCTCACTCTCACCGTCACACTAACACTCAAACTAACGCTAACCCTCACCCACACCTTAACCCTCACCCTCACCCTAACTCTCAACCTCACCCTAAACATCATCCTCACATTGACCATAACCCTAACCCTAACCCAAACACTCACCCTAACCCTAACACTAACCCTAACCCTCATGCTCACCCTAAACCTAACCCTAACCCTCAATCTAACGCTCACCCTAACCCTAACCCTAACCCTAAACCTCAATCTCATCCTAAAACTCACCCTAACCCTTACCCTCACACTAAACCTATTCCTATCCCTAAACCTAACCCTCACACTAACCCTAACCCTCACCCTAACCATAACCCTACCCCTCATGCTAACCCTCAACCTATCTCTAACCATAACTCTAAACCTAACCCTATCCCTTACCTAAATCGAACCCTCATGCTCACCCTCACCCTAACCCTAACCCACACACTAACCCTAACATTTACCCTCACCCTAACCCTCACCCTCTAGCTAAACCTATACCTAAACCTTACCTTAACGAAACCCTCACCCTCACCCTCACCTTCTCCCTAAACCTAACCCTAACCCTCACCCTCACCCTAACACTCACACTAAAACTTACCCTCACACTCACCCTAAACCTAACCCTAATGCTAGCCCTCAAACTAACCCCAACACTCACCCTAACACAAAACCTAACACTAACCCTAAACCTCACCCTAACCCTCACCCTGACCCTAAGCATAAACCTAATTCAAACCCTCACCCTCACGCTAAACCTAAACGTCAACCTAACCCTCACCCTAACACTAACCCTAAACCTCACCCTAACCCTAAGCATAAACCTAATCCAAACCCTCACCCTCACCCTAAACCTAAACGTCACCCTAACCCTCACCCTCACCCTAACCCTAACCCTCATCCTTACCCTAACACTCACCCTCACTATAACCAAAACCAAACCCTAAACCTCACCCTAACCCTAAACCTAACCCTCATTCCCACCTTAACACTCACGCTCACCCTAAACTTAACCCTAACCCTAACCCTCACACTAACCCTAACCCTACCCCTGACACTAAGCCTCAACATAAACCTAACCCTAATCCTAACCCTCATCGTAACCCTAACCTTCACCCTCACCCTCACCCTCACCCTCACCCTAATCCTAAACCTACCCTTCACCCTAAACCTCATCCTCACCCTAAACCTAAACCTAACCCTTACCCTCAAGCTCAACCTAACCCTAAACCTCACCCTAAACCTTAAGCTCACCCTACCCTAAACCTAAAACTAAACCTAACCCTCACCCTAAACCTCACCCTAAGCCTAAACCTAACCTTCACCCTCCCCCTCAACCTAACCCTAATCCAAACCCTAAACCTCAACTTCAGCCTAACACTCACCCTAACACTTACCATCACCCTAACCCTCACCCTTACCCTAACCCTTTCTCTAAACCTAAACCTACCCTAACTCTCACCCTCACCCTAATCCTAACCCTCACCCTCACCCTCACCCTAACCCTAACCCTACCCCTCACCCTAAACCTCATCTAACCCTAACCCTAACCCTAACACTCATAGTAACACTAACCCTAAACCTAACCCTTACCCTCACCCTCACCTCAGACTAACCCTCACGCTACCCCTTACACTCACCCTACCATAACCCTAACCCTAAACCTAATTATAAACCTAACACTAACCCAAACCCTCACACTAAGCCTCCCCCTAAAACTAACCCAAAACCTAACCATAACCATCACCCTACCCCTCACCCTAAACCTAACCCTAAATCTCACCCTCACACTAACACTCACGCTAACCCTTACCCTCTCCCTAAGCATCACCCTCACCCTAACCCTCACCCTAATCCTAACCAAAACCCTAACCCTCACACTCACCCTAACCATAACCCTAACCCTAACCCTGATCCTAACCCTCAACCTAAAACTAACACTAACCCAAACCTCACACTCACCCTAAACCTTACCCAAAACATTACTCTCACCCTAACCACAATGCTTACCCTAACCCTCACGCTAACCCTAACGCTAATACTCACCCTCAACATAAACCTAACACTAACCCTAACCCTCACACTAACCGTAACACTTACCCTCAACCTAACCCTCACCCAAACGCTAATCCTCTCGCTAACCCTAAAACTAAACCATACATTACCGAAAACTTCAACATCATCCTCATCCTCACCCTAACCCTAACCATAACCTTCACCCTCACCCTAACACTCACACTAAACCTTACCCTCACACTAACCTTAAATCTAACCCTAATGCTAACTCTCATCCTAACCCTAACACTCACCCTAACCCTAAACCTAACACTAACCCTAAACCTGACCCTAACCCTCAACCTAACCCTAACCATAACCCTAACCCTAACCCTCACCCTCAGCCTAACCCTAAACCTAACCCTAACCGTCACCCTAATCCTCACCCTAACCCTAACCCTAACCCTAACCCGCATCCTATCCCTAAAACTCACCCTCACTATAACCCGAAGCCTAACCCGAAACCTCACCCTAACCCTAAACCTAACCCTCATCCTCAACCAAACACTCACTCTCACCCTTACCCTAACCATAATCCTAACCATCACACTAAACATAACCCTCACCCTAACCCTTACCCTAACCCTAACCCTCAACCTAACCCTAACCCTAAAGCTAACCCTAACTGTCACCCGAATCCTCACCCTAACCCTAACCCTAAACCTAACCCTCATCCTCACCCTAACACTCAAACTCACCCTAACCCTAACCATAATCATAACCATCACACTAACCCTAACACTCACCCTAACCCACAACGTAAACATAACCCTAATCCTAATGGTCATCCTAACCCTAACCCTCACCCGAACCCAAACCCTCACCATCACCCTAATCCTAAACCTAACACTCACCCTCACCCTCAACTTCAACCTAAACATAACCCTCACCCTAAATGTTACCCTCACCCTACCCTAACCCTAACAATAACCCGAACCCAAACCCTAACCCTAACACTCACCCAAACCCTAATCCTAGCACTTAACAAACCCTCATTCAAACCCTCACTCTCACCCTAATCATCTCACTAAACCTAACCCTAAAATTTAACCTAACCATAACCCTCCACCTCACCCTTACCCTAACCCTAACCCTAATCCTAACCCACACACTAACCCTTACCTTCACCCTAACCCAAAACCTAACCCTAACCCTACCTCTCACACTAACCCTAACACTCACCCTAAACTTAACCCTAAACCTAACCCTAAACCTAACCCTAAACCTCACCCTAACACTTATCCTCACCCTACTGTAACCCTAAACCTAACCCTAACTGTCTCCCATACCCTAACACTCACCCAATCCCTAAGCCTAACACTATACCTAACCCTCACCCTAAACCTTACCTAAACCTAGCCCTCACCCTACACCTCACCCTAACCCTAACACTAACACTATTACTCACTTTCAGCCTAGCCCTCACCCTAAACCTAATCCTAACCTTAACCCTCACCCTAACCCTAACCTTCACCCTAACCCTCACCCTCACCCCCACACTAATCCTCAGCCTAAACCTAACCCTAACATTAACCCTAACCTTCAACCTAACCCTCACCCTTACACTAACCCTAAACCTAAACCTAACCCTAACCCTGAGCCTAATTCTCACCCTAACCCTAACACTAACCTTAACCCTCACCCTCACCCTCACCCTATCCCTCACCCTCACCCTCACGCTAATCCTAATGCGAACCCTAACAATCACCCTAACCCTCACCCTAAAACTAATGCTAACCCAAACACTCACCCTCACCCTAACCCTCACCCGAAACCTTATCCTTACCCTAACCCTAAACTTAACCCTCACACTAAACCCAATCCTCACCCTAACCCTAATTCTACCACTCAGCCTAACCCTAACTGTAACCTTAAGCCTCACCCTATCCTTAACCCTAACCCTAACCCTCACCCTCACCCTAAACCTCACCCTAAGCATTAAACTCACCCTAACCACAATGCTAACCCTAACCCTCAAGCTAACCCTAACCCTAATCCTCACCCTCAACACAAACCTAACCCTAACCTTAACCCTCACACTAAACCTAACCCTCACCCTTACCCTAACCCTTACCGAAACCCTAACCCTAATCCTAACCTAATCCTAATCTGACCCTCACCCTCAAACTTACCCGCCAACTAACCCTAAACCTCAACCTAACCCTCACCGTCACCATCACCCTAAGCCTAACCTTAACCGTAACCTTAACCCTCACCCTAACATTAACCATAACACTCACCCTAACCCTCAACTTAACACTAACCCGAACCCTAACCCTCACCATCACGCTAATCCTCACCCTAACCCTTACCCTAATCCTAACCATAAAATTCACACTAAACATAACCCTCACCCTAACCCTTACCCTAACCCTAACCCTCAGCCTCATCCTAACCCTAAATCTAACCCTAACCGTCACCCTAACCCTAACCCTAACCCTAACCCTCAGCCTAACCTTCAAGCTCACCCTAATCCTCTCCCTAACCCTAACCCTAACACTTACCCTAAACATAACCCTCCCCCTCACCCGCACCCTAATCCTAATCCTAACCCTAACCCTCACCCTCAAACTCACTCTCACCCTCAGCCTAAACATAACCCGAACCCTAATCCTATCCTAACCCTAACCCTAAACATAACCCTAATCCTAACACTAACATTAACCATAACATTCACCCTAACCCTCACCTTAACACTAATCCTAACCCTAACCCTCAACCTCACGCTAACCCTCACCCTAACCTTTACCCGTAACGTAACCCTAACCCTCACACTAAACATAACCCTCTCCCTAACCCTAACCATACCCCTCACACTAAACCTCATCCTAACCCTAACCCTAAAACCAAACCACACCCTAAACCTAACCCTATCCATAACCCTCACCCTAACCCTCACCCTCACCCTCAGCCTAACCCTAATCCTAAACCTAACCCTCAGCCTCAACCTATCCCTAACACTAACCCTAACCCTAACCATAACCTCACCCTCAACATAAACCTAACCCTAACCCTAAACCTCACACTAAAACTAACCCTCACCCTTATCCTAAACCTTAGCTTAACACTAACCCTAAACCTAACCATCACTCTCACTCTAATCTTCACCCTAAACCTTACCCTCACCCTCACCTTTACCCTCAAACTAAGCCTAAACCTCAACCTAACCCTAACCCTAACCCAAACCCTCACCATCACCCTCACCCTAAGCCTAATCCTAACCCTGACCCTAACCCTAACCCTCACCCTAACCCTAACCCTCACCCTAACCCTAACCCCCACGGTAACCCTTAACCTCACACTAACACTCACCCTAACCCTAACCTTAACCCTTACCTTAACCCTCACACTTAACCTAAACCTAATCCTAACCCTCACCCTCATGCTCACCTTAACCGTCAGCCTAAACCTAACCCTATCCCTGAGACTAATCAAAAACCTCACACTAAACCTAACCCTGACCCTAACCCTAAACTGAACCCTAACCCTCACACTAAATGTAATGCTCACAATAACCCTAATCCTACCCCTCAGCCTAACCCTCACCCTAACCCTAACCATAACCTTAAGCCTCACCCTATCCCTAACCCTAACCCTAACCCTCACCCTCACCCTAAACCGTACCCTAAACATTACCCTCGCCGGGCGCTGGTGGCTCACGCCTGTAATCCTAGCTACACAGGAAGCTGAGATCTGAGGATCGCGGTTCAAAGCCAGCCTGGGCAGGAAAGACCATGAGACTCCTATCTCCGATAAATGACCAGAAAACCGGAACTGGCGCTGTAGCTCAAGTGGTAGAGCACTCGCCTTGAGCTGAAGAGCTGAGGGAAAGCGCCCAGTCCCAGAGTTCAAGCCCCACGACCGACAAAACAAAAACAAACAAACAAAAAACATTACCCTCACCCTAAACCCAATGCTAACCCTAACCCTAAAGCTAACCCTCACCCTAATCCTCACCCTCAACCTAAACCTAACCCTAACCCTAACCCTCACACTAAACCTAACCCCCATCTTAACCTAACCCTTACCGTAACCCTAACACTAATCCTAACACTCACCCTCACTTAATCCTCACCCTAAAATTGACCCTCACCCTCAACCTTACCTGCAAACTAACCCTAAACCTCAACCTAACCCTAACCCTAACCCTCACCATCACACTCACCCTAAGCCTAACCCTAACCTTAACCCTAACCCTAACCCTCACCCTAACCCTAACACTAACATTACCCATAACACTCACCCTAAACCTCACCTTAACACTAACCCTAACCCTAACACCCACCCTCACGCTAATCCTCACCCTAAACCTTACCCTCACCATAACCCTAACCCTCACACTAAACATAACCCTCACCCTAACCCTTAGCCTAACCTTAACCCTCAGCCTCACCCTAACCCTAAAGCTAACCCTAACCGTCACCCTCATCCTCACCCTAACCCTAACCCTAAACCTAACCCTCATCCGCACCCTAACACTCACCCTCACCCTAACCCTAATCCTAACACTAACATTAACCATAACCCTCACCCTAACCCTCACTTAACACTAACCCTAACCCTAACCCTCACCATCACGCTAATCCTCACCCTAAACCTTACCCTCACCCTAACCTTAAATTCACACTAAACATAACCCTCAACCTTACCCTAACCCTAACCCTCAGCCTCACCCTAACCCTAAAGTTAACCCTAACCGTCTCACTAAGCCTAACCCTAAACCTAACCCTTATCCTCACACTAACACTCACCCTCACCCTAACCCTAACCATAATCCTAAACCTCACACTAACCCTAAACCTCACCCTAAAACACAAGGTAAACCGTACCCTACTCCTAATGCTCATCTTAACCCTAATCTTCACCCGAACCCTCACCATCACCCTAATCCTAAACCTACCCCTCACCCTAACCCTCATCCTCACCCTAAACCTAACCCTAACCCTCACCATCAACTTCAACCTAACCCTAACCCTTCCCCTAAATCTTACCCTCACCCTAGCCTAACCCTAACAATAACCCGAACCCGAACCTTAACCCTAACACTCACCCAAACCCTAACACTAACACTAAACTGAACCCTCACTCAAAAACTCACGCTCACCCTAATCATCTCCCTAACCTTAACACTAAACCTTACCTAAACATAACCCTCACCCTCACCCTTACACTAACCCTAAACCTAATCCTAACCCTCACCCTAACCCTTACCCTCACCCTAACCCAAAACCTAACCCTAACCCTAACTCTCACACTAACCTTAACACTCACCCTAACCCTAACCCTAAACCTAACCCTCAAACTCACCCTAAACCTCACCCTAACCCTTATCCTTACCCTACTCTAACCCTAACCCTAACTGTCACCCTAACCCTAACACTCACCCAAACCCTAAGCCTAACACTAAACCTAACCCTCATCCTTAACCGCACCCAACCCTAACCCTCACCGTACACCTCACCCTAACAGTAACACTAACCCTAAAACTCACCTTCAGCCTAGCCCTCACCCTAAACCTAATCCTAACCTTAACCCTCACACTAACCCTAACCTTCACCCTAACACTCACCCTCATCCCCACCCTAATCCTCAGCCTAAACCTAACCCTAACCTTCAACCTAACGCTCACCCTTACACTAACCCTAAACCTAAACCTAACCCTAACCCTGAGCCTAATTCTCACCCTAAACCTAACCTTAACCCTCACCCTCACCCTCATCCTATCCCTCACCCTCACCCTCACGCTAATCCTAATGCGAACCCTAACAATCACCCTAACCCTCACCCTAAAACTAATGCTAACCCAAACACTCACCCTCACCCTAACCCTCACCCGAAACCTTATCCTTACCCTAACCCTAAACTTAACCCTCACACTAAACCCAACCCTCACCCTAACCCTAATTCTACCACTCAGCCTAACCCTAACTGTAACCTTAAGCCTCACCCTATCCCTAACCCTAACCCTAACCCTCACACTCACCCTAAACCTCACCCTAAACATTAAACTCACCTTAACCCCAATGCTAACCCTAACCCTCAAGATAACCCTAACCCTAATCCTCACCCTCAACACAAACCTAACCCTAACCCTCACACTAAACCTAAACCTCACCCTTACCCTAACCCTTACCGAAACCCTAAACCTAATCCTAACCCTCACCCTCACCCTAATCCTCACCCTAAAACTGACCCTCACCCTCAACCTTACCTGCAAACTAACCCTAAACCTCAACCTAACCCTAACCCTAACCCTCACCATCACCATCACCCTAAGCCTAACCCTTACCTTAACCCTAACCTTAAACCTCACCCTAACCCTAACCCTAACACTAACCATAACACTCACCCTAAACCTCACCTTAACACTAACCCGAACCCTAACCCTCACCATCACGCTAATCCTCACCCTAACCCTTACCCTCACCCTAAACCTAAAATTCACACTAAACATAACCCTCACACTAACCCTTACCCTAACCGTAACCCTCAGCCTCACCCTAACCCTAAAGCTAACCCTAACCGTCACCCTAACCCTAACCCTAAACTTAACCCTCATCCTCACACTAACACTCACCCTCATCCTAACGCACAACGTAAACCGAACCCTAATCCTAATGCTCATCCTAACCCTAACCCTCACCCGAACCTGAACCCTCACCATCACACTAATCCTAAACCTACCCCCCACCCTAACCCGCATCCTCACCCTAAACCTAACCCTAACCCTCACCATCAACTTCAACCTAACCCTAACCCTCACCCTAAATCTTACCCTCACCCTACCCTAACCCTAACAATAACCCGAACCCGAACCTTAACCCTAACACTCACCCAAACCCTAACACTAACACTAAATTGAACCCTCACTCAAACACTCATGCTCACCCTAATCATCTCCCTAACCCTAACCCTAATCCTTACCCTAAACATAACCCTCACCCTCACCCTTACACTAACCCTAACCCTAATCCTAAACCTCACCCTAACCCTTACCCTCACCCTAACCCAAACCCTAACCCTAACTCTCACACTAACCTTAACACTCACCCTAACCCTAACCCTAAACCTAACCCTCAAACTCACCCTAAACCTCACCCTAACCCTTATCCTTACCCTACTCTAACCCTAACACTAACCTTAACTGTCACCGTAACCCTAACACTCACCCAAACCCTAAGCCTAACACTAAACCTAACCCTCATCCTTAACCTCTCCCAACCCTAACCCTCACCATACACCTCACCCTAACCCTAACACTAAACCTGAAACTCACCTTCAGCCTAGCCCTCACCCTAAACCTAATCCTAACCTTAACCCTCACCCTAACCCTAACCTTCACCCTAACCCTCACCCTCACCCCCACACTAATCCTCAGCCTAAACCTAACCCTAACATTAAACCTAACCTTCAACCTAACCCTCACCCTTACACTAACCCTAAACCTAAACCTAACACTAATCCTGAGCCTAATTCTCACCCTAAACCTAAGTTAACCCTCACCCTCACCCTCACCCTATCCCTCACCCTCACCCTCACGCTAATCCTAATGCGAACCCTAACAATCACCCTAACCCTCACCCTAAAACTAATGCTAACCCAAACACTCACCCTCACTCTAACCCTCACCGAAACCTTACCCTTACCCTAACCCTAACCTTAACCCTCACACTAAACCTAACCCTCACCCTAACCCTAATTCTACCACTCAGCCTAACCCGAACCTTAACCTTAAGCCTCATCCTATCCCTAAACCTAACCCTAACCCTCATGCTCACCCTAAACATCAACCTAAACATTACCCTTACCCTAAGTGCAATGCTAACCCTAACCCTCAAGCTAACCCTAACCCTAATCCTCACCCTCAACACAAACTAAACCTAACCCTCACCCTTACCCTAACCCTTACCGAAACCCTAACCCTAATCCTAACCCTCACCCTCACCCTAATCCTCACCCTAAAACTGACCCTCACCCTCAACCTTACCCGCAAACTAACCCTAAACCTAAACCTAACCCTAAACCTAACCCTCACCATCACCCTCGCCCTAAGCCTAACCCTAACCTTAACCCTAACCCTAACATTAAACGTAAGACTCACCCTAACCCTCATCTTAACACTAAACCTAACCCTAACAATCACCCTCACACTAATCCTCACAGTAACCCTTAACCTCACCCTAACCCTAACCCTCACCCTAAACATAACCCTTACCCTAACCCTTACCCTAACCCTAACCCTCACCCTCACCCTAACCCTAACCCTAACCCTAACTGTCACCCTAACCCTAACCCTAACCCTAACTGTCACTCTAACCCTCACCCTAAACCTAAACCTCATCCTCACCCTAACCCTCACGGTAACCCTCACCTGAAACCTTACCCTTACCCTAACCCTAACCTTAACCCTCACACTAAACCTAACCCGCAGCCTAAAGCTAACTCTACCACTCAGCATAACTCTAAACCTAACCCTAATCCTCACCCTACCCTACCCCTAACCCTAACCCTCACCTTCACCCTAGCCCTCACCCTAAGCTTCACCCTAACCCTAACCATAACCCTAAACCTAACCCTAACACTCACCCAAAACCTAACCCTAACACTAAACCTAACACTCATCCAAACCTTCACCATCACCCTAATGCTCACCCTAACCTTTACCCTAACCTTTACCCTAACCCTAACACTCACCCTGACTCAAACTGCATGCTAACCCTCACCGTGACCATAATCCTCACCCTAAACCTAACCATAACATTTACCTAACCTAAACCCTCACCCTCACCCTCATCCTAACCCCCACCGTCACCCTATCCATAACCCTAACCATACTCCTCACCCTAACCCTCACACTAACACGAACCCTAACCCACACCCTCACCCTAACCTTCACGGTCACCCTAACCTTAATACTCACCCACACCCTAAACCTCACCTAAAACCTCACCCTCACCCTCACCCTAGCCCTCAACCTAACTCTAACTCTACCTTAAATCTAACCTTAAACCTAACCCACACCCTCACACTAAACCTAACCCTAAGCTTCACCCTAACCCTAACTCTCACCCCCACCCTAACCCTAAGCCTAACCCCAAACCTAACACTCATCCTAACCCTTACCCTCACCCTCACCCTCACCATAAACCTAACCCTAAGCCTCACCCTAACCATCACACTCACCCTAACCCATACCCGAAACCTAACCCGCACCTTCACCCTAACCCTAAACCTAATACTAACCCTCACCCAAAACCTAACCCTAACCCTCACCCTAACCCTAACGATAACCCTAAACCTCACCCTCATCCTAACACTCACCCTAACCCTTACCCTCACTCTAATCCTAATCATATCCCTAAACCTCACCCTCACACTAACCCTAAACCTCACCCTAACCATAACTCTTCCCCTCATGCTAATCCTCAACCTATTCCTAACCTTAACCCGAACCCTAACCCTATCCCTTACCTAACTGAAACCCTCATGCTCACCCTCACCCTAATCCTAACCCTCACCCTCACAATAACACTCACACTAACATTTACCCTCACACTAAACCTAAACCTAACCCTAATACTAACCCTCAACTAACCCTACCACTCATCCTAACCCTAAACCTTACACTAACCCTAAACCTCACCCTAACATTCAACCTAACCCTAACGATAACCCTAAACCTAACTCTAACTCTCCCTCTCACCCTAACCCTAATCCTAACCCTCACCCTCACCCTAACCCTTACCCTAACCCTAACCCTCACCCTCACCCTCACCCTAACCCTAAACCTAACCATAACGGTCACACTAACCCTCACCCAAAACCTAACCCTAAACCTAACCCTCATCCTCACCCTCACCATAATCCTAACCCTAATCCAAACCCTCACACTAACCCTAAGCCTCACACTAACACTTACCCTACCCCTCACCCTAACCCTCAAAGTAAATCTAACCCTAATCCTAACCCTCATTCTAACCCTAAACCCCACCCGAACCCTCACACTCACCATCACCCTAATCCTAAACCTACCCCTCACCCTAACCCTCATCCTCACCTTAAACCTAACCCTAACCCAAACCCGCAACCTCAACCTAGCCCTAACCCTCACCCTAAACCTTACCCTCACCCTACGCTAACCCTAACACTAACCCGAACCCTCACCCTAACCCTAACACTCACCCAAACCCTAACCCTAACACTAACCCTAACCCTCACCCTAAACCTCACCCTTAAGCTAACCCTAAACCTAACCCTAAACCTAACTCTCAACCTACCCCTCACCCTAACCTTAATCCTAATCCTAACCCTCACCCTCACCCTAATACTCAACCTAACACTTACCTTCACCCTAACCCTTACCCTCATTCTAACCCTAATCCTAAACCTAGCCCTCACCCTTAACTTCACCCTAATCCTATACCGAACCCTCACCCTCAACCTAACCCTCTCCCTAACCCTAACCCTCACCCTCAACCTCAACCTCACCCTAACCATAATCCTCACCCTCACCCTAACCCTCTCCCTAACCCTAACTCTCATCCTAACCCTAACCCTAACCTTAACAATCATTATAACCCTAACCCTAACCCTAACCCTCAACCCCACCCTAAGCCTAACCCTCACCCTAAACCTAACCCTAACGATCACCCTACCCTAACCCTAACCCTAACCCTAACCCTCACCCTAACCCTAACACTCACGCTAACTGTAAACCTAAAACTAATCCTAACCCTCACCATAACCCTCACTTTAAAACTAACTCTAACCCTAACTGTAACATCAACCTACCCCTCACCCTCATCCTAACCCTAACCCTAATTCTCACCCTCACCCTAACACTCACCCTAACCGTTACCCTCGCCCTAACCATCACCCTAAACCTAACACTCACACAAAACCTAACCTCACACTAACCCTACCCCTACCCATGAGCCTAACCCTCACACTAACCGTAACCTTAACGCTACACCTCAACCTATCCCTAAACCTAACCCTAACCCTCAACGTCACACTAGGCCTCAGCTTACACGAACCCTAATCCTACCCTCACCCTAACCTTAACCCTAACATTTAAACTAACCCTAACCCTCACCCTGAACCTAAATCTCAGCCTAACCATAATCATAACCCTCACCCTCCCACTAACCCTCACTCTAACCAAAATCCTAACCCTCACCCAACAATAGGCCTCAGCATAACAATAACCCTAAGCCTAAACATCACCCTCACCCTAACACTCACCCTAACCATTAGCCTCACATTAACCCTAATCCTAACCCTAAACCCAACCCTCACCATCACCCTCAGCCTAACACTAACCCTAACCATAACCCTCACACTCACCCTCACCCTAAACCTAACCCTAACCCTCAACTTCACCCTCAACCTCAATCTCACCATAAACCTAACCCTAACCGTCACACTACCCCTAACCCTAAACCTTATCCTCACCCTAACCCTAATGCTAACCATAACGCTACACCCTCACACTAACCCTAACCCTCACCCTAAGCCTAATCCTAACCATCACCCTCACCCTAACCCTTAATCTCACCCTAACCCTAAATCTAACCCTAACCCTAACCCTCACACTAAACCTAACCCTCACCCTAACCCTAACCATACCCTTCAGCCTAACCCTCACCATAACCCAAACCCTAATTCTCACCCTATTCCTTACCCTAACCATAACCCTCACCCTCAGGCTCACCCTGAACCTAACCCTAACCCGAACCCTCACCCTAACTCTAAAGCTAACAATAACCCTATCGCTAATCCTAACCCTCACCCTCACCCTAACCCTAAACTTAACCCTAACCCTCACCCTAACCCCAATGTTAACCCTAACCCTCACACTAACCCTAACCCTAATCCTCACCCTCAACATAAACCAAACCCTAAACCTAACCCTCACACTAAACCTAACCCGCACCCTTACCTTAACCCTCATGCTAACCCTAACACTCACCATCACCAAAATCCTCACCCAAACCTTAACCTCACCCTCACCCTTACTCTCAAACTAACCTTAACCTCAACCTAACCCTAACCCTCACCATCACCCTCACCCTAAGCCTAACCATAACCCTAAACCTAACCCTCACCCTAACACTAACCCTCACCCTAACCCTAATGCTAACCCTAATCCTCAGACTAACCCTTACCCTAAGGCTTACCCTCACCCTAACCCTCACCGTCACCCTAATCCTCACCCTAAACCTAACCTAACCCAAATCCTCACCCTCACCCTAAACTGCATCCTCACCCTAGGCCTCACTCTAACCCTAACCCTCACCTTAACCCTTAAACTAAACCTAACCCTCACCCTCACCCTTATCCAATCCCTCACCCTAAACCTAAACCTAACACTAACCCTCACCCTAACACTCACCCTTACCCTTACTCTCAACCTAACACTCACCCTCACCCTAACCCTAACCCTAACAATCACCCTAACCCGCTCCCTAACCCTCACCCTAATCCTAACCCTCACCCTCACCCTTACCCTCACACTAACCCTACCCCTCACCCTCACCCTCACCATTACCCTAACCCTAACCCTCACCCTAACCCGAACCCTCACCCTAACACTAATGCTAACACTAATCCTCACCCTAAACCTAAACCTAAACCTATCCCTCACCCTCACCCTCAGCGTAAACCTTACCCTAACTCTAAACCTAACTCTCAACCTAACCCTCACCCTAAACTTAACCCTAACCCTCTTCCTAAATCTAACCCTAACCCTAACCCTAACCCTAAACCTGACCCTCAACCTAACCCTCACCCTAACCCACACCCTAAACTTCACCCTAACCCTAATGCTAACCCAAACCCTCACCCTCACCTTAAACCTCACCCTAAACCTTACCCGCACCCTAACCCTAAACCTAACCCTAACCCTCCCACTAATCTTAACCCTCACTCTAACCGTAAAGCTAACCCTCACCGTCACCCTAACCCTTACCCTAATCTTAACCATCACCCACACCCTAACCCTAACCATCACCCACACCCTAGTCCTCACACAAACCTTCAACCTCACCGAACCCTCACCCTCACCCTAACACTCACCCTGACCCAAACCCTCACCCTAACCCTCACCGTCACACTAATCCTCACCCTAAACATAACCATAACATTTACCTACCACAAACCCTCACCCTCACCCTCACCCTAAACCCCACCCTCAACATATCCATAACCCTAAACATACCCCTCACCCTAACCCTCACCCTAACACGAACACTATCCCACACCCTCACCTTAACACTCACTGTCACTCTAAACCTCACCCTAAACCTAAGACTCACCCACAGCTTAACCCTTTCCAAAAACTTCACCCTCAGCCTAACCCTAGGCCTCACCCTAACTATAACCCTAACCCTCACCCTCACCCAACCCTAACACTAACCCTAACCCTCACCCTCTACCTAACCCTCTTCCTAACCCTTACCCTCACCCTAACCCTCACACTAACCCTAACCCTTACCCTAACACTAACCGACCCCCTCCCCCTCCCCCTCACCCAAACCCTAATGCTAAACCTCTCACCCTAACCCTAATCCTAACCCTCATCCTCACCCTAAACCTTACCCTCACCCAAACCCTCAAACTCACGCTAACCCTCACCCTAAAAAAAAACCATCACGCTAACCATAACCTTCACCCTAACGCTAACCCTAACCCTCACCCTAAACCTAACCCTCCTTCTAACCCTCAAACTCAACCTAAACCTCACCCTAACCATAACCCTAACACTTATCTAAACCAAACCCTCACCCTCACCCTAATCCAAAACCTCAACATAGTCCTCACCCTAACCTTAACCCTAACCCTATCCCTCACCCTCATACTCACCCTCACCCTCAGCCCACCCCTAACCCTAAACCTAATCCTAACCCTAAACTTCACCCTCACCCTCACGCTTACCCTAACCCTAACCCTAACCGTAAACCTCACCCTAACCCTTAACCTCACCCTAACCCTTACCCTAACCCTAAGCCTAAAACTAACCCTCAACCTACCTCTCACCCTAACCCTAATCCTAACTCTCACCATGACCCTAACCTTCATCCTACCCTTTACCCTCACCCTAACCTTCACACTAACCCTAACCTTAACCCTAACCTTCACCCTCACCCTAAACATAACCCTAACCGACACCCTACGCCTCACCCTAACCCTAACGCTAACCATAAACCTCACCCTCATCTTCACACTCACCCTAACCTTACCCTCACCCTAATCCTAATCCTCTCCCTAAACGTAACCCTCACTTTAACCCTAACCCTCACCCTAAGCATAACCCTACCCCATATGTTTACCCTCAACCTACCCTAACCCTAACCCTAACCCTAACCCTAACCCTGTCCCTTACCTACCCAAAACCCCCATGCTCACCCTCACCCTAACCCTAAACCTCACCTTAACCCTAACACTTACCATCACACTAACACTCACCCAAACGCTAATCCTCTCACTAACCCTAAACCTAAACTTTACATTAACGAAACCCTCACCCTCACCCTCAATCTAGCCCTAACGCTAACGCTCACCCTCACCCTAACACTAACACTAAACCTTAGCCTATCATTAACCCTAAACCTAAACCTTATGCTAACCCTCATACTAACCCTAACACTCACCCTAACCCTAAACATAACACTAACACTAAACCACACCCTAAATCTCACCCTGACCCTAAGCATAACCCTCACCCTAACCCTAAACCTAACCCTAACCCTCATCCTAACCCTAACAATAACCTTCACTATAACCCGAAACCTAACCCTAAACCTCACCGTAACCCTAAACCTAACCCTCATCCTCACCCTAACACTCACCCTAACCCTAACCATAACACTCACACTAACCCAAAGCCTCACACTAACACTTACCCTACCCCTGACCCTAACCTTCAACATAAACCTAACCCTAACCGTAACCCTCACTCTCACCCTCACCCTAACCCTAACCATACCACTCACCCTAACGCTCATCTAACCCTAACCCTAACGCTAACACTCATCATAACACTAACCCTAACCCTAACCCTCACGCTACCCCTTACCCTCACCCTACCATAACCCTAGGCCTAACCCTAACCCTCACCATAACCCTAATTCTAAACCTAACACTAACCCTAACCCTCATTCTAACCCTCACCTTAAAACTAACCCTAACCCTAACCGTAACCATCACCCTACCCCTCACCCTAAACCTAGCACTAACCCTAAGTCTCACACTCACCCTAACACTCACCCTAACCCTGACCCTTGCCTTAACCATCACCCTCACCCTAACCCTCACCCTAATCCTAACCGAAACCCTAACCCTCACACTCACCCTAACCATAACCCTAACCCAAAACCTCATCCTAACCCTCAACCTAACACTAACACTAACCCCAAACCTCACCCTCAACCTAAACATTACTCTCACCCTAACCCCAATGCTTACCCTAACCCTCACGCTAACCCTAACCCTAAACCTCACCCTCAACATAAACCTAACCCTAACCCTAACCCTCACACTAAACCTAATCCTCACGCTAACCCTAAACCTACACCTCAGCCTAACCCTCACCCTAACCCTAACCATAACCCTAAACCTCAACCTAACCCTAACCCTAACCCTAAACATCACCCTCACCCTAAGCCTAACCCTCAACCTAACCCTAACCCTAACGCTCACCCTAACCCTAACCCTCACCCTAACCCTCACCGAAACCCTTACCCTCACACTAACCCTCACGCGAACTCTAACCTTAACCCTCACCTTAACCCTCACCCTTAACCAAACCTTAACCCTCACCCTCTCGCTCACCTTAACCATCAGCCTAACCCTAACCCTAACTCTAACACTAACCGAAATAATCACACTATCCCTAACGCTCACCGTAAACCTAAACCTAACCATAAACCTCACACTAAATGTAACCCTCACAATAACCCTAATCCTACACCTCAGCCTAACCCACACCCTAACCCTAACCGTAACCTTAAGCCTCACCCCATCCCTAACCCTAACCCTAACACTCACCCTCATCCTAGCCCTCACCCTAACCCTCACATCACCCTAAACATAATGCTCACCCTTACCCTAACCTTAAACCTCACCCTCACCCTCACCCTCAGCCTAAACCTAACCCTAACACTAATCCTAACCCTAACCCTCACCCTCACCCTAAACCTCACCCTAAACATTACCCTCACCCTAATTCCAATGCTAACCCTAACCATCACGCTAACCCTAATGCTAATCCTCACCCTCAACTTAAACCTAAACTTTACACTACTAAACCTAACCCTCACCCTTACCCTAACTTTACTGTAACCCTAACCCTAATCCTAACCCTCACCCTCACCCTAATCCTCACAGTAAACCTTACCCTCACCCTCACCTTTACCCTCAAACTAACCCTAAACTTCAACCTAACCCTAACCCTAACCCTCACCATCACCCTCACCTTAAGCCTAAGCCTCACACTAACCCTAACCCTCACCGTAACCGTAATCCTTCACCTCACAGTAACCCTCACCCTAACACTAACCATAACCCTAACCATCACCCTAACACTAACCCTAATCCTCACACTCACCCCAACGCTCATTGTCACCCTAATGCTCAACCTAATCCTAACCCTCACCCACACACTATCTCTCACCCTCACCTGAACACTCACTTTCACACTAATCCTCACCCTCACCCTAAATATCATCCTAACCATAACCCTCACCCTAACCATAAACCTATCCCTCACCCTAAACCTAACCCTCACTCTAACCCTCACGCTCACCCTAATCCTCTTCCTAACCCTAACCTTAACCGTTACCCTAACCATAACCCTCAACCTCACACTCACCCTAAACCTAACCATAACCCTAACCCTAATCCTACCCGAACCCTAACCCTAACCCTATCCCTCACCCTAACACTAACCCTAACATTAACCATAGCACTCACCCTTACCCTCACCTTAACTCTAACCCTAACCCTAAACCTCACCCTCACGCTAACCCTCACCCTAACTCTTACCCTCACCTAACCCTAACCCTTACACTAAACATAACCCTCACCCTAACCCTAACCATACCCCTCACCATAACCCTAATACTAACCCTAACCCTAACCCCAACCCTCACCCAAAACCTAACCCTAACACTAACCCTCACCCTAACCCTCACCCTCAGCCAAAACCTAATCCTAAACCTAACCCTCAGCCTCAACCTAACCCTAACTCTAACCCTAACCCTCACCCTCACCCTCACCCTAAACCTCACCCTAAGCATTACCCTCACTGTAACCCCAATGCTAA
Organism: Dipodomys merriami; assembly: GCF_024711535.1. NCBI lineage: Eukaryota > Metazoa > Chordata > Mammalia > Rodentia > Heteromyidae > Dipodomys > Dipodomys merriami. The sequence goes on from NW_027206157.1 coordinate 4,289,270, forward strand.
CCCTAACCCTCACGGTAACCCTAACACTAATCCTCACCCTCAACATAAACATAACCCTAACCCTAACCCTCACACTAAACCTAACCCTCACCCTTACCCTAATATTACCCGTAACCCTAACCCTAAAACTAACCCTCACCCTCACCCTAAACCTCACCCTAAACCTTACCCTCACCCTCACCTTTACACTCAAACTAACCCTAAACCTCAAACTAACCCTAACCCTAACCTTCACCATCACCCTCACCCTAAGCCTAAACCTAACCCCAACCCCCAACTTAACCCTAACCCTCACCCTAAACCTAATCCTCAACTTAACCCTTACCCTCATACTAACCCTCACCCTAACCTAACCTTAACACTCACATTAACCCTCACCCTTAACCTAACCCTAAACCTAACCGTCACCCTCACGCTCACCTTAATCATCAGCCTAAACCTAACCCTAACCCTAACACTAACCGAAAACCTCACACTAAACCTAACCCTCACCCTAAAGCTAAACCTAACCCTAAACTTTATATTAAATGTAACCCTCACAATAACCCTAATCCTACCCCTCAGCCTAACCCTAGCGTTAGGTTAGCCTAACGCTAACCGTAACCTTAAGCCTCAGCCTATCCCTAACCCTAACCCTAAGCCTCACTCTCACCCTAGCCCTCACAATAACACTGACCCTAACCCTAAACCTCACCCTAACCCCCACCTCACCCTAAACATTACCCTCACCCTCACACTAACCATCACCCTCACCCTCACCCTCACCCTAACCCTAACCCTCACCCTCACAATAACACTCACACTAACCCTTACCCTCACATTAACCCTAAACCTAACCCTAATGCTAACCCTCAACTAACCCTACCACTCACCCTAACCCTAAACCCTAAACCTCACCCTAACATTCAACCTAACCCTATCGATAACCCTAAACCTAACCCTTACTCTCCCTCTCACCCTAACCCTAAGCCTAACCCTCACCCTCACCCTAACCCTAAACCTAACCATAACCGTCACACTAACCCTCACCCAAAACCTATCCCTAAACCTAAACCTCATCCTCACCCTCACCATAATCCTAACCCTAATCCAACCCTCACATTAACCCTAAGCCTCACACTAACCCTTACCCTACACCTCACCCTAACCCTCAAAGTAAATCTAACCCTAATCCTAACCCTCATTCTAACCCTAAACCCCACCCGAACCCTCACACTCACCATCACCCTAATCCTAAACCTACCCCTCACCCTAACCCTCATCCTCACCTTAAACCTAACCCTAACCCAAACCCGCAACCTCAACTTAACCCTCACCCTCACCCTAAAACTTACCCTCACCCTACGCTAACCCTAACACTAACCCGAACCCGAACCCTCACCCTAACACTCACCCAAACCCTAACCCTTAACACTAACCCTAACCCTCACCCTAAACCTCACCCTTAAGCTAACCCTAAACCTAACCCTAAACCTAATCCTTACCCTACCCCTCAGCCTAACCCTCAAAGTAAATCTAACCCTAATCCTAACCCTCATTCTAACTGTAAACCCCACCCGAACCTTCACACTCACCATCACCCTAATCCTAAACCTACCCCTCACCCTAACCCTCACCCTAACCCTAATCCTAACCCTCACCCTAACCCTAAACCTAACCCTCACCGTAACCCTTACCCTAACCCTAACCCTCACCCTAACCTAACATTAACCCTCACCATAAACCTCACCCTTAACCTAACCCTAACCCTCACCCTAAAGCTAACCCTCATCCACACCCTAACCTTTATCCTCACCTGAAAACTCACCCTCACACTAACACCCACTCTCACTCTAAATATCACCCTCACCCTCACCCTCACCCTAAGCCTAAACCTAAACTTAAGACTAACCCTAAACCTAACTCTCACCCTCACCCTCACCTTCAGTCTAACAGTAACCCTAACGCTAAACCTCACCGTCACCCTCACCCTCACCCTAACACTCACCCTCACCCTAACCCTCATCCTCACCCTAACCCTCACCCTAACCATAAACTTCACCCTCAGACTAACCCAAACCCTCACCCTTATCCTTAACCTAACCGTAACTCTTACCCTAACCCTAACTGTCACACTAAACCTAACAATCACCCTAACCCAAACCCTAATTCTTACCTTATCCTTCACCTCCACCCTCACACTTCCCCTCAGCCTAACCCTAACCCTAACCCTAATCGTTACCCTAACCCTCACCCTCATGCTCACCGTAAATTTAACCCTCCCCCTAAACCTAAACCTAACCCTATCCCTCACCCTAAACCTAACCCTAAACCTCACCCGCATGCTAGCTCGAACACTAACCCTAACCCTCACACTAAACCTATCCCTCACCTTTACCCTAACCCTCAAACTAACCCTAACCCTAACACTAACCCTCAATCTTACCCTAATCCTCAACATAAACCTTACCCTCACACTCACCGTTACCCTCACATTAAGCCTAACCCTCAACCTAACCCTAAACCTAACCTTCACCATCACCCTCACCCTCAGCCTAACCCTAACCATAACCCTAATCCTAACACTAAGTCTCACCATCACCCTCACCCTAAACCTCAACCTCACCCTCACCCTCACTCTTACACTAAACCTAACCCTAACCCTCACCTTAACCATAACACTCACCCTAAACTTAACCCTCACCCTCACCCTCACCCTAAACCTAAACCTAACCCTGACCCTCACCCTAACACTTACCCTAACCCTAATACTAATGCTAACATTCACCCTCACCCGAACACTCACCCGAACCCTTACCCTCACACTAACCCTAACCCTAACCCTAAGCCTTACACTAAACCTAACCCTCAACCTAACACTAACCCTAAACCTAACCCTAACCCTCACACTAAACCTAACCCTCACGCTAACCCTAACCCGAACCCTGAGCGTAACCCTCACATTAACCCTAACCCTAATGCTACACCTCAACCTATCCCTAACCCTAAACCCAATTCTATCCCTCACCCTCATATATACCCTCACCCTCAGCCTAAGCCTAACCATAAACCTAATCCTAAACCTAAACTTCATCCTCACCCTCACCCTAACCCTAACCCTAACCCTAAATCTAAGCCTCACCCTACCCCACACCCTAACCCTAAGCGTAATCCAAATCTTCAACCAAAACCTTATCCTCACCCTAACTCCCATCCTAAACCTAAACCTAACCCTAATCCTAACCCTCATCCTAACCCTCAACCTAACCCTAAACTTAAACATCACCCTAACCATAACTCTAACCTTCATCTAACCCTAACCTTCATCCTAACACTCACCCTAACCCTTACCCTCACCCTAACCGTAAACCTAAACCTAACCATCATACTAACCCTAAACCTCACCCTAACCCTAACCGTACCATACACCCTAACCCTCACCCAAACCCTAAACTTAACACTAATACTCACCCTAAACCCTAACTCTAACCATTACCCTCACCCTAACCCTACTGCTCAGCCTAAGTCTCACCTTAACCCTATTCCTCACCCTCAAACTCACTCTAAACCTTAACCTAAACCTTACACTAAACCTCACCCAAACCCTCACCGTAAAAGTTATCCTCACCCTAACCTTAACCCTCACAATAACTCTAACCCTAACCCTCACCCTAACCTTCACCCTCACCCTTACCCTCAGCCTAACCCTCACCCTCACCCTAACCCTAACACTAACACTCCCCCTAAACCTCACCCGCAACCTAACATGAACCCTAACACTAAACATCACTGTAACCCTCACCCTAATCCTAACCCTAATCCTAACCCTATTCCTCAACCTCAGCCTCACCCTAATTGAAACCCCAAACCTAACCCTAAACCTCACCTTCACCCTAACCCTAACTCTAACTCTGACTCTAACCCTAAAACTCACACTAAACCTCACCCTAACACTCAACCTAACCCTAACTCTAACCCTAACCCTCAACCTCATCCTAACCTTAACCCTAACCCTAACCCTCAGCATAAGGTTAAAACGAACTCTAATCCTCACCCTTTCCCTAACCCTCACCCTCACTTTACACATCCCCTAACTCTAACCCTTGCCCTAATCCTATACCTAAACCTCACCCTAACCCTAACCCTCAGCCTAAACTTCACCCTAATCCTCACCTTAACCCTAACCCTAACCCTTACCCTAACCCTAACTCTCATCCTCAGCCTCACCCTCATCCTAACCCTCATCCTAACCCTAAACTGAACCCTAACCATAAACCTCACCCTAGACCTCACACTAACCCTTACCCTAATCCTAACCCTCACCCTCAAACTCACCCTCAGCCTAACAATTACCCCCACCCTCACCCTAATCCTAACCCTCACACTTACCCTAACCCTCACCCTAACCATAACCCTAATCATAACCCTAACCCTACCCCTCTCCCTAACCCTAACCCTAAGTCTAACCCTCACCGTAACCCTCACCCTGACGCTAAGCCTCACTGTCAACCTAAACCTCACCATAACCCTAACCCTCACCCACACCTTAACCCTCACCTTGACCTGAACTCTCACCCTAACCCTCACCCTAACCCTCACCCTAAACCTTACCCTCACTCTAACCCTCACACTAACCCTAAACTTCGCCCTCAACTTCAACCTAACCCTAATCATAAACCTAACCCTTAACCTAACACTAACCCTCACCCTAACCCTTACCCTCACCCTAAACCTAACCCTGCCCGTAACTCTCACCCTCACCTTAACCTTCACGCTAACCCTTAACCTAACCCTAACCCTCACCCTCACCCTCACCTTCACCCTAACCCTTACCCTCAACCTAATCCTCACACTAAACCTAGCTCTAACCCTAAACCTAACCCTTAACCTAAACCTCACCATAAACCTAACCCTAACCCTAACCCTAACACTAAACATCAACCTAACTCTCACTCTCACCCTAACTCTAACCCTCACCCTCATCCTAACCCTCACCCTAACCCTTACCCTCACCCTAACATTACCCTAACCGTAACCCTAAACCTAACCCTCAAAATAACCCTAAAGCTCACCCTAAATCTAACCCCAACCCTCACCATACCTCTTATCCTACCCCTAATACTCACACTAACCTTAAACCTAACCCTAACACTCACCCTCGCCCTAAACCTCACGGTCACCCTAACCTAACCCTAATCCTAATATTCACTCACACCCTAACCATCAACCTCACCCTCACCCTCACCCTCAACCTAGCCCTCACCCTAACCCTAACCCTAACCCTTATCCTAATCTTAACCCTCACCCTGACCCAAACCCTCACCCTAACCATCAACCTCACCCTCACACTCACCCTAAACCGCACCCTCACCATAAACAAAACCCTAAACATACCCCTCATCCTAACCCTCACACTAACACGAACCCTAACTCACACCCTCACCCAAACCCTCACCGTCACCCTAACCCTAAGACTCACCCACAACTTAAACCTCACTCAACTTAAACCTCAAACAACTTAACCCTCACCCACACCTTAACCCTCACCGTAACCCTAGCCCTCACCCTAACTCTAACCCTAACCTTCACCCTAACACTAAACCTAACACTCACCCTCATTTTAACACTAATCCTAAACCTCACCCTAACCCTAACACTCACCCTAACTCTCACCCTAACGCTAACCTGCACCTTAACCCTAGCTCTCACCAGCACCCGATCCCTAACCCTAACCCTCACCCTAACGCTAACACTAACCCTAAACCACACTCACCCTAAAACTCACCCTAACCCTTACCCTCACACTAACACTAACCCTTACCCTAAGACTAACCCTAACCTTCACCTACCCCTCACCCAATCTCTAACGCTAACCCTAACCCTCACCCTAACCCTAACCCTAACCCTCATCCTCAGCCTAACCCTTACCCTCACCCAAACACTCACCCTCACGCTAACCCTCACCCTTACCCAAAACATCACGCTAACCCTAACCCTCCCTCTAACCCTCAACCTCACCCTCACTCTCACTGTCACCCTCGCCCTAACCCTAACCCTCACCGTCACCCTAACCCTTACCTTCACCGTAACCCGAACCCTCACCCGAACCTTCAACTCCGGGTAAGACTCACCTTCACCCAAAATATCACCCTAACCCTAAACCTCAACCTCACCCTAACCCTAACCTTCACCCTAACCCTTACCCTCCCTCTAACCCTCAAACTCACCCTAATCCTCACCATAAACATAACCATAACCCTTACCTAAGCGAAACCCTCACCCTCACCCTCACCCTAACCCTAACCCTAACCCAAACCCTCACACTAACCCTAACACTCACCCTAACCCTAACCCTTACACTAACCCTAAACTTAACCTTAACCCTCTCCCTAAACCTACCCCCACCTTACCCTCACCATAAGCATAACTGTAAACCTCACCCTCACCCTAACACTCACCGTAACCCTTAGCCTAAGCCTAATCCTCAACCTCACCCTAAACCTAAGCATAACCCTCACCCTAAACCTCACCCTAAACCTCACACTCACCCTAACGCTAAACCTCACTGTAGCCCTAACCTTAACACTAACCCTAAACCTCACACTAAACCTAACCCTCACCCTAACCATAACACTAACCCTTACCTAACCCAAACACTCACCCTCAACCTAACCCTCACACTCAACATAGCCCTCACCCTAACCCTAACCCTAACCCTAAATTTAACCCTCACTCTCGCCCTAACCTTCACTTTAAACCTTACCCTCACCCTAACCCTCACACTAACCCTAAATCTAACCCTAACCCTAAAGCTCAACCTATCCCTCATCCTAACCCACACCCTCACCCTAACCCTAACCCTCACATAACTCTAAAGCTAACAATAACCCTAACCCTAACCCTAATGCTAAACCTCACCCTAAACCTAACCCTAACCCTAAGCCTCACTCTAAACTTAACCCTAACCCTAAACCTCTCCCTAACCCTAACCCTAATCCTCACTGTCACCCTAACCCTAACCTTAACCCTAACCCTCACACTAAACCTATCGCTCACCCTCACCCTAATCCTCAACCTAAATGTTACCCTCACCCTCACCCTCACCCTCACACTAACCTTAACCCTCAACCTAACCCTAAACCTAACCCTCACCATCAACCTCACCCTCAGTCTAACCCTCACCCTCACTCTAAACCCAACCCTAACCATCACCCTCACCCTCACCCTAGCCCTCAATCTCACTCTCACCCTCACCCTAACACTAACTCTAACCCTAACCCTCACCCTAAACCTAACGCTCACCCTAAAAACCCTAACCTTCACTTTCACCCTCACCCTAAACCTAACCCTAACCCTAACCATCACCCTAAACCTCTCCATAACATTAATACTAACGCTAACACTCACCCTCACACTCCACCTCACCCGAATCCTTACCCTCACCCTAACCCTAACCCTAACCCTAACACTCATACTAAACCTAACCGTCACCCTGACACCAACTCTAACACTAACCCTAACCCTCACAATAAACCTAAACATCATGGTAACCCTAAACCTACCCCTGAGCCTAACACTCACACTAACCCTAACTCTAATCCTACACCTCACCCTATCCCTAACCCTAACCCTAAACATCAACCTCACCATAGCCTTCAGCTAACACTAACCCTAACCCTAACCATCACCTTCACCGTCACCCTAACCCTCACCCTAACCCTAACGCTCAACCAGACCCTAATCCTCACCCTCACCAGAACCGTCCCCCTCACCCTAATCATAAACTTCACCCTAAATCGAACCCTCACCCTAACTCTAACCCTAACCCTCACCTTAAACCTAACCCTCACCCTCACACTAAACCTGTCCCTAAGACTAACCCTCACCCTAACGCTAACCCTAACACTAATCCTCACCCTAACCTTAACCCGAACACTCAACCTATCCCTAACCCTCACCCTAATCCTAACCCTAAACCTCAACCTCACCCTAAGCCTCACCATAACCCTAACCCTCAACCTAACCCTCACCCACACCCTAACCATCACACTCACCCAAACACTCACTCTCACACTAACCCACACCCTCACCGTAAACATCAACCTAACTCTAATCCTCACCCTAACCCTAACCCTAAACCTCAACTTAACGCTAACCCTATCCCTCACCCTCACCCTCAACCTAATCCTAACCCTAACCCTAACCCTCACATAATTCTAAAGCTAACAATAACCCTAACCCTAACCCTAAACCTCACCCTAACCCTAACACTAAACCTCACCCTATCCCTCACCCTTATCCTACCCCTCACCTAACCCTAACCCTAACAGTAACCCTCACCCTCACCCTAATCCTCACCCTAGACCTTACCCTCACCCTCACCCATTCCCTCACACTAAGCCTAACCATCAATCTAACCTTAAACCTAACCCTCACCATCACACTTACCCTCAGCCTAACCCTCAGCCTAACCCTAATCCTAACCCTAACCCTCACCCTCACCCTAACTCTCAACCTCAACCTCACCCTCACCCTAACACTACCCCTAACACTAAACCTCACTCTATCCCTAAAGCTCACCCTAAACTTAACCCTAACCCTCACCCTCACCCTCACCCTAAACCTAACCCTAACCCTAACCCTCACCCTAACCCTAACCCTAATACTAAACCTATCAGTCACCCTCACCATAACCCTCATCTGAAGCCTTACCCTCACCCTAACCCTAACGCTCACACTAATCCTAACCCTCATGCTAACCCTAACCCTACCCCTGAGCCTAACCCTCACACTAATCCTAACCCTAATGCTATACCTCACCCTATCCCTAACCCTAATCCTAACCCTCAAACTCACCCTAGCCCTCAGCTAACAATAACCCAAATCCTAACCCTCACACTCACCCTCACCCTAACACTCAACCTTACCCTAACCCTCACCCTGAACCTAACTCTCAAGCTAACCCTAACCATAAACCAAACCTTCCCAGTAACCCTCACTCTAACCAAAACCCTAACTCTCACCCTAACCCTACGCCTCACCATAACAATAACTCTAAGCCTAACCCTCACCCTCAACCTAACCCACACGCTAACCTTTACCCTCACACTAACCCTCACCTAACCTAAACCTAACTTTCAGCTTAATCCTCACCCTTACCCTAACCCTATCCCTCACCCTCATCCTAACCCTTTCCCTTACCCTAACCCTGAATCAAACCCTCACCCTAACCCTCACTGTCCCCCTAATCCTCACCGTAACCTTACCTAACCCAAAGCCTCACCCTCACCCTAAACTTCACCCTCACTCTAGCCCTCACCCTAACCCTAACCCTAAACTTAACCCTTAAACAAAACCTAATCCTCACCCTCACCCTCAACCAAACCCTCTCCCTAACCCTAAACCTAACACTAACCCTCACACTAACACTCACCCTTACCCTTTCCCTCACCCTAACCCTCACCCTCATCCTAACCCTAACTCTAACCCTCACACTAACCCTCTCCCTAACCCTCACCCTAATCCTAACCCTCACTCTCACCCTCACACTAACACTAACACTACCCCTCACCCTCACCCTCACCCTTACTCAAACCTAACACTAACCCTCACCCTAACACTCACCCTTACCCTTACCCTCACCCTAAACCTAACCCTAAACCTAATCCTCACCCTCACCCTCAACCTGACCCTCACCGTGACACTAACCGTAACGCTCATCCTAACCCTCACCCTAAAGCAAACCCTCAACCACACCATAACCCTTACCCTCACCCGAACACTCACCCTCACACTAACCCATACCCTCACCCTAAAAATCACATTAATTAACCCACACCCAAAACCTAACCCTAACACTCACCCTAACCCTAACCCTCACCCTTATCCTAAGCATAAACCTAAACCTAAGGTAACCCTAAACCTAACTCTCACCCTCAGCCTCACCCGAATCTTAACCATAAACCTGACACTATCCCTCACCCTCACCCTCACAGTAATCCTAACCCTAACTGAAACCCTCATCCTAAGCCTAACCCTCACCCTCACCCTAAAACTAAACCTAACCCTCTCACCCTCCCCTTCAGCCTAACACTAATTGTAACACTAACCTTCACCCTCACCCTCACCCTCAACCACACCCTAAAACTCACCCTCACTCGAAACCTCACCCAAACCCTAACCCTAAACATCCCCCTAAACCGAACCTTTAACCTAACCCTAAAACTAACCCTCACGCTAAATCTAATCCTCACCCTCACCCTCACCCTCATCCAAGGCCTAACCTTCACCCTAAGGCTAACAGTAACACTCACCCTAACCCTAACCCTAACCCTCACACTCAACCTAACCCTAACCATCACCCTCACCCTAACCCTAAGCTCAACCTCACCCTAACCCTCACCGTCACCCTAACCCTCAATTTAAACCTAACCCTCACCCTAACACTAATCCTAAACCTCACCCTAACCCTAACCCTCACCCTCACCCTCATCCTCACCCTAAGCCTAACCCTAAACCTAACACTAACCCTAAACCTAAATCTCACACTCACCCTCAACCTTACGGTAACTCTAAACCTAACACAAACCCTCACCAACATAATCACCCTAAAACCTAACCCTAACCCTAAACTTGACCCTCACCCTCACCCTAACCCTATCCCTCACCCTCACCCTAAACTTAAACCTAACCCTAAACCTAACCCTAACCTTCAATCTAAGCCTAAACAGAACCCTAACCTTAACACTCACCCTCACCGTATGACTAATCCTAACCCTCTCCCTCACCCTCACCCTCTGCCTAACACTAGCCCTAAACCTAACCCTCAACCTCTCCTTAACCCTAACCCTAAACCTAACCCTCAACCTCACCATAACCCTAACCCTCACCCTCACCCTAAGACTAAACCTAAACCTACGACTAACCCTAAACCTAACACTCACCCAAAGGTAAACCCAAACCCTAAACCTAATACTCACCCACACCCTCACCCTTACCCTAACCCTAAACCTCACCCTAACCCTCACCCTCACCCTCACCCTAACCCTAACCTTAAACCTCACACCATCCCTTACCCTAATCCTTATCCTCACCTTAACCCTAAAGTTAACCCTAACCCTAACCCTCACACTAACCCTAACCCTCACCCTAACCCAAACCCTCACGCTCACCATAAACCACACCCTAACTCTTCCCCACAACGTAACCGTAACCCTAACCCTAAGCCTAACCCTCACACTAAACCTAACCATCACCCTAACCCTAACCCTAAGCCTAAACTTAATCCTCACCCCCACCCTCAACCTTACCCTAAACCGAACCCTCACCATCAACCTCACCCTAAGCCCAACCCTAACCCTCACTCTAACCCTAACACTAACCCTAACCCTAACCCTCACACTAAACCTAACCATCACCCTAACCCTAAACCTAAGCCTAACCTTAACACTCACCCCCACCCTCAACCTTACCCTAAACCTAACCCTCACTATCAACCTTAAACGAAGCTTAACCCTTACCCGCACTCTAAATCTAACCCTAACCCTCACCCTCACCCTCACCCTAAGCCTCAACCTCACCCTCACCCTAACACTAACCCTAACACTAACCCTCATCCTAACCCCAATGCTCAGCCTAAAATCCTTAACCATCACCCTCACCCTCACCCTAAACCTAACCCTCACGCTAACCCTAACCCTATCTCTGAGCCTAACACTCACACTAATCCTAACCCTAACCCTAAACCTCAACCTCACCCTAGCCCTCAGCTTACACTAACCCTAATTCTAACCCTCACCCTTACTGTCACCCTAACCCTCACTCTAACCCAAACCCTCAACCACACCCTAAACCTCACCCTCACCAGAACCCTAATCATAAACATCACCCTAAACCGGACCCTCACCCTAACTCTAACCCTAACCCTCACCCTAAACCTAACCCCTCACCCTCACCCTCACCCTTACCCTAAGCCTAACCCTCACCCTAACCCTAACCCTAACCCTAACTCTCAACGGAACTTTAACCCTAACAATCAACATATCCCTAACACTCACCCTAACCCTAACCCTAAACCTCAACCTCACGCTAACCCTCACCATCACCCCAACCCTCACCCTAACCCTAACCCTCACTCTCATGGTTACCCTAACCTTAACCCTAACCCTAACCCTCACACTAACCCACACCCTCACCATATACATCAACCTATCCCTGACCCTAACCCTCACCCTAAACCTAACCCTTTCACCTTAATCCTCGAACTTATGCTAACCCTATCCCTCAACCTCACCCTAACTCTAACCCTAACCCTAACTCTCACCCTCACCCTAATCCTAACCCTAAACCTCACCCTCACCCTCACCCTCAGCCTAACACTAACCCCAATCCTAACCCTCACCCTCTCCCTCACCCTAATCCTAATCCTAACCCTAAGACTCACCTTCATCCTCACCCTAACTCTAACCCAAACCCAACTCTAACCCTCAACCTAACTCTAACCCTAACCCAAATCTAACCCTCCCTTAACACTAACCCTAACCCTAAACCATACCCTAACCCTCACGCTCACCAGAAACCTAACCCTAACACTAACCCTCACACTAACCCTCACCGTAACCCTCACCCTAACCATAACGCTAACCCTAAAACTCACCCTCACCCTAAACCTCATCCTAACAATTATCCTTAAAATAACCCTGACCCTAACTCTAAAATTAACCCTCACACTAATCCTAACCCTCACCCTAACCCTAACCCAAACCCTCATCCTCACCCTAATTCTAATCCTAACCCTGATAATCACCCTACCCCTCACCGTCACTCTAACCCTCACCCTAACCATAACAATCACCCTAAACCTAACCCTCAATCACACCCTAACCCTCACCCTCACCCGAACACTCGCCCTCACACTAACGTAGTCCCTCACCCTAAACATCACCCTAACCCTAAACCTTACCCTAAACCTAAACCTAAACCTCACCCTAACCCTAACCATCACCCTCACCCTCACGCTAAGCCTAACCCTCACCCTAACTCTAACCCTAACCCTAATCCTAACCTTCAGCGTCACAATCACCCTAAACCTAACCCCAACCCTAACCCTCACCCTCATCCTCACCCTCACCCTAACCCTAAACCTAACCCTCTCCCTAAACCTCACCCCAAGCCTAACACTAACCCCAACTCTAACACTCACCCTCACCCTAAGCCTAACCCTAACCCTCTCCCTCACCCTCATCCTCAGCCTAACACTAACCCTCACCTTAATCCTAACCCTATCGCTCAACCTCACCCTAACCCTCACCATCACCCTAACCCTCACCCTAAAGCTAACCCTCACCCACACCATAACCCTTACCCTCACCGGAACAGTCACCCTCACACTAACACACACCCTCACCCTAAACATCACACTAACTATAACCTACACCCTAAACCTAACCCTAACCCTCACCCTAACCCTAACCCTCACCCTCACCCTAAGCATAAACCTAAACATAAGACTAACCCTAAACCTAACTCTCACCCTCACCCTCACAGAACCTTAACCCTAACCCTAACACTATCCCTCACCCTCACCTCACAGTAACCCTAACCCTAACCCAAAACATCACCCTAACCCTAACCCTCACCCTCACCCTAATCCCAACCCTAACCCTCTCCCTCACCCTCACCTTCAGCTTAACACTAACCGTAATCCTAACCTTCACCCTCACCCTCACCCTCAACCACACCCTAAACTTCACCCTCACTCGAAACCTCACCCGAACCCTAACCATAAACATCTCCCTAAACCGAACTCTTAACCTAACCCTAAAACTGACCCTCAAGCTAAATCTAATCCTCACCATCACCCTCACCATCATCCTAAGCCTAACCTCACCCTAACCCTAACCGTAACCCTCACCCTAACCCTAACCCTAACCCTCACACTCAACCTAACGTAAAACCTCACCCTCACCCTAACCCTAACGCTTAACCTCACCCTAACCCTCACCGTCACCCTAACCCTCAAAGTCACAATAACCCTAACCCTCACCCTAACCCTAATCCTAAACCTCACCCTAACCCTAACCCTCACCCTCACCCTCACCCTCACCCTAAGCCTAACCCTAAAGCTAACACTAACCCTAAACCTAAATCTCACACTCACACTCACCCTTACGCTAACCCTAACCCTAACACTCACCATCACAATCACCCTAAACCTAACCGGAACCCTAACATTCATCCTCATCCTAACCCTATCCGTAACCCTCACCCTCACCCTAATCCTAAACCTAACCCTAACCTTATCCCCAACCATAACCCTCACCCTAAGCCTAACCCTAACCCTAAACTTAACACTCACCCTCACCATATGACTAATCCTAACCGTCTCCCTCACCCTCACCCTCAGCCTAACACTAACCCACACCCTAACCCTCAACCTCACCCTAACCCTAACTGTAACCCTGACACTAACCCTATCTCTCAACCTCACCCTAATCCTCACCATCACTGTAACCCTCACCCTAACGCTAACCCTCACCCACACCCTAACCCTTACCTTCACGGGAACCCTCACCCTCAAACTAACCCACACGATCACCTTAAACATAACCTTAACTCTAACCCTCACCCTCACCCTAACCCTAAACCTAACCCTCACACTAACCCTCACCCTCACCCTAACCCTTACCCTGACCCTATCCCTCACCCTCACCCTCACCCTAACCCTAACCATAACCCACACCCTAACCCTAAGGTTACACCTCACGCTAACCCTCAACCTATCCCTAACCCTAACCCTCACCCTAATCCTCACCCTCACCCTAATCCTCTGGCTAACCCTAAACCTAACCCTTACTTAACCGAAACCCTCACCCTCACCCTCACCCCCACCCTAACCCTAACTATAACTCTAACCTACCCCTCAGCCTAACCCTCACAATAACCCTAACACTCACCCTCATCCTGAACCTAATCCTTATCCTAACCCTTAGTCTAAACCTCACCCTCCCCCTAACACTCACCCTAACCCTTACCCTTACCCAATCCAAAAACCTAACCCTAACCCTACCCCACACAATAACCCTAACACTCACCCTAACCGTATCCCTAACACTAGACCGAAACATCACCCCAACCCTCAACTAAACATAACCCTACCCCTAAACCTAACCCCCACCCTCTCCCAAACCCTAATCCTAAACCTAATCCTAACCCTCGCCCTCCCGCTCACCCTTACCCTACGCTAAACCTAACCCTAACCCTCACCCTAACCTTAAACCTAACACGCACACTAACCCTAACCCTAAACCTAACGCTCACACTAACCCTAACCCTAACCCTAAACCTACCCCTCACCCTACCCTCACACTAACCCTAACCCTAACTCTAAACCTCACCCTCACCCTCACACTCACCCTAACCCTTACTCTAACCCTAACCCTCACCCTCACCCTAAACCTAACCCTAACCCTCACCCTAAACCTCACCCTAAAACTCAACCTCACCCTAGCCCTCACCTTCAACCTAACCCTCACCCTAACCCTAACCCTAAACCTCACCTTCATACTAACTCTCACCCTAACACTTACTCTCACCGTAACCCTAACCTTAACACTAACCCTAACCTCACACTAACACTAACCCTCACACTCACCCTCAAGCTAACTCTAACCTTAACCCTAAACCTAAACCTCACCCTAACCCTAACCCTCACCCTCACGCTAAATAAACCTCACCCAAAACCTTACCCTCACCCTAACCCGAACCCTAAACTGAACCCTAAACCTCACACTAATCCTAACTCTCAACCTAACCCTAATCCTACACCTCATCCGAACCCTCACTCTAACACTAACCCTAACCCTAACCATCACCATAACCCTAACCCTAATCCTCACCCTCACCACAACCCTCATTTTCACCCTAACCCTCACACTAACCCTAACCCTCACCCTCACCCTAACCCTAAAACTATCTGTAAACCTCACCCCCACCCTCACCCTTACCTCAGCCTAACCCTAACCCTAACACTAATAGTAACGCTAACCCTCATCCTCAGGCTCACCCTAACCCTAACCCTAACTCTAAAGCTAACAATACCCCTATCCTTAATCCTAACCCTAAACCTAACCCTAACCTTAACCCTAAACCTCACACTAAACCTAACCCTAACCCTAACCCTCACCCTTACCCTCGTGCTCACCCTAACACTAATCCTAACCCTAACCCTCACCCTCACCCTCACCCTCACCCTAACTCTAACCCTAAAACTCACACTATTTCTAACCCTAATCCTTATCCTCACCCTAACCCTAATGCTAACCCTAACCCTACCCCTCACCCTAACGATAACCCTAACCCTCACCCTCACCCTAACCCTCACCCTAACCCTAACCCTAACCGTATCTGTAACCCTCCCCCCCCCACCCTTACCTTCAGCCTAACCCTAACCCTAACACTAATCCTAACCCTAACCCTCACCCTCAGGCTCACCCTAACCCTCACCACACCCTAACTCTAAAGCTAACAATACCCCTATCCCTAATCCTAACCCTAAACCTTACCCTAACTCTAACCCTAAACTTCACACTAAAACTATTCCTCACCCTTACCCTAACCCTCACCCTAATACTAACCCTAACACTAACTCTCACACTCACCCTAATCCTCACCCTAAATCTTACCCTCAACCTCACATTTAGCCTCACACTAACCCTAACCCTCAACCTAACCCTCAACCTAACCCTCACCATCACACTCTTCCTCAGCCTAACCCTAAACCTAACACTAATACTAACTCTAACCCTCACCCTCAAGCTCACCCTCAACTTCATCCTCACCCTCACCCTAACACTAACCCTAATCCTAACCCTCACTTTAACCCTAACGCTCACCTTAATCTTAACCATAACACTCACCCTCACCCTCACCCTAATCCTAACACTAACGCTAACACTCACCCTCACCCTAAACATCACCCGAAATCTTACCCTCACCCTAACCTGAACCCTAACCCTAACACTCACACTAAACCTAACCCTCACCCTATCACTAAACTTATCCCTAATCCTAACCCTCACATTAAATCTAACCCTCACGCTAACCCTAACCCAATGCCTGAGTCTAACCCTCACATTAACCCTAACCCTAACCCTACATCTCACCCTATCCCTAACCCTAACCCTAACCCTCAACATTGCTCTAGCCCTAAGCTAACACTAACCCAAACACTAAACCTCACCCTCACCCTAAACCTAACCCTCACCCTGAACCTAACCCTCAGTCTAACCCTAACCCTAACCCTAACCTTCACCCTCAAACTAAACCTTACTCGAACCGAAACCCTAACCCTCACCCTCACCCTACGCCTCAATATAAGAATAACCCTAACCCTAACCCTCACCCTCACCCTAACCCTTACCCTCAAACTAACCCACACCCTAACCTAAACCTAACTTTCACTTTAATCCTCACCCTTACCCTAAACCTATCCCTCAACCTCACCCTAACCCTAACCCTAAGCCTCACCCTAAGCCTAATCCTAACCCTAACCATTAATCTCTCCCTAAACCTAACCCTAAACCTCACCCTCACCCTCACCCTCAGGCTAACACTAAGCCTTACCCTAACCCTCACCCTCACCCTCACCCTCACCCTCACCCTAACCTTAAACCTCACACTATCCCTAACCCTAATCCTTATCCTCACCCTAAACCTAATTCTAACCCTAACCCTACCCCTCACCCTAACCCTAACCCATATGCTACCACTAACCCTAACCGTCACCCTAACCCTTACACTCAGCCTAACACTAACTCTAACCCTAACCCTCACCCTAACCCTAACCCTAACCCTATCGGTAACCCTCACGACCACCCTCAGCCTTACCTTCAGCCTAACCCTAACCCTAACACTAATCCTAACGCTAACCCTAACCCTCAGGCTCACCCTAACCCTCACCCTCACCCTAACTCTAAAGCTAACAGTACCCCTATCACTAATCCTCACTCTCCACCTAACCCTAACCCTAACCCAAACCCCAAACCTCACACTAAACCTATTCCTCACCCTTACCCTAACCCTCACCCTAATCCTAACCCTAACACTACCACTCACCCTTACCCTAATCCTTACCCTAAATCTTACCCTCACCCTCACACTTACCCTCACACTAACCCTAACCCTCAACTTAACCCTAAACCTAACCCTCACCATCACACTCACCCTCAGCTTAAACCTAAACCTAACACTAATCCTAACCCTAACGCTCACCCTCACGCTCACCCTCAACCTCATCCTCACCCTCACCCTAACACTAACCCTATACCTAACCCTCACCTTAACCCTAAAGCTTACCCTAAACTTAACCCTAACCCTCACCCTCACGCTCACCCTAAACCTAACCTAACCCTAACCCTAATACTAACCCTGACACTCACCCTCACCCTAAACCTTACCCTCACCCTAACCTGAACCCTAACTGTAACCCTCAAACTAAACCTAACCCTCACCCTAACACTAACCCTAACCCTAATCCTAACCCTCACACTAAACCTAACCCTCATGCTAACCCTAACCCTATCCCTGAGTCTAACCCTCACACTAACCCTAAACCTAACCCTACACCTCACCCTATCCCTAACCCTAACCCTAACCCTCAACCTTACCCTAGCCCTCAGCTAACACTACCCCTAACCCTAACCCTTACCCTCACCCTAACCCTAAACCTCACCCTCACACTAACCCTTATTCTAACCAAAACCCAAACCCTCACCCTCAACTTATGCCTCACCATAACAATAACCGTAAGCCTAACCCTCAACCTCACCCTAAACCTCACCCTAATCCTTCACCTCACACTAAACCTCACCCTCACCTAAACCTAACTTTCACTTTAATCCTCACCCTTACCCTAACCCTATCCCTCACCCTCACCCTACCTAACCCTACCCCTAACCCTCACCCTAAGCCTAACCCTAACCCTAACCCTTACCCTCACCCTCACCCTAAACCTAACCCTAAACATCACCATCACCCTCACCCTCAGCCTAACACTAACCCTAATACTAATCCTCACCCTCACCCTAACCCTAACCCTAAACCTCACACTATCCCTAACCCTAAACTTTATCCTCACCCTAACCCTAATGCTAACCCTAACTCTACCCCTCACCCTAACGATAACCCTAACCCTCACCCTCACTCTAACCCTCACCCTAACCCTTACCCTCAGCCTAACACTAACTCTAACCTTAACCCTCACACTAAACCTCACCCTCACCCTAATCCTAACCCTAACCCTATCTGTAACCCTCACCCCCACACTCACGCTTACCTTCAGCCTAACCCTAACGCTAACACTAATCCTAACCCTAACCCTCACCCTCCGGCTTACGCTAACCCTCACCCTCACCCTAACTCCAAAGCTAACAATAACCCTGTCCCTAATCCTCACCCTAAACCTATCCCTAACCCTAACCCTAACCCTCACCCTAACCCCAACCCTAACCCTAAACCTCACCCTAACCCTAACCCTAATCCTCACCCTCACCCTAAACCTAACCCTAACCCTAACCCTCCCACTAAACCTAACCCTCAACCTTACCCTAACTCTCACCTTAACCCTAATCCTAACCCTAAACCTAACCCTCACTCTAATCCTCACCCTAAACATTACCCTCACCGTCAACCTTACCCTCAAACTTACCCTAACCCTCAACCTAAACCTAACCCTCACCCTAAATCGAAACCTCACCCTAAACCTTACACTCACACTAACCCTCACCCTAACCCTAACCGTAACCCTCACCTTTACCCTCACCCTTAACCTAACCCTAACCCTAACCCTCACCCTCACCCTCAACTTCACCCTCAGAATAAACCTAAACCTAACCCTAAAGCTAAACCTAACCGTAACCCTCACACTAAACCCAACCCTCACCCTAACCTAAACCTAACCGTAACCGTAACCCTAACCTTCACACTAAACGTAACCCTCATGATAACACTAAACCTACCCCTCAGCCTAACCCTCACCCTAACCATAACCGTAACCTTAAAACTTATCCTATACCTAATCCTAACCCTAACCCTCATCTTCACCCTAGCCCTCACCCTAATGCTGACCCTAACCCTAACCCTCACTCTAACCCTTACCCTCACCCTAAACGTAACCCTCACCCTCACCCTAACCGTAACCCTCACCCTCACACCCCCCCTCACAATCAGCCTAAACCTAACCCTAACACTAATCCTAACTCTAACCCTCACACTCACCCTCAAGTTAACTCTAAACTTAACCCTAAACGTAAACCTCACCCTAACCCTAAAGCTAACCCTAACCCTCACCCTCACCCTAAACCTCACCCAAAACCTTACCCTCAACCTAACCCTCACCCTAACCCTAACCCTCACCCTAACCCTAACCCTCACCCTAACCCTCACCCTCAACCTAACCCTCACCCTAAAACTTACCCTCAACCTAACCCTAACCCTAAACCTATACCTCACAATAACCCTTAACCTCACCCTAACCATAACCCTACCTCTCACGCTAACCCTCAACCTAAGCCTAACCCTCACCCTCATCCTAACCCTCACCCTTACCCTTACCCTCACGGTAACCCTAACCATAACACTAACCCTAAACCTCACACTAACCCTAACCCTCACACTAACCCTAACCCTACCCCTCACAAAAAACCTCCTCCTAAACCTAACCTTAACCCTCACCCTCACCCTAACCCTAACCCTAACCCGAATCTTAAGCCTCACCCTCATACTGACACTCACCCAAACCCTAACCCTAACTGTTAACCTAAGCCTCATACTAACCCTCACCCTCACCCTAAACCTAACCCCAACACAATACATCACCCTACCCCTCACCCTCACAGTAAGCCTAAACCTAACGATAACACTAATCCAAAACCTAACCCTCACCCTCATCCTCACTCTAAACCTCATCCTCATCCTAAACCTCACCCTAACCCTTACCCTCACCACAACCCTAATCCTTTCCCTAAACCTAATCCTCACACTAACCCTAACACTCACCCTAACCATAACCCTACCTCTCACGCTAATCCTCAACCTATCCCTAACAATAACCATAACCCTTACCCTAACAATAACCCTTACCTAAATGAAGCCCTCACCCTCACCCTCAACCTAACCCTAACCTCACCCAAACCCTAACACTTACCCTCACCCTAACCCTCTCCCAAACCCTAATCCTCTCCCTAACCCTAAACCTAAACTTTAAGTAAACGAAATCCTCACCATCACCCTCCCCCTCCCCCTCACCCTAACCCTAATCCTACCCCACACCCTAACCCTCATCTTAAACCTAGCCCTAACCCTTACACTCACCCTAACTCTAAACCTAACACTAACACTCACTTTCACCCTCACCCTCAGCCTAAACCTAACCCTCACCCTAAACCTTACCTTCACCCTACCCTAACCCTAACCCTAACACTAACACTCACCCAAACCCTAATCCTAACACTAACCCTAAACTTAACCTTAACCCTAACACTCACCCTAACCCATTCCCTAAATCTAACCCTCTAACTCACCATCACCCTAATACTCACTTTAACCCTAACCCTCACCAACACCCTAACACTCACCCTCACCCTCACCCTCAACCTAATCCTTACCCTCACCCTAACCCTCACCCTAACACTAAACCTAACCCTATCCCTAACCTTAACCTTAACCCTAACCTTAAACATCACACTAACCCTCACCATAACCCTCACCCTCACCCTCATCCTAACACTGACCCTAACCCTTACCCTTACCCTAAGCGTAACTCTAACCCTAAACCTAACCCTCACCTAAGCCTTACCCAAACCCTAACCCTAAACCTCAACCTAACCCTCACCTAAACCATACCCCTCAGCCTAACCTTCACCATAACATTATTCCTCACCCTCAAACTCACCCTAACCCTAACCCTCACACTAACCCTAAACCTAAACCTCACGCTAAACCTCAACCTAACCCTAACCCAATCCGTAACTCTCACCCTAACCTAAACCCTCACCCTTACCCTCACCCTAACACTCACCCTAAACCTAACCTGAACAATCACCCTAAACGTCGGCCTTACCCTAACCCATACCTAACCCTAAACATCACTCTAACCCTCACCCTAACCCTAACCCTCACCCTCATCCTAACCCTCACCCTAAGCCTTACCTGCACCCTAACCCTAAAGCTAAGCCTAAACTTAACCCTAAACCTAACCCTAACACTCACACTAACCTTAACCCTTACCCTAACCCTAACCCTCCCCCTCACCCTAACACTCATCCTATTCCTATCCGTGACCCTAACCCTCACCCTGATCCTAACCCTAACCCTAACCCTAATGCTTACCCTCACCCTAACCCTCACCCTAACCCTCACCGTTACCCTAAACCTAACCCTAACCATAAACCCCACCCTAAATCTCACCCTAACCCTAACCCTAATTCTAACCCACACCCTCACCCTAACACTCAACCTAAACCTAACAATCACCCAAACTCTAATCCTCACCCTAACCCTCACACTCACCCTAACCCTCACCTTAAACCTAACCCTACACCTCAACCTAACCCTCACCCTAACCTTCACCCTAACACTAACCCTCACCCTCAACCTAACTCTAACTCTAACCCACCCTGTCATCCAAAACCTCATCTTAAACCTAACTTTTACCCTCACCCTAACACTAACCCTAACCCTAACACTAATCCTCACACTAACCCTAAACCTCACCCTCACCCTCACCCTCAGCCTAATCCTAAACCTAACCCTAATCCTAAGGATAACCCTCACCCTCACCCTCACCCTAACCCTAAACCTAAACCTCACTTTCACCCTCACCCTAACCATTACCCTAACCCTAGCTCTCACCCTAACACTAACCCTCACCCTTACCCTAACCCTAACCGTCAACCTCACCCCAGCCCTAACCCTAACCCTAAACCTCACCCTAACATTCATGCTAACCCTAAACCTCACCCTCACCCTCACCCTAACCCTAACCCTAAACCTCACACTAACCCTAACCCTAACAATAACCTTCAACCTCACCATAGCTCTATCTTCACCCTAACCCTAACCTTAGCCCTAATCCTCACCCACACCCAAACCCTCATCCGAACCCAATCCCTAACCCTCACCCTAACCCTAACTCTGACACTAAACATCACTCTAACCCTAACCCTCACCCTAATCCTAACCCTAACCCTAACCCTAATCCTTACCTAACCCTCACCCTCACCCTAATCCTCATGCTAATCCTAACCCTTACCCTAACCCTAACCCTCACCCTCAACCTAACCCTCAACATAACCCTCACCTTCACCCTAGCCCTCACACTAACCCTAACTCTAAAACTAACCCTAAAACTCATCCTCACCCTAAACCTCACCCTCATCCTAATCCTCACCCTAACCCTCCCCCTCACACTAATCCTCACCCTAAAAATAAACCTAAACCTTAGCCTACCTCTAAACCTCACTCTCATCCTCACTCTAACTCTTACCCTAACCCTCACCCTCACCCTAAACATCACCCTAACCTTCACCCGAACCCTAACTCTCTCCGGCACCCTAACACTAACCCTAATCCTAACCTTCACTCACACCCTAACCCTCACCCTCACCCTAAACATCACCCTAACCCTAACCTTACAATAACCTTAACCCTAATACAGACCCTGAACCTAAAACTCACCATAACCCTCACCATTACCCTAATCCTCACCCTAACCCTAACCCTAACCCTTACCTAACCCAAACCATCACCCTCACCCTCAGCTTCAAACTAACCCTCACCCTCACCCTCGCCCTCACCCTAACACTAAACGTAAACCTCACCCTCACCCTCACCCTCAGCCTAAATCTAACCCGAACCCTAATCCTAATGCTCACCCTCAACTTCACCCTAACCATAACCCTAACCCTCACCCTCACCCTAACCCTAACCCTAAACCAAAACCTCACCCTAAGCCTAACCATCACCCTAACCCTAACCCTCACCCTCACTCTAACCCTCACCCTAACCCAACCCTAAACATAACACTCACCCCAAACCTCACCCTAACCCTAAACCTAAACCTAACCCTCACCCTAACACTAACCCTAACCTTCACTTTCTCTCTAACCCTCACCCCAACCCTGACCCTCAGCCTACACCTAACCCTAATGTTAACCCTCACACTAAACCTAACCCTCACCCTCACACTCAACCTAACCCTAACCATAACCCTCAACCTCACCTTCACCCTCAGCCTCACCCTCACCCTAAACGTAACCCTAACTCTAACCCTAACCCTAACCCTATCCCTTACCCAAACTCTAAAGCGAAACCTCACCCTAACTCTCACTCTTAACCTCACCCTAACCCTTACCGTCACCCTAACTCTAAGCCTAACTCTATCTCAAAACCTCACACTAAACCAAACCCTTACCCTAACCCTAATCCTACCCCTAACCCTAACCTTAACCCTAACCCTCACACTCAACCTAACCTCACCCTAACCTTTACCTCACCCTAAAGCTCACCCTAACCCTAACCCTCACGCTAACCCTCACCTTAACCTTAACCCTACCCATAACCGTAACCCTCATCCAAACCCTAACCCTAACCCTCTCCCTAGCCCTACCCCTAATCCTCACCCGCACCCTATAAATCACCGTCACCCTGACCCTCAGCCTAATCCTAACCCTCCATCACACCCTAACACTCTCCATCAGCCTAATCCTAACTCTAACACTAATCCTAACAGGAAACTTCACCCTCACCCTAACCCTCACCCTAACCCTAACCCTCACCCTCACCCTCAGCCTAACACTAACCCTAACCTTAACCCTCACCCTAACCCTAACCCTCACACTAATCCTTACCCTCACACTAACACTAACCCTCAAACTAACTCTAACCCTCACGTGAACCCTAACCCTACCCCTCACACTAACCCTCACCCTAACCTTAACCCTAACCCTAACCTTAACCTAACCCTCACCCTCAACCTAAACCTCACTGTCATCCTAACCTTCAACCTAACACTAAGCCTCACACTAAACATCACCCTAACCCTAACCCTATTTGTAACCCTAACCCTAAACCTCATTCTAACACTAACCCTCACATTAAAACTCAACCTCACCCTAATCCTCACTCAACCCCTAACCCTTACCCTAACCCTAACCCTCACCCTCACCCTAACCCTAAAACTAACCATAATCCTCACCCTCACCCTAATCCTCACCTTAAACTTCACCTTCACCCAAACCCTCACTGTCACCCTAAAACTCACCCTAAACCTAACTCTCACCCACATCCTAACCCACACCTGGATCTGAACCCAAACCCTCACCCTAAAGCTCACTCACACCCTAAACATCACCCTAACGCTAACCTCACCCTAATACTAACCCTAACCCTCACACAAACCTTAACCCTCACCCTAACCCTAACACTCAACCTAATCCTCCCCAGAAAACATACCCTAACACTTAACTAACCCAAACCATCACCCTATACCTCACCCTGGCCCTAACGCTAACCTTAACACTAACACTCACCCTCACCCTCACCCTCACCATAAACCTAAACCTTACCCTAATCCTAACCCTAATCTTCACCCCCCCTCCCCCTAACCGTATCCCTAAATCTAACCCTCACCCTAAGCCTAAACCTCACCCTAATCCTAAACCTCATCTTCACCCTAACCTTCACCCTAACCCTAACACAAACATTAACAATCACCCAAACCCTCCCCCTAACCCTCACCGTAAAACTAGCCCTTACCCTAACCCTAAACCTAACCCTCACCATAACCGTAACCCTCCCCATCCCCCTAACCCTCACCGGCACCCTAACCCTCACCCTAACACTAAACCCCATCCACACCCTAACTCTCACCTGAACCCTCACCCTCACACTAATCGTCAACCTCACCCTAAAGAAAACCCTAACCCTCACCCTAACCCTAACTATAACCCTCACCCACACCCTAACAATCACCATCACCCTAACACTCAGCCTAATCCTAACTCTCACCAACACTATAACACTCATCTTCACGCGAACCCTCACCTTCACCCTAACCCTAACCCTAACCATAACCATAACCTAACCATCACCCTCACCCTTACCCTCACCCTAACCCTTACCCTCACCCTAACCCTAAACCTAACCCTAATCCTCACACTAACCCTAACGCTTACCCTAACCCTCAACTTCACCCTAACCCTTACCCTCACCCTAAACCTAACCCTAACCCTGACCCTTACCCTCACACTAACCCTAACCCTAACCCTACCCATCACCATAACCCTCACCCTCAACCTAACCCTCATCATCACCCTAACCCTCACCCTAACCCTAAACCTCAACCTAACCCTAACCCTAACACTAACCCTAAACCTCACACTAACCTTAACCCTAATCCTAACCCTCACCATCCCCCTAAAACTCAGCCTAAAAATTACCCTCAACCTAAACCTAACCCTAACCCTCACACTAAGCCTAATCCTCACCCTAACCCTAACCCTCACCCTAACCCTAACCCTACCCCTCACCCTAACCTTAACCTTAACCCTAACACAACCCTAACCCTCATTCTCATGCTAAACCACACCGTCACCATAACCCTCACCCTAATCCTAAATCGCACCCACACCCTAACCCTCTCCTTCACCCGAACTCTCACCCTCACCCTAACCCTCACCCTCACACTACACATCACCGTATACCTAACACTCAGACTAATCCTAAGTCTAAACCTCACCCTAACCCTAAATCTCACCCTAACCTTCACCCTCACCAAAATGCTCACCCTAACCCTAACCCTAACCCTCACCCTAACCCTAACCTTCACCCTCACCTTTACCCTAAACCTAACCCTAACCCTCACCCTAACTCTAAATCTCACCCTAACTCCATCCCTCACACTCATCCTAACCTGAACCCTAACCCTAACACTAACTCTAAACCTCACCCTAACCCTCACCCTAACCCTCACCTTTACCCTAACCCTAACCCTAACTGTAACCCTCACCCTATCGCTCACCCTAACCCTAACACTAATTGTAACCTCCACCCTCACCCTAACACTCACCCTAACCCTAACCCTCACCCAAACCCTAATCCTCATCCTAACCCTAACCCTCACACTCACCCTAACCCTCACCTTAAACCCAACCCTATCCCTCACCTTAACCCTCACCCTAACCCTCACCCTAACCCTCACGCTCAACCTAACCCAAACTCTAACCAACACGGTCACCCTAAACCTCATCTTTTTTTTCTTTATTTTATTTTATTTTATTTTATTTTATTTGTGAACATACTGTACAGAGGGGTTACAATTACATGGGCAGGATAATGCGTACATTTCTTACCAAGCATTGCAGCATCCTGTCCCGACCTGCTGACTACAAGGAGGGCAGTGAACCTAACCGAGAAGGAATGAAGGGACAAGAGATACAAAGAAGGACAGAAAGACAAGGATTCTGATCAAGCTGCCAATTTTTATTTTTCACACAAGGGTATTTATATGCTTGGACTAAGGGCGTGGTGCAAAGGTGGTGGTTAGTAGATTTAGGGCGGGTGAAAAGGTGGTCCTTAGTAGCTGCAGGGTGTTTACTTTAGGGCGTGGTGAAAAGGTGGGATTCTGTAAACTCAGCCTCAGGTTGTTCCAGTGAGATAGTTAAGCCTATAAAGTATGAGAGACTTAACTTTTGGCTCCCAACAATATCCTCCTTTGTTTATCCTTCCCATCCCTTCCCAGCCTCCCCCCTCTCCCCCCAGTCCCAATCCTCTGCCGCCCCCCACCCCCCCGCACAAACATTGTAAAGCTCATTATGGACATGACAAATGGTACTTCTCATTGTTGCAACAGGTCCACCTGTATCCTAAAGCGACTTGTTTTTCCCCATCTCCTACACAGGTTATACTGCCATCAAATAAAGTGCAAGCAGGGGTTACTGTGGGGGAGGGACATACAAAGCAACAAAGAAATAATCTTATAAATGCGTTAGAAACACATGCATGAAAGAAAAAATCATTAAAATACATATCTAATTGATCAATCTCCTAACATCACATTATCTGACCTTTTCCGCTTAACTCATATATATACTAGATATTGCAAATAAGGGAAACCATGGGGCCAATGTTTCTTTGGGCCTGGCTTACTTCGCTTAATATAATTTTTTCCAAGTCTTTCCATTTCCTAAAAAATGGTGCAATGTCATTCTTTCTGATGGAGGCATAGAATTCCATTGTGTATATATACCACATTTTCTTGATCCATTCATCTACTGAGGGGCATCTGGGTTGGTTCCAGATCTTAGCTATGGTGAATAATGCTGCAATAAACATAGTTGTACTGCTAGCGTTAGTGAGGTCTTGTTTGTAAACAATTGGGTAAATGCCCAAAAGTGGGATTGCTGGGTCATAGGGGAGTTCTATGTGGAGTCTTTTGAGGAACCTCCATACTGCTTTTCAAAGTGGTTGAACAAGTTTATATTCCCACGAACAATGAAGTAAGGTTCCCTTCTGTCCACATCCCCTCCAGCATCTGTTGTTGTTAGAGTTCTTGATTTTTGCCATTCTAACTGGAGTGAGGTGGTATCTCAATGTTGTTTTGATTTGCATTTCTTTTATGACTAGGGAGGTTGAGCATGTCTTCATGTGTCTATTGGCCATTCTTCTTTCTACTTCAGAGAAGTTTCTCTTTAAGTCTTTCGCCCACTTGTTTATTGGGCAGTTGTTTCTTTGAGGATTTGTTGTTGGGGGGTTTAATTTTTTGAGTTCCAAGTATATTTTAGATATGAGACCCTTGTCCTTTGTATGACTAGTAAAGTTCTTTTCCCAATCCGTGGGCTTTCTATTGATCTTGCTAGCTATGTCGTTTGCCACGCAAAAGCTCTGCAACTTTATGCAATCCCATTTGTCCAAACTTTGATTTGTTGTATTTCCGGTTCTCTATTCAGAAAATTTCGGCCTGAGCCAAGGAGACCTAGGCTTTCTCCTATTCCAGTCAGTAATGTTTTCAGAGTGTCTGCTTTGACTTGGAGGTCTTTGATCCATTTGGAGTTGATTCTGGTGCAGGGTGATATATAAGGATCTAGCTTTACTTTTCTACAAGTAGTTAACCAATTTTGCCAGCACCATTTACTGAAGAGGCTGTCTTTGTTCCATTCTATTGTTTTAGCTCCCTTATCAAAGATGAGATGGCTATAGGTCTGTAGGTTCATTACTGGGTTTTCGATTCTATTCCATTGGTCCTGAGGTCTGTTCTTATGTCAATATCAAGCTGTTTGGATTACTATGGCTTTATAGTAGAGTTTGAAATTTGGTATTGATATTCCTCCGGCAGTGTTCTTTCCGTTGAGGAGCGTTTTTGCTATTTGGGGTCTTTTATTGTTCCATATGTATTTTTGGATTGCCTCTTCTATTTCCTTGAATAATTAGGTTGGAATTTTGATAGGTATCGCGTTGAATTTGTAGATAGCCTTGGGAAGTATTGCCATTTTCACGATGTTAATCTTTACAATCCAGGAGCATAGGAGGTTTTGCCATTTTTTAAGTTCTGCGTTGATTTCCTTTTTCAAGATTTTAAAGTTTTCATCACGGATATCCTTCACAACTTTGGTTAACTTAATTCCTAGGTATTTTATTTTTGTGGGGCTATTACAAATGGAGTTGCTCCCATAAACAGGCCCCCATAAACAGGCGGGAGTTGCAATCCTAATATCAGATAAAATAGACTTCAAATTAAAACTCGTGAGAAGAGATAAAGAAGGTCGCTACATACTAATTAAGGGATTTCCCTTTCAGGAGGTTATTACAATTCTAAATATCTACTCGCCAAAAAATGGAGCACCCAAATTTATCCAAGAAACACTTCTTTCCCTCACATCCCATATAACTCCAAAAACATTAATTGTTGGGGATTTTAACACACCACTCTCCCCACTAGATAGATCAACTCGGCAAAAACTCATCAGAGAAGCCAAAGATCTAAACAGCTGCATAGATCAACTAGATTTAACAGATATCTACAGAACATTTCACCCAGCAGCATCAGAATACACGTTTTTCTCAGCAGCACATTGAACATTTTCTAAAATAGACCACATTTTAGGCCACAAAGCAAACTTGTCCAAATTCAGAAAATTGAAATTATACCTTGCATTCTCTCTGATCACAAGGGAATAAAATTAGAACTCAACACCAAAAGCCACCTAAGAAAGTCTGGTATCACATGGAGGCTGAACAACACACTCCTGAATCACGAGTGGGTCATGGAAGAGATTAGAAAGGAAATTCAAATGTTCATGCTACTCAACAAAAATGAACACACAAATTACCAGCTCCTCTGGGACACAGCAAATGCAGTACTCAGAGGCAAGTTTAGAGCACTGAGCTCCTACATCAACAAATTGGAGAGATCTGAAACCAACAATCTAATGACACATCTAAACCTCCTTGAAAAAGTGCAGCAAGATAAACCCCAATCCAGTAGACGGAAAGAAATAATTAAAATTAAATCAGAATTAAATGAACCAGAATCCAAAAAAAAACTATAGAAAGAATCAACAAAACAAAGAGTTGGTTTTTCGAAAAAAATTAACAAAATTGACAGATCCTTAGCAAATCTTATCACAAAAAGAAGAGAACACACCCAAATAAATAAACACAGAGACGAGAATGGAAATATAACCAAGGAACCAACCAAGATTCAAAACATTATAAGGGAATACTTCTCAAAACTTTATTGTAATAAGTTTGAGAACTTGACAGAAATGGACCTTTTCCTTGCAAATATTGACATGCCAAAACTAAACCAAGATGAGTTAAACCAGCTTAACAGGCCCATATCAAGTGTTGAAATAGAAACAGCAATAAGAGACCTTCCAGCTTAGAAAAGTCCAGGACCAGATGGTTTTACAGCGGAATTCTACAAGGCCTTAAAATAGAGCTCACACCAATATTCCTCCAACTCTTCAATGAAATTGAAAGAGAAATTTCACTACCGAACAGATTCTATGAAGCCATCATAACCCTCATCCCAAAACCAGGCAGGGACTCATCAAAGAAAGAGAACTATAGAACCATTTCTTTGATTAACATTGATGCTAAACTTCTCAACAATATATTGGACAACCGACTTCAACAATTCATCCAAAAAATCATACACCATGATCAAACAGGATTCATTTCAGGGATGCACAGCTGGTTTAATATACGCAAATCAATAAATATTATTCATCACATCAACAGGAGCAAGAATAAGAACCACATGATTATCACAATATATGCAGAAAAAGCATTCGACAAGATCCAAAACCACTTTATGATGAAGGTTTTGGGAAAATTAGGAATCCATGGAACATTCCTCAATACAATAAAGGCTGTATATGACAATCCTACAGCCAGCATTATACTTGATGGTGAAAAACTAAAGCCATTTCCTCTTAACTCAGGAACAAGACAAGGATATGCACTCTCTCCACTTCTCTTCAATATAGTATTAGAATGCCTAGCTACAGCAATAAGACAAGATGCAGACATAAAGCGGATCAAAATAGGGAAAGAAGAAATAAAACTCTCCCTCTTTGCAGAAGACATGATCTTGTATTTAAAGAATCCCATAGACTACACCCCCAAATTACTCAAGCTAATTCAAAACTTTGGCAAAGTAGCAGGGTATAAAATTAACCCCCCAAAATCAATGGCCTTTCTGTATGCAAACAATGAGAAAAGTGTGGCTGAAATTAGGAAAGCAACTCCATTTGTAATAGCCTGAACCTCATCTTAAACCTAACTTTTACCCTCACCCTAACACTAACCCTAACCCTAACACTAATCCTCACACTAACCCTCAAACTCACCCTCACCCTCACCCGCAGCCTAATCCTAAACCTAAACCTAATCCTAAGGATAACCCTCACCATCACCCTCAGCCTCACCCTAACCCTATCCCTAACCCTAACACTAACCCTAAACCTCACCCTCAACAAAACCCTAACACTAACCCTCACGCTCACCATCACCCTAACCCTAACCCTAACCCTCACCCTAACCCTCACCCTAACCCTAACAATCACACTCACCTTAACCCTCACCATCACCCTAACAATATCCCTCAACCAAACCCAAACCCTCACCAAAACATGAACCCTCACTCTCACCCTAATGCTCACACTCACCCTAAACATCACCCTAACCCTAAACCTCACCCTAACCGTAAACCTCATCCTAGCCCTAACCCTCAACTAACCCTCTCTCTCACCCTAATCCTCACCCTAAACCTAACCCTAAACCTTGTCCTAACCCTAACCCTCACCTTAACCCTTACCCTAACCCTAACCCTGACCCTAAACCTTACCCTCACCATAACCCTAACAATAAACCAAACACTCACACTAACCCTAACCCTCACCCTAACCCTAACGCTACCCTCACCATAACCCTCACCCTAAACCTAACCCTAACACTCACACTAACCCTAACACTCACCCGAACACTCAACCTCACCCTAACCCTCACCCTCACCCTAGACATCACCCTAAAACTAACCATCACTGAACCCTAACCCTAACCCTCACCCAAACCCTAACCCTCACCCTATCCCTCACACTCACCCTAGTTCTCCCCCGAAACCAAAACCTAACCCTTACCTAACCCAAAAGCTCACACTAACCCTCACCCTCACCCTAGACCTCAGCCTAACCCTAAACCTAACCCTAACACTAACCTTCAACCTCAACCTCACCCTCACCCTCAGCATAAACCTTAACCTTACCTTAATCCGAAACCTAAAACTCACCCTCCCCTTCCCCCTAGCCCTAACCCTAACCCAAAATCTAACCCTCACCCTAAGCCTAACCCTCACCCTAAACCTAACCCTCATCTTCACCCTAACACTCACCCTAACCCTAACCCTAACCCTACTACTCACCCTAAGCCTCACCCTAACACTTACCCTAACCCTAAACCTAACACTCACACTGACTCTCAGCCTAACCCTAACCCTAAACCGAACGCTCACCCTCACCCTAACCTTCAACTTCACCATAAACATATCCCTAACTCTATAACTCCCCCTAACCCTCACCC
This sequence comes from Dipodomys merriami, assembly GCF_024711535.1. Taxonomy (NCBI): domain Eukaryota; kingdom Metazoa; phylum Chordata; class Mammalia; order Rodentia; family Heteromyidae; genus Dipodomys; species Dipodomys merriami. The sequence continues at coordinate 4,322,384 of NW_027206157.1, forward strand.
TAAACCTTATGCTTACCCTAACCCTAACCCTAACCCTAACCCTCACCATAACCGTAACCCTCACCCACACCCTAATCCTCACCCTCACCTGAAACCTAAGCCTAACCCTAACCCTGACCCTCACCATAACCGTAACCCGCACCATGACCCTAAACCTCACTGTCACCCTAACCCTCACTCTAACCCTAAACCTCATCCATACCCGAACCCGAACCCAAAATCGAACCCTCAAACTGACACTAATCGTCAACCTCACCCTAAACATCACCGTAAACATTAACCCTAACCCTTACTCTAACCCTCACCCTAACCCTAACTCTCACCCTAACCCTCACCCTCACCCTAATCGCCACCCTAACACTATCACTAACCATAACCCTAACCCTCACCCTCACCCTTACCCTCACCCTAACCATCACCCTCACCCTAATCGTCACACTAACACTAACCCTAACCATAACCCTAACCCTCACCCTCACCCTTACCCTCAACCTAACCCTTACCCTCACCCTAACCCTAAACCTAATCCTCACACTAACCCTAATTTAAACCTAACCATCACCCTGACCCTAACCCTTCCCCTCACCTTAACCCTAACCCTAACCATGACCCTCGCACTCACACTAGCCCTAACCCTCACACAAACCCTTACCCTACCCCCCAGCCTAACCCTAAACCTAACCCTAACCCTAACCCTCACCCTCACTCTAACCCTAACCGTAACCCTCATCCTCACCCTAAGCCTCACCTTCACCCTAATCCTCAATCTAACCCTAAACCTCAACCTCACCCTCACCATAACCCTAACCCTAACCCTAACCCTAACCCTCACCCTCATACTAACCCTCACCATAATCTTAAACCTAATCCTAACCCTAACCCTCACTCTCACTCTCAGCCTCACCCTAACCCTAACCCTAACCCTAACCCTAACCTTAACCTCACCCTAATTCTAACCCTAACCCTAACCCTCACCTTAAAATTCTCCCTAAACCTAAACCTAACCCTAACCCTCAACCTCACCCTAATCCTCTCCCTAACATTTACCCTCACCATAACCCTCATCCCAACCCTAACACTCACACTAACCCTAACCTTTACCCTGACCCTAACTCTACCCCTCACCATAACCATCACCTTAAACCTAACCCTAACCCTTACAGTAACCCTAACACTCGCTCGAAAACAAAACCTCACCCTCACCCTCACCCTCACACTAAACCTAACCCTAACCTTAACCCTTACTCTAACACTCACCCTCACCCTAACTCTAACCCTCAACCTCACCCTAACACTCAATCTCACCCTAACCCTAACCCTAACCCTAACTGTAACCTTCACCCTAACCCTAACCCTCAACCACATCCTTACCCTCACATTCACCCGAACGTAACCCTTACTGTAAACCAAACCGTAAACCTAAACCACATCCTAATCCTCATCCTCACCTGAAACCTCACTCTCACCCTAACATTCACCCTCACCGTAAACATCAGCCTAACCCTAAACCTCACCCTAACACTAACCGTAACCATCACCCTCACCCTAACCCTGATCCTCAGCCTAATCCTAACCCTAACCGTAATCCTAACCCTAACCATCACCCTCAACGAAACCCTAAGATTAACCCTATACCTATTCCTCACCCTAACCCTAACCCTAACCCTCACCCTCACTCTAACCCTTATCCTAATCCTAACACTCACCCTCAACCTCAGACTAACCCTAAGGCTAACCCTAAACCTAACCCTCACCCTCACCCTAACCCTAACACTAACCCTAACCCTCAGCCTCACTCTCACCCTTACCCTAACCCTCACCCTCACCATAACCCTCACCGTCAACCTGACCCTCAATATAACCCTAAATCTTACCCACAGCCTAAAGTTCACCTGAGCCTGAACCCCTCACCCTCACCCTAAACCTCACCATCACCCTAAACATCACCATAACCCTAACCATAACCATAATCCTAACCCTCACCCTAAGCCTAACTCTCATCCTAAACCTAACTCTAAACCTAAACTTCACCCTCACCCTCACGCTAACCCTTACCCTCACCCTCAACCTAACCCTCACCGTCACCCTAACCCTCAACATAACTCTAAACCAAACCCACACCCTAAGCCAAATCCCAACCGGAACATAAACCTCATCCTAACCCTAAACATCACACTTACCCTAACCCTAACCCTAACCCTAAACCTCTCCCTAAGCCTAACTCTCACCCTAACCTTCACCCTCACCTAATCATTACCCTAATCATAACCCTAACCCTAACCATAAAAATAACCCTAACCCTCACCCTCAGCCTTACCCTCACCCTAAACCTTACCCTCACAATAACACTAACCCTAAACCAAACCCTCACACTAACCCTAACCCTAACCATAAAGCTCACCCTCATCTTCACCCTAACCCTAACACTAAACTTAATCCTCATCCTAACCCTAACCTCACCCTAATCTGAAACCTAACTTCATCCTAACCCTAACCCTAAACCTCAATCTAAACCTAACCCTCACCATAACACTAATCCTAAATCTAATCCTCAAACTCACCTTCACCCTAACCCTAATCCTAACCCTAATCCTAAACCTAACCCTCACCCTCATCCCTACCTTAACCCTAAACCTAACCCTAAACCTCACCCACACTCTAACCCTAACCCTAACCCTAACCCTAACCCTAACCATCACCCTAACCCTACCCCACACCCTAAACCTCACCCTTACCCTTACCCTAACGCTAACCCTTACCTAATCCAAAAAGTAACCCTCACCCTCATGCTAACCCTCACCCTAACGCTAACCCTATCCCCTACCATAACCCTAACCCTCACCCTCACCCTCAACCTCAGCCTAAACCTAAACCTAAGACTCACCCTAACCCTAACCCTCACTCTAACCCTAATTCTCACAATAACCCTAACCCTCACCCTAAATCTAACCCTCACCCTAACCCCAACCCTAAACCTTACCCTCAACATAACCCTAAACCTAAACCTAACCCTAACCCTAACACTAAACCTCACCTTTACCCTAACCCTCACCCTACACCGTAACCTCAACATAACCGTAAACTTAACCCTAACCCTCACAGTAACCCTAACCTTAACCCTAACCCTACCCCTAACCATAACCATCACCCTAACCCTCACCCAAACCCTCACACTAACCCTAACCCTCACCCGAAACCTAACACTCACCCTAAACCTCACCCTCAACCTAAACATCACCCTAACCCTAACCCTTACCCTCACCCTACCCTAACCCTAACCCTCAACCTAAAGCTAACCCTCACCTTAACCCTCACCTTCAACCTAATCCTCACCCTAACCCTCACGCTAACAATTACCTACCCCAAAACCTCACCCTCAACCTCAACTTCAACCTAAACCTCACCCTCACACTAGGCCTCACTGTAAACCAAAAGACAACCCTACCTCTAACACTAACCCTCACCCTCACCCTCAGCCTAACCTTATTCTAACCCTAATCCTAACCCTAACACTCACCCTCACCCTAAACCTAAACTTAACACTAACCCTAACCCTAAACCTAACTGTCAACCTAACCCTAACCCACACCCTCACCATAACCCTCACCCAAACCCTAAGCCTAACCCTAACCCACCCCCTAAACCTAACTCTCACTCTAACCTTCACCCTAACCCTAATCATTACCCTAACCATTACCCTAACCCTAACCATAACAATAACCCTAACCCTCACCCTCAGTGTTACCCTCACCCTAACCCTTACACTCACCTTAACCCTAACCTTAACCTAACCCTCACACTAACCCTAACCCTATCCATCACACTCACCCTCACCCTAAACCTCAACCTAACCTTAAACCTAACCCTCACCTTCACACTAACCCTAACCCTAACCCTCACCCTCACACTAACCCTCATCCTAACCCTTACCCTCAAATTAAACCTAACTGTAACCATAACCATAACCTTCACACTAACCCTAAACCTCCCCCTAACCCTAACCCTACCCCTCACAGTAAACGTCAGCCTTACCCTAACCCTAACCCTAGCCCTTACCTAACCCAAACCCTCACACTCCCCCTCCCACTAACCCTCACCCTTACACTCACCCTCACCCTAGCCCTCACCCTAATCCTAACCCTAACTCTTATCCTAACCCTAACCCTCAGCCTAAACCTAAACTTAACCCTATTCCAAACCCTAATCCTAATCCTCACCCTCACCCTCACCCTCACCTTAAAACTAACCCTAACCCTCAACCTAACCCTCTCCCTAACCCTAACCCTCACCCTAAACCTTACACTAACCCTAACCTTCACCCTCACCCTCAGCCTAACAATAACCCTAACCCTAACCCTCACGACAAGAATAACCCTCACATTGACCCTAACCCTGAAACTCACCCTAATCCTAACCTTAACCCTCACCCTAATGCTAACCCTAACCCTAACCCTCACCCTAACCATATCCCTCACCCTAAACCTTTCCCTCACCATAACTTTAACCCTAACCCGAACCCTCACACTAACCCTAACCCTCACCCTAAACCTAAGCCTACCACTCAACATAACACTCACCCTAATCCTAACCATAACCCTCACACTAACCCTATCCCTCAACCGAAACCACACCCTCACCCTCACCCTCAGCCTCACCCTAAATATCCCCCAAACCCTAACCATCAACTTAATCGTAACCCTAACCCTCACCCTAAACATAACCCTCAGCCTAACCCTCAACCTCACCCTAATCCTCACCCTAACCCTAAACTTAAACCTAAACCTTACCTAACCCAAAAGCTCAATCTCACCCTCACCCTCACCCTAACCCTCACGCTAGGCCTCACCCTAAACCTAACAGTAATCCTCACACTCAAGCTACCCCTCAGCCTAAAACTAACCCTAACCATAATCCTAAACCTAACACTCAACCTCACCCTCACTCTAAACCTAACTCTAAACCTAACCCTCACCCTAACCCTAACCCTCACCCTAGCCCTAATCCACACCCTCACTATAATCTTTACCCTAACCCCTAAACCTCACCCTAAACCTAAACCTCACCCTAACCCTAACCCTAAATCTAACCCTCACACTCACACTGACCCTCATCCTAATCCTCACCCTAACCCTAACACTAACCCTTACCTTACCCAAACCCTCACCCTCATCCTCACCCTAACCCTCACCCTCACCCTAGGCCTCAACCTAACCCTAACACTAACCCTAACCCTAACACTTACACTAATCCTCACCCTCACCCTCAAACTCACCCTCAGCCTAAACCTAACCCTAACCCTCATCCTAACCCTAACCCTCACTTTCACCCTCATACTAAACCTAACCCTAACCCTAATCCTCACCCTAAAGCTACCCCTCACCCTACCCCTCACCCTAAACCATACCCTAAACCTAAACCTAACATTAACCCTCACCCTCAACCTAACCCTAACCATAACCTTAACACTCACACTCACACTAAACCTAACCCTCAACCTAAACCTAACCCTAACACTCACGCTCACCCTAACCCTAACCCAAAATCTAACACTCACCCTCACCCTCACCCTAAACCTAAACCTCAGCCTCACCCTTACCCTAACCCTAATCCTAAGCCTCACACAAACCCTCAACCTAAACCTAAGCCTAAACCGAACCCTAACCCTCACCCTCACCCTTAGCCTCACCATAATCCTAAACCTAAACATAACCCTCACCCTAACCCTAAACCTCACCCTAACCCTAACCCTCACCCTAACCCTAACCTCACCCTAATCCTAACCCTAACCCTAAACCTCACCTTAAACTTCACCCTAACCGTAACCCACACACTCACCCTAACCCTCACCCTAACATTTAACCTCATCATAACCCTAACACCAACGCTAACACTCACACTAACCCTAACCCTCACCCTGACCCTAACACTACCCTTCACTATAACCATCACCCTAACCCTAACCCGAACCCTTACACTAACCCTAACACTCGCTCGAACCAAAACCCTCACCCTAAAACTCACCCTCACCCTAAACATCACCCTAACCCTAACCATCAATCTAAACCTAACCGTAACCCTCACCCTAAACCTAACCCTCAAACTAACCCTCACCCTCACCCTAATCCTCACCCTAACCCTAACCCTAACCCTTACCTAACCCAAACCCTCACCCTCACCCTCTCCCTAACCTTCACCCTCACCCTAGGCCTCACCCTAACCCTAAACCTAACCCTAACACTTACACTAACCCTCACCCTCACCCTTAAACTCACACTCAGCCTAAATCTAACCCTAACCCTCACCTAAGCCTAACCCTCACCCTAGCACTTACCCTAACCCTAACCCTTACCCTCACCCTAACACTCAACCTAAACCTAACCCTCATCTTAGCCCTCACCCAAACCCTAACCCTAACCTTACCCCTTACCCTAACCCTCAACCTAACCCTTACCCTAAACCTAATCCTAACGCTCACCCTCACCCTAACCCTCACCCTTACCGAAACTCTCACCCTCAACCTAACCCTAACCCTAACCCTAACACTCACACTCACACTAACCCTAAACCTCGCCCTAAACCTAACCCTAACACTCAAGCTCAACCTAAACCTAACCCTAAAACTAACCCTCACCCTCACCCTCACCCTAACCCTAAACCTCACACTAACCCTGAACCTAAACCTAAACCTAACCCAAACCCTAACCTTCACCCTCACCCTCAGCCTCACCCTAAACCTAGCCCTAACCTTAACTCTCACCCTACCCAAAAACGTCACCCTAAACCTAACCCTCACCCTAACGCTAACCCTAAATCTAACCCTCACACTCAGCCTCACCCTAACCATAATCCTAACCCTAGTCCTAACCCTAACCCTCACCCTCACCCTCACCCTTACCATAAACCTAACCATAACCCTAAACCTCACACACACGCTCAACCTCACCCTAACCCTAACCCTAACCTTAATCCTAACCCTAACCCTAACCCTAACGCTCACCCTTACCCTAACCATTACCCTAACCCTCACCCTCACACTAACCCTAAACCTCACCGCACCCTATCCCTAACCCTAAAGCTAACTATAACCCTCACCCTCACCCCAACCCGAATGCTCACACTCACCCTAACCTTCTCCTTCACTGTAAACATCTCCCTAACCATAACCCTCAACCTAACCCTCACCCTAAACTTTACACTTATCCTAACCCTAACCCTAACCCTAACCCTCATCATAACCCTAACAGTCAACCACACCCTAACCCTCACCCTCACCATAACCCTAACCCTTACCCTAACCCTAACACTACCACTCACCCACGCCATTACCCTCATCCTCACCCGAACGCTCACCCTCACCCTAACCTTCATCATCACTGTAAATATCTCCCTAACCCTAACCTTAACAATCACCCTAAGCCTGAGCCTCAAACTCACCCTGACCTTCAGCCTAATCCTAACCCTAACCCTAATCCTAACGCTAACCCTGAACCTCACCCTCACATTAACCCTAACCATAAAGCACACCCTCACTCTAAGCTGAACCCTCACCCTCACCCTAACCCTCACCGTCACCCTAACCCTCAACATAACTCTAAACCTCACCCTCAACCTAACCCTCACCCGAAACCGAAACCTCACACTCACACTAATCCTCAACCTCACCATAAACTTCACCCTAACCCTAAACCGAACCCGAAACCTAACCCTCAACCTAACCCTGTCACCCTAACCCTAATCCTCACCCTAAACCTAACCTCATGCTAATCCTCACCCTAACACTAGCCTTCACCTTAAACTTCACCCTAACCCTAAACCTAACCCTAACCCTCACGCTCACCCTAACCCTCACCATAAGAATTACCCTCACCATAACCCTAACCCCAACCCTAACACTCACATTAACCCTAATCCTGAACCTGACACTAACAATACCCCTCAACATAACCATGACCCTAATCTTAACCCTAACCCTAACACTCACTCTAACCGTAACCTTCAATCGAAATCTAACCCTAACCCTCACCCTAACACTAACCATCACCCTAACCCTCACCCTCACCCTAATCCTCACCCTAACCCTAACCCTAACCCTAACCCTAACCCTCACCCTCACCGTAACCCTCAACCTTACCATAACCCTGACCCTCAACCTAAACCTAACCCTAACCCTAACACTCACACTCACACTAACCCTAACACTCAACCTAAACCTAACTCTAACACTCAAGCTCAACCTAACCCTAACCCTAAAACTAACCCTCACCCTCACCCACACCCTAACCCTAACCCTAACCCTCACACTAACCCTCAACCTAAACCTAAACATAACCACAACCCTAACCCTCACCGTCACCCTCAGCCCCACTCTAAACCTAACCCTAACCCTAACCCTCACCCTAACCCTAAACCTAACCCTCACCCTAACGCTAACCCTAAATCTAACCCTCACACTCACCCTCACCCTAACCCTAAACCTAACTCTAGTCCTAAACCTAACCCTCACCCTCACCCTCACCGTAACCCTAACCCTAACCCTCACCCTCACCCTAACCCTAACCCTACGCCTACCCTAACCCTCACCCTCACCCTCACCGTAACCCGAACGCTCACCCTAACCCTAACCTTCACCTTCACCGTAAACATCTCACTAACCCTAACCCTCACCCTAACCCTCACACTAAACTTTACCATTATCCTAACCCTAATCTTAACCCTAACCCTAATCCTCATCTTCACCCTCACCTTCAGCCTCACCCTAACCATAAACCTCACCCTAACACTAAGCCTCACACTCAACCTAACCCTTACCCTAACATTTACCCTCACCATAACCCTAACCCTAACCCTAGCACTCACACTAAGCCTCAACATCACCCTAACCCAAACCCTACCCCTCACCATAACCATCACCCGATCCCTAACACTAATACTTACACTAACCCTAACACTCACCTGAACCCTCAACCTCACCCTAACCCACACCCTCACATTATCCCTCATCCTCACCCTAATCCTCACCCTAAACTTAACCCTAAACCTTACCTAACCCAAACACTCACCCTCACCCTGACCCTCAACCTAACCCTCGCCCGCACTTGAGGCCACACTCTAATCCTAACCCAAACCCTAAACCTTACGCTAAAACTCACAGTCACCCTCACACTCATCCTCAGCCTAAACCTAACCCTAAACCTAATCCTAACCCTACCCCTCAAGCTCACCCTCACACTAACCCTAACCCTAACCCTAACCTTCACCCTAAACCTAACCCTCACACTAACCCTAAACCTAACCCTCACCCTAGCCCTCACCCTAACCCTAACCTTAACCCTAACCCTAACCCTAACCCTCACCCTAACCCTTAACCTAAAGCAAATCCTAACCCTAACCCAAACCCTCACCTTCACCCTCACCCTCACCCTTACCATAACCCTCACCCTCAAACTAACCTTAATCCTAACCCTAACACTCACACTAACCCTAACACTCACCCTAAACCTAACCCTAACCCTCATGCTCACCCTAACCATAACCCTAAACCTAACCCTCAACCTCACCCTCACCTGAACCCTAACCCTAACCCTAATACTAACCTGAACACTCACACTAACCCTCACTCTAAACCTAAACCTAACCCAATCCTTAACCCTCACCCTCACCCTCAACCCCACCCTAAAACTAACCCTAACCCTAACCCTCACACTAACCCTAAACCTAACCCTCAACCTACATCTAACCCTAACCCTAACCCTAATCCTAAATCTAATCCTCACACTCACCTTCACCCTAACCCTAAGCCTAAACCTATTCCTAAAGCTAGCACTCACCCTCACCTTTACCTTAACCCTAAATCTAACCCTAAACCTCACCCACACTCTACCCCTCACCCTCACCCTAACCCTTACCCTAACCCTAACCGTAACCCTACCCTTCACCCTAAACCTCACCCTCACCCTAACCCTATCCCTTACCAAAAACTAACTCCCACCCTCACCCTAGCCCTCACCCTAACCATAAGCCTATCCCCTACCATAACCCTAACCCTCTCCCTCACCCTCAAACCCAGCCTAAACCAAACCTAACACTAATCCTAACCCTAACTCTAACCCTCACTATAACCCTAAATCTCACCCAAAACCTAACCCTCACCCTAAACCTAACCCTAACCATAACCCTAAACCTCACCTTTACCCTGACCCTCACCCTAAACCTTACCCTCAATATAAACCTAAACCTAACCCTAAAACTCACAGTAACCCTAACCCTAAACCTAACCCTAGCCCTCACCATAACTCTCACCCTACCCATCACCTTAATCCTCACACTGACCCTAACCCTCACCCTCAACCTAAACATCACCTTAACCCTAAACCTTACCCTGACCCTAACCCTAACCCTAAACTTCAACCTAAAGCTAACCCTCACCTTAACCCTCACCCTCAACCTTATCCTCACCCTAACCCTCACTCTAACAATTACCTATCACAAAACCTCACCCTCAGCCTCACCCTCTCCCTAAACCTCATCCTCAACCTATGCCTCACTGTAACCTTAAAAATAACCCTAACTCTAAGACTAACCCTCACCCTCACACTCAGCCTAACCTAATCCTAACTCTAATACTAACCCTAACCCTCACCCTCACTCTAACACTAAACCTAAACCTAACCCTAACCCTAACCCTCAACCTAACCCCAACACTCACCCTCACCCTAACCCTCACCCAAACCCTAACCCTAACCCTAACCCTTCCCCTAAGTTTAACTCTCACCCTAACCTTCACCCTCACCCTAATCATTACCCTAACCATTACCCTAACCCTAACCATAACAATAACCATAACCCTCACCCTCAGCGTTAACCTCAGACTAACCCTTACCCTCACCCTAAAACTAACCCTAAACCTAACCCTCACACTAACCCTAACCCTAAACCTAAAGCTCACCCTCATCCTCACCCTAACCCTAACCCTAAACCTAACCCTCATCCTAACCCTAACCCTCACCCTAACCCTAAACCTAATATCACCCTAACACTAAACCTAACCCTAACCTACACCCTCACCCTAAACTTAACCCTAACACTATCCATCACACTCACACTCACCCTAAACCTCAACCTAACCCTAAACCTAACCCTCACCCTCACACTCACCCTAACCCTAACACTCACCCTCACACTAACCCTCACCCTAACCCTTACCCTCAAATTAAACCTAATTGTAACCATAACCCTAACCCTCAAACTAACCCTAAACCTCCCCCTAACCCTAACCGTACACCTCACCCTAAACCTCAGCCTTACCCTAACCCTAAACCTAGCCCTTTCCTAACCCAAACCCTCACACTCACGCTCCCCCTAACCCTCACACTTACACTCACCCTCACCCTAGCCCTCACCCTAATCCTAACCCTAAATCTAATCCTAACCCTATCCCTCAGCCTCACCCTCAGCCTAAAACTAAACTTAACCCTATTTCTAACCCTAACCCTAATCCTCACCCTCACCATCACCCTCACCTTAAAACTAACCCTAACCCTCACCCTAAACCTCTCCCTAACCCTAACCCTCACCCTAAACCTTACACTATCCCTAATCGTCACCCTGACCCTCAGCCTAACAGTAACCCTAACCCTAACCCTCACCCTAAGAATAAACCTCACATGGACCCTAACCCTAAAACTCACCCTAATCCTAACCTTAACCCTAACCCTAACCTCACCTTAACCCTCACCCTAACGCTAACCCTAACCCTAACCCTCACCATCACCCTATCCCTCAGCCTAAACCTTTCCCTCACCATAACCCTAACCCTAACCCGAACCCTCACACTAACCCTAACCCTCACCCTAACCCTAACCCTACCCCTCAACATAACCCTCACCCTAATCCTAACCATAACCCTCACACTAACCCTAACCCTCACCCGAAAACACATCCTCACCTTAACCCTCACCCTCACCCTAAACATCACCCAAAACCTAACCATCAACTTAATCGTAAGCCTAACCCTCACCATAAAACTGACCCTCAGCCTAACCCTCACCCTCACCCTAACCCTAACTTTAAACCTAACCCTTACCTAACCCAAACCCTCAATCTCACTCTCACACCCACCCTAACCCTCACCCTCACCATAGGCCTCATCCTAACCGTAACCCTAACAGTAATCCTCACCCTCAAGCTCCCCCTTAGTCTAAAACTTACCCTAACCCGAATCTTAACCCTAACACTCGTCCTCAACCTCACTCTAACCCTAACCCTAAACCTAACCCTCACCCTAACCTTAACCCTCAATCTAGCCCTAATCCACACCCTCACTATAACCCTCACCCTAACCCTAACCCTAAGCCTAACACTCACCCTAACCCTCACCCTAAGCCTTACCCTAACCCAACCCTAACCTTAACCTCACTGTAACCCTCACCCTAACCCTAACCCTTACCCTACCCCTCACTCTCACCCTAACCCTAATACTAAACCTCACACTAACCTTAACCTTCACCCTAACCCTAAACCTAACCCTCACATTCACCCTAACCCTCACCCTAACCTTCACCCTCACCCTCACCCTAACCCTAACACTAACACTAAACCTCACCCTAACCCTAACCATCAACCTAACCCTAACCAAAACACTAACCCTCACCCTAACCCTAACCATCAACCTAACCCTAACCCTAACCCTCACCCTAACCCTAAACCTCACCCTAAACCTCACCCTCATGGTAATCCTCATGCTAACCCTAAACCTAACCCTTACCTAACCCAAAACCTCATAGTCACCCTCACCCTCAAACCAACCCTCACACTCAACCTAGGCCTAACCCTAATCCTAATGCTAACCCTAACCCTAACAATAACCCTCACCCACACTCACACCTTCACCCTCACCCTCACCCACACCCTCACTGTGACCCTAACCCTAAACCAAACCCTCACCCTAACCCTAACTCTCACCCTAACCCTCACCCTCACCCTCACCCTAACCTTCATCCTAACCCTAACCCTAACCCTTACACTCACTCTAACCCTCACCTTAACCCTTACCCTAACCCTAACCCTAACCTTAACCCTCACCCTAACTCTCACCCTAACCCTTACCCGAAACCTCACCCTACCCTAACCCTAACCCTCACCCTCACCCTAACCCTAACTCTCACCCTCAACCAAACACACACGGTAAACCTAAACCTCCCCCTCTCCCTAACCCTCCCCCTCCCCCTAACCCTCACCATAATCCTAAACCTAAACCTAAACCTCACCCTCACCCTCAGCCTCACCAAAACGCTACCCCTAACCCTAACCCTCACCCTCACCCTAAACCTAATGATAACAATAACACTCACCCTCACCCTGACCCTACCCCTTACCTTATCCTAACCCTAACCCAAACCCTAACCCTCACCCTCACCCTATCCCAAAAGGTAACCCTAACTCTCCCCCTCTCCCTAACCCTCACCCTAAACCTTACCCTGTCCCTCACCCTAACCCTAACCCTAACGCTAACACTCACACTAACCCTATCACTCACCCTAATCTAACACTACCCTTCAATCTAACCCTCACCCTCATCCTAACCATAACACTAACCCTTAAGTAACCCAAACCCTCACCCTCACCCCCACCCTCACCCTCACCCTCATCCTCACCCAAACCCTAACCCTAATCCTAAACCTGACCCACACCCTCACCCTCACCCTCACCTTCAGCATCAAACTAACACTAACCCTCACCCTCACCCTCACCCTAAACCTAACCGTCACCCTCACCCTCACCCTAACCCTAACCCTAATCCCAACCCTAACCCTCATCCTAACCCTCTCGATTATCCTAAACCTAACCGTAACCCTAACCCTCACCCTCAACCTAGCCTCACCATAACCCTAACCCTAACCCTAACCCTCACCCTAACCCTAACACTAACTATAACCTAAACCTCACCCTCACCCTCACCCTAACTCTACCCCTCACCCACACCCTAACCCTCACCATAAACTTAACCCTCACCCTCACCCTCACCCTAAACCTCACCCTCACCCCCACCGTCAGCCTCACCATTACCCTCAACCTAATCCTAGCCCTTATCCTAAACATAACTCTAAACCTTACCCTATCCCTAAACCTCACCCTCTCCCTCACCCTCAGCCTAAAACTAAACCTAAACCTAACCGTAACCCTAACCCTAAACCTTACACTCACCCTCAGCCTCAGCCTCAACCTAACCCTGACCATAATCATTAAACTAACTCTAATCCTAACCCTCACCCTCACCCTAAACCTGACCCTAACCCTCAACCTAGCCCTCTCCCTAATGCTAGCCCTCACCCTAAACCTAAATATTACCCTAACCCTCACCCTCACCCTAACCCTAACCCTCACCCTCAGCCTAACCCTAAACATCAACTTAACCCTAACCCTAAACCTCACCCTAACCCTAACCCTAACACTAACACTAACCCTCACCTTAAACCTCAACCTAACCCTAAATCTAACCTTAAACCTAACCCCCACCCTAACATTTAACCTCACCATAATCCTAACCCTAGCCCTAACACTCACCCTAAGCCTAAACCTCACCCTAAACGTAACCCTACACTTTACCATAGCCATCACCCGAACCCTAAACCTAAACGTTAAACTAAACATTACACTCACCTGAACCCTCAACCTTACCCTAACCCTCACCCTCACCCTAAACATCAACCTAAACCTAACCATCAATCTAACCCTAACCTTTACCCTAAACCTCACCCTCAACCTCACCATAACCCTAACCCTAACCCTAGCCCTAACCCTAGCCCTAACCCTCACACTAACTCTAACCCTCACCCTAACCCTAACCCTCACCCTCACAATAACCTTAACCATAACCCTAAACCTATTCCTAACCCTATCCCTCACCCTAACACTCACCGTAAACCTAAATCTAACCCAAACTCTAACTCTCACTCTCACCCTCAGCCTCACCCTAATCCTAACCCTAACGCTCACAGTAAACCAAATCCTCACGCTAAACTTAATACTCAACCTAACCCTCAAGCTAACCCTTACACTCACGCTAAACCTAACACTAACCCTATCCCTAAGACTAACACTAACCCTAAACCTCACCCTAACACTAACCCTCACACTAACCCTATCCCTCACCCTAACCCCAACCCTATACCTCACCCTAACCCTAACCCTAACTCTAACCCTAACCCTACCCTCACCCTCACTCTCAGCCTAAACCTAAACCTAAACCTATTCCTAACTCTAAACCTAATCCTCAGCCTCCACTTCACTCTCACACTAACCCTAACCCTAACCCTAAACATCACCCTCCCCCTCAACCTGAACCTAATTTTAACCCTCACCCTAACCCTCTCCCTAACCCTAACCCTCACCCTAAACATAAACCTAACCCTAACCCTCATACTAACTCTCACCCTAACCCTTACAGTCACGCTAAAACTAACTCTAAACCTAACCCTAAACCTCACACTAACCCTAACTCTCACCCTAACCCTAACCGTAAACCTTACCATCACCATAACCCTAACCCTAAATCTAACCCTAACCCTAACCCTAACCCTCACCCGAAACCTTACCATCACCATAACCCTAAACCTAACCCTAACCCTAACCCTCACCCTAACTCTCACCCTAACCTTTACACTAACGCTAAAACTAACCTTAACTATAACCCTCACACTAACCCTCACTCTCAACCTAATACTAAGACTCACCCTAACCCTAATCCTCAACCTAACCCTAACCTAAAACCTAAGCCTAAAACTAACCCTAACTCTAAACTTCATCCTCACCCTAACCCTTACACTAAACCTTACCCTCACCATAACCCTAAAACTAATCCTAACCCTCACACTAAACCTAAACGTCACCCTAACCCTAAACCTACCCCTCACCATAACCCTCACCCTAACCCTAACCCTCACCTTAACCAACTCCCTCAACCTAATTCTCACCCTAACCCTCACCCTAACAATTACCTATCCCAAAACCTCACCCTCACCCTCACCCTCACCCTAAACCTCACCCTCACCCTAAAACTAAGGATAACCCTAACTCTAACACTAACCCTCATCCTCATGCTCAGCCTAAACCTAACCCTAACACTAATTCTAACCCTAACCCTCAACCTCACCCTAACCCTAACCCTAACCCTCACCCTCAACCTAATCATCAACCTAACCCTAACCCTCACCCTCACCCTAACACTCACACAAACCCTAACCCTTACCGTAACACTAACCCAAATTCTAACCCTCACCCTCACCCTTACCCTAACCCTTACACTAACCCTAACCCTCAAACTAACCTAAACCTAATCCTAACCATAACCCTAATCCTAAAGCGAACCCTCACACTAAACATAACCCTCACCCTAACCCTAATCATTCCCCTCACCAAAACCCTGAATCCAACCCTCACACTAACCCTAACACTCACCCGAAACTTCACTCTCAACCCAACACTCACCCTCACTCTAAACATCACCCTAAACCTAACAATCAACGTAACCTTAACCATAAACCTCACCCTAACCCTAACCCTCACCTTAACACTCACCCTCACCGTAATAATCACACTAACCCTAACTCTAACCCTTGCCTAACCAAAACCTCACCGTCACCCTCAACCTCAACCTAACCCTCACCCTCACCCTAGGCCTCACCCTAAACATAACGCTAACCCTAAACTTAACACTAACCCTCACCCACACCTTCACCCTCACCCTTACCATCCTAAAACTAACCCTAACCCTCACCCTCACCCTAACCCTAACCCTAACCCTAAACCTAAACCTCACCCTAACCCTTACCCTCACCCTAACCCTAAACCTAACCCTAAAATTCACTCTAACCCTCACCCTAACCCTTACCCTATACCTAACCATAAACCTAACCCTCACACTAACTCTCACCCTAACCCTAAGCCTAAATCTCACACTAAACCTAAACCTCACCCACACCCTAACCCTAACCCTAATCCTCACCCTCACCTTAACCCTAACCCTAATCCTAACTAACCCTCACCCTAACCCTCACCATTATCCTAAACCTAACCCTAACACTGAACCTCACTCTCAGCCTCAGCCTCACCATAACCCTAACCCTAACCATCACTCTCACCCTAACCCTAACGGTAACCCAAACCCTCACGCTCACCCTAACCCTCACCCTAACCCTTAACCTCACCCTCACCCTAACCATAACCCCAACCCTAACCCTCACTCTAACTCTAACCCTCACCCAAATCTAACACTACCATTCAACCTAAACCTCACCCTCACCCTAACCGTAACCCTAAGACTTACCTAACCCAAACCCTCACCCTCACCCCACCCTCAAACTCACCCTAACCCTCAACCTCATCCTAGCCCTCACCCTAATCATAACCCTAACCCTTACCCTAAACCTAAACCTCACACTCTCCCTCGCCCTCAGCCTAAACCTAATCCTAACCCTAATAATAACCCTAGCCCTAAACCTCACCCTCACCCTCACCATCAGCCTCACCCTAACCCTAACCCTAACCATCACCCTCACCCTCACCCTAAACCTAACCCTAAACCTCACTCTAGCCCTCTTCCTAACGCTAAACCTCACACTAACCCTAAACCTAACCCTAAGCCTCAACCTCAACCTAACCCTCACCCTAACAGTTACCCTCACCATAACCCTAACCCTAACCCTAACATCACACTAAGCCTAACACTCACCCTAACCCTACCCCTACCCCTAAAATAACCATCACCCGAACCCTAACCCTAAACCTTACACTATACCTAACACTCACCCGAACCCTCAATCTCACTTCACCCTCACCCTCAACCTAAACATCACCCTGAACCAAACCATCAATCTAATCCTGACCTTCACGCTAAAGCTCACACAAACCCAAGGCCTCACCCTAAACCTAACCCGAACCCTAACACTTACACTAACCCTCACCTTCAACCTCACACTCACCCTCAACCTAAACCTAACCCTAATCCTAAAACTAACACTCACCCTCAACCTAAACCTAACCCTAATCCTAAAACTAACACTCACCCTCACCCTCACCCAAACCCTAACCCTAACCCTAACCATCACCCTAACCCTAACCCTCACCCTAACCCTAACCCTAACTCTAACCATCACCGTAACCCTAAACCTCACCCTTGACCTCACCCTAACCCTAAACTTAACCCTAAACCTAACCCTAACCCTCACTCTAACCCTCACCCTAAACCTTACAGTAAACATAATCCTAAACATAACCCAAACCCTCACCCTCACACTAACCCTCACCCTTTTTGTAACCCTCACACTCAAAGTAACTCTAACCCTAACCCTAACACTCACCCAAACCCTAAACCTAACACTCACCCGAACCCTCACCCGAAACCTAACCCTAACCCTAAACCTAATCCTCACCTTAACCCTCACACTACCCCTCACTCTAAACCTAAACCTAACCCTAAAACTTACCCTCACTCTCACCCTCAGCCTCACCCTAAACCTGACCCTCACCCTAACCCTAACCCTTAACCTCAACCTAAATGAAACCCTCAACCTAACCCTAACCCTAAATCTAACCCTCACACTCACCTTCACCCTAACCCTAATCCTAAACCTAGTCCTAAACCTAACCCTCACCCTCACCCTTACCCTAAACCAAACCTGAACCTAAACCTCACCCACACTTTCACCCTTACCCTAACCCTAAACCTAACCCTAACACTCGCCCTAACCCTAACCCTACTGCTCACCCTAAACCTCACTCTCAACCTAACCCTCACCCTCACCCTTACCCTCACTCTCATTCTGGCCCTCACCCTAACCCGAACACTATCCCCTACCATAACCCTCACCCTCACCCTCAACCTCAGTCTAAACCTAAACCTAATCCTGAAACTAACCGTAACCCTAACCCTCTCACTAACCCTAAATCTCACCCTAAACCTAACCCTCACCCTCAACCTAAACCTCACATTCACCCTAGGCCTCACCCTAACCATAAGTATAACCCTAACTCTGAGAATAACCCACACCCTCATCCACACCCTCAGGCTAAACCTAACCCTAACACCAACCCTAACCCTCACCATCACACTCTCACCTTAAACCTTACCCTCAACATAATCCTAAACCTTACCCTAACCCTCACACTAAGCCTAACCCTCACCCTAACCCTAACCCTACTCCTTACCATAACCCTCACCCTCACCCTAACCCTAAACCTCACACTAAGCCTAACCCTCACCCGAAACCTCACAGTCACCCTAACCCTAAACCGAACCCTCACCCTAACTCTAAAACTAACACTCACCCTAACCCTGAACCTCACCCATACTCTAACCCTCACCCTCACCCTCACCCTAATCCTCAACCTAACCATAACTCTATCATTAACCATAACCATAACCATAACCCTCACCCTCACCGTTACCCTTACCCTAACCCTTACCCTCACCGTAACCCTAACCCTAACCCTAACCCTCATCCTAAAGCTAACCCTCACCCTAATCCTAACCCTAACCCTCGCCCTCACACTAAACCTAACCCTCACCCTCACCCTAACATTCTCCCTAACCCTAAACCTCACCCTAAACCAAACCCTAACCCTAATCCTCACCCTCACCCTCACACTAAACCTAACCCTAACCCTAAACCTCACCCTCACCCTCACCCTAAACCTAACCCTAAACGTAACAATCACCATCACCTTCACCCTCACCCTAACCCTCACTCTCACCCTAACCCCACGCTAAACCTAAATCTCACCCACAGCCTAACCCTCACACGAACCTGAGCCCTCACCCTCACCCTAAACACCTAAACCTAACCCTAACCCTAACCCTAAGACTAACCCTCACCCTAAGCATAACTCTCAAGCTAACCCTAACTCTAACCCTAACCCTCACCCTGACCCTCAACCTATCCCTTACCCTCACCCTCACCCTAACCCTCACCGTCACCCAAACCCTCAACTTAACTCTAAACCAAACCCACACCCTAACCCTCAACCAAACCCGAAACCTACCCCTCACCCTAACCCTCAACCTAGCCCTAAATATCACACTAACCCTAACCCTAACTCTAACCCTCACCCTAAGCCTAACTCTCACCCTAACCCTCACCCTCACCCTAATCATCACCCTAACCATAACCCTAACCCTAACCATAAACATAACCCTAAACCTCACTCTCAGCGTTACCCTCACCCTAACACTTACCCTCACCCAAAACTTAACCCTAAACCTAACCCTTACACTAACCGTAAACCTAAAGCTCACCTTCACCCTCACCCTAATCCTAACCCTAAACCTAACACTCACGCTAACCCTAACCCTCACCCACAACCTAACCCTAAACCTAATCCTCACACTAACACTAACCGTAAACCTAAAGCTCACCTTCACCCTCAACCTAATCCTAACCCTAAACCTAACACTCACGCTAACCCTAACCCTCACCCTAAACCTAAACCTAACCTCACACTAACCCTAAATCTAACACTAACCCTCACCCTCACACTCACCCTAACCCTAACCCTAAACCTAACTCTAGTCTTCAACCTCATCCTAACGCTCACCCTCACCCTCACCATAAACCTAAACCTAACACTAAACCTCACCCTCACCCTAAACCTAATGGTAACCCTAACACTCACCCTCACCCTCACTCTAACCCTTATCCTTACTCTAACCATAACCAAAATCCTAACCCGAACCGTCACCCTCACCCTAACACTAACAGTAAGCCTAACCCTCGCCCTCCCCCTTAACCCTCACCCTAACCCTTACTCTCACCCTCACTCAAACCCTAACACTAACCCAAAGACTCACACTAACTCTAACCCTCACCCTAATCTAACACTACCCCTCAACCTAACTCTTACCCTAACCCTAAGCTTTACCTAACCCAAACCCTCACCCACACCCCCACACTCACCCTCGACCTTACCCTCAACCTCATCCTAGCCCTCACCCTAATCATAACAATAACATTACCCTAACCCTAAACCTCAATCTCTCCCTCAGCCTAAACCTAAAACTAACCCTAATCTTAACCATAACCCTAATCCTCACCCTCACCCTCATCCTCACCATCACACTAAACCTAACACTCACCCTCACCCATACCCTTACCATAACCCTAACACTAACCCTCACGCTAAACCTAACCCTCACCCTCACCCTAACCCTAACCCTCACGCTCACCCTCACGCTTACTCTAAACCTGACATTCACCCTAACCCTAACGCTAACCCTAACCCTCACCCTCAACCTAACCATCACCCTAACCCTTACCCTCACATTAAACCTAACGATAATCCTAACCCTAACCCTCACAATAACCCTAACCCTCCCACTTACCAAAACCCTACCTCTCACCCTCGCCCCCAGCCTAAACCTCACCTTACTTAAACAAAACCCTCACCCTCACCCTCACCCTCACCCTTACCCTCACTCTCACAATAGCCCTCACCCTAAACCAACCCTAACTCTTATCCTAAGGCTAACCATCACCCTCACCCTCAGCCTAAACCTAAACCTAACCCTAACCCTAACCCTAACCATAATCCTCACCTTCACCCTCAACCTAACACTAAACCTAACCCTAACCATCACCCTCACCTTCAAGTTAAACCTAACCCTAACCCTCACCCTAACCCTCTCTCTATCCCTAAACCTCACCCTAAATCTAACACTAACCTTAACCCTCACCCTCACCCTCAGCCAAACAGTAACACTAAACCTAACCCTCACCCTTAGCCTAACACTCACATTAATGCTAACCCTAAACCACACCCTAATCCTAAGCCTAAGCCTAACCCTAACACTCACCTGAAACTTCACCCTAAAACTAAGCCTAACCCTAAACCTCACCCTCACCCTAACACTCACCCTAAACCTTTCCCTCACCATAACTCTTACCCTAACCCGAAACCTCACACTAACCCTAACCCTATCCCTACCCCTCACCATAACCCTCACCTTAATCCTAACCCTAACCCTCACACTAACCCTAACCCTCACCCAAACCCTCACCCTCACCCTAACCCTCACCTTCACCCTAAACATCACCCTATCCCTAACCATCAACCTAACCCTAAGCCTAACCCTCACCCTCACCCTAACCCTAAACCTCACACTAACCCTCACCCTCACCCTAATCCTCACCCTAACCCAAACCCTAACCCTCACCCTCACCCTAGGCCTCACCCTAAACCTAAACCTACTCCTCAACCTACCACTAATCCTCACCCTCACCCTCACCCTCAGCCTAAAACTAACCCTAGCCCTTATCCTAACCATAAACCTCACTCTCACCTTCACCCTAACCCTAACCCTAACCCTAACACTAACCATCACCCTAACCCCAAACCTAATCCTAACCCTTACCCTAGCCCTCACCCTAACCCTAATCTTAACCCTAAACCTTAGCCTAACCTTCACTCTAACCTTGACCCTAACCTTTACACTAACCATAATCCTAACCCTAACCCAAACCCTCACCCTCACCCTAACCCTCACCCTTACCGTAACCCTCACCCTCAAAATAACCCTAACCATAACCCTAACACTCACCCTAACCCTAAACCTAACCCTCACCCTACCCACACCCTCACCCTAACCCTAACCCTAACCCTAATCCTCTCCCTAATCATCACACTATCCCTCACTCTAAACCTAAACCTAACCCTAAACCTTACCCTCACCCTCACCCTGAGCCTCACCCTCAACCTAACACTAAACCTAACCCTCACTCTAACCCTAACACTGAACCTCAACCTAAACGAAACCCTCACCTTAACCCTAACCCTAAATCTAACCCTCACACTCACCTTCACCCTAACCCTAATCCTAAACCTAGTCCTAAACCTAACTCTCACCCTCACCCTTACCCTAACCCAAACCTAAACCTAAACCTCACCCACACTCTCACCCTTACCCTAACCCTAAACCTAACCCTAACACTTGCGCTAACACTAAGCCTACCACTCACCCTAAACCTCACCCTCACCCTAATCCTCAACCTCACCCTTACCCTCACTCTCACCCTGGCCCTCACCCTAACCCTAACCCTATCCCCTACCATAAGCCTCACCCTCACCGTCAACCTCAGCCTACACTTAAACTTAATCCTAAACCTAACCGTAACCCTAACCCTCTCACTAACCCTAACTCTCACCCCAACCCAAACCCTCACCCTAAACCTAACCCTCACCCTAATCCTAAACCTAAACCTTTCCCTCACTATAAACGTAACCCTAAACCTAACCCTAACCCTAAACATAACACTCACCATTAACCTAACCCTCACCCTAAACCTTACCCTCAAAATAACCCTAAACCTAACCCTAAACCTCAGAGTAACCCTAACCCTCACCCTAACACTAACCCTACCCTCAACATAACCCTCACACTAACCCTAATCAAAACCCTCACACTAACCCTAACCCTCACCTGAAACCTAACCCTCACCCTAACCCTCACCCTAACAATTACCTATCACAAACCCAAATCCTAACCCTCAGCCTCAACCTAACCCTAGCCATTACAATAACCCTAACCCTAACGCTCACCCTACAGCTAACCCTAAGCTTAACACTCACCCTCACCATAATCCTCAGCCTAACCCTCACCGTAACATTTACCTATCCCAAAACCTCACCCTCACCCTCATCCTCACCCTAAACCTCACCTTCACCCTAAGCCTCACCCTAACCCTAAGGATAACCCTGACTCTAACACTAACCCTAAATCTCTCCCTCAGCCTAACCTAACCGTAACCATAATCCTCCCCCCTAAACCTCACCCTGACTGTAACCCTAACCCTAACCCTCACCCTAACCCTCAACCGAACACTAACCCTCACCCTCACCCTAGCCCTCACCCAAACCCTTACCCTAAGCTTGACGCTACCCCTAACCCTCAGCCTAACCCTAACCCTAAACCTAACCCTCATGCTCACCCTAACCCTAACACTAACCCTAACCCTAGCCCTTACACTCTCACTAACTCTAACCCTCACCCTAACCCTAACCCTCACCCTCACCTTCACCCTAACCCTAACCCTTACCCTCACACTCACCCTAACCCTAAACTTAACCCTAAGCCTCACACTAACTCTACCCTCACACTAATCTAACACTACCCCTCACCCTAACCCTCACCCTCACCATAACCGTAACCCTAAGCCTTACCTAACCCAAACCCTCACCCAAAACCCCACCCTCAACCTCACCCTTACCCTCAACCTCATCCTAGCCCTCACCCTAATCGTAACCCTAACACTTACTCTAACACTAAACCTCACTCTCTCCCTCAGTCTAAACCTAAACCTAACCGTAATTTTAACTGTAACCCTAATCCTCACCCTCACACTCAGACTCACCCTAACCCTAACCCTAACCATCACCCTCACCCTCACCCAAAACCTAAGCCTAACCCTCACCCTAGCCCTCTCCCTATCGCTAACCCTTCCTAAATCTAACCCTAACCCTAACCCTCACCCTCACCCTAACCCTAAACTTAACCCTCACCCTCACTCTAACCATAAACCTCACCCCAACCCTAACCCTAACCCTAATCCTAAACCTAAGGCTCACCCTAACAATCACCCTAAACCTAATGCTAACCCTAACACTAATCCTAAACCTCACCGTCAACCTAACCCTCACCCAAAACCTTTCCCTCAACATAACCCTAACACTAACACTCACACTGACCCTAACCCTCACCCTAACCCTAACCATACCCCTCATCATAACCCTCACCCTAACACTCACACTAACTCTAACCCTCACCCTCACTCTCACCCTTACTCTAACCCTCTCCCCCATTTTAAACATAACACAAACCTAACCATAAACCTAAGCCTAAACCTCACCCTAACCCTAAGTCTCACCCTAACACTCAGCCTCACACTCACCCTACTCCTCAAACTAACCCTAACCCTAACCATAACCATAACCATAACCATAACTCTCACCCTCACCATTACCCTCACCCTAACCCTTACCCTCATCCTAACCCTAACCCTAACCCTAACCAGCACCCTAAACCTAACCCTCACCCAAACCCTAACCCTAACCATCACCCTCAACCTAAACCTAACCTTAACCATCACCCTCACCCTCACCCTCACCCTAACCCTAACCCTCACCTTAAACCTCTACCTAACTCTAAACCTCACCCTAAACCAAACCCTAACGCTAACCCTCACCCTCAACCTCACCCTCAACCTAACCCTAACACTAACCCTCATCCTAACATTAAACCTCACCCTAACCCTAACCCTAAATCTCACCCTAACCCTAATCCTAACCCTAACCCTCACCCATACGCTTATCCTAATCCTAACACTAACCCTCACCCTAAACCTAACCCTCACCCTAACCCTAACCCCAACCCTCACACTCACTCTCACGCTAACTCTAAACCTGACCCTCACCCTAACCGTCAGGCTAACCCTAACCCTCACTCTCAAACTAACCGTCACCCTAACCCTTACCCTCACATTAATTCTAACAGTAATCCTAACCCTAACCCTCATAATAACCCTAACCCTCCCCCTTACCACAACCCTACCCCTCACCCTCACCCTCACCCTAACCCTAACCCTTACTTAACCAAAACCCTCATTCTCACGCTCACCTTCACCCTCACCCTTACCCTCTCCCTAATCCTAAACCTAACCCTTACCCTAATCCTAACCGTCACCCTCACCTTCAGCTTAAACCTAAAGCTAAACCTAACCCTAACCCTAACCATAATCCTCACCCTCACCCTAACACTAAGGCTAACCCTAATCATCACCCTCACATTCAAGTTAAACCTAACCCTAACCCTCACCCTAAGCCTCTCCCTATCCCTAACCCTTGCCCTAAATCTAACCCTAACATTAACCCTCACCCGCACCCTCACCCTCAGCATAACAGTAACCCTAACCCTAACCCTCACCCTAAGACTAACCCTCAAATTAATGCTAACCCTAAACCACACCCTAATCCTAACCCTAACCCTAACCCTAACCCTCACCTGAACCCTCACCCTAACACTAAGCCTAACCCTAAACCTCACCCTCACCCTAACACTCACCCTAACCTTTCCCTCACCATAACCCTAACCCTAACCCGAAAACTCACACTAACCCTAACCCTCAACCTAAACCTAACCCTACCCCTCACTAGAACCCTCACCCTAATCCTAACCCTAACCTTCACACTAACCCTAAAACTCACCCAAACACTCACCATCGCCCTAACCCTCACCCTCACCCTAAACATCACCCTAACCCTAACCATCAACCTAACCCTAAGCCTAACCCTCACCCTCACCCTAAACCTAAACCTAATCCTAACCCTAAAACTAATCCTCACCCTCAACCTCACTGTCAGCCTAAAAATAACCCTAACCCTAATCCTAACCCTAAACCTCACCCTCACCCTCACCCTAACCCTAACCCTAACCCTCACCCTTAGCCCTCACCCTAACCCTAAACTTAACCCTGGCCCTAAACCTAACCCTCACTCTAAACCTCACCCTAACCCTTACACTAACCATAATCCTAAGCCTAACCCAAACCCTCACCCTCACCCTAACCATAACACTCACCCTAACCCTAAACCTACTCCTCGCCCTCACCCTCACCCTCACCCTTACCCTAACCCTAACCCTAATCCTCACCCTAACCCTCACACTAACCCTCACTCTAAACCAAAACCTAACTCTAAACCTTACTCTCACCCTTACCCTCAGCCTCACCCTCAACCTAACCCTAAACCTAACCCTCACCCTAACCCTAACCCTAAACCTCAACCTAAACGAAATCCTCACCCTAACGCTAACCCTAAATCTAACCCTCACACTCACCTTCACCATAACCCTAATCCTAACCCTAGTCCTAAACCTAACCCTCACCCTCATCCTCACCCTAACCCAAACCTAACCCTAAACCTCACCCACACTCTCACCCTTACCCTAACCCTAAACCTAACCTTAACACTCGCCCTAACCCTAACCCTACCGCTCACCCTACACTTCACCCTCACCCTAACCCTCACCCTCACCCTTACCCTCAGTCTCACCCTGGCCCTCAACCTAACCCTAACCCTATCCCCTACCATAACCCTAACCCTCACCCTCACACTCAACCACAGCCTAAACCTCAACCTAATCCTAAACCTAACCCTAACCCTAACCCTCTCACTAACCCTAACTCTAACCCTAACCCTAACCCTCACCCTAAACCTAAGCCTCACACTAACCCAAACCCTAAACCTTTCCCTCACCATAAACCTAACCCCAAACCTAATCCTAACAATAAACCTAACCTTCAACATAACCCTAACCCTCACCCTAAACCTTACCCTCAACATAACCCTAAACCTAACACTAACCCTCACAGTAACCCTAACCCTCACCCTAACGCTAACGCTACTCCTCACCATAACCGTCACCCTAAACCTAACCCAAACTCTCACACTAACCCTAACCCTCACCCGAAACCTAACCCTCACTCTAACAATTACCTATCCCAAACCCTCATCCTAACACTGAACCTCAACCTAAACATCACCCTAACCCTAACCATTACAATAAACCTAACCCTAACCCTCACCCTACAGCTAACCCTCACCTTAACACTCACCCTCACCCTAATCCTCACCCTAACCCTCACTCTAACAATTACTTATCCCAAAACCTCACCCTCAACCTCAACCTCACCCTAAACCTCACCCTAACCCTAGGCCTCACCCTAAACCTAATGATAATCCTGAGTCTAACACTAACCCTAACTCTAAACCTCAGCGTAACCTAAGCCTAACCCTAATCCTCCCCCTAAACCTCACCCTGACCCTAACCGTAACCCTCACCCTCACCCTAACCCTAACCCTCAAACTAACAATAACCCTCACCCTCACCCTAAACCTCATCCAAACCCTAACCCTAACCCTATCGCTAACCCTCACCATCACACTTACCCTAAGCCGGACCCTAACCCTAACCATCAGCCTAACCCTCATCCTTACCCTAACTCTAAATCTAACACTCACGCTCACCCTAACCCTAACCCTAACCCTAAACCTCACCCTAACCCTCACCCTAAACCTAACCCTAACCCAACTCTAACCTTCACTCTCACCCTCAGCCTCACCCTCACCCTAACCCTAACCCGCACCCTAACCCTAACCCTCACCCTAACCCTTACCCTATACCTTATGCTCACCATAACTCTAACCCTAAACCTAACCCTAACCCTAACCCTAACCATCAACCTAACCCTCACCCTAATCCTCACCGTAACTCTAACCCTAAAATTTACCTATCCCAAACCCTCATCCTAACCCTCACCCTCAACCTCTACCTCATGCTCAATCTAGGCCTCACCCGAACCCTAACTATAACCCTAACTCTGACAGTAACCCTCAACCACACCCACACCCTCAGCCTAAACCTAACCCTAACCCTCAACATCACACTAACCCTCACCCTAAACCTTACCCTCACCATAATCCTAAACCTAACCCTAACACTCATACTAAGCCTAACCCTCACCCTCACCCTAACCCTAAACCTCACACTAACCCTAACCCTCACCCGAAACCTCACAGTCACCCTAAACATCACCCTCACCCTCAACATCACCCTAAACCTAACTCTCACCCTAACTCTAAAACTAACCCTTACCCTAACCCTCACCCTAACCCTAAACTTCACTCACACTCTAACCCTCACCCTCACCCTCACCCTAATCCTCAACCTAACCATAACCCTAACATTAACCATAAACATAACCGTAATCCTCACCCTCACCATTACCCTCACCCTAACCCTTACCCTCACCCTAATCCTAACCCTAACCCTCATCCTAACCCTAACCCTGACCCTAATCCTAACCCTAACCCTCACCCTCACACTAAACCTAACCCTAACACTCACCCTTAGCCGCTCCCTAACCCCAAACTTCACCCTAAACCAATCCCTCTCACCCTGACCCTCAACCTAACACTAACACTAACCCTACACCTAACAATCACCTCACCCTCACCCTAACACTCACCCTATCCCTAAACCTCACCCACACCCTAACCCTCACATGAACCCTCACCCTCAGCCTCACCCTAAACACCTAAACCTAACCCTAACCCGAACCCTAAGACTAACCCTCACCCTAAGCCTAATTCTCACCCTAACCCTAACTCTAACCCTAACCCTGACTCTAACCCTAGCCCTCACCATGACCCTCACCCTAACCCTTACCCTCACCATCACCCTAACCCTCACCATCACTCTAACCCTCAACCTAATTCTAAACCAAACCCACACCCTAACCCTCAACCGAACCCGAACCCTACACCTCGCCCTAAACCTAACCCTAGCCCTAAATATCACACTAACCCTAATCCTAACTCTAACCCTCACCCTAAGCCTAACTCTCACCCTAACACTCAACCTCAACCCTAATCATCCCCCTAACCATAACCCTAACGTAACCATTAACATAACCCTAACCCTCACCCTCAGCGTTAGCCTCACCCTAACCCTTAACGTCACCCTAACCCTAACCCTAAACCTAACCCTCACACTAACACTAACCCTAACCCTAAAGCTCACCTTCACCCTCACCCTAATCCTAATCCTAAACCTAACCCTCACCCTCACCCAAATCCTCACCCTAACCCTAAACCTAACGTCACACTAACCCTAAACCTAACCCTAACCCTCACCCTCACGCTCACCCTAAACCTAACCCTAAAACTAACTCTAGTCCTCACCCTCATCCTAACACTCACCCACAACCTCACCATAAACGTAAACCTATCCCTAACCCTCACCTCACCCTAAGCCTAACGGTAACCCTAACACTCACCCTCACCCTAACCCTAACCCAAACACTCACCCTCACCCCCACCCTCACCCTCACCCTTACCCTCAACCTCATCCTAGCCCTCACCCTAATCATAACCCTACCACTTACCCTAACCCTAAACCTCACTCTCTCCCTCAGCCAAAACCTAAACCTAACCCTATTCTAAACAGTAACCCTAATCCTCACCCTCACCCTCACCCTCAGCCTCACCCTAACCCTAACCCTAACCATCACCTTCACCCTCACCCTAAACCTAACTCTAACCCTCACCCTCACGCTCACCCTAACCCTATCCCTAAACCTAGCTCTAGTCCTCACAGAGATCCTAACGCTCACCCACACCCTCACCATAAACCTAAACCTAACCCTAACCCTCACCCTCATCTAAACCTAACGGTAACACTAACCCTCACCCTCACCCTAACCCTAACCCTAAGCCTTACCTAACCCAAAACCTCACCCTCACACCCACCCTCACCCTCACCCTTACCTCAACCTCATCCTAGCCCTCACCCTAATCATAACCCTAACACTTACCCTAACGGTAAACCTCACTCTCTCCCTCAGCCAAAACCTAAACCTAACCCTAATCTTAACCGTAACCCTAATCCTCATCCTCACCCTCACGCTCAGCCTCACCCTAACCCTAACCCTAACCATCACCTTCAGCCTCACCCTAAACCTAACCCTAACCCTCACCCTGACCCAAACCATACCCCTCATCATAACCCTCACACTATCACTCACACTAAACCTAACACTCACCCTCACTGTTACCCTCACCCTAACCCTAACCCTAATCCTAACCAGAATCCTAACCATAACCCTCACCCAAACCCTAACCCTAACCCTAAGCCTCACCCTCACCCTAACCCTAACCCTAACCATCACACTCACCCTCACCCTAAACTTAACCCTAAATCTCACCCTAACCCTCTCCCTAACCCTAAACCTCACGCTAAACCAAACCCTAACCCTACCCCTCACCCTCACCTTAACCCTAACCCTATCACTAACCCTCAGTCTAAAACTAAACCTCACTCTAACCCTAACCCTAAATCTCTCCCTAACACTAACCCTAACCCTAACCCTCAACCTCACCCATACCCTTAACCTAACCCTAACACTAACCCTCACCCTAAACCTAACACTCAACCTAACCCTAACCTTAAACCTCACGCTCACCCTCACACTAACTCTAAACCTGACCCTCACCCTAACCCTAACCCTAACCCTAAACCTCACCCTAAACCTTACCCTCATATTAAACCTAACGCTCACAATAACCCTAACCCTCCCCCTTACCATAACCCTACCCCTCACCCTCAACCTCATCCTCATCCTAACCCTAACCCTTACTTAACCAAAACCCTCACCCTCACCCTCACCCTTACCCTCACCCTCACCCTAGCCCTCACACTAAACCTAACCCTAAACCTTACCCTAATCCTAACCGTCACCCTCATCCTAAGCCTAAACCTAAACCTAACCCTAACACTAACCCTAACCATAATCCTCACCCTCACCCTCACCCTAACACTAACCCTAAGCCTAACCATCACCCTCACCTTCAAGTTAAACCTAACCCTAACCCTCACCCTAACCCTCTCCCTATCCCTAATCCTCACCCTAAATCTAACCCAAATATTAACCCTCAGCCTCACCCTCAGTCTAACATTAACATTAACCCTAACCCTCACCCTAAGCCTAACCCTCAAATTAATGCTAACCCTAAAACACACCCTAAACCTAAGCCTAACCCTAAGACTAAACGTCACCTCAAACCACACCCTAACCCTAAGCCTAACCCTAAACCTCACCCTCACCCTAACACTCACCCTAAACCTTTCCCTCACAATAACCCTAACCCTAAACCGAAACCTCACACTGACACTAACCCTCACCCTAACCCTAACCCTACCACTCACCATAACCCTCACCATAATCCTAACCCTAATCCTTACACTAACCCTAACCCTCACCCGAACACTCACCCTCACCCTAAACCTCACCCTCACCCTAAACATCACCCAAACCCTAAACATCAACCTAATCCTAAGCCTAACCCTCACCCTCACCCTAACGCTAAACCTCACCCTAATACTCACCCTAACCCTAACCCTAACCCTTACTTAAACCAAACCCACAAACTCACCCTCACCTTCACCCTAACCCACACCCACACCCTAGGTCTCACCCTAAACCTAAACCTAATCCTAACCCTAACACTAATCCTCACCCTCACCCTCAACCTCAGCGTAAAACTAAACCTAACCCTAACCCTTATCCTCACACTAACCCTAACACTCACACTAACCCTAAACCTAACCCTAACCCTAACCCTCACCCTCACCCTCACCCTAAACCTAACCCTAAACCTCAA
The DNA here is from genome assembly GCF_024711535.1 of Dipodomys merriami. NCBI lineage: Eukaryota > Metazoa > Chordata > Mammalia > Rodentia > Heteromyidae > Dipodomys > Dipodomys merriami. The sequence goes on from NW_027206157.1 coordinate 4,354,646, forward strand.
CCTAACCCTAAACCTCACCCTAATCCTAACCCTAAATCTCACCCTGACCCTAACTCTAACACTATCCCTCACCTCAAACCTCACACTAACCCTAAACCTAACCCTAAACCTAACCCTCACCCTAACATTTACCCTCACCATAACCCTAACCCTAACACTCACACTAAGTCTAACCCTCAACGTAAACCTAACCCTAGCCCTCACCATAAACATAAGCCGAACCCGAACCCTAAAACTTACACTAACTCTAACACTCACCCGAACCCTCAACCTCACCCTAACCCTCACCCTCACCCTAAACATCACCCTAACCCTAAACATCAATCTGACCCTAACCCTCCCCTTATCACTAAACCTCACCCTATCCCTCATCCTCACCCTAATCCTCACCCTAACACTAACCCTAAACCTTACCTAACCCAAACCCTCACTCTCACCCTGAACCTCACCCTAACCCTCACACTCACCCGAGGTCTCACATAATCCTAACCCTAACCCTAACACTTACACTAACCCTCACCCTCATCCTAAAACTCACCCTCAGCCTAAACCTAACACTAACCCTAATCCTAACCCTCACCCTCACCCTTACCCTCCCCCTAACCCTAACCCTAACTCTAACCGTAATCCTAACTCTAACCCTCACCCTAAACATCACCCTAAACCTAATCATCAACCTAACCCTAACCCTAACTCTCACACTAAACCTAACCCTCACCCTAAACCTCACCCTCAACATAATCCTCACGCTAACCCTAACCCTAACCCATACCTAAACCAAAACCTCACCATTACCCTCACCCTCACCCTAACCCTCACACTCACCCTCAGCCTAAAATAAAACCTAACCCTCACATTCACCCTCACCCTAACCCTAACCCTAAACGTAAACCTCACTCTAACCCTAACCCTAACCCTAACCCTAAAAATCACCCTAGCCCTCACGCTAAACCTTTCCCTAACCGTAACCCTAAAACTCACCCTCACCCTAACTCTCACCCTAAACCTAATTCTAACCCTCATCTTCACCCTAACCCTAAACCTAAACCTATCCATAACCCTAACCCTCACACTAACCCTAACCCTCACCCTCACCCTAACCCTAACCCTAACCCTCACAGTCAACCTAACCCTGAACCTAATCCTAACCCTAACGCTCACCCTAACCCGCACCATTATCCTAAACCTAAGCCTAAACCTCACCCTCACCTTCAGCCTCACCATACCCCTAACACTAACCCTAACCCTTCCTAAAACTAACCCTCACCCTAACCCTATCACTAACCCTAAACTAAACCTCACCCTCACCCTCACCCTAACTCTACCCCTCACCCTCACCCTAACCCTCACCCTAACCTTAACCATCACCCTCACCCTCACCCTAACCCTCACCCTCACCCTCACCATAAAACTAAACCTAACCCTAAACCTCACCCTCAGACTAAACCTAATGATAACCCTAACCCTCACCGTCACTAACCCTTACCCTTACTCTAACCCTAACCCAAAACCTAACCCTAACCCTCACCCTCACCATAACCCTAAGGTTAACCCTAACCCTCACCCTTACCCTAACCCTCACCCTAACCCTTACCCTCACCCTCAGCCTAACCGTAACCCTAATCCTAACCCTCACACTAAATCTAACCCTCACCCTAATCTAAAACTACTCCTCACCATAACCCTCACCCTCACCCTAACCTAACCCTAAGCCTTACCTAACCCAAACCCTCAACCTCACCCCGAAACTCACCCTCACCCTTACCCTCAAATTCATCCTAGCCACCCTAATCATAACCCTAACACTTACCCTAACCATATAACTCACGCTCTCCCTCCCCCTCACCCTAAGCCTCACCCTCACCCTAACCCTAACCCTAACCATCACCCTCAACCTCACCCTAAACCTCACCCTAGCCCTCTCCCTAACGCTAACCCTCCCTAAACCTAACACTAACCCTAACTCTCACCCTCACCCTAACCCTAACACTAACCCTCACCCGAACTGTATACCTCACCCTCACCCTAACCCTAAACCTCACCCTAACGCTAACCCTAACATTAACTCTCACCTTAAATCTCACCCTAACCCTAATACTAGCCCTAACCCTCACACTAACCCTAACCCTCACCCTAACCCTTAACCATACCACTCAACATAACCCTCACCCTAACACTCACACTAACCCTAAACCTCACCTGAACCCTCACCCTCATCCTAACACTCACCCTCACCCTAAACATCACCCTAACCCTAACTATCAATTTAACCCTAACCCAAAACCTCACCCCAACCCTAACCCTCACCCTAACCCTCACCCTCACCGTAATCCTCAAGCTAACCCTAACCCTAACCCTTACTTATCCCAAAACCTCACCGTCACCCTCACCCACACCCTAACCCTCACCCTCATTCTCACCCTCAGCCTAAAACTGACCCTAACCCTCACACTCACCCTCACCCTAACCCTAACCCTAAACGTATCCCTCACCCTAACCCTAACCCTCATCCTAACCCTAACCTTAAAACTGACCCTAGCACTCAACCTAACCCTAACCCTAACCCTAACCCTAACCCTCACCCTAACTCTCACCCTAACCCTAACAGTAACCCTCACCCTAACCCTAACCCTAACCCTAACCCTAACCCTCACAATAAGCTTAACACTCACCCTCACCCTAATCCTAATCCTGACCCTAAATCTAAAATTAACCCTAACCCTAATCCTTACCCCAACCCTCACCCTAACCCTCAACATTATCCTAAACCTAACCCTAACCCTAACCCTCACCCTAACTCTCACCCTAATCCTAACACTAATCCTTACCCTAACTCTCAACCTAAGCCTAACACTAACCGTCACCCTCACCCTAACCCTAACCCTAACCCTCACACTAACCCTAACACTCACCCTCACCCTAACCTTAATCCTAACCCTAAATCTCACACTAACCCTAACCCTAATCCTAACCCTTACTCTCACCCTAACCCTCACCATTATCCTACACCTAAACCTAACCCTAACCCTCACCCTCACGCTCAGCCTCACCATAACCCTAACCCTAACCCTAACCTTCAGCCTAAAGCTAACGCTAACCCTAACCTAAACTTCACCCTCACCCTCACCCTAACTCTAACCCTCAAACTCACACTAACCCTAACCCTAACCTTAATCCTCACCATCACGCTCAGCCTAATCCTCACCCTCCCCTCACCACAAACCTAAACCCAAACCTAACCCTCACCCTCACTTGAAACCTAACGATAACCCTAAACCTCACCCTCACTCTCACCCTAACCTTTACCCTTACTCTAACCCTAACCCTCACCCTAACCCTGACCCACACCCTCACCCTAACCCTAACCCTAAACCTAACCCTTACCCTAACCCTAACGCTAAAACACACCCTAACCCTCACCCTTACCCTTACCCTAACACTGACCCTAACCCTCACCCCCACCCTCACTCTAACCCTAACCCTAACCTTAACCATCACACTAACCCTAACACTCACCCTCACCCTAACACTAATCCTAACCATAAATCTCACACTAACCCTAACCCTAATCCTAACCCTAACCCTCACTCTAACCCTCACCATTGACCTACAACTAACCCTAACCCTAACCCTCACCCTCACCCTCAGCCTCACCATATACCTAACCGTAACCTTCACCCTAATACTAACCCTCAGCCTAACCCTAACACTAAACCTAACCTAAACCTCACCCTCACCCTCACCCTAACTCTACCCCTCAACCTCACTCTAACCCTAACACTAACCTTAAAGCTCACCCTCACCCTAACTTTCACCCTCACCCTCACCATAAACCTAAACCTAACCCTAATCCTCAACCTCACTCTAAACCAAAAGATAACCCTAAACCTCACCCTCAACCTCACCCCAACCCTTACCCTTACTCTAACCCTAACCCAAACCTTAACCCTAACCCTCACCCTCACCCTCACCCTAACCTTCACCCTCACCCTCACCATAAACCTAAACCTAACCCTAATCCTCACCCTCACTCTAAACCTAACGATAACCCTAACCCTCACCCTTACTCTCACGTATACCCTTACCCTTACTCTAACCCTAACCCAAACCCTAACCCTAACTCTCAACCTCACCCTAACCCTAACGGTAACCCTAACCCTCACCCTCAACCTAACCCTCACCCTAACCCTCATCCTAACCCTTACACTCACCCTAACCCTCACACTAACTCTAACCCTCACCCTAATCTAACACTATCCCTCACCCTAACCCTCACCCTCACCCTAAAACTAACCCTAAGCCTTACCTAACCCAAACTCTCAACTTCACACCCACCCTCAGCCTCACCCTTAACCTCAACCTCATCCTAGCCCTCACACTAATCATAACCCTAACCCTTACCCTAAACCTAAACCACACCCTGTCCCTTACCCTCAGCCTAATCCTAAACCTAATCCTAATCCTAACTCTAACCCTAATCCTTACCCTCACCCTCACCCTCACTCTCACCCTAACCCTAACCTAACCCTAAGCATCACCCTAACTCTCAGCCTAAACCTAACCCTAAACCTCACCATAGCCCTCTCCCTAACGCTAACCCTCACCATAAATCTAACCCTAACCCTTACCCTCAACCTCACCCGCACCCTAAACCTAACCCTAACCCTCACCCTAACCCTAAACCTCACCCTAACCCTAACCCTATCACTATCCCTCACCTTAAACCTCACCCTAACCCTAAACCTAACCCTAATGTTCACCCTCAACCTAACCCTCACCCGAACCTTTACCCTCACCATAATGCTAACCCTCACCCTAACACTCACACTAAGCCTAGCCCTCACCCTAAGCCTAATCCTACCCCTCATCATAACCATCACCCGAACCCTAACCCTAAACCTCACCCTAACACTAACCCTAACACTAGCACTCACCTTAAATCTCACCCTAACCCTAACACTAGCCCTAACCCTCACACTAACCCTAAACCTCACCCTAACCCTAACCATACCACTCACCGTAACCCTCACCCTAACACTCACACTAACCCTAAAGCTCACCCGAACACTCACCCTCACCCTCACCCTCACCCTAACCATAAACGTAACCCTCACCCTAACCCTAACCCTCATCCTAACCATAACCCTAACCCTAAAACTGACCCTAACACTCAACCTAACCCTTACCCTAACCCTAACCCTAACCCTCACCCTAACTCTCACCCTAACCCTAACCGTAACCCTCACACTCACCCTAACCCTAACCCTAACCCTAACCCTCACAATAAGCTTAACACTCACCCTCACCTTAACCCTAATCCTAACCCTAAATCTCACATTAACCCTAACACTAATCCTAAACCCAATCCTCACCCTAACCCTCACCATTATCCTAAAACTAACCCTAACCCTAACCCTCACCCTAACTCTCACCCTAATCCTAACCCTAAACCTCACCCTAACTCTCAACCTAACCCTAACCCTAACCCTCACCCTCACCATAACCCTAACCCCAACCCTCACACTAACCCTAACACTCACCCTCACCCTAACCTTAACCCTAACCCTAAATCTCACACTAACCCTAACCCTAATCCTAACCCTTACTCTCACCCTAACCCTCACAATTATCCTACACCTAACCCTAACCCTAACCCTCACCTTCACCCTCAGCCTCACCATAACCCTAACCCTAACCCTAAACCTCACCCTAACCCTAACCCTCAGCCTAAAGCTAACGCTAACCCTAACCAAAACCTCACACTCACCCTCACCCTAACTCCACCCATCAACCTCACACTAACCCTAACCCTAAACTTAAACCTCACCCTCACGCTCAGCCTAACCCTCATCCTCACCCTAAACCTAACCCTCACCCTAACCCTAACCCTAAACTCACCCTAAGCCTCACCCTTGCCCTTGCCCTAACCCTAACCCTCACCCTCACCATCAATCTAACCCTAACTCTAACCCTAACCCTCACACTAACCCTAACACTCACACTCACCCTTACCCTAATCCTAACCCTAAATCTCACACTAACCCTAATCCTAATCCTAACCCTAACCCTCACTCTAACCCTCACCATTATCCTACACCCAACCCTAACCCTAAACCTCACCCTCAACCTCAGCCTCACCATAAACCTAACCGTAACCTTCACCCTAATCCTAACCCTCAGCCTAACCCTAACACTAACCCTAACCTAAACTTCACCCTCACCCTCACCCTAACTCTACCCCTCAAACTCACGCTAACCCTAACCCTAACCTTAACCCTCACCCTCAGCCTCACCCTAACTTCACCCTCACCCTCACCATAAACCTAAACCTAACCCTAATCCTCACCCTCACTCTAATCCTAACGATAAAACTAACCCTCACCTTCACCCTCACCCTAACCCTTACCCTTACTCTAACCCTAACCCAAAACCTAACCCTAACCTTCACCCTCACCCTAACGCTAACGTTAATCCTAACCATCACCCTAACCCTCACCCTAACCCTTACACTCACCCTAACCCTCACCCTAATCTAACACTATCCCTAACCCTAACCCTCACCCTCACCCTAAAACTAACCCTAAGCCTTACCTAACCCAAACTCTCACCTTCACCCCCACCCTCAGCCTCACCCTTAACCTCAACCTCATCGTAGCCATCACACTAATCGTAACCCTAACCCTTACCCTAAACCTAAACCACACCCTCTCCCTTACCCTCCCCCTAAACCTAAACCTAACCCTAATCCTAACTCTAACCCTAATCCTCACCCTCATCCTCACCCTCACTCTCACCCTTACCCTAACCATAACCCTTACTCTAATCCTAACCCAAAACCTAACCCTAACACTCCCCCTCACCCTAAACCTCCCCCTAACTCTTACGCTCACCCTCACCCTAACCCTAACCCTAACCCTAATCCTCAACCTAACCCTAAAACTAACCCTCACCCTCACTGTAACCATAACCGTAGACCTAACCCTAACCCTAATCCTAAACCTCACCCTCACCACAATCTTCACCCAAAACCTTTCCCTCACCATCATCCTAACCCTCACACGGATCCTCACACTAACCCTAACCCTCACCCTAACTCTAAACATACCCCTCACCATAACCCTCACCCTAACACTCACATTATCCCTAACCCTCACCCTCACCCTCACCCTCACCCTCACCCTAAACATCACCCTAACCCTAACTATCAACCTAACCCTAACCCTATACCTCATCCCAGCCCTAACCCTCAGCCTAACCCTCACCCTCACCGTAATCCTCACGCTAACCCTAACCCGAACCCTAACCCAAAACCACACTGTCAACCTCACCCACAACCTAACCCTGACCCTCACCCAGACCTTCAGCCTAAAACTAACCCTAACCCTCACAGTCACCCTCATCCTAACCCTATCCCTAAACCTAATCCTCACCCTAACCCTTACCCTCACCCTAACCCTAACCCTAACCCTAACACTCAACCTAACCCTTACCCTAACCCTAACCCAAACCCTCACCCTCACCCTCACCATAAACCTAAACCTAAACTTAACCTTCACCCTCACTCTAAACCTAACGATAAACCTAACCCTCACCCTCAACCTCACCCTAACCCTTACCCTTACTCTAACCCTAACCCAAAATCTAACCCTAACCCTCACCATCACCCTAACCCTCACCCTAACACTTACCCTCACCCTCACCCTAACCCTAACCCTAACCCTCACCCTAATCTAACACTACCCCTCACCCTAACCCTAACCCTAAGCCTTACCTAAACCAAACTCTCACCTTCACCCCCACCCTCACCCTCACCCTTAACCTCAACCTCATCCTAGCCCTCACCCTAAACATAACCCTAACCCTTACCCTAACCGTAAACCTCACCCTCTCCCTCACCCTCAGCCTAAAACTAAACCTAACCCTAATCCTAACCCTAAACCTAATCCTCACCCTCACCCTCAACCTCACTCTCACCCTAAACTTAACACTAACCCTAACCATCACCCTAACTCTCATCCTAAACCTAACCCTAAACCTCACCCTATCCCTCTTCCTAAGGCTAACGCTCACCCTAATCCTAACCCTAAACCTAAACCTCACCCTCACCCTCACCCTAACCCTACACCTCACCCTAACCCTAACCCTAAAGCTAACCCTAATACTATCCCTCACCTTAAACCTCACCCTAATCCTAAGCCAAACCCTAACCCTCACCCTCAACCTAACCCTCACCCTAACATTTACCCTCACCCTAACCCTAACCCTAACCCTAACACTCACACTAAGCCTAACCCTCACCCTCACCCTCAGCCTCACCATAACCATCACCCGAACCTTAACCCTAAACCTTACACTAACCCAACACTCACCCGAAACCTCAACCTCATCCTAACCCTCACCCTCACCCTAAACATCACCCTAACCCTAACCATCAATCTAACCCTAACCCTCATCCTAACACTAACCCTCACCCTATCCCTCACCCTCATCCTAATCTTCACCCTAACCCTAACAATAAACCTTACCTAACCCATACCATCACCCTCACCCTGATCCTCAACCTCACCCTAACCCTCACCCTTACCCGAGGTCCCAAAATAATCGTAATCCTAACCCTAACCCTTACACTAACCCTCACCCTCACCCTAACACTCATCCTCAGCCTTAACCTAACCCTAAACCTAATCATAACCCTTACCCTCACCCTCAACCTCACACTAACCCTAACCCTAACCCTGACCGTCACCCTAACCCTAAAACTCACCCTAAACATCACCCTAACCCTAACCATCACCCTAGCCCTCACACTAACCCTAACCTTAACCCAAAGCCTAACCCTAACACTCACCCTCACCATAATCCTCACCCTAACACTTACCCTAACCCATACCTAACCCAAAACCTCACCGTCACACTCACCCACACCCTAACCCTCACCCTCAACCTCAGCCTAAAGCCAAACCTAACCCTCACACTCAGCGTCATACTAACCCTAACCCTAAACCTAACCCTCACCCTAACCCTAACCCTCAACCAAACCATAACCCTAACCCTACAACTCACCCTAACCCTCACCCTAAACCTAAACCTCACCCTCACCCTAACCCTAACCCTCACCCTTACTCTCACCCTAACCCTAACTCAAACCCTCACCCTCACCCTAACCCTAACCCTAACCATAACCCTAACCCTAACTCTCACCCTCACCCTAACCCTCACCATTATCCTAAACCTAGCCCTAACCCTAAACCTAACCCTCACACTTAGCCTCACCATAACCCTAACCCTAAACCTAACCCTCACCCTAACCCTAACCCTCACCCTAACCCTATCACTACCCATAACCTAAATCTCACCATCACCCTCACCTAAACTGTACCCCTCACTCTCGCCCTAACCCTCACCCTAACCTTAACCCTCAACTTCAAACTCACCCTAACCCTCACCCTCTCCCTCACCATAAACCTAAACCTAACCATAACCCTCACCCTCACCCTAAACCTAAAGATAACCCTAACCCTCACCCTCACCCTCAACCTTACCCTTACCCTTACTCTAAACCTAACCCTCACCCTAACCATAACCCTAAACCTTGCCTAAATCAAAAACTGACCCTCACTTGCACCCTCACCCTCACCCTTACTCTCACTCTCACCCTAACACTCACCCTAACCCTAACCCTATCCCATACCATAAACCTAACCCTCACCCTAACCCTAACACTAAACCTTACCCTCAACATAACCCCAACCCTAACACTAACCCTCACAGTAACCCTAAAACTCATCCTAAACCTAACCCTACGCCTCACCATAACTCTCACTATAACCCGAACCTGAACACTCACACTAAACCTAACCCTCATCCTAACCCTCACCCTAAACCTAAACATCACCCTAAAGCTAACCATCACCTTAACCCTCACCCTCACCCTAGTCCTCACCCTAACCCTCACCCTAACAATTACCTATCCCAAAACCTCACCCTCACCCTCACCCTCACCCTAAAATCACCCTCAACCTAGGCCTCACCCAAACCCTAAAGATAACCCTAACTCTGACACTGACCCTCACCCTCACCCCACCCTAACCCTAATCCTAACACTAACCTTCACCCTAAACCTAAAACTAACCCTAACACTCACCCTAACCCAAAAACCTCAACCTAACCCTAACCCTCACCCTCACCCTAACCTTCACAAAATCCCTAACCCTAACCCTCAAGCTAACCCTTACACTCATTCTAAACCTAACCCTAACCCTAACACTAACACTAAACCTAACCCTCAACCCTAACCCTCACCCTCACCCTAACGATAACCCTCTCCCTAACCTCACGTTAACCCTTACACTAAACCTTACCCTCAACATAACACTAAACCTAAACCTAACCCGAACCCTAACCCTAACCATCACCCTCACCCTCACCCTAATTTACACCCTAAACCTAACCCTAGCAATTACCTATCCCAAACCCTCATCATAAACCTCACCCACACCCTAAACCTCACCCTCACCCTAGGCCACACCGTGACCCTAAGCATACCCGTAAATCTAACAATAACCCTTTCCCTCACCCTCACTCTCAGCCTAAACCTAACCCTAGCCCTTACCCTAACCCTCACCATCACACTAACCTTCACCCAAACCTTACCCTCACCCTAACCCTCAACCTAACCCTAAACCTCACCCTAACCCTAACTCTCACCCTAACACTCACCCTCACCCTCACCCTAATCCTCAACCTAACCATAATCCTAAACCTAAACCTAACCATTACCCTAACCCTCACCCTCACCCTAACCCTTATCCTCACCCTAACCCTAACCGTAAACCTACCCATCACACTAACACTAACCCTAACCCTAAAGCTCACCCTCACTCTAACCATAACCCTAACCCTAACCCTAACCCTCATCCTAACCCTAAAACTCACCCTAACCCTAAACCTAACCCTCAACCTTTCCCTAACCCTAACCCTCACCCTCAACCTAAACATAACCTTAACCATCACCCTCACCCTCACCCTAAACCTAACCCTAACCCTCCCCCTAACCCTCATCCTAACTCTAACCCTAACTCTAACCCTAACCCAAACCCTAGCCCTAACCCTCACACTAAATCTAACCCTCACCCTAAACCAAAACCTAACCCTCACCCTCACCCTCACCCTAACCCTAAACCTAAGCCTAACCCTAACCCTAAACCCAATCTTAACCCGAATGTTCACCCTAATAATCACCCTAAACCTAACACTAACGCTAACACTAATCCTAAACCTCACCCTTACCTTAACCCTCACCCAAAACCTTTCCCTCACCATAACCCTAACCCTAACCCGAACCCTCACACTAACCCTAACCTTCACCCTTACCCTAACCATACCCCTCACCATGACCCTCACCCTAACAATCACACTAACGCTAACCCTCACCCGAACGATCACCCAGACCCTAACCCTCATGCTAACCGTAAACCTAACCTTTACCTAACCCAAAACCTCACCGTCACCCTCACCCTAACCCTCACCCTCACCCTCACCCTCAACCTCAGCCTAAAACTAACCCTAACTCTCACACTCACCCTAACACTAACACTATACCTAACCCTCACCCTAACCCTAATCCTCAACCTAACCCTAACACTAACGCTAAAACTCACCCTATCCCTCACCTTAACCCTTACCCTAAACTTAACCCTAACCCTAACAGTAATCCTAACCATCACCTTCACAATAACCCTAACTCTAATACTAACCCTCAACCTAACTCTCACCCTCACCCTCACTCTAAGCCTAAACTTAACCCTCACCCTCACCCTAACCCTAATATTATCCCTCACCATTATCCTAAACCTAAACCTAACCCTAACTCTCACCCTTACCCTCAACCTCACCTTAACCCTAACCCAAACGCTAAACCTCATCCTAACTCTAACCCTGATGCTAAACCTAACACTAACCCTAACCTAAACCTCACCCTCACCCTTACCCTAACTCTGCCACTCACCCTCACCCTAACCCTCACACTAACATCAAACCTCACCCTTACCCTCACACTAACCCTCACCCTCACCCTCAACATAAACCCAAATCTAATTCTAAACCTCACCCTCACCTTTAACCTAACGATAACCCTAAACCTCACCCTCACCCTCACCCTAACGCTTACCCTTACTCTAACCCTAACCCAAATCCTAACCCTAACCCTCACAATCATCCTAACCCTCACCCTAAACCAAAACCTAACCCTCACTATCACCCTAAACCTAACCCTAAACCTAACCGTCACCCTCAACCTAACCCTAACCCTATCCCAAAACCTAAACTTACACTAACCCTAACCCTAACCCTAACCCTCACACTAACCCTAACTCTCACCCTAACCCTAACCCTCACCCAAAACCTAACCATCACCCGAACTCTAACCCTAAACCTTACAATAACCATAACCCTAACCCTAAAGCTAAACCTCACCCTAACCCTAAACATCACACTGTCCCTTACCCTCACCATAAACTCTCAACATAACCCTAAACCTAACCCTAACTCACACAGTAACCCTAACACTCACCCTAACCCTAACCCTACCCCTCACCATAACCCTCACCCTAACCCTAACCCGAACCGTCACACTAACCCTAACCCTCACCTGAAACCTAACCTTCACCCTAAACCTCACCCTCAACCTAAACATCACCCTAACCCTAAGCATTAAAATAACCTTAACCCTGACCCTCACCCTAAAGCTAACCCTCACCTTAACCCTCACCCTCAACCTAATCCTCACCCTAAACCTCACCCTAAAAATTACCTATCCCAAAACCTCACCATCACCCTCACCCTCACCCTAAACCTCACCCTCATTCTAGAACTCACCGTAACCCTAACGATAACCCTAACTCTAACACGAACCCTCACCCTCACCATTAGCTTAACCTAAACCTAACCCTAATCCTAACCATAACACTCACCCTCACCACCATAACCCTAACCCTAACCCTCACCCTAACCCTAACCCTCAACCTAACCCTAAAACTCACCCTCGCCCTAACACTCACCCAAACCCTAAACCTAACCCTAACCCTAACACTAACACTAACCCTCACCATTACCCTAAACCTGACCCTTACCCTAACCCTCATCCTAACCCTAACCTTAACTCTAGCCCTCACCATCACCCTAACCCTAACCCTAACCCTAACCCTAGCCCTTACATTCACACTAACTCTAACCTTGACCCTAACCCTAACACTCACCCTCACCCTAACCCTAACCTTTATCTAACCCTCACCCTCACCCTAACACTAGCAAAAACCCTAAACCTCACCCTAACCCTAACACTCACACTAACCCTCACCGTAAACCTAACACTAATCCAAAACCTAACCCTCACTCTCACCTTCAGCCTCACCCTAACCCTAACCCTAACCCTCACCCTAACCTAACCCACACCCTAACCCTAACACTAACCCTAACACTCAAGCTAACCCTTACACTCACGCTAAACCTCACCCGAACCCTAACCCTAACAATTCCCTATCCCAAACCCTCATCGTAACCCTCACCCCCACCCTAAACCTCACCATCACCCTAGGCCAAACCCTAACCCTAACCATAACCCTAACTCTAACAGTAACCCACAGCCTCACGCTCACCCTCAGCCTAAACCTAACACTAACCATAAGACTAACCCACACCATCACTCTAAACCTCACCCTAACCCTAAACCTCCACCTAACCCTAACCCTCACCCTCACCCTAACACTCACCCAAACCCTAACCCTAACACTAACCCTAACCCTAAACCTCACCCTCACCCTTACCCTAACCCTCAACTTAACCCTCATCTTAACCCTAACCCTAACCCTAACCCTCACCCTCACCCTCTACCCTAACCAATACCCCAACCCTAGTCCTTACCACACAATAACTCTAACCCTCACCATAACCCTAACCCTCACCCTAACCCTAACCCTCACCCTAACCCTAACCCTATACATCACCGTAAACCTAACCCTAACCCTCAACTTAAACCTCACCTTAACCCTTACCCTATACCTTACCCTCACCATAATTCTATCCCTAAACCTAACCCTAATCTTAACCCTAACAATCACCCTCACCCTCACACTAAACCTCACCCTAAGCCTAACCCTAACAATTCCCTATCCCAAACCCTCATCGTAACCCTCACCCTCACCCTAAACCTCACCCTCACCCTAGGCCAAACCCTAACCATGACCATAACCCTAACTATAACAGTAACCCTCACCCTCACCCTCACCGTCAGCCTAAACCTAACACTAACCATAAGACTAACAAACACCATCGCTCTAAACCTCACCCTAAACCTCACCCTAACCCTAAACCTCACCCTAACCCTAAACCTCAACCTAACCCTCACCCTCACCCTCACCCTAACACTCACCCAAACCCTAACCCTAACACTAACCCTAACCCTAAACCTCACCCTCACCCTTACCCTGAGCCTGACCATTACCCTAACCCTCACCCTAACCGTCATCTTAACCCTAAACCTAATCCTAACCCTCACCCTCACCCTAACCCTAACCCTAACCCTAAACCTAGCCCTTACCCTCACACTAACTCTAACCCTCACCATAACCCTAACCCGCACCCTCACCCTAACCCTAACCCTAAACCTAAGCCTCACCCTCACCCTCACCCTAACCCTAACCATAACACTAAACCTAATCCTAACCCTAACCCTCACACTAAACCTCACCCTAAACATCACACTAACCCAAACCCTAATCCTCACTCTCACCCTCAGCCTCACCCTAACCCTAACCCTCACCCTAACTCTAACTCTCACACTAACCCTAACACTTACCCTACCACTCAAGCAAAGCTTTACACTCACGCTAAACCAACCCGAACCCTAATCCTAACCCTCACCCTAACCCTAACCCTCACACTAACCCTAACCCTATACCTCACCCTAACCCTAACACTAACACTCACCCTAACCCTCACCCTAACCCTTACCCTAAACCTTACCCTCACAATAACTCTAACCCTAAACCTAACCCTAACCCTAACCATCACCCTCACCCTCACCTTAATCCTCACCCTAACCCTAACCCTAACAATTACCTATCCCAAACCCTCATTGTAACCCTCACCCTCACCCTAAACCTCACACTCACCCTAGTCCTCACCATAACCCTAACCATAACCCTAACTCTACCAGTAACCCTCACCTTCACCCTCTGCATAAACCTAACACTAACCCTAACCCTAACCGACACCATCACACGAAGCCTCACCCTAAACCTTACCATCACCATAACTGTAAACCTAACCCTAAATCCCACACTAAGCCTAAACCTCACCCTAACCCTAACCCTACCCCTCACCATAACCCACAACCTAACCCTAACCCTAACCCTCACACTAACCCTAACCCTCACCTGAAAACTCACCGTCACCCTAACCCTCACCCTCACCCTCAACATCACCCTAACCCTAACCCCTAAACCTCACCATAACCCTAAACCTAATCCTCACCCTAACCTTCAACCTAATGCTAAACCTCACTCACACTGTAACGCTCACCCTCACCCGAACACTCACTCTCACCCTATCCCTCACCCTCACCCTAAACATCACACTAAACCTAAGCATAAACCTAACCCTAAACCTCACCTTAAACCGAACTCTCACCCTCACCCTACTCACCCTCACCCTAATCCTCAACCTAACCATAACCCTAAACCTAACCTTACCCATAACACTAACCCTCAATCTCCCCGTTACCCTCACCCTAACACTTACCCTCACCCTAACCATACCCCTAACCCTAACCCTCACACTAACACTAACCCTAACCCTAAAGCTCACCCTCCCTCTCACCCTAACCGTAACCCTAACCCAACCCTCATCCTAACCCTAACCCTCACCCTAAACCTAAACCTAACCCTCACCCTAACCCTAACCATAAACCTAAAGCTCACCCTCACCCTCACCATAACCCTAAACCTAATCCTAACCCTAACCCTCACTCTCACCCTCAGCCTCACCCTAACCATAACCCTAACCCTAACCCTCACCCTAACCCTAACACTAACACTAACACTCAAGCTAACCCTTACATTCACGCTAAACCTAACCTTAACCCTAATCCTAACCCTAACACTAACCCAAACACTAACCCTAACCCTCACCATAACCCTAACCCTCACACTAACCCTAACCGTCACCCTAAACCTAACCCTTTACCTAACCCTAACCCTAACCCTCAACCTAACCCTCACCCTAACCCTTACCCTAAACCTTACCCTCACCATAACTCTAACCATCACCCTCACCATCACCCTAATCCTCACCCTAAACCTAACCCTAACAATTACCTATCCCAAACCCTCATCGTAACCCTCAACCTCACCCTAAACCTAACCCTCACCCTAGGTCTCAACATAACCCTAACCATAACCCTAACTCTAACAGTAAACCACACCCTCAACCTCAGCCTTAACCTAACACTAACCCTAACCCTAAAACTCACCATCATACTAACCCTCAGCCTAAACTTTACCCTCACCATAACCCTAAACCTAACACTAAACCTCACACTAAGCCTAAACCTCACCCTAACCCTAACCCTACCCCTCACCATAACCCTCACCCTATCCCTAACCGTAACACTCACACTAACCCTAACCCTCACCCAAAACCTCACCGTCACCCTAACCCTCACCCTCACCCTCAACATCACCGTATCCCTAACCCTCACCATAACCCTAAACCTAACCATCACTCTAACCCTCACCCTCACCCGAACACTCACTCTCACCCTAAACATCACACTAAAACTAACCGTAAACCCAACCCTAAACATCACCCTAACCCTAACTCACACCCTAACCCTAACCCTCACACTAAACCTAACCCTACCCCTCACCCTCACCCTAACCTTAACCCTAACCCTCACCCTCATATTCACCTTAATCCTAAACCTAACCCTCACCCTAAACCTCATTCTAACCCTAACTCTAACCCTGACCCTCACCCTCATCCTCAACATCACCCTAACCCTAACCCTCACCCTAACTCTCAACTTAACCCTAAACCTCTCCCACACTCTAACCCTCACCCTCACCCAAACCCTCACTCTCACTCTATCGCTCACCCTCACCCTAAACATCACCCTAAATCTAACCATAAACCTAAACCTAAACCTCACCCTAACCCTAACTCTCACACTAACTAACACCCTCACCCTCACCCTAATCCGCAACCGAACTAAAACCCTAACCCTAACCATAATCATAACCATAACCCTCACCCTCCCCGTTACCCTCACCCTAAGCCTTACACTCACCCTAACCCTAACCCTAACCCAAACTGTCACATTAACACTAACTCTAACCCTAAAGCTCACCCTAACCCTCACCCTAACCCTAACCCTAATCTTAACCCTCATCCTAACCCTAACCCTCAACCTAACCCTATATCTAACCCTCACCCTAAACCTAAATATAAACCTAAAGCTCACCCTCACCCTCACCCTAACCCTAAACCGAACCCTAACCATAATCCTAAACCTAACCCTCACCCTCACCCTAATCCTAACCGTCAACCTAACCCTAACCCTGACCCTAAACCTAACCCTCATCGTAATCCTCACGCTAAACCTAACCCTAACACTTACCTAACCCAAAACCTCACCGTCAACCTCACCCTCACCCTAACCCTCACCCTCAGCCTAAAACTAACCCTAACCCTCACACTCACCATAACCCTAACCCTAAACCTAACCCTCACCCTAACCCTAATCTTCACGCTAAAACTAACCCTAACGCTAAAAGTCACCCTAACCCTCACCCTAACACTTACCCTAACCCTAACCCTAAACCTAAACCTCACCCTAACTCTCACCCTAACCCTAACCCTAATCATAACCCTGAACCTAATCCTAACCCTAACCCTCACACTAACCCTCACCCTAAACCTAACACTAACCCAAACCCTAACGCTCACTCTCACCCTCATCTTCACCCTAACCGTAACCCTAACCCTCACCCTAACCCTAACCCTCACCCTAACCCTAACACTAACCCTAACACTCAAGCTAAAACTAACACTCACGGTAACCCTAACCCTCATGCTCACCCTAATCCTAAACCTAACCCTCACCTTCACCCGAACCCTAACCCTAATTCTAACCCTAACCCTCACCCTCACCCTAAACCTAACCCTAACCCTAATCCTAGCCCTTACCCTCACACTAACTCTAACCCTCACCCTAACCCTAATCCTCACCCTCACCCTAACCCTAACCCTAAACCTAACCCTCACCCTCACCCTAACCCTAACCATAAATGTAAACCTAAGCCTAACCCTAACCCTCACATTAACCCTCACCCTACACCTAACACTAACCCAAACCCTAAACCTCACGCTCATCATCAGCCTCACCCTCACCCACACGCTAACCCTCAACATTAATGTAACCCTCACCCTGAACCTAAACCTAACCCTAACCCTAACACTCACACTAACCCTAAACCTCAACCTAAACCTAACCCTAACCCTCATGCTCACCCTAACCCTAATTCTAACCCTAACCCTCACACTAAGCCACACTCTAAACCTAAACCTAACCCAAACCTTAACCCTCACCCTCACCCTCAGCCTCACCCTAAACCTAACCTTAACCCTAACCCTCACCCTAACCCTAACCCTAAACATCAACCTAAACCTAACACTCACCCTTTCCCTAAATCTAACCCTCACACTCACCTTCACCCTAACCCTAATCCTATCCCTAGTCCTAAACCTACCCCTCACCCTCACCCTTACCCAAACCCTAAATCTAACCCTAAACCACAACCACACTCTCACCCTCACCCTAACCCTAACCGTAACCCTAACTGTGACTCTAACTCTAACCCTACCACTCACCCTAAACCTCACCCTCACCCTAACCCTAAACCTAACCCTTAACTAACCCAAAAACTCACCCTCACCCTCACCCTCACCCTTACCTTCACTCTCACCCTAGCCCTCACCCTAACCCTAACCCTATCCCCTACCATAACCCTAACCCTCACCCTCAACCTCAACCTCAGCATAAACCTAAACCTAACACTAACCCTAACCCTCACACTAACCCTAACTCTCACCCTAACCCTAACCCTCACCCTAAATCTAAACCTCACTCTAACCCTAACCCTAAACCTTACCCTCACCATAATCCTAACCCTAAAGCTAACCCTCACCCTAACCCTAACCCTCACACTTACCCTAATGCTCACCCTAAACCTTACCCTCAACATAACCCTAAACCTATCCCTAACCATCACAGTAATCCTAACACTCACCCTAACCCTAACCCTAACCCTCACCATAACCTTCACCCTAACCCTAACCCGAACCATCACACTAACCCTAACCCCCACCCACCCTAACCCTCACCCTCAACCTAAACATCACCCTAAACCTAACCATTACAATAACCCTAACCCTAACCCTCATCCTAAAGCTAACCCTCACCTTAAACCTCACTCTCACCCTAATCCTCATCCTAACCCTCCCCCTAACAATTACCTAACCCAAAACCTCACACTCACCCTCACCCTCAACCTAAACCTCACCCTCACCCTTGTCCTCACTCTAAACCTAACGATAACCCTAACTCTAACACTAATCCTCACCCTCACCATCAGCCTAACCTAAACCTTACCCTAATCCTAAACCTAACCCTCACCCTCACCCTAACTCTAACCCTAAACCTCACCCTAACCCTAACCCTCAACCTAACCCTAACCCTCACCTCACCCTAACACTCACCCAAACCGCAACATTAACCCTAACCCTAAACCTAAACCTCAACGTAACCCGTACCCTAAGACTGACCCTTACCCTAACCCTCACCCTAAACTTCATTCTAACCCTAACCCTAAACCTAACCCTCATCCTCACACTAACCCTAACCCTAATCCTAACCCTAGCCCTTGCCCTCACACTAAGTCTAACCCTAACCCTAACCCTAACCCTAACCCTCACCATCACCATACCCTAAACCTAATCCTAATCCTAACAGTCACATTAAACCTCACCTTAAATCTAACACGAACCCAAATCCTAACCCTAACTCTCACTCTCAGCCTCACCCTAACCCTAACCTTCAGCCTAACCCTAACCCTCACCCTAACCCTAACACTGACCCTAACTCTCTAGTTAACCCTTACACTCACGCTAAACCTAAACCTAACCCTAATTCTAACCCTAACACTAACCCTAACCCTCACCCTAACCCTAACTCTCACCCTAACCCTAAAACTATACGTCACCCTAAACCTAACCCTAACCCTCACCTTCACCCTAAACCTTTCCCTCACCCTCATCATAACCCTAACCATAACCCTAAACCTAATAATAACCCTAACCCTCACACTAAACCTCACCCTAAACCTAACACTGACCAAAACCCTAACCCTAACTCTCACCCTCAGCCTCAACCTAACCCTAACCCTCACCCTAACCCTAACCCTCACCGTAACCCTAACACTGACCCTAACACTCTAGTTAACCCTTACACTCACGCTAAACCTAACCCTAACCCTAATTCTAACCCTAACACTAACCCTAACCCTCACCATCACCCTAACCCTCACCCTAACCCTAAACCTATACCTCCCCCTAACCCTAACCCTAACCCTCAACCTAAACCTTACCCTAACCATCAACCTCACCCTCAACCTAATGCTCACCCTAACCCTAACCCTAAGAATTACCTATCCCAAACCCTCATCGTAACCCTCACCCTCACCCTAAACCTCACCTTCACCCTAGGCCTCACCATAACCCTAACTATAACCCTAACTCTAACAGTAACCCTCACCCTCACCCTCAGCCTAAACCTAACACTAACCCTAACTCTAACCCACACAATCACAATAACCCTCACCCTGAACCTTACCCTCACCATAACCCTAAACCTTACACTAAGCCTAACCCTCACCCTAACCCTAACACTACCATTCACCATAATACTCACCCTAACCCTAACCCTCACCCTCACACTAACCGTAACCCTCACCCAAAAACTCACCGTCACCCTAACCCTCACCCTCACCCTCAACATCACCGTAACCCTAACACTCACCATAACCCTAAACCAAACCCCCACCCTAACCCTCACCTTATCCCTAAACCTCACCCACATTCTAACCCTCACCCACACCTGAACACTCACTCTAAACCTACCCCTCACACTCACCCTAAACAACACACTTTACCTAACCATAAACCTAACACTAAACCTCACCCTAAACATAACCCGAACCCTAACCATAACCCTAAACCTAACCCTCACCCTCACCCTAACCCTATCCATAACCCTAAAACTAATCCTAACCCTAACCCTCACACTAAACCTCACCCTAAACCTAACACTAACCCAAACCCTAACCCTCACTCTCACCCTCAGCCTCACCCTAACCCTAACCCTCACCCTAAACCTAACACTGACCCTAACACTCAAGCTAACCCTTACACTCATGCTAAACCTAACCCTAACCCTAATCCTAACCCTAACCCTAACCCTAACCCTAACCCTATACCTCACTCTAACCCTAACCCTAACCATCACCCACACACTGACCCTAATGCTCACCCGAACTCTCACCCTCCACCCAAATTTCACCCTCACCGAAAACATCACCCTAAAACTAACCCTCACCCTAAACCTAACCCTAACCCTCACCCTCACCAACTCCCTGAACCTCAGCCTAATCCTAACCCTAACTCTAGGCCTAACCCTAAGGCTCACCCTCACAGTAACCCTAAGCCTAACCCTACCCCTCACCCTAACCCTAAGCCTAACCCTAACCCTCAACCTCACCCTAACCCTCACCCTCACCCTAACCCTAACCCTCACCCTCACCCTAACACTAACCCTAATCCTAACCCTCAACTTCCCCCTGACCCTCAGCCTAATCCTAACCCTAACCCTAATCTTAACACTAACCGTCACCCTCACCCTAACCCTAGGACTAACCCTAACCCTAACCCTCACCCTCACCCTAACCCCAACCCTAAACCTAACCCTCACCCTAACCCTAACCCGAACCCGAACCCTGACCCTCACCCTCACCCTCACACTAACTCTAATCCTAATCTTAACACTAACCCTCATGCTCTCCCTCAACCTAACCTAACCCTATCCCTAAACCTAACCCTCAACCTCACTCTGACCCTAACCCTAAATCTTACCCTCACCTTAACCCTCACCGTCACCCTAACCCTAAACCTAACCCTAAACCTCACCCACTCCCTAACGTTTACACAAACACGAAACCTCACCCTAGACCTAACCC
Organism: Dipodomys merriami; assembly: GCF_024711535.1. Lineage (NCBI taxonomy): Eukaryota > Metazoa > Chordata > Mammalia > Rodentia > Heteromyidae > Dipodomys > Dipodomys merriami. The sequence goes on from NW_027206157.1 coordinate 4,376,992, forward strand.
TCAACCTCACCCTTACCATCACCCTAACTTTAACCCTAAACATAACCCTAACCCTCACCCTCACCCTCATCCTCACCCTAACCCTAAACCTAACCCTAACCTAACCCTAACCCTAACCCTCACCCTCACCCCCAACCTAACCCTTACCCTCACCTCACCCTAACCCTCACCATCACCCTAACCTTCAACTTAACTCTAAAGCTCACCCACACCCTAACCCACACCGGAACCCTCACCCTCACCCTCACCCTAACCTTCAGCCTATCCCTAAACATCACACTAACCTAACCCTAAACCTAACCCTAACCCTCACCCTAACCCGAATTCTCACCCTTACCCTCACCCTAACCCTAACCCTCACGCTAAACCTAACAGTAACCCTAACCCTAACACTCACACTCACCCTAACCCTAACCTTCACCCTCACACTAACCTTAAGCTAACCCTAATCCTCACACTAACCCTAACCCTCACTCTAACCCTCAACCTCACTCTAACCTTTACCCTAATCCTTACCTAACCCAAGCCCTCACCCTCACCTTCATCCTAAGCATCCCGCTGCCCCTAGACCTCAACCTAACCCTAATCCTCCACTCCCCCTCCCCCTAACCCTAAAACTAACCCTAACCATCACCCTCACCCTCAAAGTAAACCTAACCCTAACCCTCACCCTAACACTCACCCTCCCCTAAACCTCACCCTAAAGCTAAACCTAAACCTAATCCTCACCCTAACCCTCACCCTCACCTTTATACTCATGCTAACCCTAACCCTGACACTAACCCTAACCATCACCCTAACCCTAAACCTCACCCTAACCCTAACCCTCACCCTCACCCTAACCCTAACACTAACCCTCACCCTAACCCTAACCCTCACCCTCACCCTAAACAAACCCTAAACCCAACCCTCACCCTAACCGAAACCCTCACCCAAGCCCTAACCCTCACTCTCACCCTAACCCTAACCCTAAACCTAACCCTCACCCTCCTGCTCACACTAACCCTCACCCTAACCCTAAACCTAATCCTAAACCTAAACCCACACCCTAACCCTCAACCTAAACCTAAATCAAACCCTAACTCTAACCCTCACCCTCACCCTCAGTCTCACCCTAACCCTTACCCTAACTATAAACCTCACCCTAACCTTCACCCTCACCCTCACCCTAAACCTAACCCTCACCTAACCCTCACTGTCACTCTCACCCTCACACTCACACTCACCCTAAGGCTCACCCTCACCCTAGGCCTCACCTTAACACTAACAATAATCCTAACTCTAACACTAACCTACATCCTCAACCTCACCCTCAGTCTAAACCTAATCCTAAACCTAATCCTAACCCTAACTCTCAACCTCACCCTCACGCTCACCCTAACCCTAACCCTCACGCTAACCCTAACCTTCAACCTCACCCTAACCCTCATCCTCACCCTAAACCTAACCCTAAACCTAACCCTCATCCTAACTCTCACCATAACCCTGACCCTAACCCTAACCCTCACCATAACTGTCATCCTAACTCTAACCCTAACCTTAACCCTAAACCCTAACCCTCAATCTAACCCTAACACTAACCCTAACCCTCACCCTAACCCTTACATTCACGCTAACCCTCACCTAACCCTAACCCTAATCCTCACCCTAACCCTAACCCTCAACCTAAACCTAACCCTCACCCTAATCCTAACCATAAACCTCACCCTAACCCTAGAACTAACATTAACCCTCACCCTAACCCTAACCCTAAACCTTACGCTCACCATAACCCTAACCCTAAACCTACCCCTAACCCTAAACCTAATCCTCACCATCACCCTATCCCTCACCCTATACCTTACGCTCACCATAACCCTAAACTTAACCCTAACCTCACACTAAACCTAACCCTCACCCTAACCCTACCCCTCACCAATCCCCTCACCCTAACACTAATCCTAACCCTTATACTAACCCTAAACCTCACAGGAAAACTCACCCTCACCCTAACCCTCACCCTCAACCTAAAAATCACCCTAACCCTATCCATCACACTAACCCTAACCCTGACCTTCACCCTAACCCTAACCCTCACCCTAACCCTCACCCTCACCCTAATCCTCACCCTAAACCTAGCCTTCACCCTCACTGAACCCTAAGCCTAACCCTAATCCTAACCTTAAAACTCACCCTAAACCTCACCATAAAACTAGTCCTAACCTTAACCCTAAACCTCACCCTCACTCTCAGCCTCACCCTAACCCTAACCCTAAACCTCAACCTAACCCTTAACCTCACCCTAACCCTAACCCTAACCCTAACCCTAACCTTCACGCTAACCCTAACCCACACCCTAACCTTCACCCTCACCCTCACACGAACCCTCAACCTCACCGAAACCCTCACACTCACCCTAACCGACACCCTCCCCCTAGAGCTCACCCTAACCCTAACCCTGACCCTAACCCTAAACCTAAGCCTCACCCTCACCCTCACCCTAACCCTAACCCTAACCCCAACCCTCACCCTAACCCTCACCCTCACCCTAACCCTCACCCTCACCCTAACCCTAACCCTAACACTAACCCAACCCTCACCCTAATCCTAACACTAAAACTAACCCTCACACTAACCCTAACCCTCATCTTAACCCTAACCCTACCCCTCACCATAACCCTCATCCTAACCCTAACCCTGACCCTAACACTCACGCTAAAGGTAACCCTAATCCTCACCGTCAGCCTAAAACTCACCGTCACCCTAACCCTCACCCTAAACCTAATCCTCACCCACACCTAACCCTCAACCTCACCTGAACACTAGCCCTCACCGTAACCCACACCCTCACCCAAAACATTACCCAAAACCTAACCCTCACCCAATCCCTAACCCAACCCTCTCCCTAACCCTAACCCTCACACTAAACCTCATCCTCCACCTAATCCACACCCTAGCAATAAAGTTAACCCTTACCTAACTGAAACCCTCCCCCTCCCCCACTTCCTCACCCTATCACTCACCCTCACCCTACTCCTCACCCTAACCCTAACCTTAAACCGATCCGTCAACCCCGTTCACCTCCCCCTCAGCCTATTCCTAACCCTAATCCTAATCCTAACCCTAACCCTTACCCCCACACTCACCCTAACACTAACCCTAAACCTAATGCTAACCCTCACCCTCACCCTCAACCTAACACTAACCCTAGCAGTAACAATACCCCTAATCCTAAACTATTCCTAATCCTAAAACTAACCCTCACCCTAACCCTAATCTTAATCCTAAAACTCACCCTAACCCTAATCCCAACCGCAACCCTCACCCTCACCTTCACCCTGACCCTAACCCCTCAAGCTCACCATCATCCTAACCCTCACACTAACACTAACCCTCACCCCAAACCTAAACCTAACCGTCACCCTCACACTCACCCTCAGCCCAACCTAAACCCTAACCTTAATCCTAAACATCACCCTCACCCTAACCCTCACCCTCACCCTCAGCCTCACCCTAAACATCACCCAAACCCTAATACTCACCCTAACCCTTACCCTAACCCTCACCCTAACCCTAAACCTCAGCCTAAAACTCAACCTAACCCTATCGCTAAACCTAACCCTCACCCTCATCCTAACCCTCACCCTAACTCTTATCCTTACACTAACAATAATCATAACCCTAACCCTAACCCTCACACTAAACCTAACCCTCACCCTAACCCTAACACTACCCCTCACCCTCACTCTCACCCTAAACATAACCCTAACCCTCACTCTAACCCTAATCCTAACCCTAACCCTCACCCTCACCCTAACCCTCATGGTCACTCTAACCCTCACCCTAAACATCACCGTAACCCGATCCCTCACCCTAACCCTAACCCTAAACTTCACCCTAACCCTAAACCTCACCCTAACCCTAAACCTCATCCTAACCCTCACCTTAACCCTTATCCTCACACTAAACCTAAACCTAAATCTAACCCTAATCCTTACCCTAACTCTCACCCACACCCTAACCCTTGCTCTCACCGGAAACCTCACCTTCACCAGAACCCTCACACTCACCCTAACCCTAAACCTCACCCTAACCCTTAACCGTCAACCTAACTCTCACCCTCACCCTAATCCTCACCCACAACCTAACCCTAACCCTTACCTACCGGAAAACCCTCACCCTCACCCTCACCCCAACAATCACCCTCACCCTAGCACTAACCTAAACTTAACCCTCACCCTAACCCTAACACTAAACCTCAACCTCCCCCTCAAGCAAACCCTAACCCTAACCCTAAACTTCACACTTACCCTCACGCTAAGCCTAAACCTAACACTAACCTTAAACCTCACCATTACAGTTCCCCCACCCTAACCCTAACCCTCACCCTCACGCTAACCCTCACTCTAACCCTAACCCTCACCCTAACCCTCACCCTAACTGTAACCCTCACCCTAACTAACCCTCACACTCACTCTCACCATAACCTTCACCCTAACCCTTATCCTCACACTAACCCTAAACCTAACCCTAAACCTAACCCTCACCCTCACCCAATCCCAATCCCAATCCCAACCCCTAAACCTAATCCTAACCCTAACCCTCAACCTCAAGCTCACCCTAACTCTAACGCTAATCCTAACCCTAACCGTCACCCTCAATGCCACCCTAACTCAAATACTAACCCTAGTCCTAACACTAACCTTAATCCTAACCCTAACCATAACCGTAACCCTCACACCATGGTTCTATCACAGGCAACAGCCATCTGCATCCTAGCAGGCCTTGAAGCCAGTTACACTGTCCACAGTAACAATTCCAAATTTTTTCCTTGCAATTCACGGTGGGCTGACCAGAGTTAGATTGCTCAGGATGTAAACGACAAGATAGAGCACTGAGAATTTGGGGAACTTAAAACAAAATTGTTTTATGGCGCCAAGGTTCTGAATGCTCTATACTTTTGAAAAAGAAAAGACCAGCCCCCGAAGAGAAATAGACAATATCGTTAGGTTCCTAGTAGCCCCTGGGTGCATCCAGGCATGGTACAAATCCCCTCTTGGTGTCACCATCCGCAGGTCAATCTTTTTTCCTTGCAATTTTTGGAGAGCTGTGGAGGGTTTGGGAGCACAGGATGCAAACAAGAGAGATTTCCCAGAATTTGGGGACCATAAAGAAAATTGTTTTAGTGTCTCCAAGTTCTGAGTGCTCTCAACTTTTCCCATTAGCGAGACAAGCCACTTAGGAGAAATAGAAAGCATTGTTCTGTCCCAGGTAACTGTGCTCTGAATCTTAGCAGGGCTTAATGACCCTGGCACTATCCACAGTAAACAGTCCAAACTTTGTTCTTCCAATTCTGGGAGAAGTGACCAGTGTTAGGGAGCCCAGGTACAAATGATAAGATAGAGCATTCAGAATATGAGGACCCTAGAACAGTCTTAAGGCCCCCAAGGAAGGAGGGGTCTACACCTTCCCCAAGGAAGAGACACCACTCCAATGAGAAATTCACAACACCCATCTTTCCCAAGAAGCTCTGCTCTACATCCTAGCAATATTGAAATTGCCTCATTCTGTCTAAAATAACAGGTGACATTTTTATTCCTTCTAATACTGATTACTGTCAAAAGTGTTTAGGAACTCAGGATGCAAAGAACAAGATAGAGCACTCAGAACCTCGGCGATTTAAAACATCATTGTTTTACAGTGACCAGGTTCTAAATGCTCTACACATTCCTCAAAGGAAAGACTGGGCACTAAATAGAGTTAGACAGTATGGGTCTATCCCAGGCCTCTTCCGTCTGCATCCTCGCAGGGCTTAAGCTCCTCACACTGTCCACATTAACCAGTCCCAATCTTTTCCTTGCAATTCTGGGATTGCTGAGCAGTGTTAGGGAGCTCAGGATGAAAACGACAAGATAGAGCTCTGAGAACTTGGGTACCTTAAAACAGAACTGTTTTTTGGCTCCTCAGCTGTGAATTCTCTCCACCTTCCATAATGAAGAGACAAGCCACCAAAGAGAAATAGAGAGCATATTTCGGTCTCTAGTAGCTCCTAGGTGAACCCTGGCATGGTTCACAACCACTCATGGTATAACAAGCCATAGGTCCAAAGTTACCTTTGAAATATTGGTAGAGCTGAGGAGGTTTGGGGTGCACAGGTTGCAAATAACAAGAAAGAGCACTCACAACTTGGGGACCTTAAAAGAATTGTTTTAAGGTCCCCAAGTTTTGAGTATTCTACACCTTCCCCAAAGGAGAGAAAAGCCACTAAATAGAAATAGACAGCATTTTTCTCACCCAGGTAACTTTGGTATGCCTCCATCAGGGCTTAATGCCCTCACACTGTTCACAGAGCCCAGTCCAATTTGTTTCTTCCAATTCTGGGAGAGCTGACCTGTAGTAGCGAGGTCAGGATGCAATAGACAAGATGGAGCACTCAGAAATTCGTGACCTTAAAACAAATTTATGGTCCCAAAGTGAGGATGCTCTACTCCTTTCCCAATGGAGAGACAAGCCTCCAAAGATATATGGAGAACACTGACCTTTCCCAGTAAGCCCTAATCTACATCATAAGGACACTGAAAGTTCCATATACTGTCAACAATAACAGGTCCAATTATATTCCTTGCAATTCTGGGAGAACAGAAATGTGTTTGGAAGCACAGGATGCAAACGACAAGATAGAGCAACACAGAAATTAGGCACCTTAAAACAAAACAGTTTTTCAGGGCTCAAATTCTCAATGAGCTCCACCTTCCCCAAAGGAGAGACAAGCCTCTAAATAGAAATAGACCTCATCTTTCTACCCAGGTTACTCCGGTCTGCATCTTAGCATGGCTGAAAGCCCCTTATACTGTCCATCCACAGTAACCAGTCCAATTATTTTATTCCAATTCTGGGAGAGCTGACAAGTGTTAGCGAGTTCAGCATGCAAACGAAAGTTTGAGTAAAGCAGAGAAAGTCAGATAATGTGATGTTAATGAAATGAACCCTAAGATATGTATTCAAATGTTTTTTATTTGCTTTCAAGCGATTGTTTATGACACATTCATAAGATCATTTCTTTTTTACTTTGTAAGACCCTCCCCCATTTCAGAACCACTGCTTTCACTGTATTTCATGTCGGTATAATGTGTGGAGGGGAAGGGGAATAACAATTCGTTTAAATAAGGCTAAAAGTGGACGCATTGCAAAAATGTCATGTACAAGACGTTATGTCCAAAACGAACTTTAAAACTTTGGTTTGTGTGTGGTGAGGGGTATGGGAGCGGGGAGGACTGTGAGGGAGGGAAGGAGGAGGATCGGAAAAGATGGGAAGGGGAAACAAAGGAAGAGGTTACAATATTTTATAGAAAATATACTCATTATCTTCTACATGTAATTGTAACCCCTCTCTACATTGTTTTCACAAAAAAATAAACTAACAAATAAATAAATTAATAAATTTAAAAACAAGAAAAGATGGAGCACTCAGAACATGGGGAACTTGAAACTGTTTTAAGGCTCCCAAGAAATGAGGGTTTACTCCTTTCTCAAAGAGGGAAACGCCTCCAAAAAGAAATTGACACCACCAATCTTCCCAAGAAGCTCTGGTCTGCATCCTAGCAAGACAGGGAGTGTCTCATCCTGTCTACAATCACAGGTTCTGTTTTTGTTCTTACCACTGGGAGGGCTGAAAAGTTTTTGAGATCTCAGCATGTAAACGACAAGATAGAGCACTCATAACATCGGTGAGGTAAACAATATTGTATGGTGCCCAAGTTCTGAAGGCTTTACAATTACTCCAGGGAGATAGAAGCCACTAAAGAGAAATAGACAGCATGGTTCTATCACAGGCAACAGCAGTCTGCATCCTAGCAGGGCTTGAAGCCTTTTACACTTTCCACAGTATCAAGTCCAAAATTTTTCCTTGCAATTCACCGTGGGCTGAACACTCTTAGGATGCTCGGGTTGAAAACGACAAGATGGAGCACTGAGATTGTGGGGAAATTAAAACGAAATTGTTTTATGGCACCAAGGTTCTGAATGCTCTATACATTTGCAAAAGAAAAGACCAACCCCCGAAGAGAAATAGACAACATCGTTCGGTTTCTAGCAGCCCCATTGTGCACCCTGGCATGATTCAAAGACCCTCTTGGTGTCACCATCTGCAAGACAATCTTTTTTCTTTGCAATTCTTGAAGAGATTTAGAGGGATTGGGAGCACAGGATGCAAACAACAAGAGAGATTTCTCAGAATTTGGGGACCATAAAGAAAATTGTTTTAGTGTCTCCAAGTTCTGAGTGCTCTCAACTTTTCCCATTAGCGAGAAAAGCCACTTAGGAGAAATAGAAAGCATTGTTCTGTCCCAGGCAACTGTGCTCTGAATCTTAGCAGGGCTTAATGACCCTGGCACTATCCACAGTAAACAGTCCAAATTTTGATCTTCCAATTCTGGGAGAAGTGACCAGTGTTAGGGAGCCCAGGTACAAACGATAAGATAGAGTACTCAGAATATGGGGACCCTAGAACAGTCATAAGGCCCCCAAGCAAGGAGGGCTCTACACCTTCCCAAGGAAGAGACACCACTCCAAGGAGGAATTCACAGCACCCATCTTTCCCAAGAAGCTCTGCTCTGCATCCCAGCAATAATGAAAGTGCCTCATTCTATCTACAATAACAGGTGACATTTTTATTCCTTTTAATACTGATTAAGGCCAAAAGTGTTTAGGAACTCAGGATGCAAAGAACAAGATAGAGTACTCAAAACCTCGGCGATTTAAAACATTATTTTTTTTTACGGTGACCACGTTCTAAAAGCTCTATGCATTCCCCAAAGGAAAGACAGGGCACTAAGGAGAGTTAGACAGCATCGGTCTATCCCAGGCATCTTTGGTCTGCATACTAGCAGGGCTTAAACCTCCTCACACTGTCCCCATTAACCAGTCCCAATCTTTTCCTTACAATTCTGGGATTGCTTAGCAGTGTTAGGGAGCTCAGGATGAAAACGAGAAGATAGAGCCCTTAGAACATGGGTACCTTAAAACAGAACTGTTTTTTGGCGCCTCAGCTGTGAATACTCTCCACCTTCCATAATGAAGAGACAAGCCACCAAAGAGAAATAGACAGCATATTTCGGTCTCTAGTAGGAGAGAAAAGCCGCTAAATAGAAATCGACAGCGTTTTTCTCACCCAGGTAACTCTGGTCTGCATCCATCAGGGCTTAATGCCCCTCACACTGTCCACAGAGCCCAGTCCAATTTGTTTCATCCAATTCTGGGAGAGCTGACCTGTGGTAGCGATCTCCGGATTCAAACGACCAGATAGAGCACTCACAAATTGGTGACCTTAAAACAGTTTTAAGGTCCCAAAGTGAGGAGGATCTACACCTTCCCCAATGGAGAGAGAAGCCTCCAAAGATATATGGACAGCACCGACCTTTCTCACTAAGCCTTAATCTACATCCTAACAAGACTGAAAGTTCCATATACTGTCAACAATAACAGGTCCAAATACATTCCTTGCAATTCTGGGAGAGCTGAAATGTGTTTGGAAGCACAGGATGCAAACGACAAGATAGAGCAACACAGAAATTCGGCCCCTTAAAACAAAATAGTTTTTCAGGGCTCAAATTCTCAATGATCTCCACCTTCCCCAAAGGAGAGACAAGCCTCTAAATAGAAATAGACCGCATCTTTCTAACCCAGGTTACTCCGGTCTGCATCCTAGCATGGCTGAACGCCCCTTATACTGTCCATCCACAGTAACCAATTTCTTCCAATTGTGGGAGAGCTGACCAGTGTTAGCGAGTTCAGCATGCAAACGAAAGTTTGAGTAAAGCAGAGAAAGTCAGATAAGGTGATGATAATGAAATGAACCCTAAGATATGTATTCAAATGCTTTTTACTTGCTTTCAATCGATTGTTTATGACACATTCATGAGATCATTTCTTTTTTACTGTGTAAGTGCCTCCCCCATTGTAGAACCACTGTTTTCACTGTATTTCATGTTGGTATAATTTGTGAAGGGGAAAGGGAAAAACAATTCGTTTAAATAGGGCTACACGTGGACCCATTGCAAAAATGCGATGTATAAGTGGTACGTCAAAAACGAACTTCACAACTTTGGATTGTGAGTGGTAGGGAGTTTGGGAGGGGGGAGGACTGTGGGGGAAGGCAGGAGGAGGATGGGAAAAGGTGGGAAGGGAAACAAAGAGGAGGTTACAATACTTTATAAAAAATGTACTCATCATCTTGCACATGTAATTGTAACCCCGCTGTACATTGTTTTCACAAAAAAATAAATGAACAAATAAATAAATAAATAAATTTAAAAACAAAAAAATATGGAGCATTCAGAACTTGGGGATTTTGAAATAGTTTTAAGGCCGCCAACCAATGAGAGTTTACACCTTACCCAAAGGAGGGACACGCATCCTTTGAGAAATTGACAGCACCAATCTTCCCAAGAAGCTCTGGTCTGCATCCTAGCAGGAACGAAAGTGTCACATCCTTTCTAAAATCACAGGTTCCGTTTGCTTTTCTTACCACTGGGAGCGCTGAAATGTTTTTTAAGATCTCAGGATGTAAACGCCAAGATAGAGCACTCAGACCTTCGGTGAGGTAAACAATATTGTATGGTGTCCAAGTTCTGCAGGCTGTACAATTCCTCAAAGGAGATACAAGACACTAAAGAGAAATAGACTGCATCGTTTTATAAACGGCAACAGTGGTCTGCATCGTAGCAGGGCTAGGAGCCACTTACACTATCCACAGTAACAAGTCCGAATTTTTTCCTTGCAATTCATGGTGGGCTGACAAGAATAAGGATGCTGAAGATGTAAACGACAAGATAGAGCCATGAGAATGTGGGGAACATAAATCAAAATTGATTTATTGCGCCAAGGTTCTGAATGCTCTATACCTTCGAAAAAGAAAAGACCAGCCCCCGAAGAGAAATAGACAACATTGTTCAGTTTCTAGCAGCCCCTGTGTGCATCCTGGCATGATTCAAATCCCCTCATGGTGTCAACATCCGCAGGTCAATCTTTTTTTCCTTGCAATTTTTTGAGAGCTGTGGAGTGTTTGGGAGCACAGGATGCAAACAATAAGAAAGAGTTCTCAGAATTTGGGGACCATAAAGAAAATTGTTTTAAGGTCTCCAAGTTCTGAGTGCTCTCAACTTTTCCCATTAGCGAGACAAGCCACTTAGGAGAAATAGAAAGCATTGTTCTGTCCCAGGCAACTGTGCTCTGAATCTTAGCAGGGCTTAATGACCCTCGCACTATCCACAGTAAACAGTCCAAACTTTGTTCTTCCAATTCTTGGAGAAGTGACCAGTGTTAGGGAGCTCAGGTACAAACGATAAGATAGAGTACTCAGAATATGGGGACCCTAGAACCGTCTGAAGGCCCCCAAGGAAGGAGGGCTCTACACCTTTCTCAAGGAAGAGACACCGCTCCAATGAGAAATTCACAGCACCCATCTTTCCCAAGAAGCTCTGCTCTGCATCCTAGCAATATGGAAAGTGCCTCATTCTGTCTACAATAACAGTTGACATTTTTTTCCTTTTAATTCTGAGAAAGGTCAAAAGTGTTTAGGAACTCAGGATGCAAAGAACAAGATAGAGCACTCAGAACCTCGGCGATATAAAACATTATTGTTTTACGGTGACCAGCTTCTAAATGCTCTACAAATTCCCCAAAGCTTGAAAGTGATGGCACTGAGGAGAGTTAGAAAGCATAGGTCTATCCCTGGCATCTTCGGTCTTGTCCTAGCAGGGCTTAAACCTCCTTTCACTGTCCCCATTAACAAGTCCCAATTTTTTCCTTGCAATTCTGGGATTACAGAGCAGTGTTAGGGAGCTCAGGATGAAAATGATAAGACAAAGTCCTGAGAACCTGGGTACCTTAAAACAAACGTATTTTTTCGCACCTCAGTAGTGAATACTCTCCACCTTCCTTAATGTAGTGAAAAGCCACCAAAGAGTAATAGCATATTTCGGTCTCTAGTAGCTCCTATGTGCATCCTGGCATGATTCACATCCCTTTTCGGTATCAGCAGCCATAGGTGAAACTTTTCTTTGAAATTTTGGAAGAGCTGAGGAGGTTTTGGGAGCACAGGATGCAAATAACAAGAAAGAGCACTCACAACTTGTAGACCTTAAAACAATTGCTTTAAGGTCCCCAAGTTGTGAGTGCTCTACACCTTCCCAAAAGGAGAGGGAAGCCGCTAAATCGAAATAGATTGCATTTTTCTCGCCCAGGCAAAGCTGGTCTGCATCCATCAGGTCTTAATGCCCCTCACACTGTCCACGGAGCCCAGTCCAATTTGTTTCATCCAAATCTGGTAGAGCTGACTTGTGTTACTGTGCTTACGATACAAACGACAAGACAGAACACTGAGTAATTGGTGACCTAAAAGCAGATTTAAGGTCCCAAAGTGAGGAGGCTCTACTCCTTCCCCAATGGAGAGACAAGCCTCCAAAGATATATGGAAAGCATCGATCTTTCCCACTAAGCCCTTTTTTACAGCCTAGCAAGACGAGAAGTTCCATACACTGTCAACAATAACAGGTCCAATTATATTCCTTGCAATTCTGGGAGAGCTGAAATGTGTTTGGAAGCAAAGGATGCAAATGACAATTTAGAGTAACACAGAAATTCGGCGCATTAAAACAAAATTGTTTTTCAGGGCTCAAATTCTCAATGATCTACATCTTCCCCAAAGGAGATACAAGCCTCTAAATAGAAATAGATCGCATCTTTCTAACCCAGGTTTCTCCGGTCTGCATCTTAGCATGGCTGAACGCCCCTTATTCTGTCCATCCACAGTAACCTGTCCAATTATTTTCTTCCAATTCTGGGAGAGCTGACCAGTGTTAGCGAGTTCAGCATGCAAACGAAAGTTTGAGTAAAGCAGAGAAAGTCAGATAATGTGATGTTAATGAAATGAACCCTAAGATATGTATTCAAATGTTTTTTATTTGCTTTCAAGCGATTGTTTATGACATATTCATGAGGTCATTTCTTTTTTACTTTGTAATTCCCTCCCCCATTATATAACCACTGCTTTCACTATATTCCATATCGGTATAGTTTGTGGAGAGGATGGGGAAAACATTCTTTTAAATAGGGATACAGGTGGACCCATTGCAAAAACGCGATGTACAAGGCGTTATGTCCAAATCGAACATTACAAGTTTGGTTTGTGAGTGGGAGGGGGTATGGGAGCGGGGAGGATTGCTGGGGAAGGCAGGAGGAGAATGGGAAAAGATGGGAAGGGGAAACAAAGAAGGACGATAGGATACTTTGTAAAACATGAACGCATTATCTTGCACATTTAATTGTAAACCCTCTGTTAATTTTTTTCACAAAAAAATAAATGAACAAATAAATAAATAAATGAACTTAAAACCAAGAAAATATGGAGCACTCAGAACTTGGGGTCATTGAAAGAGTTTGAAGGCCCCAAGCAATGAGGGTTTACTCCTTCCCCAAAGGAGGGACACGCCTCCATAGAGAAATCTACCCAAGAAGCTCTGCTCTGCTTTCTAGCAAGACAGAAAGTGTCTCATCCTGTCTACAATCACAGGTTCCGTTTTTTTCCTTACCACTGGGATGGCTGAAATGTTTTTGAGATCTCACGATGTAAACGACAAGATAGAACACTCAGGCCTTGGGTGAGGTAAACAATATTGTATGGTGCCCAAGTTCTGAAGGCTCTACAATTCCTCAAAGGAGATACAAGCCACTAAAGAGAGTTAGACAGCATGGTTCTATCACAGGCAACAGTGTTCTGCATCCTAGCAGGGCTTGAAACCCCTTAAACTGTCCACAGTAACAAGTCCGAATTTTTTCCTTGCCATTCAGGATGGGCTGACCAGTGTTAGGATGCTCAGGATGAAAACGACACGATAGAGCACTGAGAATGTGGGGAACTTAAACAAAATTGTTTTATGGCGCCAAGTTTCGGAATGCTCTATATCTTCGAAAAAGAAAAGACCAGCCCCCAAATTGAAATAGACAGCATTTCACAAAAAAAGTAAATGAACAAATAAATAAATTAATACATTTCAAAACAAGGAAATATGGAGCACTCAGAACTTGGAGACCTTGAAACAGTTTTAAGGCCCCCAAGCAATGAGGGTTTACTCCTTCCCCAAAGGAAGGAAACGTCTCCAAAGACCAATTGACAGCACCAATCTTACGAGGAAGCTCTGGTCTGCATCCTAGCAAGAGAGAATGTGTCTCATCCTGTCTACAATCACAGGTTCTGTTTTTTTCCTTACCACTGGGAGGGCTGAAAATTTTTTGTCATCTCAAGATGTAAAGGACATATAGAGCACTCAGACCTTTGATGACTAAACAATATTGTGTGGTGCCCAAATTCTGAAGGCTCTGCAATTCCTCAAAGGAGATACAAGCCACTAAAGAGAAATAGACAGCATATTTCTTCACAGACAACAACGGTCTGCATCCTAGCAGGGCTTGAAGCCCCTTACACTGTCCACTGTAACAAGTCCGAATTTTTTACTTGCAATTCAGGGTGGGCTGACCAGAGTTAATATGCTGAGGATGAAAAAGATAAGATAGAGTACTAAGAATGTGGGAACATAAAAGAAAATTGTTTTATGGCGCCTGGGCTCTGAATGCTCTATACCTTCAGAAAAGAAAAGACCAGCCCCCGAAAAGAAATAGACAACATCGTTTGGTTTCTAGCAGCCCCTGTGTGCATCCTGGCATGGTTCAAAGCCCCTCTTGGTGTCACCATCCGCAGGTCAATCTTTTTTCCTTGCAATTTTGGGAGAGCTGTGGAGGGTTTGGGAGCACAGAATGCAAACAACAAGAGCGAGTTCTCAGAATTTGGGGACAATAAAGAAATGTTTTTAAAGTCTACAAGTTCTAAGTCTTCTCAACTTTTCCCAAAAGCGAGACAAGCCACTTTGGAGAAATAGAAAACGTTGTTCTGTCCCAGGAAATTGTGCTCTGAATTTTAGCAGGTCTTAATGACCCTTGCACTATCCACAGTAAACATTCCAAACTTTGTGCTTCCAATTCTGGGAGAAGTGACCAGTGTTAGGGAGCCCAGGTACAAACGATAAGATAGGGTACTCAGAATATGGGGAACCAAGAACAGTCTTAATTCTCCCAGGGAAGGAGAGTTCTACAACTTCCCCAAGGAAGAGACACCCCTCCCTAGAGAAATTCACAGCACCCATTTTTCCCAAGAAGCTCTGCTCTGCATCCAAGCAATATTGAAAGTGCCTAATTCTGTCTACAATAACATGTGAATTTTTATCCTTTTAATTCTGAGAGAGGTCAAAAGTGTTTAGGAACTCAGGATGCAAAGAACAAGATAGAGCACTCAGAAACTCCGTGATTTAAATCATTATTTTTTACGGTGACCAGGTTCTAAATGCTCTACACATTCCCCAAAGGAAAGACAGGGCACTAAGGAGAGTTAGATAGCATCGGTCTATCCCAGGCATATTCGGACTCTACACCTTCCCCAAAGGAAAGAGAGGGCACTAAGGAGAGTTAGAAACCATCGATCTATCCCAGGCATCTTCGGACTCTACACCTTCCCCAAAGGAGAGAAAAGCAGATAAATAGAAATAGACTGCATTTCTCTCACCGAGGCAACTCTGGTCTTCATCCATCAGGGCTTAATGCCCCTCACACTTTCCACAGAGCACAGTCCAATTCGTTTCATCCAATTTTGGGAGAGCTGATCTGTGTTAGCGAGCTTAGGATGCAAACGACAAGATAGAACACTCAGAATTTGGTGACCTTAAAACATTTTTAAGGTCCCAAAGTGAGGAGGCTCTACTCCTTCCCCAATGGAGAGACAAGCCTCCAAAGATATATGGACAGCACCGATCTTTCCCAATGAGCCCTAATCTGCATCCTAGCAAGACTGAAAGTTCCATATACTGTCAAAAATAACAGGTCCAATTATACTCCTTGCAATTCTGGGAGAGCTGAATAGTGTTTGGAAGCACACGTTGCAAACGACATATCTTGTCATATGTTGCTCTACCTGAGCAACACAGAAATTCGGTGCCTTAAAAAAATTGATTTTCAGGGCTTAAATTCTCAATGATATACACCTTCCCCAAAGTCAAGACAAAACTCTTAATTGAAATAGACCCCATTTTTCTAACCCAGGATACTCCGGTCTGCATCCTCACATGACTGAAAGCCACTTATACTTTCAATCCACAGTAACCAGTCCAATTTTTTTTTCCAATTCTGGGAGAACTGACCAGTGTTTGCGAGTTCAGCATGCAAACGAAAGTTTGAGTAAAGCAGAGAAAGTCAGATAAGGTGATATTAATGAAATGTACCCTAAGATATGTATTCAAAAGCTTTTATTTGCTTTCAAGCCACAATTTATGACACATTCATAAGATCATTTCTTTTTTACTTTGTAGGTCCCTCCCCCATTGTATAACCACTGCTTTCTCTGTACTCCATGTTGGTAAAATTTGTGGAGGGGACGAGAAAAAAATTCGTTTAAATAGGGACACAGTTGGAACCATTACAAAAATGCGATGTACAAGTACTTATTTCCAAAACGAACTTTACAACTTTGGTTTGTGAGTGGTGGGGGGTATGGGAGCAGGGAGGACTGTGGAGGAGGGCAGGAGGAGGATGGGAAAAGATAGGAAAGGGAAACAAAGGAGGATGTTACAGAGCAAAAAAATGTACTCATTATCTTGCCCATGTAATTGTAACCGCTTTGTACACAGTTTTACAAAGAAAATACATGAACAAATGAATAAATAAATAAATTTAAAAACAAGAAAAGATAGAGCACTCAGAACTTGGGGACCTTGAAACAGTTTGAAGGCCCCCAAGCAATGAGGGTTTACTCCTTCCCCAAAGGAGGGACATGCCTCCATAGAGAAATTGACAGTATATTTTAGATATGAGACCCTTGTCCGTTGTATGGATAGTAAAGATTGTCTCCCAATCGGTGGGCTTTCTATTGATCTTGCCAGCTATGTCATTTGCCCTGCAGAAGCTCTGCAATCTTATGCAATCCCATTTGTCCAACCTTTCTTTGATTTGTTGTGCTTCCGGGTCTCTATTCAGAAAATTTCGACCTGAGCCAAGGAGACCTAGGGTTTCTCCTATTCCATCCTGTAATGTTTTCAGAGTGTCTGCTTTGAGTTCAAGGTCTTTGATCCATTTGGAGTTGATTCTGGTGCAGGGTGATATATAAGGATCTAGCTTTAGTTTTCTACATGTAGTTAACCAATTTTGCCAGCACCATTTACTGAAGAGGCTGTCTTTCTTCCATTCTATTGTTTTAGCTTCCTTATCGAAGATTAGATGGCTATAGGTCTGTAGGTTCATTTCTGGGTTTTCAATTCTATTCCATTGGTCCTGAGGTCTGTTCTTATGCCAATACCAAGCTGTTTTGATTACTATGGCTTTATAGTAGAGTTTGAAATTTGGTATTGATATTCCTCCAGCAGTGTTCTTTCCGTTGAGGAGCATTTTTGCTATTCGGGGTCTTTTATTGTTCCATATGAATTTTTGGATTGCCTCCTCTATTTCCTTGAAGAATGAGGGTGGAATTTTGATAGGTATTGCGTTGAATTTGTAGATAGCCTTGGGAAGTATTGCCATTTTCACGATGTTAATCTTGCCAATCCAGGAGCAAGGGAGGTTTTGCCATTTTTTAAGTTCTGTGTTGATTTCCTTTTTCAAGATTTTAAAGTTTTCATCATAGAGGTCCTTCACTTCTTTGGTTAAGTTAATTCCTAGGTATTTTATTTTTTGTGGGGCTATTACAAATGGAGTTGCTTTCCTAATTTCAGCCACACTTTTCTCATTGTTGGCATATAGAAAAGCCATTGATTTTTGGGGGTTAATTTTATAACCTGCTACTTTGCCAAAGTTTTGAATCAGCTTGAGTAATTTGGGAGTGGAGTCTGTGGGATACTTTAAATATAAGATCATGTCGTCTGCAAAGAGGGAGAGTTTTATTTCTTCTTTCCCTATTTGGATCCCCTTTATGTCTGCATCTTGTCTTATTGCTGTAGCTAGGCATTCTAATACTAGATTGAAGAGAAGTGGAGAGAGTGGGCATCCTTGTCTTGTTCCTGAGTTAAGAGGAAATGGCTTTAGTTTTGGAACTCAAAAAATTAAACCGCCCAACAACAAATCCTCAAAGAAACAACTGCCCAATAAATAAGTGGGCGAAAGACTTAAAGAGAAGCTTCTCTGAAGAAGAAAGAAGGATGGCCAATAGACACATGAAGAAATGTTCAACATCCCTAGCCATAAAAGAAATGCAAATCAAAACAACATTGAGATATCACCTCACTCCAGTTAGAACAGCAAAAATCAAGAACTCTAACAACAACAGATGCTGGAGGGGATGTGGATAGAAGGGAACCTTACTTCATTGTTGGTGGGAATGTAAACTTGTTCAACCACTTTGGAAAGCAGTATGGAGGTTCCTCAAAAGACTTCACATAGATCTCCCCTATGATCCAGCAATCCCACTTTTGGGCATTTACCCAAATGTTTACAAACAAGACCACACTAAAGCTACCAGCACAACTATGTTTATTGCAGCATTATTTACCATAGCTAAGACATGGAACCAACCCAGATGCCCCTCAGTAGATGAATGGATCAAGAAAATGTGGTATATATACACAATGGAATTCTATGCCTCCATCAGAAATAATGACATTTCCACATTTGTTAGGAAATGGAAAGGTTTGCAAAAAATTATATTAAGTGAAGTAAGCCAGGCCCAAAGAAGCATAGGTCCCATGGTTTCCCTTATTTGCAATATAAAGTATAGGTATGAGTCAAGCGGAAAAGGTCAGATAATGTGATGTTAGGAAAATGAACCCTTAAATATGTATTTTAATGTTTTCGTTTCTTTCATGCATGTGTTTCTAACGCATTTATAAGATTATTTCTTTGTTGCTTTGTATGTCCCTCCCCCACAGTGTAACCCCCGCTTTCACTATATTTGATGTCAGTATAACATGTGGAGGAGATGGGGACAAACAAGTCGTTTAAGGATTCAGGTGGACCTGTTGCAACAATGAGAAGTACAAAATGTCATGTCAAAACCAGCTTTACAATGTCGGTGTGGGGGGGGAGGGGGGTATAATTGGGTGGGTGAGGGGGGAGGCAGGGAAGGGAGGTGAAGGGTAAACAAAGGAGGAGGCTGCAATGCTTGGTAAGAAATGTATGCATTATCCTGCCCATGTAATTGTTGCCCCTCTGTACAGTGTGTTCTCAAATAAAATAAAATAAAATTTAAAAAAAAAGAAATTGACAACACTAATCTTACGAAGAAGCTTTGGTCTGCATTCTAGCAAGTCAGAAAATGTCACATCATGTCTACAATCACAGGTTCATTTTTTTTCCTTACCAATGGGAGGGCTGAAAATATTTTCAGATCTCAGGATTTAAACGACAAGATGGAGCACTCAGAACTTCGGTGAGGTAAACAATATTGTATGGTGCCCAAGTTCTAAAGGCTCTACAATTCCTCAAAGGAGATACAAGCAACTAAGAGAAATAGAGAGCATGGTTCTATCACAGGCAACAGGGTCTGCATCCTAGCAGAGCTTGAAGCCCCTTACACTGTCCACAGTGAAAAGTCTGAATTTTTTCTTTGCAATTTAGGGTGGGCTGACCAGTGTTAGGATGCTCAGAATGAAAACGACAAGATAGAGCAATGAGAATGTGGGGATCTTAAAACAAAACTGTTTCATGGTGCCTGGGTTCTGAATGCTCTATACCTTCGAAAAAGAAAAGACCAGCCCCCGAAAAGAAATAGACCACATCGTTCGGTTTCTAGCAGCCTCTGAGTGCATCCTGGAATGGTTCAAAGCCCTCCTTGGTGTCACCATCCGCAAGACAATCTTTTTTCCTTGCAATTTTGGGAGAGCTGTGGAGGGTTTGGGAGCACAGCAAGCAAACAACAAGAGAGAGTTCTCACAATTTGGGGACCATAAAGAAAATTGTTTTAAGGTCTTCAAGTTCTGAGTGCTCTCAACTTTTCCCAAAAGCGAGACAAGCCACTTAGGAGAAATAGAAAGCATTGTTCTGTCCCAGGCAACTGTGCTCTGAATCTTAGCAGGGCTTAATGAACCTGGCACTATCCACAGTAAACAGTCCAAATTTTGTTCTTCCAATTCTGGGAGAAGTGACCAGTGTTAGGGAGCCCAGGTACAAACGATAAGATAAAGTATTCAGAATATGGGGACCCTAAAACAGTCGTAAGGTCCCCAAGGAAGGAGGGGTCTACACTTTCCCCAAGGAAGAGACACCACTCCAAGGAGGAATTCACAGCACCCATCTTTCCCAAGAAGCTCTGCTCTGCATCCCAGCAATAATGAAAGTGCCTCATTCTATCTACAATAACAGGTGACATTTTTATTCCTTTTAATACTGATTAAGGCCAAAAGTGTTTAGGAACTCAGGATGCAAAGAACAAGATAGAGTACTCAAAACCTCGGCGATTTAAAACATTATTTTTTTTTACGGTGACCACGTTCTAAAAGCTCTATGCATTCCCCAAAGGAAAGACAGGGCACTAAGGAGAGTTAGACAGCATCGGTCTATCCCAGGCATCTTCGATCTGCATCCTAGCAGGGCTTAAACCTCCTCACACTGTCTCCATTTACCAGTCCCAATTTTTTCCTTGCAATTCTGGGATTGCTGAGCAGTGTTAGGGAGCTCAGGAAGAAAAGGACAAGATAGAGCCCTGAGAACTTGGGTACCTTAAAACAGAACTGTTTTTTGGCGCCTCAGTTATGAATACTCTCCACCTTCCATAATGAAGAGATAAGCCACCAAAGAGAAATAGACAGCATATTTCGGTCTCTAGTAGCTCCAATGTGCATCCTGGCATGGTTCACAGCCCCTCTCGGTATCACCAGACATAGGTCAAATTTTTGTTTGAAATACTGGGAGAGCTGAGGAGCTTTTGGGAGGACAGGATAAAAATAACAAGAAAGAGCATTCACAAAAATTTTGAGTTCTCTACAAATTCCCAAAAGGAGAGAAAAGCCACTAAATAGAAACAGAATGCATTTATCTCACTCAGCGAACTCTGGTCTTCATCCATCAGCGCTTAATGCCCCTCACACTGTCCACAGAGCCCAGTCCAATTTGTTTCATCCAATTCTGGGAGAGCTGCCTGTGTTAGCGAGCTCAGGATGCAAATACAAGATAGAGCACTCAGTAATTGGTGATCTAAAAACAGATTAAAGGATTCCAAAGTGTGGAGGCTCCTTCCCCAATGGAGAGACAAGCCTCCAAAGATATATGGACAGCAACGACCTTTCACACTAAGCCCTAATCTACATCCTACCAAGACTGAAAGTTCCATATACTGTCAACAATAACAGGTCCAATTATATTCCTTGCAATTCTGGGAGAGCTGAAATGTGTTTGGAAGCCCAGGATGCAAACGACTAGATAGAGCAACACAGAAATTCGGCGCCTTAAAACAAAATATTTTTCGGGGCTCAAATTCTCAATTATCTACACCTTCCCCAAAGAAGAGACAAGATTCTAAATAGAAATAGACCGCATCTTTCTAACGCAGGTTACTCCGGTGTGCATCCTAGCATGGCTGAAAGCACATTATACTGTCCATCCACAGTAACCAGTCCAATTTTTTTCTTCCAATTCTGGGAGAGCTGACCAGTGTTAGCGAGTTCAGCATGCAAACGAAAGTTTGAATAAGCAGAGAAAGTCAGATACGGTGATGTTAATGAAATGAACCCTAAGATATCTATTCAAAAGATTTTATTTGCTTTCAAGTGATTGTTTATGACACATTCATAAGATCATTTCTATTTTACTTTGTAAGTCCCTCCTCCATTGTATAACCACTGCTTTCACTGTCTTTCATGTCGGTATAATTTGTGGAAGGGAAGGGGAAAAACAATACGTGATGTACAAGTCATTATGTCCAAACGAACTTTACAACTTTGGTTTGTGAGTGGTGGAGGGTATGGGAGCGGGGAGGACTGTGGGGGATGACAGGAGGAGGATGGGTAAAGATGGGAAGGGGAAACAAAGGCAGACGTTACAATATTTTATAAAAAATGTACTCATTATCGTGCACATGTAATTGTAATCCCTCTCTACATTGTTTTCACAAAAAATAAATGAACAAATAACTAAATAAATAAATTTAAAAACAAGAAAAGATGCAGCACTCAGAACTTGGGGACCTTGAAACAATTTGAAGGCCGTCAAGCAATGAGGGTTCACTCCCTCCTGAAAGGAAGGACACGCCTCCACAGAGAAATTGACAGCACTAATCTTCCCAAGATGCTCTGCTCTGCATCCTAGCAATATTGAAAGTGCCTCATTCTGTCTACAATAACAGATGACATTTTTTTCCTCTTAATTCTGAGAGAGTTCAAAAGCATTTAGGAACTCAGGATGCAAAGAATAAGATAGACCACTCAGAACCTCGGCGAATTAAAACATTATTGTTTCACGGTGACAAGGTTCTAAATGCGCTACAAATTCCCCAAAGGAAATTCAGGAAACTAAGGGGAGTTAGTCAGCATTGGTCTATCCCAGGCATCTTCGGTCTGCATCCTAGCAGGGCTTAAACCTCCTCACAGTCCTCATTAACCAGTCCCAATTTTTTCTTTCAGTTCTGGGATTGCTGTGAAGTGTTAGGGAGCTCAGGATGAAAATGACAAGATAGAGCCCTGAGAACTTGGGTACCTTAAAACAGAAGTGTTTTTTGGCACCTCAATTGTGAATACTCTCCTCCTTCCATACTGTAGAGACAAGCCACCAATGAGAAATAGACCGCATATTTCTGTCTCTAGTAGCTCCTATGTGCATGCTGGCATGGATCCCAGCCCCTCTGGTATCACCAGCCATAGGTCAAAAGTTTTCTTTGAAATATTGGGAGAGTTAAGGAGGTTTTGTGAGCACAGGATGCAAATAACAAGAAAGAGCTTCAAGAGCTTTAAGGTACCCTAGTTGTGAATGCTCTACACCTTCCCCAAAGGAGAGAGAAAAGCCGCTAAATAGAAATAGACTGAATTTTTCT
The DNA here is from genome assembly GCF_024711535.1 of Dipodomys merriami. Lineage (NCBI taxonomy): Eukaryota > Metazoa > Chordata > Mammalia > Rodentia > Heteromyidae > Dipodomys > Dipodomys merriami. The sequence continues at coordinate 4,400,021 of NW_027206157.1, forward strand.
TGCTCAGGCAACTCTGGTCTACATCCATGAGGGCTTAGTGCCCCTCACACTGTCCACAGAGCCCAGTCCAATTTGTTTCATCCAATTCTGGGAGGGCTGACCTGTCTTAGCGAGGTCAGGATTCAAATGACAAGATAGAGCACTCAGAAATTGGTGACCTTAAAACAGTTTTAATGCCCCAAAATATGGAGGCTCTACTCTTTCCCCAATGGAGAGACAAGCCTTCAAAGGTATATGGACAACACCGACCTTTCCCACATAGCCCAAATCTACATCCTAGCAAGACTGAAAGTTCCATATACTGTCAACAATAACAGGTCCAATTATATTTCTTGCAATTCTGGGAGAGCTGAAAAGTCTTTGGAAGCACAGGATGCAAACGACAAGATAGAGCAACACAGAAATTCCATGCCTTAAAACAAACTTGTGTTTCAGGCCTCAAATTCTCAATGATCTACACCTTCCCCAAAGGGGAGACAAGCCTTGAAATAGAAATAGAACACATCTTTCTAACCCAGGTTACTCTGATCTGCATCCTAGCATGGTTGAATCCCTTTATACTGTCCATCCACAGTATGTAGTCCGTTTTTTTTTCTTCCAATTCTGGGAGAGCTGACCAGTGTTAGCGAGTTCAGCATGCAAACGAAAGTTTGAGTAAAGCAGAAAAAGTCAGATGAAGTGATGTTAATGAAATGAACCCTAAGATATGTATTCAAAAGTTTTTTATATTCTTTCAAGCGATTGTTTATGACACATTCATAAGATCATTTCTTTTTTACTTTGTAAGTCCCTCTCCCACTGTGTATTCACTGCTTTCACTGTATTTCATGCCTATATAATTTGTGGAGTGGAAGGGGAAAAACAATTCTTTTAAATAGGGATACAGGTGGATCCATTGCAAAATGTGATGTACAAGTCGTTATGTCCAAAATGAACTTTACAACTTTGGTTTGTGCATGGTGGGGGGTATGGGAGCACGGAGGTCTGTGGGGTAGTGCAGGAGGAGGATGGGTAAAGATGGGAAGGGGAAACAAAAGAGGACGTTACAACACTTTATAAAAAATGTACTCATTAATTTGCACAGGTAATTGCAACCCCTCCGTACATGGTTTCCACACAAAAAAAAAAAGACCAAATAAGTAAATAATTAAATTTGAAAACAAGAAAAGATGGAGCACTCAGAACTTGGGGACCTTTATGCAGTTTGAAGGCCCCCAAGCAATGTGGGTTTACTCTTTCCCCAAAGGATGGACACCCCTGTATAGAGAAATTGACAGGTCCAATCTTCCCAAGAACCTCTGGTCTGCATCCTAGCAATACAGAAAGTGTCTTATCCTGTCTACAATCACAAGTTCCATTTCTTTTTCCTTACCACTGGGAGGGATGAAATGTTTTTGAGGTCTCAGGATGTAAACGACAAGATAGAGCACTCAGACCTTTGGTGAGGTAAACAATAAAGTATGGTGCCCAAGTTCTGAAGGCTCTACAATTACTCAAAGGAGATACAAGCCACTAAAGAGAAAGAGACAGCATGGTTCTATCACAGGCAACAGCGGTCTACATCCTCGCAGGGTTTGAAGCCCCTTACATGGTCCACAGTAACAAGTCCGAATTTTTTCCTTGCAATTCAGGGTGGGCTGACTAGTGTTCGGATGCTCAGGATGAAAACGACAAGATAGAGCACTGAGAATGTGGGGAACTTAAAACAAAATTGTTTAATGGCGCCAAGATTCTGAATGCTCTATACCTTCGAAAGAGAAAAGACCAGCCCCCGAAGAGAAATAGACAACATCGTTCGGTTTCTAGCAGCCGCTGTGTGCATTTTGGCATGGTTTAAAGCCCCTCTTGGTGTCACCATTTGCAGGTCAAACTTTTTTCCTTGCAATTTTGGGAGAGCTGTGGAGGGTTTGGGAGCTCAGGATACAAACAACAAGAGAGAGTTTTCAGAATTTGTGGACCATAAAGAAAATAGTTTTAAGGTCTTCAAGTTTTGAGTGCTCTCAACATTTCCCAAAAGCGAGACAAGCCTCTTAGGAGAAGTACAAAATATTTTTCTGTCCCAGGCAACTGTGCTCTGAAGTTTAGCAGGGCTTTATGACCCTTGCACTATCCACAGTAAACAGACCAAACTTTGTTCTCCCAATTCTGGGAGAAGTGACCAGTGTTAGGGAGCCCAGGTACAAACTATAAGATAGAGTACTCAGAATATGGGAACCCTAGAACAGTTTTAATGCCCCCAGGGAAGAAGGGCTCTACACCTTCCCCAGGGAAGAGACAGTCCTCCAAAGAGAAATTCACAGCACCCATCTTTCACAAGAAGTTCTACTCTGAATCCTACCAATATAGCAAGTGCCTCATTCTGTCTACAATAAAAGGTGAATTTTTTTCCCTTTTATTTTGAGAGAGGTTAAAAGTGTTTAGGAATTCAGGATGCAAAGAACAAGATAGAGCACTCAGAACCTCGGCAATTTAAAACATTATTGTTTTCCGGTGATTTGTTTCTAATCCTCTACACTTTCCCCAAAGGAAACACAGGGCACTAAGGGGAGTTAGACAGCATTGATCAATCGCAGGCATCTTTGGTCTGCATCCTAGGCAGGCTGAAACCTCCTCACACTATCCCCATTAACCAGTCCGAATTTTTTCCTTGCAATTCTGGGATTGCTGAGCAGTCTTTGGGAGCTCAGGATGATAACGACAAGATAGAGCCCTGAGAATTTGGGTTCATTAAAACAGAAGTGTTTCTTGGCACCTCAATTTTGAATACTCTCCACCTACCATAATGTAGAGACAAGCCACCAAAGAGAATTAGACAACATATTTCGGTCTCTAGTAGCTCCTATGTGCATACTGGCATGGTTCACAGCCCCTCTCGGTATCACCAGCCATAGGTCAAAAGTTTGCTTTGAAATATTGGGAGAGCTGAGGAGGTTTTGGGAGCACAGGATGCACACAACAAGAGAGAGTTCTCAGAATATAGGGACCATAAAGAAAAATTTTTCAGGTCTCCACGTTCTGAGTGCTCTCAACTTTTCCCAAAAGCGAGAATAGCCACTTAGGAGAAATAGAAAGCATTGTTCTGTCCCAGGCAACTGTGCTCTGAATGTTAACAGCGCTTAAGGACCCTTGCACTATCCACAGTAAACAGTCCAAACTTTGTTCTTCCAATTCTGGGGGAAGTGACCAGTATTAGGGAGCCCATTTACAAACTATAAGATAGAGTACTCAGAATATGTGGACCCTAGAACAGTCTTAAGGCCCCCAGGAAAGAGGGCTCTACACCTTCCCCAAGGAAGGGACACCCCTCCAAATAGAAATTCACAGCACCCATCTTTCCTCACAAGCTCTACTCTGTATCCTAGCAATATTGAAAATTCCTCCTTCTGTCTCCAATAACAGGTGAATTTTTTTTTCCTTTTAATTATGAGTGTGGTCAAAAGTGTTTAGGAACTCAGGATGCAAAGAACAAGATAGAGCACTCAGAAACTCCGCGATTTGAATCATCATTTTTTTTACAGGGACCAGGTTCTAAATGCTCTACATATTCCCCAAAGGAAAGACAGGGCAGTAAGGAGAGTGAGACAGCATCCGTCTATTCTAGCCCCGAAGATGGTGGAGGAGAAGCTGGAGTCTAAGTAAGCTCTCACCTAGAAAGCAGTTTTAGAGTTCCAGTGAACAGTCCTAAGTCAGAGAATTACACCAAGTGAATCATCACAGGACAGAGAATTTGGCCAGAGATGGAAACCCAGGCAAGGAGACTCTTCTGAGCCCTTGCCAGCAGCCACCGCTGCGGGGGCAGCTGTGGCGGTGGTGGGCGAGCCCAGCCGCCATACCTGAGCAACAGAGAGTCCAGAACGAAGGAGCCAGATGCAGCAGAGGAGCGGATTCTACTCAACACCAGCAAGAATAGACAAGGAGCGGACATCTTCATCCTGCAGTTTGCAGACCAGAGACGACCAAGGAACCAAGACTCGGCATGAGTAGAAGCCTGACGTCCTCACTCCTTTTCAGGGAGCAGAGGAGGGAAGGCCACCCCTCCCCTGCCCCAGCACCGATGATCTCCATCTTGGATACCGACAAAGCTCGGAGGACCTGCTAGCTCCAGCTCAGGCCTTGGAATAAAATGAGTCATTTAGCAGGTCACAAGAACTTAATGGCGGCGTGACCTGCCAGACTCAGCTCCACCCAGGGAAAAGTCAACCAGCTCAGGCGCCAGCCCGAGGAGTTGGTTTCTTCACTGGGTAATCAGAGCCATAGGCTGCCCCTCCGTCTAGCAGCCTCAACAAGCAATTGAAAATCAGTAAACAGAAACCCTGAGAATGGCTCCAGGCTGGGCTCTGTGAGGTTTTCACAAACCAGCCCCGGAAAAGCTACCAGAACCTAGCCTCAGCACTGCATCCCCCTCTTTTGTGATTCTCAAAGCAGATATGTCTCCCAATGAACTAGGAGGAGGATCGCCAAATCCTGGGTAAAGCAGAACATTTTACTGCCTGTTCGAACAAACTGACTTAAGAAACCAACCAAGCCACAGGACCACAAGCAGACCAGAGACTCCAACAAGAGGCTGGTTATGGACACAAGGGAGATACAGGATTTTTCCCACTCCTCCCCCCCAAAAAAAATCAAAGAAATTTTTCGGTTTTTTTGTTTTTTGTTTCTTTGTTTTTTTTTTTTTCCTTTTTTCTCTTCTTCGTCTTCTTCTTCTTCTTTTTTTAGTTTTTATTTTTGGTACCTTATATAAAAAGAAATTTTTTTCTTTTCTAAAACTTTTTTCAATCTTTAATCTTTGCCTTTTTTGATAAAAAAATATTTTCCAGAAAGTTTCTTTTCCTCTTATAATTTTTATTTGGGGGATACGGGAGTGTGCATTTTTGCTTTCTTTTTTGGTCTTCTTTCTCTTTGTTTTTCTTTTCTGTTTTTAAATTATCTTTTTGTTTTTTGTTTAGCTCTACTGAACTTCTCATCTTTTTCTTCTTCCTTTCTTATATTTTTCACCTTATCCTCTCTTTCGTTCTTCTTTAAGTGACTAAATTCTTGTCCTGCACACCCTCAGATAAACCTGTAGTTGACTATTAGACCCTATCCCCCATTGTGTAAACACTTAATCCACAAATTTATTACACAAGTCAAAACCTCTAAGAAGTAAATTCCCTAATAGCAGCACTACCTCTTTATACCTATGTAATATTTCGAGCATTTTTATTTTTAAGTTTTTCACATCTACTATATATCCCTCCCCTTCTCTCAATAAATTCACGTTCTTATCTAAATAGATTGTTATCGATTCTACATAATTTTATTAATTTCTACCTTTCTATTTTTTCTGGTCTCTTTTCTTTTCCCGTTCCCTTTCTTATTTTTTCTCTCTCTCTCTACTTTCATCCTACCCAACCTATTACCTGCTTTGAGATTAAGACTTAGTTAACTCCCCCAGAGCCTCCCCACATCAATCTATTATTATTTTTTTTACCCTCATCTCTCCCTAACCCTAATAATTTCGGGTCTTCCAAATTCTTCTTTGCGGTTCTTAGCCCATTAACGTATAGTTGTTTGATGTTGAATAGATGTATCTGTTGAACTAGATTGTATCTGTAGACTATTGACTCTGCAAATTCAGACTTGGGTGGATGCTTGCCTTAAGATAGTGTTCTAGCACAAAACTGGTACTATTTTCATATCAAATGGGCAGAGTAAGCCGGAAAAACACAAGAAAAATGGCAAATCCGGGTATCTCAATTCCCAATCCTGATAATCAGGGGACAGAACAGATAATGAATAATCCAGAGGAGAATTCCCAAATAGCTCTACAAACACTGCTGGCAAACATGATAAATCAAAAGATTGAAAGCATACAAAGGTCTCTGTATGAGCTTGATAGGAAGAGAGAGGAGGCATTTCAAAAGTTTATACAGGAATATCATAAGCATAGGGAAGCTACTCAAAAGCTGATACAGGATTTGAATGAGCAGCTTGAGAATACTCAAAAAGAGAGATAGGAATGGCGTGAACAGGCTGAGAACACTCAAAGAGAACTACAGGAATCCCCAAAACAGGAGGAAGCTTATCAAAGAGTAATACAGGAATTGAGAGGGAAGGAAGAGAATACACAAAGATCACTAAAGGCATTCATGGAATCCATTAACAAAGAGCTGAAGGAAGTCAGGGAGACCACAAAGGGAATGCTGAATGGAACCCAACAGAAGGAATGGGAGTCCAAGGAAACCATAACCAATCAACTAAGTGATCTGAGAATAAACATTGAACATCAAATTAAGGAAGTAAAGAAGTTCATACAAGATCTAAAACAAAGCTTCAACAAAGAACTTGAAGCTAGAAAAGCTGACCAATTAGAAGGAAAAGAGATACAAAACAAAGTAGAAAGTCTTGACAGCAGGTTAGACCATGCAGAAGATCGAATCTCAAGGATTGAAGACAGCCTAGATATTATAGAGAAAGAACATACAAACATCCAAGACAAGTACAAGAAATATGATAGATCTATCCAACACTTGGAAGACACCATCAGAAGGCCTAATCTAAGGATAATGGGTGTAGAGGAGCACCTAGAAACAGAAGTCAATGGCCTAGGAAATTTGTTTAACAGGATCATAGTAGAGAACTTCCCAAACATCCAAAAAGATAGGCCTATTCAGATACAAGAACCTGTTAGAACTCCGAACAGACCAGACCAGAATAGGACATCCCACCATCACATTATACTCCACACAGAATCAACTCAGACCAAGGAAAAGATCCTTAAACTGTCAAGGAGAAAAGATTAATCACTTATAAAGGAAAACCAATAAGAATCACCTCAGAATTCTCAGCAGAGACAATCAAAGAAAGAAGAGCCTGGAACGATGTATGCCATGCCCTAAAAACAAACAACTATCAACCAAGAATACTGTACCCAGCTAAACTCTCCTTCATAACTGAAGGCCAAATAAAAACATTCCATAGCAAAGAAAAATTGAAACAATACATCTCCAACAAACCAGCCCTACAAAAGATTATAGAAAACCAACAAGACCACAGTAAAGGTCAAGAAACTGCACCCAAACTGAGAATCCAAGAACCATAGGAAGAACCCAGTTTTCGCAACCCCAAAGAAGGTGGATGATATGGCAGGAACTCTCAAATACCTCTCAGTCCTTTATCTTAACGCTAAGGGAATGAACTCTCCAATTAAGCGACATAGACTGTCTAGTTGGATTAAAAAACAAGACCCTTCTATCTGCTACCTTCAGGAGTCACATCTTGCCCGTAAAAACAAACACATTTTCAATGTTAAAGGTTGGAACAAAATCTACCAAACAAACAGCCCCCATAAACAGGCGGGAGTTGCAATCCTAATATCAGATAAAATAGACTTCAAATTAAAACTCGTGAGAAGAGATAAAGAAAGTCGCTACATACTAATTAAGGGATCTCTCTTTCAGGAGGATATTACAATTCTAAATATCTCCTCGCCAAACAATGGAGCACCCAAATTTATCAAAGAAACACTACTTTCCCTCACATCCCATATAACTCCAAAGACATTAATTGTTGGGGATTTTAACACACCACTCTCCCCACTAGATAGATCAACTCGGCAAAAACGCAAAAGAGAACCTACAGATCTAAACAGCTGCATAGATCAACTAGATTTAACAGATATCTACAGAACAGTTCACACAGCAGCATCAGAATACACGTTTTTCTCAGCATCACACGGAACATTTTCTAAAATAGACCACATTTTTGGCCACAAAGCAAACTTGTCCAAATTCAGAAACATTGAAGTTATACCTTGCATTCGCTCTGACCACATGGGAATAAAATCAGAACTAAACACCAAAAGCCCCCTAAGAACGTCTGGTATCACATGGAGGCTGAACAACACACTGCTGAATTACGAGTGGGTCATGGAAGAGATTAGAAAGGAAATTCAAATGTTCATGCTATTCAACAAAAATGAACACACAAATTACCAGCTCCTCTGGGACACAGCAAAAGCAGTACTCAGAGGCAAGTTTATAGCTCTGAGCTCCTACATCAACAAATTGGAGAGATCTGAAACCAACAATCTAATGACACATCTAAACCTCCTTGAAAAAGAACAGCAATATAAACCCCAATCCAATAGACCGAAAGAAATAATTAAAATTAAGTCAGAATCCAAAAAAAACTATAGAAAGAATCAACAAAACAAAGAGTTGGTTCTTCGAAAAAATTAACAAAATTGACAGACCCTTAGCAAATCTTATCAGAAAAAGAAGAGAACACACCCAAATAAATAAACTCAGAGACGAGAATGGAAACATCACCACGTAAACAACCAAGATTCAAAATATTATAAGGGAATACTTCCCAAAACTTTATGCTAATAAGTTTGAGAACTTCACAGAAATGGACCTTTTCCTAGCAAATATTGACATGCCAAAACTAAACCAAGATGAGTTAAACCAGCTTAACAGGCCCATATCAAGTGTTGAAATAGATACAGCAATAAGAGAACTTCCTGCTAAGAAAACTCCAGGACCAGATGGTTTTACAACAGAATTCTACAAGGCCTTCAAAGCAGAGCTCACACCAATTCTCCTCCAACTTTTCAATGAAATTGAAAGAGAAAGTTCACTACCGAATACATTCTATGAAGCCATCATAACCCTCATCCCAAAACCAGGCAGGGACTCATCAAAGAAAGAGAACTATAGACCCATTTCTTTGATTAACCTTGACGCAAAACTTCTCGACAAAATATTGGCCAACTGACTTCAACAATTCATCCAAAAAATCATACACCATGATCAACAGGATTCATTTCAGGGATGCAAACTGGTTTAATATACGCAAATCAATAAATATTATTCGTCACATCAGAGGAGCAAGAATAAAAACCACATGGTTATCTCAATAGATGCAGAAAAAGCATTCAACACGATCCAACACCCCTTTATGATGAAGGTTTTGGAAAAATTAGGAATCCATGGAACATTCCTCAATACAATAAAGGCTGTATATGACAAACCTACCGCCAGCATTATACTAATGGTGAAAAACTAAAGCCATTTCCTCTTAACTCAGGAACAAGACAAGGATGCCCACTCTCTCCACTTCTCTTCAATCTAGTATTAGAATGCCTAGCTACAGCAATAAGACAAGATGCAGACATAAAGGGGATCCAAATAGGGAAAGAAGAAATAAAACTCTCCCTCTTTGCAGACGACATGATCTTATATTTAAAGTATCCCACAGACTCCACTCCCAAATTACTCAAGCCGATTCAAAACTTTGGCAAAGTAGCAGGGTATAAAATTAACCCGCCAAAATCAATGGCCTTTCTGTATGCCAACAATGAGAAAAGTGTGGCTGAAATTAGGAAAGCAACTCCATTTGTAATAGCCCCACAAAAATAAAATACCTAGGAATTAACCAAAGAAGAGAAGGACCTCTATGATGAAAACTTTAAAATCTTGAAAAAGGAAATCAACACAGAACTTAAAAAATGGCAAAACCTCCCATGCTTCTGGATTGGAAAGATTAACATCGTGAAAATGGCAATACTTCCCAAGGCTATCTACAAATTCAACGAGATACCTATCAAAATTCCAACCTAATTATTCAAGGAAATAGCAGAGGCAATCCAAAAATTCATATGGAACAATAAAAGACCCCAAATAGCAAAAAAAACTCCACAACGGAAAGAACACTGCTGGAGGAATATCAATACCAAATTTCAAACTCTACTATAAAGCCATAGTAATCAAAACAGCTTGGTATTGGCATAAGAACAGACCTCAGGACCAATGGAATAGAATTGAAAACCTAGAAATGAACCTACAGACCTATAGCCATCAAATCTTCGAAGAGGGAGCTAAAACAATAGAATGGAACAAAGACAGCCTCTTCAGTAAATGGTGCTGGCAAAATTGGTTAACTACATGTAGAAAACTAAAGCTAGATCCTTATATATCACCCTGCACCAGAATCAACTCCAAACGGATCAAAGACCTCCAAGTCAAAGCAGATATTCTGAAAACATTACAGGATGGAATAGGAGAAACCCTAGGTCTCCTTGGCTCAGGCAGAAATTTTCTGAATAGGGACCCGGAAACACAACAAATCAAAGAAAGACTGGACAAATGGGATTGCATAAAGTTGCAGAGCTTCTGCAGGGCAAATGACATAGCTGGCAAGATCAATAGAAAGCCCACCGATTGGGAGACAATCTTTACTAGCCATACAAAGGACAAGGGTCTCGTATCTAAAATATACTTTGAACTCAAAAAATTAAATCCACCAACAACAAATCCTCAAAGAAACAACTGCCCAATAAACAAGTGGGCTAAAGACTTAAAGAGAAACTTCTCTGAAGAAGAAAGAAGGATGGCCAATAGACACATGAAGAAATGCTCAACATCCCTAGCCATAAAAGAAATGCAAATCAAAACAACATTGAGATACCCCCTCACTCCAGTTAGAACGGCAAAAATCAAGAACTCTAACAACAACAGATGCTGGAGGGGATGTGGATAGAAGGGAACCTTCCTGCATTGTTGGTGGGAATGTAATCTTGTTCAACCACTTTGGAAAGCAGTATGGAGGTTCCTCAAAAGACTCCACATAGAACTCCCCTATGATCCAGCAATCCCACTCTTAGGCATTTACCTAAATGTTTACAAACAAGACCGCACTAATGCTACCAGCACAACTATGTTTATTGCAGCATTATTTACCATAGCCAAGATGTGGAACCAACCCAGATGCTCCTCAGTAGATGAATGGATCAAGAAAATGTGGCATATATACACAATGGAATTCTATGAATCCATCAGAAAGAATGAAATTGCCCCATTTGTTAGGAAATGGCAAGACTTGGAAAAAATTATATTAAACGAAGTAAGCCAGGCCCAAAGAAACATAGGCCCCATGGTTTCCCTTATTTGCAATATCTGGTATATGTATGAGTCAAGCAGAAAAGGTCAGATAATGTGATGTTAGGAAAATACAGCCTTAGATATGTATTTTAATTTTTTTTTCTTTCATGCATGTGTTTCTAACGCATTTATAAGATTATTTCTTTGTTGTTTTGTATGTCCCTCCCCCACAGTATAACCTCTGCTTTCACTATTTTTGATATCAGTATAACGTGTGGAGGAGATTGGGATAAACAAGTCGTTTAAGGATACAGGTGGAACTGTTGCAACAATGAGAAGTACAAGTTGTCATGTCGAAAACGAGCTTTACAATGTTGGTGCGGGGCGGGGGGAAGGATTGGGACTGGGGGGGGCAGGGAAGGGATGTGAAGGATAAACAAAGGAGGAGGCTGCAATGCTTGGTAAGAAATGTACGCATTATCCTGCCCATGTAATTGTAACCAATCTATACAATATGTTCAAAAATAAAATAAAATAAATAAAAAAAAACGAACAACATAGAGCACTCAGAACCTCGGAGATTTAAAACATTATTGTTTTAGGGTGTCCAGGTTCTAAATGCTCTACACATTCCCCAAAGAAAAGACAGGGCACTAAGGAGAGTTAGACAGCATCGGTCTATCCCAGGCATCTTTGGTCTGCATACTAGCAGGGCTTAAACCTCCTCACACTGTCCCCATTAACCAGTCCCAATCTTTTTTTGCCATTCTTGGATTGCTGAGCACTGTTACAGAGCTCAGTATGAAAAGGACCTGATCGAGTCTTGAGAAATTGTGAAACTGAAAACAGAACTGTTTTTTGGCACCTCAGTTGTGAATATCCCCACCGTCCATAATGAAGAGACAAGCCACCAAAGAGAAATAGACAGCATATTTCGGTCTCTAGTAGCTCCTATGTGCATCCTGCCATGGTTCACAGCCCCTCGCGGTATCACCAGCCATAGGTCAAAAGTTTCCTTTGAAATATTGGGAGAGCTGAGGAGGTTTTTGGAGCACAGGATGCAAATAACAAGAAAGAGCACTGACAACATGGGGGACCATAAAACGATTGTTTTAAGGTCCCCAGGTTGTGAGTGCTCTACAGCTTCCCCAAAGGACAGAAAAGCCTCTAAATAGAAATAGACTGCATTTTTCTCGCCCAGGCAACTCTGGTCTGCATCCATCAGGGCTTAATGCCCCTCACACTGTCCACAGAGCCCATTCCAATTTGTTTCATCCAATTCTGTGAGAGCTGACCAGTGTTAGCGAGTTCAGCATGCAAAAGAAAGTTTGAGTAAAGCAGAGAAAGTCAGATAAGGTGATGTTAATGAAATGAACCCTAAGATATGTATTCAAATGTTTTTTACGTGCTTTCAAGCGATTGTTTTGGACAAATTCATAAGATCATTTCTTTTATACTTTTTAAGTCCCTTCTCCATTGTATAATCACTGCTTTCACTGTATTTCATGTCAGTATAATTTGTGGAGAGGAAGGGGAAAAACAATTCGTTTAAATAACGGTACAGGTGGTCCCATTGCAAAAATGCGATGGTCAAGTCGTTATGTCCAAAACGAAGTTTACCATTTTGGTTTGTGAGTGGTGGGTGGTATGGGAGCGGGGAGGACTGTGGGAGAGGGGAGGAGGAGAATGGGAAAAGATGGGAAGGGGAAACAAAGGAGGACGTTACAATACTTTATTAAAAATGTACTCAATATCTTGCACATGTAAATGTAACCCCTCGGTACATTGTTTTCACAAAAAATAAACGAACAAATAAATAAATAAATAAATTTAAAAACAAGAAAAGGTGCAGCACTCAGAACTTGGGGACCTTGAAACAGGTTGAAGTCCCCTAAGCAATGAGGGTTTACTCCTTCCCAAAAGGAGGGACACTCCTCCATACAGAAATTGACAGCACTAATCTTCCCAAGAAGCTCTAGTCTGAATCCTAGAAAGACAGAAAGTGTCTCACATTGTCTCCAATCACAGGTTCCGTTTTTTCCCTTACGACTGAGAGGGCTGAAATGTTTTTGAGATCTCATGATGTAAACGACAATATAGAGCACTCAGAACTTCGTTGAGGTAAGCAATATTGTATGGTGCCCAAGTTCTGAAGGCTCTACAATTCCTCAAAGCAGATACAAGACAATAAAGATAAATAGACCGCATGGTTCTATCACAGGCAACAGCGGTCTGCATCCTAGCAGGGCTTGAATCCCCTTACACTGTCCACAGTAACAAGTCCGAGCTTTTTCCTTGCAATTCAGGTGGATTGACCAGTGTTAGGATGCTCAGGATGAAAACGACAAGATAGAGCACTGAGAATGTGGGGAACTTAAAACAAAATTGTTTTATGGCTCCAAGGTTCTGAATGCTCTATACCTTCGAAAAAGAAAAGACCAGCCCCCGAAGAGAAATAGACAACATCGTTCGGTTTCTAGCAGCCGCTGTGTGCATTTTGGCATGGTTTAAAGCCCCTCTTGGTGTCACCATTTGCAGGTCAAACTTTTTTCCTTGCAATTTTGGGAGAGCTGTGGAGGGTTTGGGAGCTCAGGATACAAACAACAAGAGAGAGTTTTCAGAATTTGTGGACCATAAAGAAAATAGTTTTAAGGTCTTCAAGTTTTGAGTGCTCTCAACATTTCCCAAAAGCGAGACAAGCCTCGTAGGAGAAATACAAAACATTGTTCTGTCCCAGGCAACTGTGCTCTGAATCTTAGCAGGGCTTTATGACCCTTGCACTATCCACAGTAAACAGACCAAACTTTGTTCTTCCAATTCTGGGAGAAGTGACCAGTGTTAGGAACCCCAGGCACAAACGAAAAGATAGAGTACTCAGTATATGGGGACCCTAGAACAGTCTTAATGCCCCAGGGAAGAAGGTCTCTACAACTTCCCCAGGGAAGAGACAATCCTCCAAATAGAAATTCACATCACCCATCTTTCACAAGAAGCTCTGCTCTGCATCCTACCAATATAGCAAGTGCCTCATTCTGTCTACAATAAAAGGTGAATTTTTTTCCCTTTTATTTTGAGAGAGGTTAAAAGTGTTTGGGAACTCAGGATGCAAAGAACAAGATAGAGCACTCAGAACCTTGGCAATTTAAAACATTATTGTTTTCTGGTGACCAGTTTCTAAATGCTCTACACATTCCCCAAAGAAAGACAGGGCACTAAGGGGAGTTCGACAGCATTGATCAATCGCAGGCATCTTTGGTCTGCATCCTAGGCAGGCTGAAACCTCCTCACACTGTCCCCATTAACCAGTCCGAATTTTTTCCTTGCAATTCTGGGATTGCTGAGCAGTGTTAAGGAGCTCAGGATGATAATGACAAGATAGAGCCCTGAGAATTTGGGTATATTAAAACAGAAGTGTTTTTTGGCACCTCAGTTGTGAATACTTTCCACCTTCCATAATGTAGAGACAAGCCACCAAAGAGAAATAGACAGCATATTTCAGTCTCTAGTAGCTCCTATGTGCATACTGGCATGGTTCACAGCCCCTCTCGGTATCACCAGACATAGGTCAAAAGTTTTCTTTGAAATATTGAGAGAGCTGAGGAGGTTTTGGGAGCACAGGATGCACACAACAAGAGAGAGTTCTCAGAATATGGGGACAATAAAGAAAAATTTTATTAAGGTCTCCAAGTTCTGAGTGCTCTCAACTTTTCCCAAAAGCGAGAATAGTGACTTAGGAGAAATAGAAAGCATTGTTCTGTCCCAGGCAACTGTGCTTTGAATGTTAGCAGGGCTTAAGGACGCTTGCACTATCCACAGTAAACAGTCCATACTTTGTTCTTCCAATTCTGGGGGAAGTGACCAGTGTTAGGGAGCCCAGGTACAAACTATAAGATAGAGTACTCAGAATAGGTGGACCCTAGCACAGTCTTAAGGCCCCCAAGGAAGGAGGGCTCTACACCTTCCCCAGGGAAGGGACACCCCTCCAAAGAGAAATTCACAGCATCCATCTTTCCCAAGAAGCTCTGCTCTGCATCCTACCAATTTAGCAGTGCCTCATTCTGTCTACAATAAAAGGTGAATTCTTTTTCCCTTTAATTCAGGGAGAGGTTAAAATTGTTTAGAACCTCAGGATGCAAAGAACAAGATAGAGCACTCAGAACCTCGGCGATTTAAAACATTACTGTTTTACTGTGACCAGGTTCTAAATGCTCTATGCATTCCCCAAAGGAAAGACATGGCACTAAGGAGAGCTAGACACCATCATTCTATCCCAGGCATCTTCCGTCTGCATCATCGCAGGGCTTAAACCTCCTCACAGTGTCCCCATTAACCACTCCCAATTTTTTCCTTGCAATTCTGGGATTGCTGAGCAGTCTTTGGGAGCTCAGGATGAAAACGACAAGATTGAGTTCTGAGAACTGTTTTTTGGCGCCTCAGTTGTGAATACTCTCCACCTTCCATAATGAAGAGACAAGCCACCAAAGAGAAATAGACAGCATATTACGGTCTCTAGTAGCTCCTATGTACACCCTGGCATTGTTCACAGCCCCTCTCGGTATGACCAGGCATAGGTCCAAATTTTTCTTTGAAATATTTTCTTTGAAAAATTTGGGAGCACAGGTTGCAAATAGCAAAAAAGAGCACTCACATCTTGGGGACCCTAAAACAACTGTTTTAGGGTCCCCAAGTTGAGAGTGTTCTACACTTTCCCCAAAGGAGCGTAAAGATGCTAGATAGAAATAGACTGCATTTTTCTCGCCCAGGCAACTCTGGTCTGGAGCCATAATGTCTTAATGACCCTCACACTGTCCACAGAGCCAAGTCCAATTTGTTTCATCCAATTCTGGGAGAGCTGACCTGTGTGAGCGAGCTCAGGATGCAAACGACAAGATAGAGCATTCAGAAATTGGTGACGTTAAAACAGTTTTAAGCTCCCAAAGTGAGGAGGCTCAACTCCTTCCCCAATGGAGAGAGAAGCCTCCAAAGATATATGGACAGCACCGACCTTTCACACTAAGCCCTAATTTACATCCTAGCAAGACTGATAGTTCCCTACACTGTCAAAAATAACAGGTCCAATTATATTCCTTGCAATTCTGGGAGAGCTGAAAAGTATTTGGAAGCACAGGATGCAAACGACAAGATAGAGCAACACAGACATTTGACACCTTGAAACAGAATTGTTTTTCAGGGATCAAATTCTCAATGATCTACACCTTCCCCAAAGGAGAGACAAGCCTCTAAATAGAAATAGACCGCATCTTTCTAACCCAGGTTACTCCGTTCTGTATCCTAGCATGGTGAATGCCCCTTATACTGTCCATCCACAGTAACCAGTCCAATTTTTTTCTTCCAATTCTGGGATAGGTGACCAGTGTTAGCGAGTTTAGCATGCAAACGAAATTTTGAGTAAAGCAGAGAAACTCAGATAAGGTGATGTAAATGAAATGAACCCTAAGATATATATTCAAATGTTTTTTATTTGCTTTCAAGCAATTGTTTATGACACATTCATATGATAATTTATTTTTTATTTTGTAAGTCCCTCCGCCACTGTATTACCACTGAATTCACTGTATTTCATGTCGGTATAATTTGTGGAGGGGAAGGGGATAAAATTCCTTTAAGTAGGGATACAGGTGGACCCATTGCAAAAATGCGTTGTACATTTCGTTATGTCCAAAACGAACTTTACAACTTTGGTTTGTGAGTGGTGTGGGGTATGGGAGCGGGGAGGACTATAAGGAAGGGCAGGAGGAGGATGGGAAAAGTTGGGAAGGGGAAAGAGAGGAAGACGTTACAATACTCTATAAAAACTGTACTCATTTATTTGCACAGGTAATCGCAACCCCTCTATACATGGTTTCCCGAAAAAAATAAATGAACAAATAAATAAATAAATAAATTTAAAAACAAGACAAGATGGAGCACTCAGAACTTGGGGACCTTGAAACACTTTTAGGGCCCCCAAGCAATGAGGGTTTGCTCCTTCCCCAAAGAGGGACACGCCTCCATAGAGAAATTGACCTCACCAATCTTCCCAAGAAGCTCTGGTCTGCATCCTAGCAAGACAGGGAGTGTCTTATCCTGTCTACAATCACAGGTTCCGTTTTTTTTCTTTACCACTGTTAGGGATGAAAAGTTTTTGAGATCTCAGGATGTAAACGACAAGATAGAGCACTCAGACCTTCGGTGAGGTAAACAATATTGTATGGTGCCCAAGTTCTGAAGGTTCTACAATTACTCAAAGGAGATACAAGCCACTAAAGAGTAAGAGACAGCAAGGTTCTATCACAGTCAACAGTGGTCTGCATCCTAGCAGGTCTTGAAGCCCCTTACACTGTCCACAGTGAAAAGTCTGAATTTTTTTCCTTGCAATTCAGGGTGGGCTGACCAGTGTTAGGATGCTCAGGATGTAAATGACAAGAGACAGCAATGAGGTTATGGGGAACTTAAAACAAATTTTTTTCATGGCGCCAATGTTCTGAATACTCTATACCTTCGAAAAAGAAAAGACCAGCCGTCGAACAGAAATAGACAACATTGTTCGGTTTCTAACAGTCCCTGTGTGCATACTGGCATGGTTCAAAGCCCCTCTTGGTGTCTCCATACGCAGTTCAATCTTTTTTCCTTGCAATTTTGGGAGAGCTGTGAATGGTTTGGGAACACAGAAGGCAAACAACAAGAGAGAGTTCTCAGAATTTGGGGACCATAAAGAAAATTGTTTTAAGGTCTCCATGTTCTGAGTGTTCTCAACATTTCCCAAAAGCGACACAAGTCACTTAGGAGAAATAGAAAGCATTCTTCTGTCCCAGGCAACTGTGCTCTGAATTTTGGCATTGCTTAATGACCCTTGCACTATCCACAGTAAACAGTCCAAAATTTGTTCTTCCACGTCTGAGAGAAGTGACCAGTGTTAGGGAGCCTAGGTACAAATGATAAGATAGAGTCCTCTGAATATGGGGACCCTGGAACAGTCTTAAGGCCCCCAAGGAAGGAGGGCTCGACACTTTCCCCAAGGAAGAGACTCCCCTCCAAAGAGAAATTCACAGCACCCATCTTTCACAAGAAGCTCTGCTCTGCATCCTAGCAATATTGAAAGTGCCTCATTCTGTCTACAATAACAGGTGAATTTTTTTTCCTTTAAATTCTGATAGAGGTCAAAAGTGTTTAGGAACTCAGGATGCAAAGAACAAGATAGAGCACTCAGAACCTCGGCAATTTAAAACAGTATTGTTTTACGGTTACCAGGTTCTAAATGCTCTACACATTCCCCAAAGGAAAGACAGGGCACTAAGGAGAGTTAGACAGCATTGGTCTATCCCAGTCATCTTCGGTCTCCATCCTAGCACGGCTTAAACCTCCTCACACTATCCCCAATAAACAGTCCCAAAATTTTCCTTGCTATTCTGGGATTGCTGAGCAGTGTCAGGGAGCTCAGGATGAAAACGACAAGATAGAGCCCTGAGTACTTGGGTACCTTAAAACAGAACTTTTTTTGGCGCCTCTGTTGTGAATACTCTCCACCTTCCATAATGAAGAGACAAGCCACCAAAGAGAAATAGACAGCATATTTCGGTCTCTACTATCTCCTATGTGCATCCTGGCATGGTTCACAGCTCCTCTCGGTATCACCAGCCATAGGTCAAAAGTATTCTTTGAAATATTGGGAGAACTGAGGAAGTTTTGGGAGCACAGGATGCAAATAACAAGAAAGAGCACTCACAACTTGGGGACCTTAAAACAATTTTTTAAGGTCCCCAAGTGTTTTAAAGTCCCTGAGTTTTGGGGGAGGGCAAGAGTAGAATGGGAAAAAATGGGAAGGGGAAACAAATGAGGACGTTACAATACTTTATAAAAAATGTACTCATTATCTTGCACATGTAATTGTAACCCCTCTGTACATTGTTTTCACAAAGAAAATAAATGAACAAATAAATAAATAAATAAATTTAAAAACAAGATAAGATGGAGCACTCAGAACTTGAAACGGTTTGAATGGCCCCAAGCAATGAGGGTTTACTCTTTCCCCAAAGAGGGACATGCATCCACAAAGAAATTGACAGCACCAATCTTCCCAAGAAGCTCTGGTCTGCATTCTAGCAAGACAGAAAATGTCTCATCCTGTCTACAATCAGAGGTTGTGTTTTTTTCCTTACCACTGGGAGGGCTGAAAATATTTTGAGATCTCAGGATGTAAATGACAAGATAGAGCACTCAGACCTTCGGTGAGGTAAACAGTATTGTATGGTGCCCAAGTTCTGAAAGCTCTACAATTCCTCAAAGGAGATGCATACCAGTATGCCTCTCCATTGTGGTCTGCATAAGGAGCCCAGCCTAGCCTGAGGTAGCAGTAGTGGTTAACACCTGACTTTGTGGTGTGGTGCCTGGCTTACATAAGTGGCCCAGCTGATCCTGAGGCAGTGCCAGCAGCTAGGGCAGTGGCAACAGCTGTGGCAGCAGCAGAGGCATCAACAGCAGCAGCGAACAACTCCGGACCCGTAGTGGGGTGCAGGGCTTCTCCATACTGGTTTTCATAATCAGCCCAGCCAAGCCAATGGTGGCAAAGCGTTTAAACAACCCCAGACTTGAGGCAGGGTGTGGTGCTGAACAACTCCAGAAAAGCCTCATGAACTTTCCTGCCTGGACTGGCTTTGAACC
Organism: Dipodomys merriami; assembly: GCF_024711535.1. NCBI lineage: Eukaryota > Metazoa > Chordata > Mammalia > Rodentia > Heteromyidae > Dipodomys > Dipodomys merriami. Next base: position 4,419,544 of record NW_027206157.1, read on the forward strand.
TGAATACACAGATCTGAGCCTCATGAATAGTTAGAATTACAGGCATTCAAACCAGCAAGGTCTTATTTTTGTCAACCCCCCTAATTTTTTCTGAAATAGATCATTTCTTAGTTCATACAAGGAATTTAAACAAATACAAGAGAATCGACATAATACCCTGTATTCTACCTGACTGTAGTGGAATCAAACTAGTTCTCAATAATAAGGCATAAAGTAGAAAAAAACTTAAACACGTGGAAATTAAACATAACTCAGTTGACCAATACATGGATCACAGAAGAAATTAAAGAAGAAATTAAAAACTTCCTACAATTCAATGAAAATGAAACATCACAACGAAATCTATGGGACACAGTAAAAGCTGTCCTGAGGAGCAAATTTATTGCTCTCAGTGCACACATCAAGAAAACAAAGACCCGATTGGGAAAGTGGCTCAGTGGTAGAATACTTGCCTTGCATGCATGAGGCCCTGTGTTCGATTCCTCAGCACCACATAAGCAAAAAGAAAAAAAGCCAGAAGTAGCACTGTGGTTCAAGTGGTAGAGTGGAAGCCTTGAGCTGAAGAGCTGAGGGACAGCGCCCAGGCTCCATTACCAGACCCTACCCTCCAAAAAAAAAAAGAAAACAAAGACCAAGTAAACAATCTCATGATGCAACTAAAACTGCTAGAGAAACGAAAAATTTGAACCTAAATTTGCTAGACAGAAAGAGATAACTGAAATAAGAGCTGAAATTAATGAGGTAGAGACTAAGAAAATTATAAATAAAATTAATAAAATAAAAAGTTTTTTTAAAAGTCAATAAAACTGAGGGACCACTGGCAAGAGTAACTAACAAAATAAGAGAGGAGACCCAAATCAATAATATCAGAGATATCCCAGGAAAATTACAACAGACATCCAAGATATCCAAACAATCATGAAGAAGTAATTCCAGACTCTAATCACAAAGGAAGGAAAACCTAGCAGAGAGGGATAAATTTCTACAAAAATTCAAATTTCTATTCTGCCCTTTCCTTTTCAGCCATGCTTCTCTACCATGTATTGTGGGGGCAGCAGTTCGGTAAACAAACATCTTTTCCTGCCTGAATAGCATGTGGTGTTCTCCTCATTGGCTTCCTAATGAAACCTACCTATTTAATATACCTTACATATGGTGCCATGATTCAGATGGGGTTTTTGAGTCGGAAATGTTAGAATTTCCCAACCACCACTTTTCTGTGAACCAAACTGCCTTGAGACTTTTAACCAATACCATTGCTGGCCTTCACATCCACATCCACATTACTTGTCCAGTCTGGTGAGTGAAACTACTCTCTATGGCTCTCTGTTGGTCAATCTCTCTGCAGTTGTGGCACCATGACAGATAGCTCGTATGGCCTTTAGCCGAAAGGCTGGTCACCTATGAAGCTAAAGAATCTAGGTTTGTGGGGCTTGGCCATTTCTCTCTAGAGGGCTCTGTGGAAAGTCGGGATGCTGCTTCTGCCTGGTCAGCTCTTCTTCATTCACCAGACTGATTCTCCTACACATTTACTGGGGTGCTGTGAGTCATGCCCGAGCCGTGAAACCCCTTTAATATACCCCCTGTGCTCTCTGGATAGCCAGATCACCTAATGTTTTAATGCAATTCTCAGATTTAGTCAATTATTGCCTCTGCAATGGTACATGGTTAGAAGTCTGTTTACTTTAAGGTTCTCTATGCTCTCTGCTATTCATGTCCAACTTTCTATATCTCTCACTTTTTTTCTACAACTTTTTGGATTGTGTCCTGAAGAATGCAATATGGGCTGGGTTCCAGGGACCCCCTCTGGGTTCCCTCTCAAAGGCTTGCCAAACTAAGCTTGATTTTTTGTTTAGGCTTTCTTTGCTTTTTTTTCAGAAATTCGCCATCTTGAGTTCCCCATTTTGGCCACATGATGGATTAAGGGTTTGGCCCCATCCAACCCTTACCGCTCCACCAAGCATACTACTCCTCCAACCACCTATTCTAATGTGCCTTGCTAACAAGTTGCTCTTTTCACAGACTCTGGTAACTGAGGCCCAACCATCTGATGTGCTTTGTTAGCTAAGATGTCTAAAAAATATTGTCAAAAAATTTAGGTTTTGCATTTTGCCTTTTTTGTTTGTGTTGTGTTCTAATACTGACAAGATGATTCTAAAATATAGGGCCTATGTGTCCTAAGATTCTCTCATCGAATGAGTTTTTTCATTGCAGAATATTTGGTCAATTCTTGATAAGGACCAGGTAAGCTCTACTTATTCTATTTGATCTCCTTGTTACCTTAGTTGGAAATAACAAAGGGCTTTTGTGGCAAAGATTGCAATTCAAAGCCAGTCCGGGCTGAAAAATCTCTCAGACTCCATTTCCCAACTAACCTGCAATCAGCAAGGCAGGAAGCATTTGCTCAAGCCTCTTATCTCTAACCAGCAAACACTGCAAGTGGTACTATAACTCAAAGTGGTAGCCTTGAGCAGAAGTGCTCAGGGACAGTGCCCAGGTCTTGAGTTCAAACCTCCTTGAATACCAACTGGGACAAACCATCCTAGTAACAAGTACCTAGATTCAGCCAGTCTGGGGAACAAGGAAAAATGGAAAGGAGTAAGAGGAGATATTATCACATCATCCATTTTATGCCTGCCCTTTGAAAATTAACCAGAGCCGGGAGATCAATAGAAGTAATAAGACTTATCCTCTACCTAGTCACCAGATGTCAGAAATAGCTAGCAACATTTATACCAACATTTTCAGCCCCAAGGCCTTCCTCTTGTTATTTATTTGCTCTATAGTATTTTTTCAGTCCCTCAATGCCTGAGTTTTCTCCAGACTTCATCCAAGAGACTTGCCTCCTCTAGACATCATCTAAGCACTCAATGCCCAAGTGACAGCTGTTTCCTGCTACCTTCTACTAGAGGGGAACATATCTCAGCCTTTTACCCCTACTGTTGACACCCGTGAAAACAGGAAGTAGCCAGAGAGAATCTTCGCCCTTTTTCATAATTATCAAAAGGCTGGAATATAAGGTCTGAACAGGGACACCTTCCTCCCTCTTGGCTAAGTTTCAGCCCAGTATCTGTTACATAGGTAACTGGCAGAGCTGGAAGCAGTCACTTTCCCCTCCTGCTAGGTCACATCCTGGGCCACCTGTAGTCACGTGCCTCCCATCTGATCATATGAGGGTACCAGACCCTGAGGTCACATCTGGATCCACTGTGGCTACACCTTTCCCAAACCTGGCCACACCTTCTCCTGTCCATAGCCTAGATAAGTCCTGGCCCAGAGATGGGTCACAACTTCCTTTTCAGCCATGCTTCTCCACCATGCATGGTGGGGGCAGCAGTTCGGTAAATAAATTCTTTTCCTGCCTGAAAAAAGAATTGCCCAGACAGAACCAAGAAGAAATAAATCAATTAAACATGTCAATAACCTACAAAGAGATAATAGAAGTAATCAGAAGTCTTCCAACTGTAAAAGCCCAGGACCTGATGGATTCACTATAGAATTCTATATGGCCTTTAAAGAGGAACTAATTCCCATACTCCTCAAGCTCTTCAGAGAAATAGAAACAGAGGGAGTAATCCCAAACTCATTCTATGAAGCCAATATCACCTTCATACCCAAAACAGGCAAAGACTCAACAAAAAAAGAACTATACACCAATCTCTTTTATTAAGACAGATGCAAAGCTCCTCAATAAAATTGCAGACAACAGAATCCAGAAACCTCACCAAAAATTCATACATTGTAACCAAGTATGCTCCATCCCAGAGATGCAGGGATGGTTTAACATACGTAAGTCAATAAATGTAATCCATCGCATCAACAGGTCCAAGGTCAAGAACCACATGAATATCAACATTGATGCTGAAAAGGTTTTTGATGAAATTCAGCAGATCAAAGGCCAATATTATACTTAATGGGGAAAACATGCAACCAATTCCCCTAAAAACAGGAAAAAGGCAAGGATGCCCAATCTCTCCACTCTTCAATATAATTGTGGAATTCTTAGCCAGAGCAATAAGGCAAGAAGAATATATTAAAGGGATCCACACAGGAGAGGAAGAAGACAAACTATTTTTTTTTCAGATGGCATTATTTTATAAATTAATGATCCCTAAAGCTCAGCCCTAAACTCTCAGAGCTTATAAACCAATTTGGCAAAGTAGCAGGATACAAAATTAACCCACAAAAATCAGTCGCCTTTCTGCACACCAACAATATACAAGCAGAAATGGAAATCAAGGAAACAACCTTATTCACAATAAAAAAAGTATCTAGGAATTAAATAACCAAAGATGTAAAGGGTCTATTTCATGGAAAGTGTAAAAGCCTTAAAAAATGAATCATAGAGTGTGAAGACTCAGTGTTTATGTTGAGGGGGCAGAATGATACAGGCTCCAGTCTCAGGATTATCTGAGGACTGTGTTTGGGATTCGGAAAGCTCTTGGCATGCCAGGCTAGAGAGGGAAAATGTTCTCTCTCCCTATCTCAAAACACATATCACAGACTCCTGGGAGCTCAGGAAGTAGCTCTTCTGCTTGCTTAAGCATAGATGAACAGCTGGTCAAGCATTTTCCTGAGACTGGTGAAGTGGTTTGAGCTAGCTCTAAAATAGTTTAGATAATAATATACCAAAGCGTTGTCTCATAGGTCTAGTAAAAATGTATCTGTTGAAATTTTTGTGTGAATGTCTTCTGACCAAATCTTGGCAAAGATCATGCTTGCTTGTCTTTAAATACCTACTAACAATAAAGCACAGCATGCAGTGGCAATTGCTGTTTGCACTCTTCATCCCCTGTGTCCTGGTGATTTCCTGACCCTTATCCAGGGATCCCAATGAATTAGACGTTGACAATTGGCACCCAAACAGGGACCCTGCATTGTTGAATTCAGGAAGGGATATTCAGGTAAGTACTTTTAATTACAGGGTGATGGGACAAGTTAAGTCTACTCTGTACTTTCATATGCTTAAACATTTACTTGCTGCCTAGGGTTTAAATATTTCTTCTTTTGACATAGAAATGTGTATTAATGTAGTTAGGGAATGGAATCCTTGGTTCCCCAATAAAGGAATATTAGATGTTGATAATTGGAAACGAGTAAAGAATAATGTAGAAAGAGCTGTTGGAGAAGGGGAAGAGATTAGATTTTGGTCCATTTGGGCTATTTTACATACCCTTTTTAAAGCTTTGAATGAGGAAACATTAATAGCAGACTTAAAGAAAGAGGCTACCCCTTCTATTGTAGATTTACAATTGGACTCTTAGGTTAAGGACGCAATAGATAAGGATGCATTGCAATTAACAGAGAAAAAAACTAGAGGTAAAAATGGGCTGAAAAGGAACAAACTGAAAGTGAAAATAAAATGTCTGAGCAAATGGAATTGATTTTATCAAAATTACAACACATGGAGTTGGAAATTAGCAGAGTGAAAGGAGAACCTGAGAAAGTGAAAGTAAAGCAGCCTTCAGCTCCTCCGCTGGCTGATACAATTTTTACATCGTCACTCCCTCACAAAACAGAGGACTCAGACAGTGAGTTTGATGAAGAAATGCCTATTTTTTCTTATCCTGTAATTCGACCACCCCCTATGAATGGTATTGCTCAACCAGCCAGATATGAAGGTGTTGCTGTTTATGACATTGGTAAACTTAAAAAGGCAACGACTTTGTATGAACCTCAGTATCATTAGGTTAAGGAATTGCTTAATGGGCTTGCTCGACATTGCAATAATTTTCTCCCGAGGATTGGAAGATGCTTTGTAGAGCCTTGCTTAAGAAACCTAAATACCTACAATGGCAAATGTGGTTTACTGAGGTATGTACAGAAAGGTCTAGACAAAATGCACAGAGCAGTAATCCACGCCTACAGGTCATAACCTTTCCCATGTTGAGTATAACAGAACAGTATGTGGATGCTCGTATGCAAGTGAACTCTCCGAAAGAGATCCATGAGCAGTTACAAGACATAGCATGGGAAAGGATTCGGCTGGTAGAAGAGCATTATGGCTCTTGGACTAAAGTAATTAAAAAAACTAATAAACCCTGTGTTAAATTTTTATCACAATTAAAATAGCACCTAAAAAATACAAAAAGATACAGTGGTTAAATATTTAGGATATGTTATTTCTAGACAAACAGTGACACCTCAAAAATATCTTTATGACGTGATCAATTACATACGTTAAATGATTTTCAAAAGATATTAGGCGATATTAATTGGATGCGACCAGCCTTAGAAATTCCTACTTATCAATTACATAATTTGTTTTAATTGTTACAAGGGGAGCCTGATTTACCTAGCAAAAAACTTTAACTAAGGAGGCTAAAAATAAATTACAATTTGTAGAGCAAAAAATAAAAAAGAAATGTTTTTACATCGAGTAACTCTGAATCAACACATAAATTTATATATTTTGGATACATGGAAATACCCAACAGGAATTATAGGACAAAATGAGCTACCATTAGAATGTATTTATACATGGCATAGATTTACAAAGAATATTATGCATTATGAACAACAGTTGACAATTATTATTCAACAGGCCAGGAAACTGGTATTTACCCTATCGGGGTATGAGTTATTTAAAATTATTTTTCCTTTGTCAAAAGACCAAGTAAAATATTTGTTAAACATGTCTGAAATGCTACAAATAGCATTAGTAAATTTTAGTGGGCGGGCAATTTTCCTATCATTTTCCCAAAGGTAGGTTGTGGGATTGCTTGCATAAACAACAATTTGTCATTAATGATATAATTACCAAGGCCCCTATTCTCACTGCTCTTACCGGTTTTACAGATGGCTCCAAAACAAAAAGTGCTTATTGTGCAACAAATAAATATTGGGTACAAACAACTACTTTAGCATCAGTTCAACAAAATGAACTTTTGCTATTATTAAGGTGTTGCAAGATTTTGTGGGAGATATTAATATTGTTACTGATTCTGCCTATGCTGTAGTAGATGTGACTAATATAGTCACTGCTATTACATATTCATCTAAACCCCAGCTAAATCAGTTATTTAAACAATTACAAGCATTACTGAAACAACGTAAAGCCAAAGTGTTTGTAACTCATATTAAGGGTCATTCTTTGTTACCTGGGTACCTTGTATATGGCAATAATCAGGTTTATAAATTAGTTAGTTTTGCTTCTGCTGAACAGGATCATGCTCATTTACATACAAATGCTGGCCATTCACATATGCATTATAAAATACCTTATTCTCAAGCTAAACAAATTATTAAAAGGTGACCTATCTGCAGACCAATGCATTTGAGAGTTGTACCTGCTAGAGTAAATACTCGAGGATTATCACCTAACGAGCTCTGACAAATGGATATAACCCATGTGCAAGCCTTTGACTGTTTTTTGTTTGTACATGTTACAAGAGATACTTATTCCAAATTTGTTTGGGCTTCTGCCCTTATAGGAGAAACTGTTAACCATGTAATAGAATACTTCTTGGAAAGTTTTGACATTATGGGAGTGCTTGCCAAAATAAAGACTGATAATGGACCAGCCTAAAAATATCAAATTTAAAAGATTTTGAGAACTTTATGATGTGGTACATATTACAGGAATAGAATATAAACCCCAAGGACAAACTATTATTAAACGAGTTCTGGCACACTAAAACAACAAATTAAAAAATTAAAAAGGAGGAAAAGGCTGGATGAAGGTATGAATAATTTGTGATTTTCCATGCAAAAACCTAAAATAATTTTACATCAAGCTCTTTTTGTTTTTAACTTTTTAAACTTACCACAAGGAGATATTTTAACGAGAGCTGAGCGCCATTTTGAACAAATATCAAAAAAAACTTATTTAAATGCTCCCACATGGATTAAGATTACATTGAAAGCAGAATGGCAACTAGGAACATTATTACATAAGGGGCGAGGATAGAGTTTTGTGTCTACACAGGATGGCAAACAATACTGTCTTCCTGCACAATGGATACAGACGCGGCCCAGTGAGGACAGCCCCATATCCTGCAAGGAATCGGCCACCAGTTGAGGAAGAATAAATCCCCACTGCCCACCTGGGGGCAGGTTTAAAAGTTGACTGGAGAAGGGCAAAGGATGTTACAACGCACTGATAATCCTTTCACAGCTGAGAACTTGTTCTGGCCATGTGTGCCCTGCTTACTGTAAATCCTGTCAATGCTAATCTAATGTAAGTTATTGGGCCTTTGTTCCTAACCCTCCTTTATTGGAACCTGTAGTTTGGGGAGACATGGATATAACCGTCTATACTGTCCCTGCTGTTTTATCTCCTCCTTGGAATAATTTGACATTTTACAATAAGGATGATGATAGCTTTTTAAATTTTACTTACTATACTCATTCCTTGCCTGTTTTTCTGGAGCCTCCTCCATGTTTAGTTGTGAATTGGCAACATTGGGTTTTACCTGGGAAACACACTTCCAATTCTAAAACACAGCTGCAGCGATTAACTATTTAGTCCATTAATAGTAGCTGGGAAAGCGTCACCTTTGATGGCGAGTTATCCTTACCTATGTGCACTGATTTTACTTATATTGATTTAAAATATCAGTCTTTTGTGTGGCAAGAATGTAGAGGAGCATTTGGAAAAATGTTCAATAATTGTATTAATTGGGGAACTTTTGGGCAATTTATTAACACATGTTCAGAATGGAATATTACCAGATGTGATTTATCAAATATTACTAGGATGCCGGATGCCATTAATGGATCGCTTACTGGAGCTCGATTGATGGCCTGGGAAGATGGGGGCATTACAGATGCTCGATGGGCTTTCATGTCTGTACCCACTGCTGATCAAACTCATCTTTGGAAGGTCGCAGCAGCGCTGAAACCCGTGATGCTACCAAATGGATTGTTTTCGGGGATGGCGAACTCTGCATCCACTTATAATTTTACTTTGTACAAATCTTATAATGTAACTGCTTGTGTACCTCTGCCTTATGTATTTTTAGTGGGAAATTTTACATTTTACCCTACTATTTTTTGTTTTAATTGTCGCCTGTATTCTTGTGTTAATTCCTCTCTTAATTTTAATGACAGTGATAGTATTATGATTTTCCACAAAGAACTCATATTTGGCTACCTGTTAAATTAGGAAGAGAATGGTCCCAAAATCCCTTGGATAGTGTTGTTATTGAATTTTTTACCAAACTACTAAAATGTACAAAACGTATGATTGGAGCCATTATAGCTGTGATTTTAAGCCAAATTGCTATTACCAGTGTTGCTGGGGTGTCTGGAATTGACCTACACACTATCTTACAAACTAAACACTTTGTGAAAGAATGGCACCGGGATTCACATAAATTGTGTGTCTTACAGGCAAAAATTGATGCTCAATTTAAAACACAGATTAATATTCTTAAACAGACAGTGGGATGGTTAAGAAAAAGTTATTGGTTTTGGAAAAGCAGTTATTGTTAAAATGTGATTGGAATTCTACTACCTTTTGCATTACTAATGTAAAATATAATAAATCTATACATGATTGAAATGGACTACAGCAGTATTTATCTGGAAATTCTACTGCTCGTCAATTGATTGCTCAGTTACAATTTAATGTACATGATATTTTTGGTAAACAATTTGCCAATGATGATGCTTCTAATATTGCTGATACATTTATTAAACAGTTGGAAGGGTTGGGTGTGAAAGAAATACTACAAAGCATTTCACATACTGCTAGTGGTATGGGAATTATGATTGTTATTATTCTGTTTGCACTTGTGCTGTTATATTTGATTTTTATGAAACCAATGCAAGCTTCTATCATAACCCTGTGGAAAGCTTTACTTTTAAAACAAAAGAACAAAGAAGGAAATTGTGAAGACTCAGGGTCCAAGTTGAGGGGGCAGAATGATACAGGCTCCAGCCCCAGGATTATCTGAGGACTGTGTTTGGGTTAGGAAAGCTCTTGGCATGCCGAGCTAGAGAGGGAAAATTTTCTCTCTTCCTATCTCAAAACACATGTCACAGACTCATGGAAGCTGAGGAAATAGCTTTTCTGCTTGCTTAAGCATAGATGAACAGCTGGTCAAGCATTTTGCTGAGATTGGAGAAGTGGTTTGAGCTTGCTCCAAAATAGTTTAGATAATAATAAACCAAGACATTTTCTCATAGGTCAAGTAAAAATGAATCTCTTGAAATTTTTGTGTGAATGTCTTCTGACCAAATCTTGGCAAAGATCATACTTGCTTGTCTTTAAATAACCACTAACTATAAAGCACAGCATGCAGTGGCAATTGCTGTTTGCACTCTACATCTCCTGTGTCCTAGTGCTTTTGTGACCCTTACCCAGGGACCCCAACACACTAGACCTTGACAATAGAGGATACCAGGAATCGAAAAATTTCCCATATTCCTGGATAGGCAGATAGTGAAAATGACCATACTGCCAAAATTAATAAACACATTCAATACTATTTCCAGCAAAAGTCAAGTGACCTACTTTTCTCAAATAGAAAAAATAGTCCAAAAATTCATATGGAACAACAAAAGACCTAGCAAAGCCAAAACAATTTTAGGCAAAAGAAAGAATTCAGGAGAGATCATGATACAGGACTTCAAGCTATACAATAGAGCTATATTTACAAAGACAGCTTTGGCACAAAAAGAGACCCAAAAATAAATGAGACAGGTTAGAGTACCCAGAAATATAGCCACATATGGACAGTCAGTTCATAATTGACAAAGGAGCCAAAGACATAAAGTGGAAGAAGCACAACCTCTTCAACTACTGGTGTTGGGAAAACTGGCCACATGCAGAAAACTAAAAGTGGATCCTAGCCTATCACAATGCACTAACATCAACTCAAAATGAATTAAAGATCTTAACATCAAGCCTGAAAATCTGAAACTACTGCAGGACTGAGTATGAGAGACACTGGAACCTATAGGCATAGGCAGGAACTTCCAGAACAGATTTCCAGGGACACTACAAATTTGAGAATGACTCGATAGGACTACGTTGAAATAAATAGTTTCTGCACAGATAAAAAAATAGCAACCAGGGGAGTTCCGGGAAGATGGGGGAGGAGAAGCTGGAATCTGAACAAGCTCTCGCATAGAAAGCAGTTTTAGAGTTCCAGTGAACAGTCCTAAGCCAGAGAATCACACCAAGTGTGCCATCACAGAACAGAGAGTTAGACAAGAGAGGGGAAGCCAAGGAGACACATCTGAGCGCCTGCCAGCAGCTGCCGCTGTGGCGGCAGGGTCGCGGCAGCGACCACCACCGCGGGGTCATACCTGAGACACAGAGAGTCTGGGACGAAGGAGCCAGACACAGCGGACGAGCGGATTCTACTCAACACCAACAAGAACCGACAAAGAACGGACATCTTCATCCTGCAGTTTGCAGACCAGAGACAACCCAGGATCCAAGACTCGGGGTGAGTACAAGCCCGATGTCCTCACTCCTTCTCAGGGAGCAGAGGAGGGAAGGCCACCCCTCCCCCCCCAGCACCGGTGATCTCCATCTTGGATACCGACAAAGCTCGGAGGAGCTGCTAGCTCCAGCTCAGGCCTTGGAATAAAACGAGTCATTTAGCAGGTCACAAGAACTTAACGGCAAAGTGACCTGCCAGACTCAGCTCCATTCAGGGAAAAGTCACCCAGCTCAGGCGCCAGCCATTGGAGTGGCTTTCCCCACTGGGTAACCAGAGCCAGAGGCTGCCCCTCCCTCTAGCAGCCACCACAATCAATTGAAAAACAGAAACCCTGAGAATGGCTCCAGGCTGGGCGCTGTGAGTTTTATCACAAAATAGCCCCAGGAAAAGCTACTGTTTGTTGAAAGGCCTCAACTCTACCCAGAACCTAGCCTCATCACTGCATCATCCTCTTTTGTGATTCTCAAAGCTGATCACCCTCACAGAAAACTAACCTGGGAAGGGGATCTCAAAATCTTGGGTAAAGCAGAGCATTTTTCTGCCTCTTCCAACAAATCGACTTAAGAAACCATTCAAGCCACAGGACCTCAAGCTAACCAGAGACTCCAACAAGAGGCTGGCTACAGACAAAAGTGAGATACAGGATTCTTCCCACCGCTCCCCCCCCAAAAAAAAATCAAAGGACTTTTTTTTTTCTTTTTTTTTCTTTTTTTTATTCTTTTCTTTTTTTGTTGGTTTTTTGTTTTTTGTTACCTTATGTATATATAAAAATTTTTTCCCTTCTAAAACTTTTATTAATCTTTAATTTTTGCCTCTTCTGAAAAAATAATTGTTTTCCAGTAACTTTTTTTTCCTTATCTTATAATTTTTATTTTAGGAATATGTGAATGAGCGTTTTCCTTTCTTTTCTTGTCTTCTTTCTCTTTTTCTTTCTTTCTTAATTATCTTTTTGTTTTTTTGTCTAGCTCTACTGAACTTCTGATCTTTTCTTCTCACTTTCCCATCCTTAAAGTTTTTCACATCTCCTCTATGTCCCTCCCTTTCTCTCAATATATTCACATTCCTCTCTAAATAGATGGTCTTTCAATCTCTATAATAACATTAATTTACGTTTCTATTTTTTTTCTGGTCTCTTTTCATTCCCCTTTCTGTCTCTTCCTTTCATCTCTCTCTCTACTTGCATCCTACCCAACCCATTTCCTGCATTGTTATTAGGACATAGTTAACTCTCCCTGTGCATCCCCACACCAATCTATTCCTATTTTTTACCCACATCTCTCCCTAATCCTAATAATTTCTGGTTTTCCAAATTCTTTTCTACGGTTCGAAGTCCTTTAACATATAGTTGTTTGATGTTGAATAGATGTATCTGTTGAACAAGATTGTAACTGTAGACTATTGACTGTACAAAAGCAAACTTTGGTTGATGGTTGCCTTAAGATAATGTTCTAGCACAAAACTGGTGCTATCTTCATCTCAAATGGGCAGAGTACGCCATAAAAACACAAGAAAAATGGCAAATTCGGGTATCTCAATTCCCAATCCTGATAATCAGGGATTAGAACAGATAAAGAATAATCCAGAGGAGAGTTCCCAAATAGCTCTATAAACACTACTAGCAAACATGATAAATGAGTAGTTTGGCAATGTACAAAGGAATCTGTATGAGCGTGATAGGGAGAGAGAGGAGGCATCCCAGAAGTTTATACAGGAATATCATAAGCGTGAGGAAGCTACTCAAAAACTGATACAGGATTTGCATGAACAACTTGAGAATACTCAAAGAGAAAGGGAAGAATGGCGTGAGCAGGCTGAGAACACTCAAAGAGAACTGCAGGAATAACACGAACGGGAAGAAAGAGAACTGCCGGAATCCCACAGACAGGAGGAAGCTAATCAAAGAGTAATTCAGGAATTGAGAGACCAGGTAAGAATACACAAAGATCACTAAAGGCATTCATGGAATCCATTAACAAAGAGCTGAAGGAAGTCAAGGAGACCACAAAAGGAATGCTGAATGGAACCCAACAGAAGGAATGGGAGTCCAAAGAAACCATAACCAATCAACTAAGTGATTTGAGAACAAACACTGAACACCAAATTAAGGAAGTAAAGAAATTCATAAAAGACCTAAAACAGAGCTTCAACAAAGAACTTGAAGCCATCAAAGCTGACCAATTAGAAGGAAAAGAGATAAAAAACAAAGTAGAGAGTCTTGACAACAGGTTAGACCATGCAGAAGATCGAATCTCAGGGATTGAAGACAGCCTAGATATTATAGAGAAAGAACATACAACCATCCAAGACAAGTCCAAGAAATATGATAGGTCTATCCAACACCTGGAAGACACCATCAGAAGGCCCAATCTAAGGAAAATGGGTGTAGTGGAGCAACTAGAAACAGAAGTTAATGGTCTAGGAAATTTGTTTAACAGGATCCTAGCAGAGAACTTCCCAAACATACAATAAGATAGGCCTATTCAGATACAAGAAGCTTTTAGATCCCCAAATAGACCAGACAAGAATAGGACATCCCACCGTCACATTATACTCCACACAGAATCAACTCAGACCAAGGAAAAGATCCTTAAAGCTGTCAAGGAGGAAAGGGTAATCCCTATAAAGGGAAATCAATTAGAATTACCTCAGATTTCTCAGCAGAGACAATCAAAGCGAGAAGAGCCTGGAATGACCTATGCCATGCCCTAAAATCAAACAACTATCAACCAAGAATACTGTACCCAGCTAAACTCTCCTTCATAACTGAAGGCCAAATAAAAACCTTCCATAGCAAAGAAAAATTGAAACAATACATCGCCACCAAACAAGCCCTACAAAAGATTCTTAAACATGTCCTACATATAGAAAACCAACAAGACCGCAACAAAGGCCAAGAAACTGCACCCAAACTGAAAATCCAAGAACCATAGGAAGAACCCAGTTTTCACAGCCCCCAAGAAGGTGGATAACATGGCAGGAACTCCCAAATACCTCTCAGTCCTATCTCTTAACGTTAACGGACTGAACTCTCCAATTATGCGACATAGACTGTCTAGTTGGATTAAAAAACAAGACCCTTCAATCTGCTCCTGGAGGAGTCACATCTGGCCCGTAAAAACAAACACATTTTCAATGTTAACGGCTGGAACAAAATCTACCAAGCAAACGGCCCTCATAAACAGGCGGGAGTTGCAATCGTAATGTCAGATAAAATAGACTTCATATTAAAATTCGTGAGAAGAGGTAAAGAAGGTCGCTACATACTAATTAAAGGATCTCTCCTTCAGGAGGATATTACAATTCTAAATATCTATTCGCCAAACAATGGAGCACCCAAATTTATCCAAGAAACACTACTTTCCCTCAAATCCCATATAGATCCAAAGACATTAATTGTTGGGGATTTTAACACACCACTCTCCCCATTATATAGATCAACTCGGCAAAAACTCAACAGAGAAACCACAGATCTAAACAGCTGCATAAATCAACTAGACTTAACAGACATTACTGAACATTTCACCCGGCATCAGAATAAACGTTCTTCTCAGCAGCACATGGAACGTTTTCTAAAATAGACCACATATTAGGCCACAAAGCAAACTTGTCCAAATTCAGAAACATTGAAGTTATACCTTGCATTCGCTCTCACCACAAGGGAATAAAATTAGAACTCAACACCAAAAGCCACCAAAGAAAGTCCGGTATCACATGGAGGCTGAACAACACACTGCTGAATCATGAGTGGGTCATGGAAGAGATTAGAAAGGAAATTCAAATGTTCATGCTAGTTCAACAAAAATGAACACACAAATTACCAGCTCCTCTGGGACACAGCAAAAGCAGTACTCAGAGGCAAGTTTATAGCTCTGAGCTCCTACATCAACAAATTGGAGAGATCTGAAACTAACAATTTAATGACACATCTAAACCTCCTTGAAAAAGAGCAGCAAGATAAACCACAATCCAGCAGACGGAAAGAAATAATCAAAATTAAATCAGAATTAAGTGAATTAGAATCCAAAAAAACTATAGAAAGAATCAACAAAACAAAGAGCTGGTTCTTCGAAAAACTTAACAAAATTGACAGACCCTTAGCAAACCTTATCAGAAAAAGGAGAGAACACACCCAAATTAATAAGCTCAGAGATGAGAATGGAAACATCACCATGAAAAAAACCAAGATTCAGAACATTTTAAGGGAATACTTCTCAAAATTTTATGCTAATAAGTTTGAGAACTTGACAGAAATGGACCTTTTCTTAGCAAATATTGACATGCCAAAACTAAACCAAGATGAGTTAAACCAGCTTAAAAGGCCCATATCAACCATTGAAATAGAAACAGCAATAAGAGACCTCCCAGGTAAGAAAAGTCCAGGACCAGATGGTTTTACAGCGGAATTTTACAAGGCCTTCAAGCAGAGCTAACACCAATTCTCCTCCAACTCTTCAATGAAATTGAAAGAGAAAGCTCACTACTGAACACATTCGATGAAGCCATCATAACCCTCATCCCAAAACCAGGCAGGGACTCATCAAAGAAAGAGAACTATAGACCCATTTCTTTGATGAACATTGATGCAAAACTTCTCAACAAAATTTTGTCCTTTCGACTTCAACAATTCATCCAAAAAATCATACACCATGATCAAACAGGATTCATTTCAGGGATGAAAAGTTGGTTCAATGTATGCAAATCAATTAATATTATTCATCACATCAACAGAAGCAACAATAAGAACCACATGGTAATCTCAATAGATGCAGAAAAAGCATTTGACAAGATCCAACACCGCTTTATGATGAAGGTTTTGGAAAAATTAGGAATCCATGGAACATTCCTCAATACAATAACGGCTGTATATGAGAAACCTACAGCCAGCATTATACTCAATGGTGAAAAACTAAAGCCATTTCCTCTTAACTCAGGAAAAAGACAAGGATGCCCACTCTCTCCACTTCTCTTCAATCTAGTATTAAAATGCCTAGCTACAGCAATAAGACAAGATGCAGACATAAAGGGGATCCAAATAGGGAAAGAAGAAATAAAACTCTCCCTCTTTGCAGATGACATGATCTTGTATTTAAAGAATCCCATAGACTCCACTCCCAAATTACTCAAGCTGATTCAAAACTTTGTCAAAGTAACAGGTTATAAAATTAACCCCCAAAAATCAATGGCTTTTCTGTATGCCAACAATGAGAAAAGTGTGGCTGAAATTAGGAAAGCAACTCCATTTGTAATAGCCCCACAAAAATAAAATACCTAGGAATTAACTGAACTAAAGAAGTGAAGGACCTCTATGATGAAATCTTTAAAATCTTGAAAAACGAATCAACACAGAACTTAAAAAATGGCAAAACCTCCCATGCTCCTGGATTGGCAAGATTAACATCGTGAAAATGGCAATATTCCCAAGGCTATCTACAAATTAAACGCGATACCTATCAAAATTCCACCCTCATTCTTCAAGGAAATAGCAGAGGCAATCCAAAAATTCATATGGAACAATAAAAGACCCCGAATAGCAAAAGCGCTCCTCAATGGAAGGAACACTGCTGGAGGAATATCAATACCAAATTTCAAAATCTACTATAAAGCCATAGTAATCAAAACAGCTTGGTATTGGCATAAGAACAGACCTCAGGACCAATGGAATAGAATTGAAAACCCAGAAATGAACCTATAGACCTATAGCCATCTAATCTTCGATAAGGAAGCTAAAACAATAAAATGGAAGAAAGACAGCCTCTTCAGTAAATGGTGCTGGCAAAATTGGTTGACTACATGTAGAAAACTAAAGCTAGATCCTTATATATCACCCTGCACCAGAATCAACTCCAAATGGATCGAAGACCTTGAACTCAAAGCAGACACTCTGAAAACATTACAGGATGGAATAGGAGAAACCCTAGGTCTCCTTGGCTCAGGCCGAAATTTTCTGAATAGAGACCCGGAAACACAACAAATCAAAGAAAGGTTGGACAAATGGGATTGCATAAGGTTGCAGAGCTTCTGCAGAGCAATTGAGGTAGCTACCAAGATCAATAGAAAACCCAACGATTGGGAGAAGATCTTTACTAGCCATACAACGGACAAGGGTCTCATATCTAAAATATACTTGGAACCCAAAAAATTAAACCACCCAACAACAAATCCTCAAAGAAACAACTGCCCAATAAATAAGTGGACGAAAGACTTAAAGAGAAGCTTCTCTGAAGAAGAAAGAAGGATGGCCAATAGACACATGAAGAAATGTTCAACATCCCTAGCCATAAAAGAAATGCAAATCAAAACACCATTGAGATATCACCTCACTCCAGTTAGAACAGCAAAAATCAAGAACTCTAACAACAACAGATACTGGAGGGGATGTGGACAGAAAGGAACCTTACTTCATTGTTGGTGGGAATGTAAACTTGTTCAACCACTTTGGAAAGCAGTATGGAGGTTCCTCAAAACACTTCACATAGATCTCCCCTATGATCCAGCAATCCCTCTTTTGGGCATTTACCCAAATGTTTAAAACAAGACCACACTAAAGCTACCAACACAACTATGTTTATTGCAGCATTATTTACCATAGCTAAGATATGGAACCAACCCAGATGCCCCTCATTAGATGAATGGATCAAGAAAATGTGGTATATATACACAATGGAATTCTATGCCTCCATCAGAAAGAATGACATTGCCCCATTTGTTAGGAAATGGAAAGGCTTGGATAAAATTATATTAAGTGAAGTAAGCCAGGCCCAAAGAAACATAGGTCCCATGGTTTCCCTTATTTGCAATATCTAGTATAGGTATGAGTCAAGCGGAAAAGGTCAGATAATGTGATGTTAGGAAAATGAACCCTTAAATATGTATTTTAATGTTCTCGTTTTTTTCATGCATGTGTTTCTAACGCATTTACAAGATTATTTCTTTGTTGCTTTGGGTGTCCCTCCCCCACAGTGTAACCCCCGATTTCACTATATTTGATGTCAGTATAACATGTGGAGGAGATGGGGACAAACAAGTCGTTTAAGGATTCAGGTGGACCTGTTGCAACAATGAAAAGTACAAAATGTCATGTCAAAACCAGCTTTACAATGTCGGTGTGGTTGGGGAGGGGGGTATGATTGGGTGGGGGGAGGGGGGAGGCTGGGAAGGGAGGTGAAGGGTAAACAAAGGAGGAGGCTGCAATGCTTGGTAAGAAATGTATGCATTATCCTGCCCATGTAATTGTAACCCCTCTGTACAGTATGTTCTCAAATAAAATAAAATAAATTAAAAATATTGCAATAAAAAATAGGAACCAAACTAGAAAGAAAGCCAAATAATTGTGGAAAAATATTTACCAGCAATTATCTTGCCCATGTAATTGTAAACTCTCTGTACAGTTTTTTCACAATTAAAACAAAATAAAATAAATATTTGCCAGCAATATATTAGACACGGTCTAATAGCCATTATATATGATGAACTTAAGAAACTAACTCTTCATAATTCTAACAAACCAATCTTAAAATGGTCAAGGGAGCTAAAGAGATACTTCTCAGAAGAAGAGATAAAAAACAGCAATGAAACACATGAGGAAATGTTCATAATCCCTGGTTGTAAAAGAAATGCAAATAAAAACAAATCTGAGATACCAACTTACTCTTTCAGAATGGCCCACATCCTAAATTTAGCCAATGACAAATGCTGGAAAGGATGCAAAGAAAGAGAAACATTACTGCATTGCTGGCGGTAATGTATATTAATACAATCACTTTGGAAAGCAGTCTGGAGGTACCTCAGAAAGCTAAATATCGACATCTACTATGAACTGGTCATACCATTCCTAGGCATCTACTATGAACAACAGGAACCAGTATACGAAGACACACACCTCAATGATTATTGCAGCACTGTTCACAATAGCCACGATTTGGAAACAACCCAGATGAGCCAGTACTGATAAGTGGATCCAAAAATTGTGGTACCTATATACAATGGAATACTATGCAGCCTTTAAAAAAGACCAAATGATGGCATTTGCAGGGAAATGAATGGAACTAGACAAAATTATTTGAGTGAGGTAAGCCAAGAACAACAAGACAAACGGCACAGGGTCTACCTGATATGTGGATTCTAAAGCCAAAATGCAAGAAGGTATGACAAAGTAAACAGGACTCGAGAAACAAAGGACAGCCACTCATTTTGTTGTATCACCATTAATGACTCCATGTTCTTGACCATGTAGATGGTAGAAATATGCATGCAATGGAGGGAAGCCAGGAGGAGGAACACAATAAGTGGAAAATGGAACAACATACAACAAAGTGGCCCATCAGCTGCACTGGAGATAGAAGAAAAATAACTAAGCAACCCAAACACAGTGATGGGAAGGGAGGAATGAGTGGGAAAGAGGGAAAGAGGGAATAGCCTACACTAAGCAAAAGGAAAAAATGTAAACATCATCTGAGGTGGGAAAAATAATTTGGATTGTCAAAGCTCATAGAATTAACAAACTTTAGACCATGATAACAATAATTTGCCTTGTCAAGGTTAAAAAGTGTTTGTGACTTTACTAAGTATCACAATTCCACAATACTGTGAAATATGTGAAATATATGCAATCACCTATCTCAATTTTTTCAAAACGTCTGAGAAGGGAAGGTTTATGAGGAATGAGTGACAATGTTGCCAGACACCTTGTATTCATGCACTGTTTTGTAGGATGGGAACTTCTTTGTAAAACTACTTAAAGATAATTATAATAAAAACTGTTTAAAAATAAATAAACATTAGGATGACGATAAAAAAGTTCAAATATAAAATAAATCCAGTTGGAAGGAAAATTTCTTTGGGTAGAGTAATGTAGTGTATTCTATAGCAAGTCTCACTTCAGCATTAAATTCAAAAGCTAGACCTAAAGTAAATGAAATAAACTAAGAAATTGAGTTGAAAAAAGAAAAAAAAAGAAACTCCACCCACTCTTCCTTGCCTGGACAACTGGTGTTTGTAAAACTGCATCATGCCCCTGAATTGGAAGGACCTTACTTGGTCGTGCTAACTTCACTGTTGCCTATTATATTAGGACGAAAAACAGCATTAGATCCGTCAGTCTCTAGTGAAATAGGCAGTGGACCCATATACAGAAAAGGCTACAAGATGGACTGTGCAGACACTCAGAGGGTCCCTTAAGGATAAGACTAAGTGTTAATTAGTAATAACTAGTGTGTTTTTATAATTTACTTGATTACAATTAAATTTACATTTTAAGCCTGTTCATTAGGTGGAGAGATGGGAATTTTTAGGATTTGGTAAGAAGGAATCAAGGATTTGATTTGACATGAAAACCAGTGGGGGATGTATAAAGCAGCAAAGCCCTAATAATCAGCATGACCCACTAATCAATGTGGCCCCATGTCCTGGCCCACAGGAGTGCATGGGTCATGCCACAAAAGGGGACAGGGCATGCTGCTAGAGGGGTAGGATTTCATCCTCAAATGAGCTGTGAAGAAGTTATTGAGGAATGCGCAGTTCATGAAGTGATGATTGAAAACTGTTAGGCAAGAGACCCACTGGGTCTGGGAGGGGTTCAACCTATATATAGGCTGCATGGTGAGCGCAATGGAATTGGAGAAAATCAAGTGAAGACCTTGAAGGAAGGAAGTGGTGAGATAGCAGGAGGGGAAAGACTTGGGAGAAGAGGAATTTGAGGGAGTGCAGGAGGAGAAGGATGCCAATTGGCCACCAGGCCAGAGAAGTGTAGGCCTGTGGATAGTGGAGAGGACTAAAGAGAAGAAGGAAGTGATGGAAGGGAAAAAGGAAAATGAAGGACATGTCTATAAAGAAAGAGGGAGCAAGAGAAAAGGAAAAAGCCTTACCTATTGAAGTATGGAGTTTCGAGATGATAATTTGGGGGGATGGTGGTTTGCACACTAATTAACTATGTGCAAGGCTGCCCATTGGAGGTCTGAGATTTGGTGTTTGGGGCTGGCTTGTCAATGAGTGTACAGCCCAGGACAAGGTAAATGCAGGCCCATTACTAGCATAAATAAAGTTATCCTCAATGTGCCTTATTAGATTGTCTTGTGTTTTATGCAACATAAGTATACGAGTTTACAAGTTAATAGTGTCAAAGGCCTCGAATTTTGTAAAATGTTATGAGGTCATAATAGGTTTGCAATACCCAATGGGACAATGATATCACAATGGCAATATGATGTCACAATATCAAGTCATAATAATATTTTGATGTCATAATTAGTTGGTGATGCGATAATGGTGATGAGGTCACAATAGGTTTATGATGTCACAATGGATTGATGATGTCACAATGGCATGCTAGACTTCAATCTTCCTTAACTTCAAATGAGAATATAAATCCAGAATGGGATTGTTATATCTACAAAGTTATGCACTGGCCCAAACGTTATGAACTCCCAATAAGTATGTAATGTCACAATGGATTACAATGTGCATGATATCTGACAAAGTGATGACATAATTTTCATGATATCAGAGTGCATTTCTAATATCACATGTCATACCTGAAATAAGTAAAAAACAGATTATCAGATCAAAAAGGGCTTATGTATCACAAGGGTATCATGTCAAAGTTATGAGGGGAGGACCAGTTAATGATTTCACACTGGTGATTCTGCTTCGAAGGGTTTGTAATATTACAATGGTATAACTGATCTCAATTGTTAGACCACAATGAATATATGGGTAAACAACTGAATTTTTTTGTCACAAAGGCCATATGCTGTTTCAAAGGTGCTAAGAGTTCATAACTGATTAAAACGTCACAATGTGATGGTGATGTCACAATGGTAATGTGATGATGCAATAGGTTTGTGATATCACTGTGGTCATGAGGTCACCCATGGAATAGTGATGTCATTATGAGTTTATAATATTACAATCACATGTCTGATTTCAATTGCTACTAGTTTACAAAGAGGAAAAGAATTCAAGGAAGGAGATAGAAGTCCTAAAACCCACGAGGTTTCTAGCATGTGATGTCATAATAGGTGTGTGAAAACAGAATGGTAGAGTAATATCACAATGTCAATATGATGTCACAATATCATGTCATAATAAAGTGTTAAGGGAGTTCTGAGGAAGATGGTGGAGGAGAAGCTGGAAGCTAAACAAGCTTTCTCATAGATAGCAGTTTTAGTGTTCCAGTGAACAGTCCTAGGGTAGAGAATCACACCAAATGTGCCATCACAGTACAGAGAGTGTGTCCAGAAAGGGAAAATCCAGTCAAGGAGACAGATCTGAGCACTTGCTAGTAGCCATGGCTGCTGTGGCTGCAGCAGCAGCAGCGGCGGCCATAGCCATCATCCCTACAACAGAGAGATCCCAGGACATAGGTGCCAGACACAGCGGACAGGGGATTCAACTCAACACCAGCAAGAACTGAGAAGGAGCAGATACCTTCATCCTTCAGATTGCAGACCAGAGAGTGCCCAGGTACTAAGATTCTGACATGAGTAGAACCCTGAAGTCCTCACTCCTTCTCAGGGAGCAGAGGTGGGAATGCCAGCCTTCTCCCCTACCACCACTGGAGATCTCCATCTTTGACACTGACAAAGGTCAGGCTGAGCAGGTAGCTCCAACTCAGGCCTTGGAAGAAAACAAAAGAGTCATTTTGCAAGTCACAGGAACTAGAAGGGACCTGCCAGGCTCAGTTCCACCCAGGAAAGTCACCCCGCCCAGGCAGAGAGAGCTCTGTCCCCAGAGAAGTGACTTTCTTCACCATGTAAACAGAGCCAGAGTCTGTCCCTCCGTACAGAAGCCTAGAGAAACAATTGAAATTCAGTAAACATAAATCCTGAGAATGGCTCAAAGCTGGACTCTATGTCTCAGGAGCTAGCCCCTCAGGGGAAAGCTACTGTTTGCTGAAAGGCCTCAAATCTATCCAGAACCTAGCCTAATCACAGCTTCTCCAAACTAGAGGAAATTGCCATTTCCCTTTTTGGGATACTCAAAACAGATCTCCCTCCCATTGAACTAGCCTGGGAAGAGGATCACAAAATCCTGCCTAACACAGAGCATTTTCTGTCCAAACAAACTTACTTAAGAAACCAATCAAGCCATAGGAAAACCAAACACCACAAACAGACCAGAGACTCGACCAATAGACTGGTTATGGACACAGGGGAGATACAGGTTCTTCCCATTCCCTGCCCCCCTAAAAAAACTCAAAAAACCAAAGAACTCTTTTATGATTTTTTTTAATTTTAATTTTTAAAGGGTTTTCTGTAAATATTTTCCTCATATTTTTTTTTGGTGTATGTGTGTATGTGTGTTTAATAAAAAGGACCAAGAGGTCCTTTTAATTGTTTTCATATTTTCTCTTTCTTTTTTGCATGACTTAATTGCTATTCTGCTCATCCCAAGATATATACCTGTTGTCAATTATTACACCTTATCCCCCATTTTGTACATAATTAATACAGAAATTTATTACTCAATTCACAACCTCTTAGGCTTAAATTCTTTACGAGGAGTTTTATTTCTTTATACCTACATAATTTTCTAGTAACCAATATAAAAAATATTTTTTAATTTTTCATGTCTCCTTTCTCTCCTCCCCTCTTCTCGTCCTATTCTTTTCTTCTCTCAATATCATTTCTTTAAACTTACCTAAATTGTGTTTCACTTCTTAAATTTGAATTTTTGTTTTTCCATTTTTTCTTTAAAATATCTCTCCTATCATTCTGCCCAATCCATTTCCCTCTCAGAGATTAGGACTTGGTTAAATTTACTCTCCTTTAATCTATCCACATCCCGCTAGTCCTATTTCCCCCCACATTTCTCCCTAAAGCTAATAATTTCTGGTTTGCAAATCCTTCTTTGCTGTTTGCAACCCATTAATCCATGGTTGTTTGATGTTGAATAGCTTGTATTTGTTGAACTATATTGTATTTGAAGCCATTTTGATTGTGCGACTACAGGGCTCTGGTTGATGCTTACCTTAAAATAGTATTCTGGCACAAAATTGGTGTTACTTTCATACCAAATTGGCAGAATAAGCTGGAAGAACACAACAAAAATGGCAAGACCAGGTGTCTGAACTCCCACTCATGATAATCAGGTGACAGAACAGTTAATGAATAATTCAGAGGAGAGTTATCAAAAGCTCTACAAACACTGCTGGTAAACATGGTGAATGAAATAATTGAAAACTTGCAAAGGACTCAGTGTGAGTATGATAGAGAGCAAGAGGAGGCAAACAAAAATTAATACAGAAATCTTGTGAGCATTAGGGATCTACTTAAAGATTAAAACAGGAATTGCATAAGCCGGTTGAGATCAGTTAAAGAGAAATACAGGGATAACATGAGAATGCTGAAAACAGTCATAGAGAGTTAGAGGAATTGTGTGAATGTGAGGAAACTTATCAAAGTGTAATACAGGAATTGAGAGAGTGGGATGAGAATAGACGAAGATCAATACAAGCATTCATGGAATTAATAAACAGACAGCTGAAACAATTCAGAGAGACCACAAAAGGAGTGATGAATGGAGCCCAACAGAAGGAAGGGGAGTCCAAGGCAACCATAACCAATCAACTAAGTGATTTGAAAATAAACACTAAACACCAAATTAAGGAAGTAAATTGAAACAATATCTAAAAAAAATCTCCAACAAAGAATTTGAAGCCATCAAAGCTGACCAATTAGAAGGAAAAGAAATAAAAAACAAAGTAGAAAGACTTGACAGTAAGTTACACCATGCAGAATATCGAATCTCGGGGATTGAAGACAGCCTGAATATTTTAGAGAAAGAACATACAATTATCCAAGAGAAATCCTAGAAATATGATCTATTCAACACTTGGAAGACACCATCAGAAAGCGAATGTGAGGATACTGGGAGTAGAGGAGCACCTAGAGACAGAAGTTAATGGTCTAGGAAATTTATTTAACAGAATCCTAGCAGAGAACTTCCCAAACATGCAAAAATATAGGCCTATTCAGATACAAGAAGCTATTAGAACCCCATATAGACCAGACCAGAACAGAACATCCCACCGTCACATTGTAATCTGCACAGGATCAATTCAGACCAAGGAAAGGATCCTTAAATCTGTCAAGGAGAACAGATCAGTCTCCTCTAAAAGGAAAAGAATTAGAATAACCTCAGATTTCTCAGCAGAGATGAATAAAGCAAGAGCCTGGCATGATGTATGTCATGCCCTAAATATAAGTAAGTATCAGCCAAGAATACTGTTCCCAGCTAAACCCTCCTTCATAACCAAAGGTCAAATAAAAAGAGTCCATTGCAAAGAAAACTTGCAACAATAAATTTCCACCAAACCAGCTGTACAAAAGATATTTAAAGATGTTCTACGCATAGAAAATGAACAAGACCACAGTAAAGGGTGAGAAACTGCATTCAAGGGAATAAAATTAGAACTCAACACCAAAAGCCACAAATGAATTCCTGTAACACATGGAGGTTGAACAACACACTGTTGAATCACAAATGGGTCATGGAAGAAATTAGAAAGGAAATACAAATGTTCATGATATTCAACAAAAATAAACACACAAATTACCAGCTCCTCTGGGACACAGCAAAGGCAGTACAGACAGGCAAGTTTATAGCTGTGATTTCCTATATCAATAAATTAGAGAGATCTGAAACCAACAATTTAATAAGACATCTGAACCTCCTTAAAAAAAGCAGCAAAAATAAACCCCAATCCAAGAAATGGAAAGAAATAATGAAAGTTAAATCAGAATTAAATGAATTAGAATCCAAAAACACCATATAAAGAATCAACAAAACAAAGAATTGGTTCTTCAAAAAATTTAACAAAATTGATAGACCCTTAGCAATTCTTACCAGACAAAGAAGACAAGACAACAAAATAAGCTCAAAGATGAGAATGGAAACATCACCACAGAAACAACCAACATTCAGAACATTATAAGGGAATACTTCTCAAACCTTTATGCTAATAAGTTTGAGAACCTGGCAGAAATGGACATTTTCCTAGCTAATATCGACTTGCAGAAACTCAAACAAGATGAGATAAATCAAGTAACATGACCATACAAAGCATAGAAATAGAAAGAGCAATAAGAAACCTCCCATCTAAGAAAAGGCCAGGATCAGATGGATTTAAAAAGGAATAATACAAGGCCTTCAAACCAGAGCTCACACGAATACTCCAAAAAATCTTCAATGAAATTGACAGAGAAAGTTCACTACAGAAATCTTTCTATTAAGCCATCATAATCCTCATCCCAAAGCGAGGCAGGGACTCATCAAAGAAAGAGAACTATAAACCCATTTCTTTGATGAACATTGATGTAACACACCTCAACAAAATTTTGGCCAATCGACATCAACATTTCATCCAAAAACTCACACACAACAATCAATCAGTATTTATTTCAGTGATGAAAAGCTGGTTCAATATATGCAAATCAATTAATGTAACTCATCACATCAATAGGAGCAAGAATAAGAACCACATTGTTATCTCAATAGATGCAGGAAAAGCATTTGAAAAGATCCAACACCCCTTTATAATGAAGGCTCTGGGAAAACTATGAATCCAGGGAACATTCCTCAATACAATAAAGGCAGTATATGAAAAACCTACAGCCAGCATTATACTTAATGGTGAAAAACTGAAGCCATTTTCTCTTAACTTAGGAAGGAGACAAGGATGTCCACTCTGTCCGCTTCTCTTCAATCTAGTATTAGAATGACTATCTACAGCAATAAGAAAAGATGCAAATAAAAAAGGGATCCAAATAGGGAAAGATGAAGTAAAATTCTCCCTCTTTGAGATGACATGATCTTGTATTTAAAGAATCCCATGGACCCACTCAGAAATTACTCATGATGATTCAAAACTTTGGCAAAGTAGCAGGGTACAAAATTAACTCTCAGAAATCAATGACTTTTCTGTATGCCAACAATGAGAAAAGCGTGGCTGAAATTAGAAAAGCAACTCCATTCATAATACCCCACAAAAAATAAATTACCTAGGATTTAACTTAATCAAAGAAGTGAAGGATCTTTATGATGAAAACTTTAAAAGGAAATCAAATCAGAACTTAAAAAGTGTTAAAAAAAACTCCCATGCTCCTGGATTAGAAAGATCATCATGAAAATGGTAATACTTCCCAAGGCTACCTACAAATTCAATGTGATACCTATCAATATTCCAAACTCATTCTTCAAGGAAATAGAAGAAGCAATCCAAAAATTCATATGGAACAATAAAAGACCCCGAATAGCAAAAACAATCCTCAACAGAAACAACAGTGCTGAAGGAATATCAATACCAAATTTCAAACTGTACTACAAAACCATAGTAATCAAAATAGCTTGGTACTTGCACAAAAACAGACCTCAGGAGCAATGGAATAGAATTGAACACCCAGAAAATGAACACACAGACCTATAGCCACCTAATCTTGGAGAAAGGATCTAAAAATGGAATGGAAGAAAGACAGCCTCTTTAGTAGATTGTGTTGGCAAATTTGGTTAATCACTTGTAGAAAACTAAAGTTACATCCTTATATATCACCCTGCACCAGAATCAATTCCAAATGGATAAAAGACCTCAGAGTCAAATCAGACACCCTAAAAACATTACAGGACACAATAGGAGATACTTTGGATATCCTTGGAACAGGACTAAATTTTCTTAATAGAGACCCATAAACACAACAAATCAAAGAAAGGTTGGACAAATGGGATTGCATGAAATTGCAGAGCTTCTTCATGTCAAGGGACAAAGCTCGCAAGATCAATAGAAAGCCATTGGATTAGGAGAAGATCTTCACTAGCCATAAAAGGGACAAGGGTCTCATATCTAAAATATACCTGGAACTCAAAAAATTAAATCTCCCAACAACAAATCCTCAAAGAAACCACTGGCCAATAAATAAGTGGGCTAAAGACTTACAGAGAATCTTCTCCGAAGAGGAAAGTAGGATCGCCAATAGACACACGAAGAAATGCTCAGCCTCCCTAGACATAAAAGAAATGCAAACCCAAACAACACTGAAATACAACATCACTCTAGTTAGAATGACTATAATCAAGAACTCTAATAATAACAGATCCTGGACGGGATGTTGGTGAGATTGTAAACTTGTTCCACCACTTTGGAAAGTAGTATGGAGGTTCCTCAAAAGACTCTACATACAGCTCCTTGATGACCCAGCAATCCCACTTTTGACATTTACCCAAGTGATCACAGACAAGAATATACTAAAACTACCAGCAAAACTATGTTCATTGCAGCATTATTTACCATAGCTAAGATATGGAACCAACCCAGATGCCCCTCAGTAGATGAATGGATCAAGAAAATCTGGTATATATACACAAAGAAATTCTATGCCTCCATCAGAAAGAATGGCATTTCCCCATTTTTTTAGGAAATGGAAAGACTTGGAAAAAAATAAGTGAAGTAAGCCAGACCCAAAGAAATATAGGTCCCATGTTTTCCCTTATTTGCAATAACTAATTTATGTCTGAGACAAGCAGAAACGGTCACATATGTTGTTAGGCGAAATGAACCCCTTGGTAAGGACTCAAATTGTTTTTCTTTTCTTTTTTCTAGTGTATTTATAAGATGATTTCTCTGTTGTTTTTTATGTTCCTACTCCACGGTTTAACCCCTGTTTTCAGTATATTTGATGTTGGTATAATTTTGGGAGGGGAAGGGAAAAACAAATAGGGATACAGGGTGACCCATTGCAACAATGACATGTACAAGACATTATGTCGAAAACCAAACTTTATAACTTGGGCGTGGGGTGGGGAGGTGCAAAGTGGGAAATGGGAAGGGATAGGAAGGGGAAACAAAGGAGGAGGCAACAATGATTGATAAGGAATGTAATCATTACCTTATTCATGTAATTGTAAACCCTCTGTGTGTATTTTTACAATAAAAATCATGAAATTATAAAGTAAAAATCCATGTCACTTTTTTTTTGTCGGTCATGGGGCTTGAACTCTGAGCCTTGGCACTGTCCCACAGCTTTTCAATTCAAGGATACCACTATACGACTTGAGCCACAGTACCATTTCTAGTTTTCAAGAGTTATATTGGAGATAAGAGTCTCACAGACTTTTCTGCCCAGGCTGACTTTGAACCACTATCCTCAGATCTCAGACTTTTGTGTAGCTAGGATTACAGGCATGAGTCAACAAAGCGCAGATCCAAGACAATTTTTAAAAAGCAAGCTTATTGAAACTTCTGGCTTTTTCCAAGAAACAATCTTACTTTATCAGCATTAGTTCATAACTATGAGTTACTTTTAGATGTAACTGTGAGTTTTTCAATAGAATCAAATATAAGTTTTATTATAACTAAGTATCTCACAAAAATCCACTCAATTATTACATACTATATTACTCACTATTATTGTTAGAGTGTATATTACATATAGTGGAAAGTGAACCATTTCATATAAATTAGTAGATGTTATTTTAGCATTATAAATTCACATCTGTGATTTTAAACGAAGGAATGAAAATTGTTCATGTTAAAATGAAATATGAATGTGTAGTGTGTCCCAACTGAACCTAAAATTCTGAGTTCATACAGACAAAATTATTTTCTTTCCACTAAAGACTTTGAAGTAACACTATTAGAAATAGTGAGGCAAGAGGAGGAAGAATTAAAATCATGTCAAACAATGTCTCCGTTATTCTGCTAACCCCTCCTCTTTGATGACCTGCCAATTCCCAGTTGTCACAAAGCTTCAAGTGTCTCTCTTAGAATTCTATTTGGAAAAGTTCTCAATCACTGATTCTTTTTGTACTTTCTGTTATATGAAACAAAATATAGACACTAAAACAATTTATATACAATGCACACATATGTTGAAGTCACCACAACTGAAAAAACAACGAAAAAAGTAGAACTCCCCCAGGAACAAAAACATGTTGTGTCCAGTTTTTTTGAAAGCACAAATAACTCAAATACATGTTAACTTGGAGTAGAGCCAAAAAGATAACTGTGTCTCAAAAATACGGTTGTGTTATTTGTAATTAAATTCATCTAGATGAACCTAATATAGCAAATCTCTTGAATGGATAAAATTGTTTAAAACAAATGTGACTGTATGAGAATTGAGATCTGCACAAAATTAAAAGAATAAAATAACAAAATCATGACATTTTAAAAATTCAGAAATGCAATGAATAAGTCCAATAATATCCATATTGAAAACTGATTCCTACTGATTTAACAAGAAAAAAATATTCAACTATATAATCTGAGCAGTGTACATGAGTCTACATAATTTTAAACTACTCCAAATTACACTTTGTAGAAGACTGAATGTGGGTTATGTAAAGGAAAACTTCAACACATGATATAAATGAATTAAAAATCTCATGAAAAGAGAGAAGTAGTTACTGGAAAATACTAGTTTAATAAAAGGTGGTCAAAATTTTCTAGTACTGAAAAAATTGTACACATATTTAGTTAGATCCAGAAAAAGACCCAAGTTACTTGAGCTGATTTGAAACTTTGGCAAAGTAGCAGGATACATCTGTAACATTTCTATGGATGCTGACTCTGGCAAGGAATTCATTTTCTTTTTGATCTGACAAATAAATATATGAAAGAACATAACTTCTACAACTAAATATCAAGACCTAACTAAACATATAACCAGAAAAGGCATCATGTAAGCCGTATTGCAACTGGGGTAAAATTGAGATACCACTTCACCCCAATTAGAATGGCTATAATCAAGAACTCTAGTAACAACAGATGCTGGACGGGATGTGGACACAAGGGAAACTTACTACATTGTTGGTGGTAGTGTAAACTTGTTCAACCACTTTGGAAAGCAGTATGGAGTGTCCTCAAAAGACTCCACATAGAGCTCCCCTATAACCCAGCAATTCCACTTTTGGGCATTTACCCAAATGTTCACAAACAAGACCACACTAAAGCTACCGACCGGCACGACTATGTTCATTGCAGCCTTATTTACCATAGCTAGGATATGGAACCAACCCAGATGTCCCTCAGTAGATGAATGGATCAAGAAAATGTGGTATATATACACAATGGAATTTTATGCCTCCATCAGAAAGAATGGCATTGCATATTTGTTAGGAAATGGAAAAACTTGGAAAAAATGATAGCAAGTGAAGTAAGTCAGGCCCAAAGAAACATATGTCCTATAGTTTCCCTTATTTGCGATAACTAGTATATGTCTGAGTCAAACAGAAAAGGTCAGATTAGTTGATGTTAGGGAAATGAACCCTAAGATATATATTCAAATGTTTTTTTTTTCTTTCATGCGATTGTTTTTTAACACATTTATAAGATGATTTCTCTGTTGCTTTGTATGTCCCTCGCCACTGTATAACCCCTGCTTTCACAGTATTTGATGTAGGTATAATTTGTGGAGGGGAAGGGAAAAAATAAATCGTTTAAATAGGGATACAGGTGGACCCATTTCAACAATGAGATGTAAAAGTCGTTTTGCCGAAAATGAACTTTACAAATTTGGTGGGGGGAGGATGAATGGGATGTGGGAGGAGGATGGGAAGGGATAGGAAGGTGAAACAAAGGAGGAGGCTACAATGTTTGATAAGAAATGCATTCATTATTTGCCCATGTAATTGTAACCCCTCTGTATAGTATTTTCACAATAAAAAAGATAAATCAGTCATACTGATTCTGTATTTATTGTAAATGTTGATTTTTTAATTAATTATTACCTTTAGTTTGCTATTTTTAAGACATTGTGTTAAATGATGTATAAATTGGTAACTAATTTTGGATGCTTTTGTTCTGAGTGTAATGTCTCACTCCAGTTCCTAACCCGTGAAATGATGTTGATTACAAAAAAATTCTAATAGCTACTGTTTATAATACACAAAATCTCATAAGCATGACACCATAAGCATTGGTTAACATTTGGATATCAGGGTCTCATGACTGATGAGGCCTATCTGCATGAGTATCATTGTACCTAGATTCCTCAGCCTAAATTTAGCCACTGTTTAAAAATGTTTATATCTTTGTCACCTATCAGAGATTAAGTCTGAATATAAAGCCTAAGGAAAATGATAAAGTAAGAATTTAGCTTTTCTTGACATAAAATAACATTATGCATCATAGAGTAACTCACTGGTTTAAAGTCAACCTATTTCTCCAAAACATTCTAAGTATTTCCTTGAAATGTGTATTATTCTCTTGAAAGGAATGGGGAATGTGAGAAGAGAACTAACCAAGCATTGCCTTCAAATATACATAATTTGGATGTACCGCTACAATTCGCTTTAAGCATTTCTGATAAAAAATGTTTAAATAATTGATTTTCTGGTCAGATATAATATATCCTAGTTTCATATACTAAACTACATTCAGAAAAAAAGTGGCATCTCTATAATATGTGATGCCCAATTCTTAGGTATTTCATCCTGCCTCCATTTAATGAATGTGATTGTTTAAATCCTTCATAATTTATTAATTAAAATCGATCAGTGTCCTATAATATAATTGTGTATGATTTTATCCTAGAATGATTCAAGGAGTGCCCATTCAATCAGGACAAACATCACATTCCATTGGTATTCATATGGATAGGAATGAGTTTCTTAGGCTCTCCTGCCATTTGAAGGTGGCAGGATCAGGATTCGAACTGTGGGCTCCAGCTCCCACCACTTAAACCTGAGGATAGGGAACTCACCTGTCTGTCCAAGAACATCAGCAAGACCAGTGATAAGGCAGACACAAGTGTCTCTCAGCATTCCTCCTTGAAACTTATAAGGCTGTGATAGGAGGATCATGGTCAAAGTCACCCTAGGCAGAAAAGTCATTGAGCCCCCTTTCCTACTTCAATGCCAACAAACCAGAATTCGGGCCGTATGGCTCCAGTTGTAGAGGGCTAGCCTTAAGCAAAAGCAGCTGATCGACTGTGCCCAGATCCTTAATTCAAGATCTGGGACTGGCAACAAATAGACATACAGAACAATCTGTGCAGCCATCCAGCTAAAGCAGGTCACCCTCAGCAGCCTTTATTTACATTTTATACTGAGGCCAATGCAGGAACGAGCACAAACCAGGCAGGGAAAGTGAAGATGAGGTTTCTTAGAAGTAATCAATATTCAGAAAATTAAACTTGGGAACATAAAATGGTAGCATACTTATGTAAAAACTACCATTACAAAAAATGATGAAGGGGATGGGAATGTGGATTCCTGAGAGTTATTGCCTACCATGCAAGAAGTCCTGGGTTCGATTCCTCAGTAGCACATACACAGAAAAAGCCAGAATTGGTTCTGTGGCTCAAGTAGTATAGAGCTACAGAGAGTGCCAAGGCCTTGTGTTCAACCCAAGAACTGGCAAAGAGATAGCTATGTAGATAGGTA
Organism: Dipodomys merriami; assembly: GCF_024711535.1. Classification (NCBI taxonomy): domain Eukaryota; kingdom Metazoa; phylum Chordata; class Mammalia; order Rodentia; family Heteromyidae; genus Dipodomys; species Dipodomys merriami. Next base: position 4,453,314 of record NW_027206157.1, read on the forward strand.
CGTAGGTAGGTAGGTAGATACATAGACACATAGAAACATAGATACATAGATACATAGATACATAGATACATAGATAGATACATAGAAAGATGATAGATAAATCTGGTTTTGGATGTCAGGAGGAAAGAAGGGCTTTCGTAACTGTTTTCTACCTTCAAATACAGTGTTACCCTGGAGTTCTTCCTGCTAACAAGGCTAGGGCTCAGATCCTGAGAACTTCATTTGAACCCAGGATGGGTCAATAATGTTTCTTTCCTGCTTCTATAGCTGGAGAACTCTAAGAACATTTAGAGTGCAAGTACTTATCACCAACAGAAACACAGGAAATTCTTGAACTTCTGATATTTCAGCAGTGGAAGTCCGAGTGTCATAGACTTTCCTGCCCTGGCTGGCTTCACCCTGTGATCCTGAGACCTCTGCTAGGATGACATGTGTGAAGTACTGGTGCTCTGCTAGGTTCATAACTGTAATGACATTGACAATACAAGTCAGGGATTATCACAAAGGGTTTGGTGAGCATATTAAGCCTTTCAACAATGGACCTTTCAGAACCCTGTAGGACACAATGTTGTAATGCTAGAGTCTGAAAGTGTGGGCATATGGATTTGCTACACTTGAACCTGGAGCTCTGACTCCAATTCTGGTGTACATCAGCATTCATTTCCAGAGAATGTTCTCCTAATCAGCAAATAGGAAAAGTAAGTTGATTGACCCTCACTTTTTTCCAGTTGTGTGTCTCGAACTCAAACCTGGGCACTGTCCCTGAGCCCTTCAGTTCAAGGTGAACATTCTACCACTTGAGTCATAGTGCCACATGTGGTCTTTTTGTGGTTAATTGGAGATAAGATTCTAATAGGCTTTCCTTGCCTAGGCTGTATTTGAACTGTGGTCTTCAGATCTCAGCCTCCTGAGAAGCTAGGTATCCAGTTGTGAGCCACCAGCATCTGGCCTATTGTTTCTCACAGTCCTGGGGCTTGAACTTAGGGTATGGGTACTGTCTCTGAGCTTCTTTTTCTCAAGGCTAGCGCTCTACCACTTGAACCACTCCACAGCTTCTAGGTTTTTCTGAGTATGTGACAGCAACTCTGATCTTTCCCTCACATTGCGACACGTTTACCAAGACCCTGAGTTCAAATTCCAGGCTAGGAAAGAAAACTCGCAGAAATTCCAAACCAGGGAGCTTTATTTTTTATTTAGTTAAATGATTAATTAATTATTTAATTTAATCTTTATTTTGCCAACACAGGGGTTGAACTCAGGTCGTGCAACTCTGCCTCAGCTTCGATTGCCCTAGGCTGGAGTACAACCTCTGGACCCATAGCCGATCTTGGGATCCTAGGCCCAGAGGGCTTGCATGAAGAAAAAAAAAAGTACGATACCACAAAAAGTGGCGAGCTGCATAGGGCTGGGGGTTTACATTTTTTATCTTTACATGATAACCATCCTGGTTCTGAATGACACAGCTGCAATTGGACCTGACCAGCCATTGCTGAAGGCTGGTGAGCTATCAGGGAAACCATAGGCCTACCTGTCAACATAGGCCCTGGGTTCAAATCCCGGTCCTGACACCTACCAATGGCAGGAGATCACAAGAGACTAATTCCTGTGCATAGGAATACCTATTGAAAGAGTACTTCATGCTTCAGTGTAGTCTAAAAATGGATGCAATAATCCTATCATATGGATTGATCTTAATTAATAGTTTATTGAACATGAAAAGAATAATATTCCATCAGTGACAGTATAATAAATGCCTAAGAGTTGGTAGGAACATAGTAGGTTTGATTCAATCATAGACAAACAGATCTGGTGCTCCTTTCCAATATGTATTTATTTGTATACCACAATCTGCCTATCCATGTATCACTGTTTTGGCCAAAACTGGGGCTGGATCTCAGCACTTGGGAAACCCTGACAGCTTCATTGGCTAGAGGCTGCTGTGCTCACACTCATCCATTCATGAATTGGGCCTGCTAGGCCCTGACTTGAGATCCAAGCACTGCCAAAAATATAATCTTGGAGTAAGAAGCCGAGTATGACACATGTTTTCCTTTTCTGGGAGAGTCCTGAGTGTCAGGCATGATGGATATCATATCTACAAATCTGGATGCTGTGATAGGATGTAAACAATGTAATAAATGGTAGTGGTGTCATCAGAGTCAATAAAATAATTGCTAAATAAATGAATAAAATCAGAAATAAAATGAATAACTACACCAAACACAATATGTACTGAATATCTGTAAGGAAGTATAATTCCTGTTTTTAAAATGGATATAAAGAGTATGTTTTCCCAGCCTGAAGCTTGAATTCAGACATAGGGAACAGGCCTGAATTGCTTGTCTTCAAGCATGGTCAGATTCCTTTCTCTCACAGTGCTGCATATTTACCCAGGACTTGAGTTCAAATACCAGGCCTGGCAGAAAAAATGGCACGAATTGCAAACCAGGGGGCTAATTTTTTTAATGGCGGGTTATTGTGGAAGCGATTGTCCTGCCTGACAACATAGGTTGTGAGGCCTGGAGAAGCAAAAGTTGAGGAGGTGACACCTCCACAAATTGAGCATCTCAGAGGAAGGAGACATGACCCCTTTGCAGGGATCACCACACAGCAGCTCAGTGGCAGACAGAGCTGGAACCACAGGCCTCCTGCCCCATTAGCTGCCACCAGAGCAGGCGTGGGGATGGGAAGTGGGACAGAGGGCATCTGAGAACAAAATCTGCTTCATCCATGATCTGCATGATAATGTGGACTTCCATAGTCCAGCGGATGAGCACCACCATTGATGCAGCCAGCTGTTGGCACATATCTGCACTGTCTTGGAGTCCCTCATGGCGTGTAAAGAGCAGATGTTCATCCTGGATGAACTGTGTCTGGAGAAAGCCAAGCGCGTGTGCTGGCTCTCCCAGGAGAAGATGGAGAAAAGAGAGCTGGGGGAGCTGCTGTCCCTTCTTGCAGGGGAAGGAGTGGATAAAAGGCTCCAGATGCCGGCACAGGATGAGCCCCCACCACTGCAGCTGCTTCAGATGCCTCAGGCTCTGGGGTGGGCAAAATGAGGGAGGAGCAGAAAGGTTTTGAAGAATTGCAACTTCAAGACAGCTTGGAAACTGCCATAGGCAAAGTCTGGGTTCCCGACCCTGTAGATGACTCCCCTATGGATCACATCCTGCAGCAGATGCCCCACATCCGGAGCCACCTACAGCTGGCAGGCTTGGTCAAGGAGCGTTCCCTTTCTTTCTTCTGTAGACTGATGTGGATGATGACTCTATGTGACATACTGATTATCAAAAGCCACGTCAGCCACCAGAAATAAGTGGCCAGGCAGCCTTTGCTCAGGCCTCCATCTGCCGTGTGATGGGAAGGGTAAACTGAAGGTCAGGTAGGGCAGAGGCTGCCGGGAAGTGGCCCAAATTCAAGGAACATCTAATAGCCCATTGGTGGCCAGGGAAGAGACCCACATTATGCTTATCTCAAACAATAAATTGTTTTCAAAGGAAAGAAAAGCCTCCAACAAAGATTTGTTTTTCCAGTCCTCTGGCTTGAACTCAGGGCCTGGCCACTGTCCCTGAGCTCTTTTTGGTTAAAGCTGGCAGTCTACCAGTTGAGTGTTTTCTGATAGTTCATCGAAGATAAGAGTCTCACACACTAACCTGCCCAAGCTGGCTTGGCACCATGATCCTCCAGATCGCAGCTTCCTGAGTATCTAGGATGACAGGTATGAGCCCCCAGTGCCCAGCTTGTGATGACTTTTGAAGGCATTTTGTCAAGTCTGTGAAAGGAGTCCCAAAGGGCCTGGATAGACCATGACCAAATCAAGGAGCTGGGATGGGGGAAGGCTCATCTTCTAGCCATTCTGTTCTCCAAAATTAAAGATGCCAGTTGGTGTTGTATGCATCAAATACCTAGGCCAACAGCCATCAGGCTTAGTGGGGAATAGGTAGAGAATACCCAAAGATTGCAGTGTAGAAATCTCTGATTTTGCATGCATGTGGTGTGTGTGTGTGTGTGTGTGTGTGTGTGTGTGTGTGTGTGTGTGTGTGTGTGTGTGTGTGTGTGTGTGTGTGTGTGTGTGAACTCAGGGCCTAGGTTCTATCCCTGAGTTTTCTTGGTCAAGCCTAGTACTCTGCCACTTGAGCCACAGTCCTACTTGCTTTATGATGGTTTATTGTAGGTAGGAGTCTCAAGGACTTTCCTGTCCAAGGTGGCTTGGATCAAGAGTAAACACAACTCACAGGTACAATCCCCATCTTGGGAAACTCCTGCCCCCTGCTTGCCAGACGTGGAACATGAGAGGCCGTGACATTGTCCTCTAGATTTCAGTTGGGGGAAGTGACCAGGGCCAAGCTGACTTTTGCTCACCATGGGTGCTGATGCCAGAGCAGGTCTGTTCCACCCTAGGCTAAGAGAGCGCCAGGAGTCCCGGATCCCAGGGGCACAAGGAAGGGAGAGGTCAGCTCCAGGCTGAGCTAAGAGCCTTTGCCCACAGACACCCCAACTTGGCCTTCCTGATCACCATAAGACCGGTCAAAGAACAACCCCCAAAAAACAAAATTGGAGCTGTGGGTAAAAGTGCTAGAGCTCTAGCATCGAACCAAAGAGATCAGGGACAGAGCCCCCAAGCTTTGAGTTCAAGACCCCCAGCTGACCCTCCCCCATAAAACACAGGTTGGCTAAAGTAAAGTTGTAGGATTTGTGAAGTGTTTCTGAAGAATGGTGATACTAAAGAAATCACCCTAATTTTAATGACAGCTGAAATTGTGACATACAGCTATGTGCTGAGTCCTTCACAAGGTGCTGTTTGTTGGGGCCTTCCCACATGGAGTTTTGTGCTGAGTCCTCAAAAAGGTGCTGTTTTCTGAGTCATCCCAAAGGGTGCTATGTGCTGAGTCCCTGAGAAGAGTGGGCCATGCTGGATTTTTCAAAGGGTGCTGTGTGCTGAGTCCCTTACACAACGTACTATATGCTGAGTCCTTCAAAGGGTGCAGTGTGCTAATTCACCCCAAAGGGTGCTGCTATGTGCTGAGCCTTTGAGAAGTGAGGGAGGAGGTGAATTTTTCAAGTGCTTTGTGCCAAGACCTTAAAATAGGGTGCTCTGTACTGTCCTGCAAATAGTGCTCTGGGCTGAGACCTTTGCCAGTGTGGTATGTACTGAGTCCTTCCACACTGTGGCATGTGCTGAGTCTTTCAAAATTGTGCTATCTGCTAAGTTTTTTGAAGGGTGCTATGCACTGAGTGCTTTACACAGGGTGCAATGTACTCAGTCCTTCAAAGGGGGCTGTGTGTGTCTTAACACAGGATGCTATGTATTGAGTCCCTGGGAAACAGTGCTGTGTGCTTGAGTTTTTCAAAGCATGCCATGTGCTGAGTCCTTTACACTGTGGGCTATGGATTCCCTCATTCAAAGGATGCTGTGTGGTGAGTACTCTAGACAGTATACTATATACTGAGTCATTCAAAGGGAGCTGTGTACTGAGTCCTTTACACAGGGTGCTTTGGGCTGTCTTTTGAAGTGTGCTGTGTGCTAAGTCAACTAAAAGGGTGTTATGTTCTGATTCCTTGAGAGGCAGTTATCCCCAACAAGCACACACACACACACACACACACACACACACACACACACACACACACACACACACACACACACATGGGTCACTGTACACCTGCTTGGTGTGTAGAGTGGAGGGGGGAAGGAAGAGAGTCTCCTCCCGTGGTGGGGCTGAGGGGAGATTCGATCCCCCGGGCAGGTACTGGGTTTAGGGAGGAGTGATGAGCTGATGTGAGGCTACAATTGCGTGGCCTGGAAGCCTTAGGGCCCAGTCAGGGCTGGGCTTGCAGCAGGGTTGGGGGCGGGGGCAAAGGGGAAGGGAGCATGGCAAGGGGAGGAGGGGTAGGACCCAGGGCACACTGTGTTCACAGCGGGGGGCGAGTGCACTCCGTGGGGGCAAGGAAACCCAGGAGAGGCGTGAGGGCAGAGAGAGAGAGAGAGAGAGAGAGAGAGAGAGAGAGAGAGAGAGAGAGACAGAGACAGAGACAGAGACAGAGACAGAGACAGAGACAGAGACAGAGACAGAGACAGAGACAGAGACAGAGAGAGAGAGAGCAGATCGAAGAGAGCACACACACAAAGGCAAGCAGCTTTATGGGCTGGCGACATCTCAAATCTTAGCGCAGGTCCTGGCGGGAAGCACAGAGCATGTGGAGCCTGTGCAGCAGGACATTGCCACAGGCAGCTACTCGGAGGTGTGGTTGCCATGGCAGGCCTGAGTCTGAGGTCCCTGCCCAGGGAGTATGGTGCTGGAGGTGGCTGAGGCGGGGGCAGTGTTGGCTGATGAGGAGGAGCAGAGGCCATGTGCAGCCCCCTCCATGCTTCGCAGACGCGAGCCTGCCCACTCCCTGCAGCATCGCGTTTCAAACATGGTGTTTTTGGCTCAGACCGATGGTGCCTCTTGAAGTCGCCCAGGAGAGATGGCACGCCCCTGGCTTGCTTGCAGACCCTAGTAGGTCTCAGATCCAGGTCGTTGGACTCTGGGCCTGCATGCCTCTGGAGCCTCTGCCTACAGCTTCTCCCAGTAGCACACATGAGTGGCTGCCCCATGGGCCTGCACCCTGCGAACCCTCCTGCCAAAAGGCCATCTCCTGCTGACATGGACCCACCCATCCTTCCTCCCGTCTCCTGTCCTGCTATTGTGTGCCCCACGCCCCACAGCCTATCATGTCCCTGCCACAAATGTACCCCAGGGTTGGAGAGTGGGAGTGGGTGTTGACCCCGGGATCCCACCCCCACACTAGTAACCGGTGTACCAGGAAATGGGGTAATGCAGGAATGGGTGAGGAGGGCCAGGGGTTAGCCTGGAACAGTGGGAGCCACACAGCTGCTCATCTGCACCCTTCCTCTCCCTGGTGGGAACATGGTGGCTTTAGTCAGAGGTGGGGAGCAGCACCTCCACACCTGCCTTCTTGGGTCTTATGCTTTTTGCTGGGGGTGGTGGGTGTTGGATGCAAAAGATAGGCCCTCCTTGCTGTGTGAGCCCTTGTCTTCTGTGCTCGGTCACCCTTTCACCTGAGGAGGGTCCCGGAAAAGCCCACTAGTTATGTGAGGGCACTTGGAGTCAGATAGAAGGTGAATATCTGGGAAGAACACACCCCCTCTGACACACATATACCTGACTTGTGCCCCCCACATCAGCTGTCAACAGTTCTCACAGGGTGATCACATTTCAGAGCTCTCCCAGCATCTGCTGGCTCACAGTTCATCTGCTCTCCTAGTCCTTCACAAGAATCCCCCAAGTCACCCAGAAGCATCTAGGCTGGAAGTAGGGAGTCTGTCCATGTATGTAGCCTTTAGGACCCCATGCATTTCCCAACACTGCCCCTACCTCAGATCAGAAACCTCTCTGGGACACTGTGACCACCCTGCTTGCTTTTAGTCCTGGCTCTGAGGATCCACCTATCTCAGGACACCTTCACACAGAATCCTGGCCTGGGATTTTGGTGAATGGTGAGTAAATGCTGGTTTTTCCCAAGGGAAAGTGTCTGGCCCTTGAGAAAGGGAGAGGCAGAGTGGTTCTGCGTTATTAGAGCGGTGGTCCTTTGGGTGGGAGCCACTAGTTTGACAAGGGAATCACTGTGCTCCAGCTTGTATCTTGTCCCAGAGGAGGAACCAACAAACTCAGGAGAGACACTGCTGGGTCTATTTGTGTGTTCGTCTGTGTGTGTGTGTGCGTATGCATGAGAGAGAGAGAGAGAGAGGGATGGAGGGAGAGGGAGAGACAGAGAGGGAGAGAGAGAGGGAGAGAGAGAAGCAGAGAGAGATCATCTTTCTCCTTATACCTGTCTGTACTCAGGTTGAGTGATCAGTTGGCAAATTACAGGTGCTGCATGGAGGAGTCTTCTGTCACAGGGCTGGATTTATGTGTGTGTGCCTGTGTGTGTGCCTGTGTGTGTGTGTGTGTGTGTGTGTGTGTGTGTGTGTTCGGAGAACAGGGAGAACAATGAAAACATTTAAGTCAATGTGTCTAAAAAGAGCAAAAGCATTTTATATGTATGTGTGTGGGTGTATTCTAATTTTTTCATCAATGCCAAGTATGAGTCCAGCCATAATTTTTGTTTTCTGCTTGAACATTTCATGGCTCCTTTGGAGAAATTTTCACTAGACGATCCTTTCCACCTATCTCTTCCCTATTTCCTATAGCCCACAGTAGCTGCTGGGCCTGTGTGGGTCTCCCCTAGGAGGCCTGTGTGAATTGCAGACCAGAGTGGACACCTGTCCTTCTGTCTTCAGCCAGAAGGCTCATGAGGCAAGTGTGAATGCAGCCATACTCTTCTAGCCAGACAGTCTGCTCTTGTGTGTATATTTGGAGCTAATTCAAGGGTTGGGAATGTGTCTGCCAAACATAATTAAGGAAGAAAATGCGGGGAGGGGGAGGAGGTCAGGGGCTGTGAGGCTAGCAGGGTCTGGAGAGTGGTAAACGGTGTGATATGGCACATGGTTCACCACGACCATGGAAGAGAAGGCAACCTTACCCAGGGCATTGACTGTGTCCGTGGGAATCTGGGCAGGTTGCTCTGGTGACATGGATTCCCTCCCGGGGCATTGTACCAGTGGTCAATCATCTCTGGGTTCCTGCAAACTTCAATTTGTGTCCCACCTGGGCGATTTCCAGCTGGGTAGTGGTAGGCACTTGCATTCCCCCTGTGGAGCCTGCTCGGTATCAGGCCGTGGAAGTTAGCAAGGGCTCTCTGAATGCCAGTTCCTTTTCTTTTTATTTTAATTTTTATTTTTTGTGTACATACTGTACAGAGGGGTTACCATTACATAGGCAAGATAATGAGAATATTTCTTATCAAGCATTGCAGCCTCCTCCTTTCTTTAACCTTCACATCAGTTCCCAGCCTCATCCCACCCCTCCAACCAACCCCCCGGCTCCCGCACCAAAGTTGTAAAGTTCGTTTTCGACATGACAACTTCTACTTCTCATAGTTGCAACGGGTCCACCTGTATCCTTTAACGACTTGTTTTTCTCCATCTCCTCGACAAATTGCACCGACCTCAAATATAGTGAAAGCAGGGGTTATACTGTGGGGGAGGGACACACAAAGCAACAAAAAATAAATTTATAAATGAGTTAGAAACAAAGGCACGAAAGAAAAAAAAACATTAAAATACATATCTAAGGGTTCATTTTCCTAACATCACATTATCTGACCTTTTCTGCTTGACTCATACATGTACTAGATATTGCAAATAAGGGAAACCATGGGACCTATGTTTCTTTAGGCTTTGCTTACTTCACTTAATATAATTTTTTCCAAGCCTTTCCATTTCATAACAAATGGGGAAATGTCATTCTTCCTGATGGATATATAGAATTCCATTGTGTATATATACCATATTTTCTTGATCCATTCATCTACTGAGGGGCATCTAGGTTGGTTCCATATCTTAGCTATGGTAAATATGCTACAATAAACATAGTTGTGTTGGTAGCTTTAGTGTGGTCTTGTTTGTAAACATTTGGGTAAATGCCCAAAAGTGGGATTGCTGGGTCATAGGGGAGCTTTTGTGAAGTCTTTTGAGGAACGCCCATACTGCTTTCCAAAGTAGTTGAACAAGTTTACATTCCCACCAACAATGCAGTAAGGTGCCCTTCTGTCCACATCCCCTCCAGCATTTGTTGTTGTTACAGTTCTTGATTTTTGCCATTCTAACTGGTGTGAGGTGATATCTCAATGTTGTTTTGATTTGCATTTCTTTTATGGCGAGGGAGGTTGAGCATTTCTTCCTGTGTCTATTGGCTATCCTTCTTTCTTCTTCAGAGAAGATTCTCTTAAAGTCTTTAGCCCACTTATATATTGAGCAGTTGTTTCTTTGAGGATTTGTTGTTGGGGGATTTAATTTTTTGAGTTCCAAGTATATTATAGAAATGAGACCCTTGTCCGTTGTGTAGATAGTGAAGATCTTCTCCCTATCTGTGGGATTTCTATTGATCTTGTTAGCTATGTCCTTTGCCTTGCAGAAGCTCTGCAACTTCATGCAATCCCATTTGTCTGAAATTTCTTTCATTTGTTCTGTTTCCGGGTCTCTATTAAGAAAATTTTGGCCTGAGCCAAGGAGACCTAGGGTTTCTTCTATTCCATCCTGTAATGTTTTCAGAGTGTCTGCTTTGACTCCGAGGTCTTTGATCCACTTGGAGTTGATTCTGGTGCAGGGTGATATATAAAGATCTAGCTTTAGTTTTCTACATGTAGTTAACCAATTTTGCAAGCACCATTTACTGAAGAGGCTGTCATTCTTCCATTCTATTATTTTAGCTCCCTTATCGAAGATTAGTTGGCTATAGGTCTGTAGGTTCATTTCTAGGTTTTCAATTCTATTCCATTGCTCCTGAGGTCTGTTCTCATGCCAGTACCAAGCTGTTTTGATTATTATGGCTTTATAGTAGAATTTGAAATTTGGTATTGATATTACACCAGCGGTGTTCTTTGCGTTGAGGAGCATTTTTGCTATTCTGGGTCGTTTATTTTTCCAAATGAATTTTTGGATTGCCCCTTCTATTTCCTTTAAGAATGAGGTTGGAATTTTGATAGGTATTGCATTTAATTTGTAGATAGCCTTGGGAAGTATTGCCATTTTCACGATGTTAATCTTTCCAATCCAGGAGCATGGGAGATTTTGCCATTTTCTAAGTTCTGTGTTGATTTCCTTTTTCAAGATTGTAAAGTTTTCATCATAGAGGTCCTTCACTTCTTTGGTTAAGTTAATTCCTTGGTATTTTATTTTTTGAGGGGCTATTACAAATGGAGTTACTTTCCTAATTTCAGCCACACTTTTCTCATTGTCGGCCTACAGAAAAGCCATTGGTTTTGGGGGGTTAATTTTATACCCTGCTACTTTGCCAAAGTTTTGAATCAGGTTGAGTAATTTTGGAGTGGTGTCTATGGGGTTCTTTAAATACAAGATCATGTCATCTGCAAAAAAGGGTGAGTTTTATTTCTTCTTTCCCTCTTTAGATCTCCTTTATGTTTGCATCTTGTCTTATTGCTGTAGGCAGTCATTCTAATACTAAATTGAAGAGAATTGGAAAGAGTGGACATCCTTGTCCTGTTTCTGAGTTAAAAGGAAATGGCTTTAGTTTTTCACCATTAAGTATAATGCTGGCTGTAGGTTTGTCTTATACAGCCTTTATTGTATTGAGGAATGTTCCATGGATTCCTAATTTTTCCAATACTTTCATCATAAAGGGGTTTTGGATCTTGTGGAATGCATTTTCTTTATCTATTGAGATAAGCATGTGGTTCTTATCCTTGCTCCTGTTGATATGTTGAATAATATTAATTGATTTGTGTATATTGAACCAGCTGTGCATCCCTGAAATGAATCCTGTTTGATCGTGGTGTATGAGTTTTTGGATGAAATGTTGGAGTCGATTGGCCAAAATTTTGTTGAGAAATTTTGCATCAATATTAATCAAAGAAATGGGTCTATAGTTCTCTTTCTTTGATGAGTCCGTGCCTGGTTTTTTGATGAGGGTTATGATAGCTTCATAGAATGTGTGTGGTAGTGAACTTTCTCTTTCAATTTTATTGAAGTGTTGGAGTAGTATTGGTGTGAGCTCTATTTGAAGGCCTTATAGAATTCCGCTATAAAACCATCTGTTCCTGAACTTTTCTTAGCTGTTAGGTCTTTTATTGCTGTTTCTATTTGAATGCTTGTTATTGGCCTGTTAAGATGGTTTAACTCATCTTCGTTTAGTTTTGGCATGTCAATATTTGCTAGGAAAATGTCCATTTCTGTCAAGTTCTCAAACTTATTAGCGTAAAGTTTTGAGAAGTATTCCCTTAAAATGTTCTGAATCTTGGTTGTTTTCATGGTGATGTTTCCATTCTCATCTATGAGTTTATTAATTTGGGTGTGTTCTCTTCTTTTTCTGATAAGATTTGCTAAGGGTCTGTTAATTTTGTTAATTTTTTCGAAGAACCAACTCTTTGTTTTGTTGATTCTTTCTGTAGTTTTTGTGGATTCTAATTCATTTAATTCTGATTTAATTTTGATTATTTCTTTCCATCTACTGGATTGGGGTTTATCTTGCTGCTCTTTTTTAAGGAGTTTCAGATGTGTCATTAAATTGTTGGTTTCATATCTCTCCAATTTGTTGATGTAGGAGCTCAGAGCTATAAACTTGCCTCTGAGTACTTCCTTTGCTATGTCCCAGAGGAGCTGGTAATTTGTGTGCTCATTTTTGTTGAATAGCATGAACATTTGAATTTCCTTTCTAATCTCTTCCATGACCCACTCCTGATTCAGCAGTGTGTTGTTCAGCCTCCATTTGTTACCAGACTTTCTTTGGTGGCTTTTGGTGTTGAGTTCTAATTTTATTCCCTTGTGGTCAGAGAGAATGCTAGGTATACCTTCAATGTTTCTGAATTTGGACAAGTTTGCTTTGTGGCCTAAAATGTGGTCTATTTTAGAAAATGTTCCATGTGATGCTGAGAAAAATGTGTATTATGATGTTGGTGGGTGAAATATTCGGTAGATGTCTGTTAAATCTAGTTGATCTTTGCAGGTGTTTAGATCGGCTTTTTCTCAGTTGAGTTTTTGCCAAGTTGATCTATCTAGTGGGGGAGAGTGGTGTGTTAAAATCCCCAACAATTAATGTCTTTGGATCTATGTGGGATTTGAGGGAAAGTAGTGTTTCTTGGATAAATTTGGGTGCTCCATTGTTTGGCGAATAGATATTTAGAATTGTAATATTCTCCTGAAGGACAGATCCTTTATTCAGTATGTAGCGACCTTCTTTATCTCTTCTCACGAATTTTAATTTGAAGTCTATTTTATCTGATATTAGGATTGCAACTCCTGTCTGTTTGTGGGGGCCGTTTGCTTGGTAGATTTTTCTCCAGCATTTAACATTGAAATTCTTTTTGTTTTTATGGGCAAGATGTGACTCCTGAAAGCAGCAGATAGAAGGATCTTGTTTTTAATCAAACTAGACAGTCTATGACGCTTAATTGGAGAGTTAAGTCCGTTAATGTTAAGATATAAGACTGTGAGGTATTTGGGAGTTCCTGCCATGTTATCCACCTTCTTGGGCGTTGCAAAAACTGGCTTCTTCCTATGGTTCTTGGATTCAGAATTCCTTTGTGGTCTCCCTGACTTCCTTCAGCTCTTTGTTAATGGGTTCCATGAATGTCTTTAGTGATCTTTGTGTATTCTCTTCTTGCTCTCTCAATTCCTTTATTACTCTTTGATTAGCTTCCTCCTGTTCATACCATTCTTATAGTTCTCTTTGAGTGTTGTCAGACTGTTCACTCCATTCCTGCCTTTCTCTTTGAGTATTCTCAAGGTGCTAACGCAAATCCTGTATCAGTTTTTGAGTAGGTTCCTCTCGCTCATGTTATTCCTGTATAAACCTTTGGATTGCCTCCTCTCTGTAGCACGCTCATACAGAAATCTTTTGTGGGTTTTCAATCTTTTCCTGAATTGACGTATTGTTTTTCTCCTCTCTCCCTATCACGCTCATACAGAGTTCTTCGTATGTTTTCAATGTTTTCATTTATCATGTTTGTCAGCAGTGTTTGTAGAGCTATTTGGGAACTCTCCTCTGGATTATTCATTATCTGTTCTGTCCCCTGATTATCATGAGTGGGAGTGGAGATACCCGTACTTGCCATTTTTCTTGTGGTTTTCCAGCTTACTCTGCCCATTTGGGATGAAAATAACACCAGTTTTGTGCTAGAACACTAACTTAAGGCAAGCATCAACCAAAGGATGAATTTGCACAATCAATAGTCTGCAGATACAATCTAGTTCAACAGGTACCTCTATTCAACATCAAACAACTGTATATTAATGGGCTATGAACCGCAAAGAAGAATTTGGTAAACCAGAAATTATTAGGTTTAGGGAGAATTGTGGGTAAAAAATAGGAATAGTGTTATGTGGGAAGGTACAAGGAGAGTTAACTAAGTCCTAGTCTCAAAGCAGGAAATTGGTTGGATAGGATGAAAGTAGAGAGAGAGAAAACAAGAAGAAAGGGAAAAGAATAAAACAGAGACCAGAAAAAATAGAAAAATAAAAGTTAATAATATGCAGAATTGAGAACCAATTATTCAAAGAGCATGAATATAATGAGAGAAAGGGAGGGATATAAAGGAGATGTGAAAAACTTAAAAATAAAAATACTTAAAATATTATATAGGTATAAAGAGGTAGTACTGCTATTAAGGAATTTAAGTCTAAGAGGTTTTGAATTGAGTAATAAATTTTTGGATTAAGTGTGTACACAATGGGGGATAGGGTCTAAGAGTCAACTACGGGTTTATGTGAGGATGTGCAGAACAACAATAAAGTCCCATAAAGAAGAACAAAAGAGAGAAAAAGGTGAGAATGATAAGGAAGAAAGAAAAAAAGACCAGAAGTTCAGTCGAGCTAAGCAAAAAACAAAAAGAAAAAAAAATTTGTAAAAACAGAGAAAAAAGAAAGAAAAACGCACACACACATGTATCAGTAAAATAAAGATTATAAGGGGAAAAATGTTTCTAGAAAACAATTTTTTTCAAAAAAGGTAAAAATTAAAAAAAATTTTAGAAAAGAAAAACAATTTTTGTAAAAGGTATAAAAAAGAAGAAGAAAAAAAAAGTTCTTTGATTTTTTTGGGAGGGTTGTGAAAAATCCTGTATCTCCCTTGTGTCTGTAATCAGCCTCTGGTTGCAGTCTCTAGTCTGCTTGTGGTGCTGCGGCTCGGTTGGTTTCTTAAGTCAGTTTGTTTGGACAGGCAGAAAAATGCTCTGCTTTACCCAGGATTTTGCTATCCTCCTCCCAGGTTTGTTCAATGGGAGGGGGTCTGCTTTCATTATCACAAAAGAGGGAGATGGCTTTTTCCTCAAGTTTGGAGATGCTGTGATGAGGCTTGGTTCTGGCCTTTCAGCAAACAGTAGCTTTTCCCGGGGGCTAGTTTGTGAGAAACTCACAGAGCCCAGCCTGGAGCCACTCTCAGAGTTTCTGTTTACTGATATCGAGGCTGCTAAAGGTAGGTGGAGCCTCTGGCTCTGATTACCCAGTGAAGAAAGCCACTCCTAGGGTGGCAACCGAACTGGGTGACTTTTCCCTGGGTGGAGCTGAGTCTGGCAGTTCACGCCGTTAAGTTCTTGTGACCTGCTAAATGACTCCTTTTATTCCAAGGCCTGAGTTGCAGCTAGCAGCTCCAAATTGGTATCCAAGATGGAGATCTCCTGTACTGGGGGGGGGAGGGGTGGCCTTCCCTCCTCTGCTCTCGGCCAAGAAGTGAAGACGTCAGGCTTCTACTCACACAGAGTCGTGTTTCTTGGGTCGTGTCTGGTCTGCGAACTACAGGATGAAGATGGCTGCTCCTTATCGTTTCTTGCTGGTGTTGAGTGGAATCCGCTCGCCGGCCACATCTGGCTCTTTCATCCCGGACTGTCTCTCTTTCAGGTATGGCGGTAGGGCCACCGCCACAGCGGAAGCAGTGGCCACTGCTGGCAAGAGCTCAGATCTGTCTCCTTGCCTGGATTTTCCCTCTCTGGCCTAACTCTCTGTCCTGTGAAGGCACACTTGGTGTGATTCTCTGGCTTAGGACTGTTCACTGGTACTCTAAAACTGCTTTCTATGCGAGAGCTTGTTGAGCCTCGAGCTTCTCCTCTGCCATCTTCCAGGAACTCCTTTGAATGCCAGTTTCTGTTACCTGCTGTTGCTGTAGGCTGTCTAGAAGGAAAAGGGGAGAGCTGACTTTGGAACCCTTTGATTGGGACAAATTAAATACCATGTTCTCCAGGGTTTTATCTTGAAGCTGGCAATTTCCACTAACACCTGGGATTATGGGTCAAATTAGACGGACCATTTCAGCCACCAACAATGACGTTCAATGCACCACAGGCAGAGTTCCCTAGCCAGATGGTCTCCTGCTATGAACATCATGCCTTGACTGCCTTTCTCTGGCAGCTTTTGATTCTATTCTTGCTCTCTCTAGGGTGACCACCACAGTTGAGGACATCGGGGGGAGCAGAGATTGTGATCTCACCATCCCCAGCCTGCCAACTGTGACCAGAGATGATTCCCAGCATCTGCACTGGACTCTTCGAGATTCAGAAACCCGGGATCCTTTCTCTGCAACAAGAATCTTGAGGGCTGGATATGATAGAACATCCTGGCTAGCCACAGGGGGAGAAGAGGAGGCCTCTTCAACCAGGCCTTCAGCTCAAGGCAACCTCGTTCACACCTGTGTGGGGTATTGAGTGCCACAGAGATGGTCAGCCGCTGGACAGAGATCTTTGAGAAGATAGGCATCCCAGAGGCCCCGGAATCCAGCAAGTACATCATGGCTCAATTCCTCGGAGCCAAAACAGTTAAGTGCAGTGGCACCAGGAGGGTGGGAAGAGGGAGGACAGAGAACTGTGGGAGAGCTAAATCAGGCTTCCCCCCCAGGATGCTTACCTGTATCAGATGGGACTTTTCTGTAGTATTGTCGTAGGAAGATGCTCATTTGTTTATCCAAAAAACAGTTACAGTGTGATCCAGGCTCCGGGGGGTCCATAGACAATGAAAGTTCCAGTGCTGGTTCCACAGTACATGAAGAAACCTTGGTTTGAGCTGGATGCTGATGCTTCATACCTGTCATCCTAGCTACTAAGAGGCTGAGATGGGAGGATAGAGGCTTAAGCCTGGGGCAGGAAAGCCTGTAAGACTGTTATGTCCAACTAACTAACAAAATGAAAACAGCAGAAGTGGATGTGTGGCTGAAGCTGTAGTCTGTTGGACTTGAGTAAAAAGGCTCAGGCACATCACCCAGGTTCTGAGTTCAAGGCCCAGGAGTGAGAGAAAGAAAGGAAAGAGAGAGAGGAGGGAATTACAGAGAGAGAAAAGGAATAAAGGAAGGAAGATGGAAGAACATGCAAGCCTTGGTTTGGAGTACCTGGATCAAGGAGCCAACCATTCACATCTCTTTGGGGAAAGTTTCAGAGCATAAAGGCAGTATGTAGGAACAAGCCACAGACCCCTCAGCAACTTCATGACATCCAGAAGCCTGATGGTCACTGACTGCAGAGAGAAGCAGCCTCGAGTAGACCCTTGGGCTCAGGGTGGGTCATCAGGTTTCAATCATCTCCGGCCCCAAGGAGTTTATTTTCTGGTCAGATAAGAAGGAAATGTCTAAGGGCTAGGGAGGTGTTGAGGTGATGGAGTGTCAAGAGGGGGGAGCAAGGGATAAAAAGGAAGATGAAGAGGGAGGATGATCCCTGTTCAGGTGTGTCAGGACCTCGCCTGTCAACCTAGACCATCACTGATAGAGCTTTTAACCCAGCCACATTGCAATTAAATGTCCTGGTGCTCGTTGACCACCTGGCTATCATCCACCGCAGGATGTCTGTGCAGTACGACTTTGGGGACTGGGATTTCCACGCTCAATCTGAAGGTCAGATCCCTGGTGTTCATTTCTTGACCACAGAAAGAGCTAAGCATGCCTCTGGCACAGGACAGACAGGGAATGAGGGCGGGAGTCGGGTTCAGTGGTGCCCCAAGTCTTCCTCGAGTGGGCGTTAGGACCCTGTGATTGCCATTCTCAGATGCAGAGGTGGGTGTCTATGCTGGCTCAGCCTTTAGTCTAGATGGCATATCTGGGACTCAGAGAGGGCCAACTGAAGGTGGGGAAAGGTTGGGTAGAGGCTGGTGGGAAAACTAGAGGCACTAGGCTCTGAGCATTGTTGTTTCTTTGAGGATACTCACCACCTAGGAATATTCCTGGGATGGATAAGCCCTTTGCTCCGTTCCAAGAGAGGGACCCTTGGCCCAGAAATCCTTTCGTTCCCACATCTTGTGGTTGGATAACTAGAAATCACCTCACTGCTCAGTATTGAGGCAGTACAGTGAGAGATCCTAAGTCTTTGATAAGGTCAGGGGATCCTCAGTATGAGATGGTACTTGAATGTCCTAACTAGGTGCATGGTCAGTCCCATCTAAGACTGTCATGATGTAGGACATAGAATCTAAAGAATCAGAGCATGATGGGGCCTGTTCTGGGGTCTTGAGTATTATGCGTTAACTTCGAGCTCCCATGTTCCCAACTGCTTCTCTTTCTTGGGTGGGTAGAAAAAGCATGAATGGACCGCAGCCGGGGGCCATACCTGAGCGCTCACACAGAGAGTCCGGGACGAAGGAGCCAGACGCAGTGGACGAGCGGATTCTACTCAACACCAGCAAGAACCAACAAAGAGCAGACATCTTCATCCTGCAGCTTGCAGACCAGAGACGACCCAGGATCCAAGACTCGGCGTGAGTAGAAGCCCGACATCCTCACTCCTTCTCAGGGAGCAGAGGAGGGAAGGCCACCCCTCCCCCCCCAGCACCGGTGATCTCCATCTTGGATACCGACAAAGCTCGGAGGAGCTGCCAGCTCCAACCCAGGCCTTGGAATAAAACGAGTCATTTAGCAGGTCACAAGAACTTAATGGCAAAGTGACCTGCCAGACTCGGCTCCATCCAGGGAAAAGTCACCCAGCTCAGGCGCCAGCCATTGGAGTGGCTTCCCTCACTGGGTAACCAGAACCAGAGGCTGCCCCTCCCTCTAGCAGCCTCAAAAATCAATTGAAAAATAGAATCCCTGAGAACGGCTCCAGGCTGGGCTCTAGGAGATTTTTTTTTGCACAAAACAGCCGCAGGAAAAAGCTACTGATTGTTGAAAGGCCTCAACTCTACCCAGAACCTAGCCTCACCACTGCATCCCCCTCTTTTGTGATTCTCAAAGCAGATCACCCTCCTAGAAAACTAACCTGGGAGGGGGATCTCAAAATCTTGGGTAAAGCAGAGCATTTTTCTGCCTCTTCCAACAAACCGACTTAAGAAACCAATCAAGCCACAGGACCTCAAGCTGACCAGAGACTCCAACAAAAGGCTGGTTACAGACAAAAGGGAGATACAGGATTCTTCCCACCCCTACCCCCCCCCCAAAAAAAATCAAAGGACATTTTTTTCTTTTTTTTTCTTTTTTTTCTTCTTCTATTCTTTTTCTTGTTTGTTTTTTGTTTTTTATTACCCTATATATCTATAAATATTTTTTTCTCTTTTAAAACTTTTATTAATCTTTAATTTTTGCCTCTTCTGAAAAAATAATTGATTTCCAGTAACTTTTTTTTTCTCCTCTTATAATTTTTATTTTAGGAATATGTGAATGAGCGTTTTCCTTTCTTTTCTTATATTCTTTCTCGTTTTCTTTCTTTCATAATTATCTTTTTGTTTTTTGTCTAGCTCTACTGAACTTCTGATCTTTTCTTCTCCCTTTCCCATCCTTAAAGTTTTTCACATCTCCTCTATGTCCCTCCCTTTCTAACAACATATTCACATTCCTCTCTAAATAGATGGTGTTTTAATCTCTACAATAAAATTAATTTTTATGTTTCTATTTTTTTTCTGGTCTCTTTTCATTCCCCTATCCCTCTCTTGTTTTTCTCTCTCTCTCTACTTGCATCCTACCCAACCCATTTCCTGCATCGTGATTAGGACATAGTTAACTCTCCCTGTGCCTCCCCACACCAATCTATTCCTATTTTTTACCCACATCTCTCCCTAATTCTAATAATTTCTGGTTTTCCAAATTCTTTTCTGCGGTTCGAAATCCTTTAAAATATAGTTGTTTGATGTTGAATAGATGTATCTGTTGAACTAGATTGTATCTGTAGACTATTGACTGTACAAATGCAAACTTTGGTTGATGGTTGCCTTAAGATAGTGTTCTAGAACAAAACTGGTGCTATCTTCATCTCAAATGGGCAGAGTAAGCCGGAAAAACACAAGAAAAATGGCAAATTCGGGTATCTCAATTCCCAATCTTGATAATCAGGGGTCAAATCAGATAATGAACAATCCAGAGGAGAGTTCCCAAATAGCTCTACAAACACTGGTGGCAAACATGATAAATGAGAATTTTGACAACTTACAAAGGACTCTGTATGAGCGTGATAGGGAGAGAGAGGAAGCATCCCAGAAGTTTATACAGGAATATCATAAACGTGAGGAAGCTACTCAAAAACTAATACAGGACATGCGTGAACAACTTGACAATACTCAAAGAGAAAGGGAGGAATGGCGTGAGCAGGCTGAGAACACTCAAAGAGAACTGCAGGAATCCTACGAACGTGAAGAAGCTAAACAAAGAGTAATACAGGAATTGAGAGACCAGGTAGAGAACACACAAAGATCACTAAAGGCATCCATAGAATCCATTAACAAAGAGCTGAAGGAAGTCAGGGAGACCACAAAGGGAATGCTGAATGGAACCCAACAGAAGGAATGGGAGTCCAAAGAAACCATATCCAATCAACTAAGTGATTTGAGGACAAACACTGAACACCAAATTAAGGAAGTAAAGAGATTCATACAAGACCTAAAACAGAGCTTCAACAAAGAACTTGAAGCCGTCAAAGCTGACCAATTAGAAGGAAAAGAGATTAAAAACAAAGTAGAGAGTCTTGACAGCAGGTTAGACCATGCAGAAGATCGAATCTCAGGGATTGAAGACAGCCTAGATATTATAGAGAAAAAAACATACAACTATCCAAGACAAGTCCAAGAAATATGATAGATCTATCCACCACCTGGAAGACACCATCAGAAGGCCTAACTTAAGGATAATGGGTCTAGAGGAGCACCTAGAAACAGCAGTTAATGGTCTAGAAAATTTGTTTAACAGGATCCTAGCAGAGAACTTCCCAAACATGCAAAAAGATAGGCCTATTCAGATACAAGAAGCCTTTAGAACCCCAAATAGACCAGACCAGAATAGGACATCCCACCGTCACATTATAATCCACACAGTATCAACTCAGAACAAGGAAAAGACCCTTAAAGCTGTCAGGGAGAAAAGGGTAATCACCTATAAAGGGAAACCAATTAGAATCACCTCAGATTTCTCAGCAGAGACAATCAAAGCAAGAAGAGCCTGGAATGATCTATGCCATGCCTTAAAAACAAACAACTATCAACCAAGAATACTGTACCCAGCTAAACTCTCCTTCATAACTGAAGGCCAAATAAAAACCTTCCATAGCAAAGAAAAATTGAAACAATATATCTCCACCAAACCAGCCCTACAAAAGATTCTTAAACATGTCCTACACATAGAAAACCAACAAGACCACAATAAAGGCCAACAAACTGCACCCAAACTGAGAATCCAAGAACCATAGGAAGAACCCAGTTTTCGCAGCCCCCAAGAAGGTAGATAACATGGCAGGAACTCCCAAATACCTCTCAGTCCTATCTCTTAACGTTAACGGACTGAACTCTCCAATTAAGCGACATAGACTGTCTAGTTGGATTAAAAAACAAGACCCTTCTATCTGCTGCCTGTAGGAGTCACATCTTGCCCGTAAAAACAAACACAGTTTCAATGTTAAAGGCTGGAACAAAATCTAACAAGCAAAGGACCCTCATAAACAGGCGGGAGTTGCAAACCTAATATCAGATAAAATAGACTTCAAATTAAAAATCGTGAGAAGAGACAAAGAAGATCGCTACATACTAATTAAAGGATCTCTCCTTCAGGAGGATATTACAATTCTAAATATCTATTCGCGAAACAATGGAGCACCCAAATTTATCACAGAAACACTACTTTCCCTCAAATCCCATATAGATCCAAAGACATTAATTGTTGGAGATTTTAACACACCACTCTCCCCACTACACAGATCAACTCGGCAAAATCTCAACAGAGAAACCGCAGATCTAAACAGCTACATAGATCAACTAGACTTAACAGACTATTACCGAACATTTCACCCAGCAACATCAGAATACACGTTCTTCTCAGCAGCACATGGAACGTTTTCTAAAATAGACCACATACTAGGCCACAAAGAAAACTTGTCTAAATTCAGAAACATTGAAATTATACCCTGCATTCTCTCTGACCACAAGGGAATAAAATTATAACTCAACACCAAAAGCCACCAAAGAAATTCCGGTATCACATGGAGGCTAAACAACACACTGCTGAATCAAGAGTGGGCCATGGAAGAGATTAGAAAGGAAATTCAAATGTTCATGCTATTCAACAAAAATGAACACACAAATTACCAATTCCTCTGGGACACAGCAAATGCAGTACTCAGAGGCAAGTTTATAGCTCTGAGCTCCTACATCAACAAATTGGAGAGATATGAAACTAGCAATTTAATGACACATCTAAACCTCCTTGAAAAAGAGCAGCAAGATAAACCCCAATCCATTAGACGGAAAGAAATAATGAAAATTAAATCAGAATAAAATGAATTAGAATCCAAAAAAACTATAGAAAGAATCAACAAAACAAAGAGTTGGTTCTTCGAAAAACTTAACAAAATTGACAGACCCTTAGCAAATCTTATCAGAAAAAGAAGAGAACACACCCAAATTAATAAACTCATAGATGAGAATGGAAACATCACCACGGAAACAACCAAGATTCAGAACATGATAAGGGAATACTTCTCAAAACTTTATGCTAATAAGTTCGACAACTTGACAGAAATGGACATTTTCCTAGCAAATATTGACATGCCAAAACTAAACCAAGATGAGTTAAACTATCTTAACTGGCCCATATCAAGCATTGAAATAGAAACAGCAATAAGAGACCTCCCAGCTAAGAAAAGTCCAGGACCAGATGGTTTTACAGCGGAATTTTACAAGGCCTTCAAAGGAGAGCTCACACCAATTCTCCTCCAACTCTTCAATGAAATTGAAAGAGAAAGCTCACTACCTATCACATTCTATGAAGCCATCATAACCCTCATCCCAAAACCAGGCAGGGACTCATCAAAGAAAGAGAACTATAGACCCATTTCTTTGATGAACATTGATGAAAAACTTCTCACCAAAATTTTGTCCAATCGACTTCAACAATTCATCCAAAAAATCATACACCACGATCAAACAAGATTTATTTCAAGGATGCCAAGCTGGTTTAATATACGCAAATCAATTAATATTATTCATCACATCAACAGGAGCAAGAACAAGAACCACATGGTTATCTCAATAGACGCAGAAAAAGCATTCGACAAGATCCAACACCCCTTTATGATGAAGGTTTTGGAAAAATTAGGAATCCATGGAACATTCCTCAATACAATAAAGGCTGTATATGACAAACCTACAGCCAGCATTATACTCAATGGTGAAAAACTAAAGCCATTTCCTCTTAACTCAGGAACAAGACAAGGATGTCCACTCTCTCCACTTCTCTTCAATCTAGTATTAGAATGCCTAGCTACAGCAATAAGACAAGATGCAGACATAAAGGGGATCCAAATAGGGAAAGAAGAAATAAAACTCTCCCTCTTTGCAGATGACATGATCTTGTATTTAAAGAATCCCATAAACTCCACTCCCAAATTACTCAAGCTGATTCAAAACTTTGGCAAAGTAGCAGGTTATAAAATTGACCCCCAAAAATCAATGGCTTTTCTTTATGCCAACAATGAGAAAAGTGTGGCTGAAATTAGGAAAGCAACTCCATTTGTAATAATACCACAAAAAATAAAATACCTAGGAATTAACTTAACTAAAGAAGTGAAGGACCTCTGTGATGAAAACTTTACAATCTTGAAAAAGGAAATCAACACAGAACTTAAAAAATGGCAAAACCTCCCATGCTCCTGGATTGGCAAGATTAACATCGTGAAAATGGCAATACTTCCCAAGGCTATCTACAAATTCAACGCAACACCTATCAAAATTCCACCCTCATTCTTCAAGGAAATAGAAGAGGCAATCCAAAAATTCATATGGAACAATAAAAGACCCCGAATAGCAAAAACACTTCTCAACGGAAAGAACACTGCTAGAGGAATATCAATACCAAATTTCAAACTCTACTCTAAAGCCCTAGTAATCAAAACAGCTTGGTATTGGCATAAGAACAGACCTCAGGACCAATGGAATAGAATTGAAAACCCAGAAATGAACCTACAGACCTATAGCCATCTAATCTTTGATAAGGAAGCTAAAACAATAGAATGGAAGAAAGACAGCCTCTTCAGTAAATGGTGCTGGCAAAATTGGTTATCTACATGTAGAAAACTAAAGCTAGATCCTTATATATCACCCTGCACCAGAATCAACTCCAAATGGATCAAAGACCTTGAACTCAAAGCAGATACTCTGAAAACATTACAGGATGGAATAGGAGAAACCCTAGGTCTCCTTGGCACAGGCCGAAATTTTCTGAATAGAGACCCGGAAACACAACAAATCAAAGAAAGGTTGGACAAATGGGATTGCATAAGGTTGCAGAGCTTATGCAGGGCAAATGACATAGCTAGCAAAATCAATGGAAAGCCCACCGATTGGGAGAAGATCTTTACTAGCCATACAACGGACAAGGGTCTCATATCTAAAATATACTTGGAACCCAAAAAATTAAACCCCCCAACAACAAATCCTCAAAGAAACAACTGCCCAATAAATAAGTGGGCGAAAGACTTAAAGAGAACCTTCTCTGAAGAAGAAAGAAGGATAGCCAATAGACACATGAAGAAATGTTCAACATCTCTAGCCATAAAAGAAATGCAAATCAAAACAACATTGAGATATCACCTCACTCCAGTTAGAACAGCAAAAATCAAGAACTCTAACAACAACAGATGCTGGAGGGGATGTGGACAGAAAGGAACCTTACTTCATTGTTGGTGGGAATGTAAACTTGTTCAACCACTTTGGAAAGTAGTATGGAGATTCCTCAAAAGACTTCACATAGATCTCCCCTATGATCCAGCGATCGCACTTTTGGGCATTTACCCAAATGTATAACAAACAAGACCACACTAAAGCTACCAGCACAACTATGTTTATTGCAGCATTATTTACCATAGCTAAGATATGGAACCAACCCAGATGCCCCTCAGTAGATGAATGGATCAAGAAAATGTGGTATATGTACACAATGGAATTCTATGCCTCCATCAGAAAGAATGATATTTCCCCATTTGTTAGGAAATGGAAAGGCTTGGAAAAATTTATATTAAGTGAAGTAATCCAGGCCCAAAGAAACATAGGTCCCATGGTTTCCCTTATTTGCAATATCTAGTATAGGTATGAGTCAAGCGGAAAAGGTCAGATAATGTGATGTTAGGAAAACGAACCCTTAAATATGTATTTTAATGTTTTCGTTTCTTTCATGCATGTGTTTCTAACACATTTATAAGATTATTTCTTTGTTGCTTTGTATGTCCCTCCCCCACAGTGTAACCCTTGCTTTCACTTTATTTGATGTCAGTATAACATGTGGATAAGATGGGTACAAACAAGTCGTTTAAGGATTCAGGTGGACCTGTTGCAACAAGGAGAATTACAAAATGTCATGTCAAAGCAAGCTTTACAATGTCGGTGTGTGGGGGGGAGGGGGGTATGATTTGGTGGGGGCGAGGGGGGAGGCTGGGAAGGGAGGTGAACGGTAAACAAAGGAGGATGCTGTAATGCTTGGTAAGAAATGTATGCATTATCCTGCCAATGTAATTGTAACCCCTCTGTACAGTATGTTCTCAAATAAAATAAAATAAAATTTAAATAATAAAAAAAGAAAAAGCATGAATCTAGGAACTGGGTCCTATCCCTTGGCTTTGATGCTGAAAGCTAGCACACTACCATTTAAGCCACAGCTCCACTTCCAACTTTTTTGGGGTGTTTAATTGGAGATAAAGTGTTCTCATGTACTTTGCTGCCAAGGGTGGCATGTAACTACAGTCCTCAGATCTCAGTCTCTTGAGGGGATAGGATGACAACATGGAAAATATCTTTCACTGGATGCCAGTAGCTCATGGCTGTCATCCTAGGTACTCAGGAGCTGAGATCTGAGGACCATATGTCAAAGCCAGCCGGGTCTGGAAAGACCCTGAGACTCTTGTCATCAAGGAACTGACAGAAAACAGGAAGTGGTGCTGTGGCTCTAGTAGTTGAGTGCTTGCTTTGAGCTGAAGAGATCAGGAACAGCACCCAGGCCCAGAGTTCAAGCCCAACAACAGAAAAAATGGAAGAAAGTAAGACATCTTTGCCTGCAAAGGGTGTGGGAGGTGGGGGCAGGTAGTCGGATGCTGTGGTTGGGACACTGGGTGCTGGCATCACTGTACAGACATTTCTATGAACTCCCCAATTTTGCCCCAGTTTGAAGCCACAGCTTCAGGAGGACGTGGCCTGTAGCAGGCAGGGATTGGGTGAATGGGTGCAGGGGTGGGATTGTTGTGTCTGTATTCTCTCCATTGAAGGATGGATTTGGTTGTTCGGTGTCAGAGTCTGAAGTGAAGTTTTGCAAGAAGTTTGTGGCCTGAAGAATTGGGATTCCTCTGGGTATATAAAGGTGGCTGAACCCGCGCGCCGCCGGTGCTCACAACTGTCATCCTAGCTACTCATAAAGCTGTAAAGACCATGGTTCAAAGCCAGCTTGGGCAGGAAAGTCTGTGAGATTCGATGGCCAATGGACCACCAGAGAACAGGAAGTAGTGCTGTGGCTCAATTGGGGAGTACTCATTTTCAGCTGAATAGCTGAGGGACAGTACCATGGCCTAGAGGTCAAACCCCATGACCAACAACAAAATAAGAGGTGACTAAGTTTTCTTTATAGCAGTGTGTATGGTAGGAAATTCTATGCTGGGTTGTGAGACATTTCAGATACATGAGAGGCTCATTGTTTTGTCTACAGTGGGTCTGAAGTCGGGAGTGCCAGCTTCTTGAGGATAGGATGTGACCCTAATGGAGGGAGTTCATGGTTCCGTTCTCAGGGACTTCTGAAGCCTTGGCATATACGTGTGTGTGTGTGTGTGTGTGTGTTTGTGTGTGTGTGTGTGTGTGTGTCTGTGTCTGTATGTGTCTGTCTGTCTGTGTCTGCGTCTGTGTGTGTTTGGAGGTAGAAAAATTGGCCTTGAACTCAGGGCCTAGGTACTGTTCCTGAGTTCTGTGCTCAAAGCTAGTGCTCTGACTCTTGAGCCACAGCTCCACCTCTGGCTATTTGGTGGTTCACTGTAGATAAGAGCCTCACAGACTTTCCTGCATGAGCTGGCTTTGAACAGTGATCCTCAGATGTCAGCCTCCTAAGTAACTAGGATGACAGACAGGAGCCACTTGAGCTGGCTTTGTGTGTGTGTGTGTGTGTGTGTGTGTGTGTGTGTGTGTGTGTGTGTGTGTGTGTGTGTGTGTGTGTTTAGAAGTGGGTTGTAAAAAGGAGCACCTGAATCTTTGATAACTTCTAACCGCTGTCTTTGGGGGATGAATGGGCTTTATGGCTGAGGTCTGGGGGCCTGGAAGGGTGAGACTTGAAGGGGAGTCAGGACCGCTAAATTATAAGATGAAGGGATTTGTGTGCCCTGGAATTGTTCACTCCCTTGGGCCTGGTTGGTGACAGAGGGACATTGGGAGGACCTGGGGGTGGTGCCCACAGGGGGTGGCTCTCCAGGGCAACAAGGAACGTGGCCAGCTCTTAGTATGGATGTGAGCCCCGTTAGTATGGAGCATATTGGCATGGGTCAGACGCTGGGTCTTCTCATCATGATGTCTGATGGGATAGGCCAACACTATTTTAAATAGTGACCTGTGATCTTCAGATCTCAGCCTCCTGAGTATCTAGGATTATAGGCATGAGCCTCTGGCACCGGGCCTCTGATTATTTTCGGTATGTTAGGGTTTGAACTCAAGGCCTTAGGCTTTCCAGTCAGGTCTTCTACCACAGGAGCCAAGCCTTTCTGTGTTGGTCATTCCTGAGACAGAGACTCAATATATGCTCAGGCTGGGCTGGATTGCGGTCCTCCTGTGACAGGAATTGGTCACCATGCCTGGTCCTCTGTAGTTGAGATGCTAGACATATAGTGCCATGCTCAGTCAATGGTTAGATGGATTGTCCCAAACTCTTAATCCATGGCAGCTGATTCTTGACCACAGATGAAGCTCTACATTGTGCCTAAACCATCTGACCTCAGTCTCCTCACAGGACAGTTGTGAGGAAAGAAGGGATCAATACAGGGGGATCTGTGGGGCAGAACCAGGCATTGAGGGAGTGGTCATCAGATATAGTTCTTGGCAATTATGTGAGCATATGACAGGAAGATACCTGGAAAGGGCTCAGATGGGGCCTATTATTTATCGCAATGCAAGTATGGGATTATGAAACAAAACATGGATCTCTTTCATCCTTACCCTATCCAATGAGGAAGGGGATCCTTCACTGTTGAGTTTTGTAGCTGGAGAAAATGAGGCACAGAGAAACTGGTGACCTACTCATGACCCCCAGCTGACAGGAAGCTCAGCCTGACTTCTCTGCCATGCTCCCTAGGACAATGAGTGCTATTCAGTCCACTTCTTGTGGTGGGAAATCCACTTATTGTCAGTTGTGGGGCTTGAACTCTGGGCCTGGGCGCTGTCTCCAAGCTCCTCAGATAAAGGCTAGCACTCTACCACTTGAGCCACAGCACCACTTCCGGTTTTCTGGTGGTTCTTTGGAGATAAGAGTCTCACAGACATTCCTGCCTGGGCTGGCTATGAACCATGATCCTCATATCTCAGCCTCCTGTGTAGTTACCATTATAGGCCTGTGCTATTGGCAGCTGGCTTAAGTGTATTTCTGACTTTCTCTCTCTCTCACTCTCTCACAGGAACTGGTTGAATGGGTGTTGGAGGAGGTGGCCCAGGTTCCCCATGTGGCTGTGACTCACAGTGTCCCTCTCATTCTGGAGGTGGGCTGTGGTTTAAGAGCTGTCTCGCTCAGCCTGTTGAACTAGCTCCTTGAGGTAAGCCCCTCTGTACCCGGGATAGACTGTGATGGTTATTCCTTGTCAGTCTGTCTGGTGAGACCTTCCCCACTACCCTCTGCTAAGACATTTAAAGGAAAGTGGATGAGGAAGTGTTCCGTTGTCCAACCGCACAGCACGATCCCAGGCCTCTGATCTTCACTGCCACCTATCTGGCCAGACCCTGATCATAAGAAAATGAATTCACTCTGTCTACTTCGCTTTGCTGGGGTGTGTTGTTTCGGGGAGGGGGGGTCGGTGTGCAGAGGAAAGACCTGAGAACTAACATCTCCTGGGGAACATTTGTTCTTGTGACAGAGCCAAGTCATTGCTGTGGATAAGGAAGAAGCCGCCATCAGACTGACCCAGAACAATGCTAAAAGGTAGGTAGGCTTTTGAAATATCAAACCCACCCATGTCTGCTTCCCACTCACAACAAGGTGGGTGCAGTGAAGGTGGCCCAGCACTGGCCGTAGGGGATGGTGGCGGTCTGTTGCCAGTGGCTCTCACCCGTCATCCTGGCTACTCGGAAGGCTGAGAACTGATGGTTATGACTAAGAGCCAGCCCAAGCAGGAGAGTCTGAGGGATTCTAATCTCCCATAAACCACCTCTCCCTCCACAAAAAGGCAGATGTGGTGCTGTCGCTCAAGGGTTAGAGCCTCAGCCTTGAGTCAAAGAAGCTCATTACATGAATCCAAGACCTAGGACTCACAAAAAAATACATGAATAGTGGGCACCTGTTATCTTACTACCAAAAAGGGTGGATTCAGTCTTCTCTCTGGTACTTGTAGCCAAAGGTAAGGGGCTTCCCCTGATGTTCCACTAAACCTCTCCTTCTCTCTATTATCTCTCCCGGCATCAGTTGTGGAATAGAATTCAGATCATCATACTTGGTGTGACCTTATGAACCCTATTATACCCACCTTCCTTGGGGTGGAGATCCTGGATGTACTCACCACTGGGAGAATGAAACAGCAGACTGATGTGGGTAGGTATCCCCGAAACTCATACTCAAACACATACACACACTCACCTAGCCAACTCAGACTAACCTTTTCCAAAGGCACTTTATCTCCTTGGATTAACTGACCTAGCAGAGGAACTTGATCCCCTGTAAATGATTATTTTAACTAGGGCTAGCTAGTTGACATGAGATAAACAAAAGCTCAAAAGAAAGGCCCTGGTGCCTGTCACCACGGGCTCAGGATCACACCTGACAACCTGGCTACTCGAGAGGCAGAGATCTGAGGATCAAAAATGAAGCCAGCCATAAGCTGAAAAGTCAGTGAGACTCTACTCTCCATGGAACCACCAAAAAGCCAGAAGTGGAGCTGTGGCTCAAGGGATAGAGTACCAGCCTTGAGCACAAAAACTCAGAGAGACAGCTCCCAGACCCTCAGTTCAAGCCCACACAATGAAATGGCCCCATTTGTTGCCCCCAGATTGCCTGGGCCTCGAGTGCCTTGTCACGGAGTTAAATACAGCACCGGTCCTTCAGAAAGAAATTGGATGGTGGAAGCCAAGCCTTCCCTTTTGTGCGCTCTCAACCCACATCAACTGGAAGGCAGAGCATGACAATACCAGAAGCTGGCAGAGTGGAAAAGGACCTCCTCTGCCAGGGTTTTTGGAGTGGGCTTCTTAAAGACAGCACTTGAAATGGGGTATTGCTTAACAAGGAGGATCTGACAAGAAGCACAGAGAGCAAAGATACAGTAAATAAAGGACAACATAGCACAGTGTGTTCATTTCCAGCCAGGGCTGCTGGTGAGAAACTCGGTAAATATGTGCAAGACTGTGCCAAGACAGGTCCAAGGGGTCACAGAAGAACAGCTTTCCAAGGTTGGGATTGTGTCTTAGCAGTAGTGGGCTCGCGTGGCACACAAGAAACCCTAGTTTTGATTCCTAGGTTCCGCATACACAGATATAGCCAGAAGTCGCACCTTGCTTCAGGTGGAAGAGCGCTGGCCTCGAGCAAAAGTAACTTGGGGACAGCGCCTGGGCCACGAGGTCAAGCCCCAGGACTGTCAATATAAAACAGCATTCCACGGGACCTGGGTGACAGGTGGATGGCTATGCCCTGTAGCTCTTAGTAGATCAATCCATGCATTGTGTCTCCTTCTGTCCTGAGCACTCCTGGACCCACTTATCAGCAACCCTCCCAACATTTTCCACTGGGATATGGAGCAGCTGGCCCCAGAAATTCTCAGGTACTTGTTGGGTTCTGCGGGGGGATACAGGGCAGGCTGCCGAACTCCTAGTGGGTCTGATCTGCCCCGGAAGACCAGGCCATCCAGAGGAGGTGGACGGGATCTTAGAGAGGGGTAGTTATATGAAGGGGGACCTTTAATACCCATGACCCTACCCCAATTCTGAGCTTCCATTTGCCATGCCTGAAGGAGGTAGAGGAGTGTCTAGGTGATAGTGTTTAGAGGAGAATGAGTTGGAAATTCTAAGGAATGAGAAACCATAAGTCCCACTCTGGTGGCTCACACCTGTCATCCTGGCTACTTGGGAGGCTGAGATCCAGAGGATCTTGTTTCCCAGCCCAGGCAGGAAAGTCCCATGAGAGTCTCATCTCCAATCTCCAACCAAAAGTGGTGCCATGTCTCAAGTGGCAGAGCACTGACCTTGAGCAAAAATCATCATCGGGGACAGTACCCAAGCCATGATTTCAAGCCCCTCAAACAAACAAACAAAAAAAAGAACGCACCCCTTGCTTGCAAGAGATGGTGAAGGGGTGCGGTTGCTGTGGTTGGAAGAACAGGTGCTGGCCTCACTGTACAGACATTTCTAAGAACTCCCCAGGTTTGCCCCAGTGTGAAGTCACAGCAGGGTGTGCATTGCCTTACCAAGAACTCCAGAGGTTGTGTCCTATCTTACGTAAGGAGTGGACGAATGAGAGCAGGGGTGGGAGGGTAGTGTCAATTTTATTCTCTCTATCCAAGGAAGAATGGTTTTGGATGCTGGTGCCAAAGTCTGAAGTGAAGGGTTGCATGTGCTTTGTGGCCTGACAAGTTGGATTTCCCCTGGGTCTAAGAAGGTGGCTGAAGCCAGGCGCTGCCCGTGGCTCACAAATGACATCCTAGCTACTCAGGAGGCTGAGATCTGAGGATGACAGTTCAAAGCCAGCTTGGGCAGGAAAGTCTGAGAGACTTTATCTCCAGTGAACCACCAGAAAACCGGAAGTGATGCTATGGCTCCAGTGGTAGAGTGCACACCTTCAGCTGAAGAGCTGAGGGACTACACACAGGCCCAAAGTTCAAACCCCATGACCGACAACCAAAAATAAGGTGGCTGACTTTTCTTCATAGCAGTGTGTACAGTAGGAAGTGCCATGCTAAGTTATGAGCCATTCCAGATGTGTGAGAGACTCTGAGTTTTGTCTACATTTGATATGAGGACTGTAGAGCCGTCTTTCTGGGGGTTAGGATGTTCAGGTGATCAGGGACTGCTGAGGCCTTGCCTTACCCTTGTGTGTGTGTGTGTGTGTGTGTGTGTGTGTGTGTGTGTGTGTGTGTGTGTGTGTGTGTGTGTGTGTGTGTGTGTGTGTGTGTGTGTGTGTGTGTGTGAGTGTGTGTGTTTGTGTGTGTGTGTGTGTGTATTTCCCTCATCTCTGTCCATTTCCAGGGTGCCTATCTGCCTCTTCCTGAACTCGGATGGTGCCCCTCCTCCATGGCAACCTTGCATTTAGCCCCATATCAGGGTCTACAATGAGTCCTAAATTGCCAGACACTTGCATATACCAGCTTTTCTTTGGGGCCCAAGTCTGGCTGTCCATATCTTTGGCCGCCTCCAGGGGATTCTGAATCAGCTGCGTCAGCTGGCATATGTTCTCCCCTGCCTCTGGGGTGGCAGGGTCAGTCATGCGTTGTTCTGTCCTTTTCCTCTGGCTGCATGTCCCACTCCCAGCAGGCTGGCAGTGGAGTGGGAGAAGGTTGGTTTCCAGTGGCTCTGGCCAGATTGAGCTTGATAGCTTACTGAAGGCTGCCCAAGCAAGGATGATCTGGGGCTACATGAGAGGTGAAGCCAAGGTGGCTTGGAAGTGTTGGTCAGTATCAAGGAAAAGTCAAGGTACCTTATCACAGGCACGTCTATCTTCTGGGCCCAGCTGGGCCTCTCAGGTCCTTCTAGACAATTTCGGATGCCCAGAATACAGAGGCACAGACTTTAGATTCCAGGACCAGGTAACTGTGGGATAAGGGACTGGTATCTACCAGTACCTCAATGTACTGGGGGCATTAACCGTGACCTGGCTATGCCCTACTTATGTAAGTTCACTTCTTAGCCCATGGCCACACACCAGTTACTTCTGCTGTGGAAGTGGCAGGATCAGAAATGAGATCTAGGATGACCAAAATCTGGATTTATGGCCGGATTGGGGTGGGGGGTGTCTTAAAAAAAATCTTAGAGCTGGAACTCAGAGCTTGGCACTGTCCCTGAGCTTCCTTTGCTCAAAGCTAAAACTCTAACACTTGAACCACAACTCACCTTTCATCTTTTTTAGTAGTTTAGTAGACAGAAGTTTCTCACATATTTTCCTGCCTGGGATGGCTTTAAGTTGCCACCCTAAGAGCTCAGCCCCTTAAGTAGATAGGATTGCTGGTATGAGCCACGGGCACCTGCTAAGGTGGTGTGTGTGTGTGTGTGTGTGTGTGTGTGTGTGTGTGTGTGTGTGTGTGTGTGTGTGTGTGTGTGTGTGTGTGTGTGTGTGTGTTTCCCAAGGCTTAAACTCAGAGCCTAGGTGCTATCCTTTAGCTTGTTTGCACAAGGTTGGTGCAAACTCACTTCCCATCTTTTTGGTGATTTATTGGAGATAAGAGTCTACCCAGGCTAGCTTTTAATCTTGATTGATCCTCCGGTTTCAGCCTTGAGTAGCCAGGATTATAGCCACTGGCATCCAGCTGCAAGGATATCTTTTCATACTCTCTTCTATTGTAACAGCTGTCTACTTGCCCTGGCCAAGATCTCTGACCTCCATAACGGCTCCCACCAGCCCCTGATTGTGTGGAGACCACAAAGGTCAAACTGATCCCATTTCTTTGTCCTCAGGGGAGGAGGTTATGTTTCGTCTGAAGCCTGGCTGTAGATAGGTGCTTAGCTGGGAGAGAGGTAGTCTGTTTTAGCCAAGAAGGTAAGTGTGGCCAAATGCTAATAGCTCATGTCTCATATTCCTAGCTCTTGGGAGTCTGAAATCTGAGGATTGCCATTCAGAGGAAGCGCAGCAAGAAATGTCTGTGAGACTCTCCTCTCCCAAGAACCACCTGAAAGCTGGAAGAAAAGATGTGGCTCAAGTGGTAGAGAGCTAGACCTGAATGAAAAAAGTGAGGGACAGAGCCTGGGCCCTGAGTTCAAGCCTTAGTACCAAGATGCATACTTGCTCATCCACACACAAACACACACCACACACACACAAACGCACACACATACACACACATACAGAGGAAGGTAGTAATGATGAGCTGAGCTAGAACTGGGGGCAGTCCTGAGGCATAGTCACAGTAAACTCTCAAGCCAAATCAAGTGGTTTCTCACTAAGTCTTTCTTGGGCTGAGGGGTCTCGGCCATATCAGTAAGTTCCATAGAACCTACCCCTCCTTCTGTGCATGGGGCCATAGGACCAAGGGAAGGACACTAGGGATGATCGTTTGTAGTCGGCCCACGATTGCAGATCTTAATCTGCACCCAAGCACTGGTGAGGAAAGCAGGACTCCGAGCGCTGGGAGTCCTGGGATAGCGACTGCTACAAGCAGCATCCAGTTGTTGTGAATTCCTAAGCCTACAAGGCTTTCATGAGCCCAACTCAACACCTGCCCAAAGTGTGCCTGACAAATTCACACACTTGTGATACCCGGATGAGTGGACGTTACTTGGTGTGACATCTTGCACCTCCTGCCCCTCCTGGCCCAGAATCCTGGTCTGAGATGGCGATTTACTGCTCAGATCCACATTGCACCCATGACACATGCAATTCTGATGATCTCCAAGCCCCAAGGCTCGATCTTTCTCTGGTACTGTGGCCCGCTCTGTAGGAGATGGCCTCCAAACAGGCTCCACTCAAGACTTGTAGAACACCTACACATTGGGAGAACCTCAGGGGCCCAACTGGAAACTACTTTGCCTAGAGCCACAGAGTGAGGTCCAATCAGACCAAGTGTTGGTCACGGGGCTTGAACTCTGGACCTGGGCTCTGTCCCAGCTCTTAAGCTTACCACTTGAGCTACAGAACTACGTCCGGTCCTCTGGAGGTTCCTTGGAGATCAGAGTCTCCCGGACGTTCCTGCCTAGGCTGGAATTGAACTCCGATCCTCACATCTCAACCTCCTGAGGAGGTAGGAGGACAGGTATGAGCCACCGGTGCCCAACTGATCTAGCCTTTCACCAGAGTAGACTAGGAGCTCCTGAAAGCTATTATTTATTTTTCTGTGCCAGTATTGGGCTTGAACTCAGGGTCTGGTCTCTGGTCTCTTAACTTTTTCCCTCAAGGTTAGCACTCTACCACTTGAGCCCCAGTTCGATTTCTGGTTTTTTGTAGTTCATTTGCAAGAAGAGTCTCACTAACTTTCCTCTCCTGATCTGGCTTGACCCTCGATCTCTATCTCAGTCTACTGAGTAGCTAGGATTTACAGGGTTTGAGCCACTGGTGGCATTGGGCTAGAAGCTTTTCTTAAGCAAGAGTTCTTCCCTGCGCTTGCCCTGACTCCTCCATGCAATGGATGCCTGAGGGTTAGGAGCTGTGTAAAATAGGCTACCAGCCACAGGAAATGGCTGGGGTCCCTGGTGTAAAGCCAAGCTAATCTTCCCCCTGGGCCCCATTCTAGGACCCCACCCTCTGCCCTGTGACTCAAGTACAAACCTTGACCCAGCCTTGAATGTCCTACCAGACTTTTCTGAAGCCACAGAGCCTTCATTCCAAAAACACCACCTGCTCTACAACACACCTTAGGACCTTTGTCCATGCTGTACCTAATGCCTGAGGCTCTCTTTCGTGTATCCACATCTTAGAACTCCTGTAGAATTTTGGCACTGGATATATCACCTCCTGGAACAAGTCTTTGCTTCCCTTCTACCTCTTTTGTTATATTGAGTTGGTAGAGATGGAATTTTTGCAGGCTGACTGGCAAATGCTCTCTCTTGGTGTGAGTGTGTGAGTGTGTGTGTGTGTGTGTGTGTGTGTGTGTGTGTGTGTGTGTGTGTGTGTGTGTGTGTGTGTGCCTCTCCTGGGTTTGAATTAATGGCCTGGATGCTATCCTATCCCTACGCTTTTGTGCTCAAGGCTAGCACTTTACTACTTGAACCACAGTTCTATTTCTGGCTTTGGGGGTGTTTAATTGGAGAAAATGTTCTCATATAGACTTTCTTGCCTGCAATTGGGATCCTTAGAACTCAGCCTCCTGAGTAGCTTCCAAGGGTGAGCAATCAGCACCTGCTTTCTACCCTACCTCTTACATATAACCTCGGCCTTCCTCTGAGTCCCAGAAAAAATATGTCTCACCAGGTTCACATCTTTTTGTGCCAGTCTTGTGGCTTGAAATCAGGGTCTGGGCAAGTTCCTGAGCTTCTTTTGCTCAAGGGTATCACTTAAGCCACTATGTGACTTTTGGCTTTTGCTGTTTCTGTGGTACTCAGAAATCGAACAGAGGATTTAGTGCATGCTGCTAGGCAAGCACTCTACAACTAAGCCACATTCACAGCCCAAGGCTCACTTCTAACGGGAGTTATGAGGGTGGGATTTATTGGCATACCTCTTTCGGCATAGAAATCGCTATTTCATATCTTTACCAAGATTTGGGAGCAGCCTGTGACTAGGCAATGAGGAATGATAAATGAGTGATAGCCACTAGGCACCAGAGGTCTAGGCTCACATCCTACAGAGGGATAGAGAATATGGTGCCAGAAACTTTGACAACTACTACAGTCTAGGAACTGTCGTCTCCCTGGAGGCAGTGGCCAGCTTCTAGTTGTCCCGATAGGACACCTCAGCCAGAACATCAAGCTTCAGTTATTAAATGACATACAAGGATGCTTTTTTCAAGTTGCTGGTTCACACTTAGTACTCTTCAGGGCTTGTCTCAGCTCGCCCAGATTGGGGGGCTGGACATTGGCAACCTGCTGAATGCCCATCATCCATACATCATCCATCCATACACAGAGACATGGAGTTATTGCCTCCTTTGGGGGGGGGGACAGTTCCGTGTTGTACTATCAGCCTAGGCCCTGTCCCTGAGCTCCTTTTGCTCAAGGGTATTGCTCTGCCCTTGAGCCACAGCCCCATTCATATTTTTTTTCCTATAATCTCTTAGAAATAAGAGGGTCGCAGACTTTCCTGCCCCGGTTGAATTCAAATTGGCATTTTCTACATCTCAGCCTCCTGAGGAGCTAGGATTACAGGCAGGAGCCGCTGACACCTGGGATTCTTTTCTTCTTGTTGTTCTTTTTATAATCATGACAATCTGAAAATCTTCACGGTGTTATTCCAATGGTTTGCATTCGAAGAAAACTACCCAGGCTTGGATTTCGAATGCCAGGACTGCCACCCACAAATGGAAGGAGATCCTGACAAACTCATTCCTATTCATGTGAATGCTAATGGAATGTTATAAAAGTAATAATTAAATTTGCACTTAATTCATGATTCTATTTTAGAATGCCACGCAAAAATTATTGGATTTATATCTGCCATTCTAGCACCATGGTGTGATTTCCCCTAATGGAAGGATATTGAATAATTTTTAATTAATGCTTCTATAAGTATTCAACCAGGATACTTTATTAAATGGAGGCATAATTTCATAACTAATAATCGGTAATAATGTATATAATTAAATATCCTCACATTCCCTCTCTCTTTATGCATATATACATATCTACACATCTATCTATCTATCTATCGATCTATCTATCAATCAATCAATCAATCAATCTATCTATCTATCTATCTATCTATCTATCTATCTATCTATCTATCTATCTATCTATCTATCTATCTATCTATCTACCTATCTATCTATCTACCAATCTACACAATTGATCTGTTTATACTCTTGTCACTACTGGCACTACTGGGGCTCAGTGGTAGAGTGCTTGCCTAGTACATACAAAGCCTTGGGTTCAATCCTCACTACAATGTGCATAGAAAAATCCAGAAGTTGTGCTGTCGCTCAAGCAAAGGAGCACTAGCTTTGAGCATAAAAGCTTACGGACTGTGTCTAGACACTTACTCAACATCAAGAAATGGCACCAAAAAAAGATAGAATGTTCTGACTGCAACTATATAACGATAGCACTGCAAATACCTCATCACAGATCAAACCAGAAGTCTGATGCTGACAGCTACCATCTAACCTGACTTAGCCAGAGGTAAATGGCTGCAACCCAGCTCCACAGAACCAGATAGTGCTGGCTCCATCACCTTTGTCATGCAAGATACTCGGGGGCTGACATCTGACACTGGTGGGTTTAAAACCCAGCCCTGATAGGAAGTCGGTGAAATTCTGAGCTGTGGCACACAGTGGTAGAGTTCCAGCCTTGAGCAAAAGATCATAGGACAGTACCCCCAAACTTTCACTGAAATTCCCATGGTTGACTCCACCTCCCCCCCAAAACCCATCCCTCTTTATCATTAGATGTGAACTTTATGTGGTTTGTTATGTTTCTGAAAGAATGGTGGTACTGAGGAAAGCACCCTAACACTGACAGCTTGTGGGATACAGCTATGTGATGAGTCCCTCATGAGGTGTTATGTGCTGAGTCCTTCACGAGGTAAATTCTTTCACTTGGTCCTTGTAAGGGCTCCAGAAGTCAGATGATTGTGCAGATGAGAATCTTGAGGCTCAGATATGTCCCAATGTCAGTACCAATTGTGTATGTACCTAACTCTAGTGAGTTGTCTCCTGAAGACAATTGTTTTGGTTTATTTTTCTTGGTCTTGAACCTTGAACTCAGGACCTAGCCACTGAACATTCTCTGTTGCGCTCATGGCCAACACCCCACCATGGGGAGCCAAGAACCGTTTTGCAACAGAGTGTTACAGTCTAGGCATCTGTAGCTGATGTCTGTCATCCTACCTACTCAGGAAGCTGATATTTGACGACCTCAGTTCCAAACTATCCCAGACACAAAAGGTCCCATGAGACTATTATCTCCTATTCACCACTTAGAAACTTGAAGTGGAAGCTGGGTGCCAACAACTCGCATCATCATCCTAGCTACTCAGAAGCCTGAGAGGTGAGGATCACTTTCCAAAGCCAGCCTGGGCATGAAATTCCTTGAGAGGCTTCTCTCCAGTGAATTAACAAAAACCTGCAGGGGTGCTGTAGCTCAAGTGGTAGAGCACTTGTATTTAGCTGAAGAGCGCAAGGACAGCACCCAGGCCTAGACTTCAATTCTTCTGACTTACAAGGAAAGAAAGAAAGAAACCTGAAGTGGATTGCTGGGAATGTGTCTTAGGGTAGAGTGCTTTGCATGTATGAATCCCTGGGCTTGATTATTTAGTACCACATCACTAGAATAAAGCCTGAAGTGGCTCTGTGGCTAAAGTGGTAGAGTGCTATCTTTGTACAGGAGAAGCTCAGGTACAGTGTTCAGGTCCTGAGTTCAAGCTCCAGGACAAGTGTATGCACACACACATTCATGCACACACACACACACACACACACACACACACACACACACACACACACACACACACACACACACACACACACACAGAGATACCAGAAGTGATGTTGTGACACCAAATGGTAAATCATTGAGCTTCTGTTCTGAGCTCATGGTCAGCACCCAAGCCCTGTGTTCAACCCCAAAACCTAGCCACCCAGGGACCAACTAGGAGAGGTCAAAAGTTTTAAAACTTGATGAGCTTCACCAGCTCTAGATGACAAGAAGGATTGTGATATTACACATATTCTTAGATTTAGCAAGCTTACAGAAACTAGGAAGGTACCGTTGCCAATCATGAATCATTTTATAAGGTTCAGCTCCCTTGTTGTCTGCCAGAAGGACCCTTGAATTTATTGTAGCAAGTTATTTCAATACTGGAACATAGTCTAACAAAGACAGGATAAGTGCAGGGAACTTGGCCCTCCACAGGAGGAGGCACAAATGGAGGCTTCCTGTCAAAATAGCGCTGAGGAGAGAGATAGCTTGAGATTCAAAGGGGCCTTTTTTCTCCTAGGCTTCAGAGCCCACCCACACTCCTGCTCACTAATTGGCCCAGATGGAGTTGTTTGTTACACAGTTTTACAGGTGTGAGGATTTTGTCTGCTTGTTCCAACAATGAGGCAGACTTCCTCCAGCAGTACCTGGTGTCAAGAAAACCTCAGACTACACTGGTATCGGGGAGCCGCGGGACATGCACTGTCTTGAAAGCATTGTCTGTGCTATGAAATCATTGTATTCAAAGCAATTTTCCTAGCTTGGTGCCTTTCATCTTAGGGATTCTGGACCTTCACTGATAGAAATACATGCATACATATATTGGGAGACAGGGAGTTACTTTTTTTTGGCAGGTTCAAGGGTTGTATTATTAGCCTAAGCACATTCCCTGAGCTATTTTGCTCAAAGCTATCGCTCTGTCCTTGAGCCACAGCCACACCCATGGCATTTTTTTTATTTCTGGGATCCCACAGAAATAACAGTGCTGTCAACTTTCCTGTACTGGCTGAATTCAAACTGGCATTCTCTACCTGTCAGAGTTCTGAAGATCTAGGATTATAGGCAGGCACAAATGACACCTGGCTTTCTTTTCTCCTTGTTCTTTTTTCATTGTGACAAACTGAAATCTTCACAGTGTCATTCTAATGGTTTGCATTTTGAAGTAAACTACCCAGGCCTGGAGTTCGAATGCCAGGACTGCCTCCTACAAATGGAGGGAGATCTTGAGAAAATCTTCACTATTCATGTGAAGATTTAATGGAGTGTTATAAAAGTAATAATTATATTTGCAGTTAATTCATGATTCTCTTATACAATGCCACAGAAAATGTATTGGATTATGTCTTCCATTCTAGAACCACGGTGTGATAGTCCCAATTAAGGAATACTGACTACATTTACATTAATGCTTCAATAAGTATTCAACCATCATACTTCATTAAATGGAGGTATAATTTAATAATAATTCATAATATATATAATTTAATATCCTCACATAGTCTCTCTCTCATATATAGCAAACTACACATCTATCTATCTTTATATCAATCTCAATCTCTATATCTATATCTATATCTATATCTATATCTATCAACCACTACTATGGCTTGTTCTCAGGTCCTCAGAACTGGCTGGCAGCTCAGTTTGCAAAGGGCTTATTTTTTACACTGACCTTTTCATGAATTGGGCATTGTGGGCTGTGAATTCAAGTCCAAGCATGGCCAAAATTTTATATGTGGAGTCAGAAGTACATTTTGACACATTTTTTCCTTCTCTGTGAAAGTCCTGGCTCTCAATATGATGTATAGTATAACCCATATGTAAATGTATCCATGTGATAAGATGTAATAAATGAAATAAATGTTATATATGTAATAATACTAAATAAAATAAAAAATAAAGTTAACAAATGTCATAGGGAATAAACCCATGTATGTAAATAGATCTCATATATAAATATTATTTATCAGTGCTGGGGCTTGAATTCGGGCCCTGGAAACTGGGCTGAAATTGTTGTATTCAATGATAGTGAGCTTCCTCTGCCCCACAGTGACACAGAATTGCCCAGGCCCTGAGTTCAAATTCCAGGCCTTCCAGAAAAATGGTGCAAATTCCAAGCCAGGGCCTTAATTTTTTTTAGCTAGGCCTGGAGCTTGAACTCAGCTCGTGGCAACTCTGCCTCAACTTCTATCATCCTAGGCTGGGGTGCAGCCTCTGAGCCAACAGCCCATCCTAAGATCCTATGACCCGAGTTCAAATCTTGGGACTCGCAAAAAAAAAAAGGAGAAGTGCTGGGAATGTGGGTCAGTAATAGAGTACTTAGCTTGCATGCACAAGGCCCTGGGTTTGATTCCTCAGCACCACATAAGCAGAAAAAAAGAAAAGGTAGTGCTATGGCTCAAGTGGTAGAGTGATAGTCATGAGCTGAATGGTTGATGGACAGCACCCAGATTCAGATTTCTGGGCCCAATACCGAAAAAAAAAGAAGAACAAAGAGCGCGGGGGGGGTGGGGGGAAAGGAGAAGGATACAACTGAGAAGTTCCAGAAGGCAGTTTTACATAGTTTATTCCTTTGCATTGCAACCATCCTGGGTCTAAATGACAGGGCCCAAAAAATGTACATGACCTTGTACTACTGAAGTTTGGTGGACTATCATGGAAGCCATAGCCAAAACCAGCAACCTAGGCCCGGGGTGCGAATCTCAGGACTGCCACCTACAAATGGTGGGAGATCCTAAGAAATACATTCCGATACACATCCATATGAATGGAATGTTGTAAAGTAACAATTAAATTTGTAGTGTATGATTATATTATAAAATTATGCACCAACGTTGTATAGCTAGTTTTCGATGTGACAACTTGTACTTCTCATTGTTGCAACAGGTCCACCTGTATATTTAAAATACTTGTTTTTCCCATCTCCTCCACAAGTTATACTGACATCAAATATAGTGAAAACAGGGGTTATACTGTGGGGGTGGGACATACAAAGCAACAAAGAGATAATCTTATAAATGTGTTAGAAACACATGCATGAAAGAAAAAAACATTAAAATATATCTCTAAGGATTCATTTTCCTAACATCATATTATCTGACCTTTTCTGCTTGACTCATACATGTACTAGATATTGCAAATAAGGGAAAGCATGGGACCTATGTTTCTGTGGGCCTGGCTTACTTCACTTAATATAATTTTTTCCAAGTTTTTCCATTTCCTAACAAATGGGGCAAAGTCATTCTTTCAGATGGAG
Source organism: Dipodomys merriami (assembly GCF_024711535.1). NCBI lineage: Eukaryota > Metazoa > Chordata > Mammalia > Rodentia > Heteromyidae > Dipodomys > Dipodomys merriami. Next base: position 4,495,985 of record NW_027206157.1, read on the forward strand.
GCATAGAATTCCATTGTGTATATATACCACATTTTCTTGATCCATTCATCTACTGAGGGGCATCTGGGTTGGTTCTATATCTCAGCTACGGTAAATAATGCTGCAATAAACATAGTTGTGCTGGTAGCTTTAGTTTGGCCTTGTTTGTAAACATTTGGGTAAATGCCCGAAAGTGGGATTGCTGGGTCATATGGGAGCTTTATGTGAAGACATTTGAGGAACTTCCATACTGCTTTCCAAAGTGGTTGAACAAGTTTACATTACCACCAACAATGAAGTAAGGTTCCTTTCTGTCCACATCCCCTCCAGCATCTGTTGTTGTTAGAGTTCTTGATTTTTGCCATTCTAACTGGAGGAGTGGGTATCTCAATGGTGTTTTGATTTGCATTTCTTTTATGGCTAGGGATGTTGAGCATTTCTTCATTTGTCTATTGGCCATCTTTCTTTCTTCTTCAGACATGTTTCTCTTCAAGTCTTTCGCCCACTTATTTATTGGGCAGTTGTTTCTTTGAGGATTTGTTGTTGGGGGATTTAATTTTTTGAGTTCCGTATATATTTTAGATATGAGACCGTTGTCTGTTGTATGGCTAGTGAAGATCTTCTCCCAATCCGTGGGCTTTCTATTGACCTTGCTAGCTATGTCCGTTGCCATGCAGAAGCTCTGCAACTTCATGCAATCCCATTTTTCCAACCTTTCTTTGATTTGTTGGGTTTCTGATTCTCTATTCAGCAAAACCTCTTTGCAGATGACATGATCTTGTATTTAAAGAATCCCATAGACTCCACTCCCAAATTACTCAAGCTGATTCAAAACTTTGGCAAAGTAGCAGGGTAAATAATTAACCCCCCAAAATCAATGGCTTTTCTGTATGCCAACAATGAGAAAAGTGGGGCTGAAATTAGGAAAGCAACTCCATTTGTAATAACCCCACAAAAAATAAAATACCTAGGAATTAACCAAAGAAGTGAAGGACCTCTATGATGAAAATTTAAAATCTTGAAAAAGGAAATCAAAATAGAACTTAGAAAATGTCAAAACCTCCCATGCTCCTGGATTGGAAAGATTAACATCGTGGAAATGGCCATATTTCCCAAGGCTATCTACAAATTAAACGCAATACTTCTCAAAATTCCAACCTCATTCTTCAAGGAAATAGAAGAGGCAATCCAAAAATTCATATGGAACAATAAAAGACCCCGAATAGCAAAAACGCTCCTCAACGGAAAGAACACTGCTGGAAGAATATCAATACCAAATTTCAAACTCTACTATAAAGCCATACTAATCAAAACAGCTTGGTATTGGCATAAGAACAGACCTCAGGACCAAAGGAATAGAATTGAAAACCCAGAAATGAACCTACAGACCTATAGCCATCTAATCTTCGATAAGGGAGCTAAAACAATAGAATGGAAGAAAGACAGTCTCTTCAGTAAATGATGCTGGCAAAATTGGTTAACTACTTGTAGAAAACTAAAGCTAGATCCTTATATATCACCCTGCACCATAATAAACTCCAAAATGGATCAAAGACCTCGAAGTCAAAGCAGACACTCTGAAAACCTTACAGGATGGAATAAAAGAGTTTATCTACCTGCTGGATTTAGCTCCCCGCTATGTCTGATTGTCTCCCGGGCTGAGGGAGGCTGGGGAATGGGCGAGCGCCTCACTTACTATTCCTAGGACCCCTTCTGTCTTTTGTAGGACAGACGAAGACCCAATCTTGGGGTACAAAGAGGCCTTTTTCTCATGATCTTCAGAGCCTGCACACACACATCCTCCCTAATTGCCCCGCATGAATTGTTTGTTACACAGCTGTACAGGAGTGAGGCTTTTTCTCTGTCTGTTCTAACAATGAGACAGACTTTCTCCAGCAGCCTGGGGTATGAAGAACCCCTCAGGCTATAATGGGAACATTTAGCAGAGCGAGGAAACATGCACCATCTTGAAGTACTCTCTGTGCTATGAAATCTTTCTATTCAAAGCAAATTTCCTATCTGTGTGCCTTTCTTCATCGAGACTCTGGATGTTCCCGGATACAAATACATTCACAGACACATGGAGCTACTGGCTCTTTTTTTGTGACAATTCCTGAGGCTTGAACTGTGAGCCTAGACATTTTCCCTGAGCTCCTTTTGCTCAAGGAAGCATTTTATTGTGTCTTAAACCATGATCATCCTAGGCTGGGTGCAGCTTTTACCCCCACAGATGATTCAGGGATCCTAGGACCCAAGTTCAACTCCCAGCTATTGCAAAAAAAACAAAAACAAAAAAACAAAAAAACCATCAAAACAACAAAAATGGAGGAGGAACAAACCAGGAAGTTTTATACAACAGTTTTACCTTTGTTTCCTTAGTACTGTGACCCTCCTGGATCTCAATTACTTGGCTTGAAAATTGTACATGACCTTGCATGGTCGAAGGCTAGAGGCTGTCAGTGAAGCCTGAGTCCAACCCAGACACCTAGTCCCTAAGTTCTATCCCGGGACTGCACACGGCTGAAGATCTAGGAAACTTGTTCCTATCTATAGGAATACAAATACAATGTTTGAAATGTACTAATTAAATTACTAATTAGCTAGTCGTTCCAGTATATGATTGTAAGCAATAAATATAGGTCATTGATTAATTAATACTTTATTAAGTCTCTTAATGTGATTAATTAATGGAGGTATAATTTTATAACAAATAATTGGTAATAATATAATATATAAAAATAAGATACAGATATCACTCAATAACTGGCCCCGTACTGCGACCACGTGAGGCAGGCCAGACTTGCCAAGTGGTACTAATTGGATGAAGGACCCACAAAGTCCCCCATAGGAGTCCCCCAGGAGTGAGACAAAACCTGGGTGAGCTTCTACCTGATATTTTAGACCGAGTCCAACAGTGTTCACCGCAAGTCGCCAGCAGGGGACCTCCGAGATCATTTTGTAAAGCTACTGGTTTAGGAAGGGATGAATGCAGACCACCACACAGCCTGCGTGGGATTGAGACAGTGTTCCCTGAGCACATGGGTGGTGGCCTCCCAGGATGTGGAACACAAAGCCCCAGTCCCAATCACTATATTTACCTTTACAGGCTCAGACATCTGCAGGCTTTTACCCAGGCTCTGGCAGCCCAGGGCCAAGGAACCCCATGGCCATCAGGGAGAGGGACTTGTTTTAAATGCAGCCAGGAGGTCCCCTTTAAGCGGGACTGTTCAAAACAATCCCCTCTGCCCTCCACCCCTGCCAACCAGCCCGGGGGGTCCAAACCACTCCCTACACCCTGCCGCAGGTGCCGGAAGGGATACCATTGTCGATCCAAATTTGATTTAGATGGGAAGCCTTTAAACTAGGAGAAGGGCATCCTCCAGTCCCGTTAGCTCAAGGAAGAACCCCCTCTGCTGTAAGACCCAGGCAGCCTCATGGCAAGACGACCCAGGCTCATTGGACCATCCCCCTGAGGGAGAACTCCTCCCTAAAATGAGTATTTTCATAGGTGTAAAGCAGTTTCACTGCCTAATTGACATGAGGGCAGATTGAACCATACTCAGGGAGGAGGAAGTTCCCTAGGACTGGAAGCTTGCACACGGGCCCCCGATATTGGGGGTAGGGGGCAAAACCCAGTCCAAAGTGCCGGTCGCCCTTATGAAATGGACTAGCCTATATGGTGAGCAGGAAAAGATATGCCCTTTACTGACAAAAATCCTCACCACCAATTTACTTGGCAAGACATGCTAAGACAAATGGATGCTGTGGTCACTACAGATCATCGAACATCCTATGATGATATCCTGGATGGAGTAGAATCACAAAGACTTAAACAGGATCTAGAGGGAGTTAAGAAAAAGAATTTTTTAACTTTCATAAGTACAGAGAAGAACATAAGGGACCCACTTGGGTGCACCCCCAATCCTAAAAGCAATTGTCCTCCAAGTACCTCCCATTAGGTGGGAACTGAGAAGCCCTATTTGGGTGGAGCAGTGGCCATTGACCAAACCTAAACTTGTAGCATGCCACCTTTTGTTGGAGGAACAGATAAAACTTGGGCACATACTCCCTTCTGTGAGTCCTTGGAACACACCTGTATTTGTTATCCAAAAAGCATCCGGGCTTGGTTTATGCTCCAAGATCTACATAAGGTAACTGAAAGGATAGAGCTAGTGGGAATTCCCTAAGAGGAATGCCCTGGACTCCCGCTTCAGAATATACCTTGGTTGTAATTGATATTAAAGATAGTTTTTTTTTCAATCCCCTTGCATCTGGATGACTGCAAGAAATTTGCCTTCTCCATCCCTTCTCTAAATTTTTTCCCATCCTGATCGGGGGTTTGAATGGACGTTGCTGCCACAGGGAATGGCCAATAGCCTGGCCTTTTGCTAACAATACGTGGCCACACTTTCAGGGCCTGTGCTGGGTTCAGACACCTCCCTTGCTTATGCCTACATGGATGACATAATTCTGGGGCACCAAGACCTGGGCCGCCTGGAGGGACTTCTAGCCCAGGTTCGCACCATATTAAAAAAGGGGGTTTTTAACATAGCCCTAAATAAAATTCAAATGGTACCTCCTTTTAAGGTGTTCCGATCCCACTTTACCTTGACTCAGGCCAGCCCCCTTAAGCCTTTGCTGGATATTCCAGCATCTCTGTCCCTAACCCAACTTCAAAGTCTTTTATGGGAAATCAATTGGCTATTTCCATGGGTTACCATCCCTAAAATAGTATTGTGCCCTTATTCACCGGACTAAAAGACAGGACACCCCAAGAAGTTATTATAATTACAAGCAGCCATCAGGCAATATTTTTACAGTTCCAAAGATCCCTGGATGAACTTTCCCTGAAAAGGTATTCTATTCTTAAGCCCATTTCCCTCTCGTTGTTTGCAGGTGTTACATTGATTTCTGCAGTTTTAAGTCAAAGGAGGGGAGCCATTAGAGTGGATTCACACTCCCCTGGGGGGCACATCTCAGGTGTACTCTCAGGCAGACCAACTTGCCGATTGCTATTGTCAAGGGAAGGACCCAATTCCAAAGGCCTTATGGCCTTGACCCTCACTCCATTGTTTTTCCTTTTCAGATGGCAGACCTTGAGTGCTCACTTGAGCCAATGCTCAACTTGCTCTCTCCCTGGAAGGGTTTCTAGGTCAAATTGACTGCCATTATGGGTCATCTAAATGGACCGTCAGGTTATGGTGACTTTCCCTCATAATGCCTTCTCTATTTTCTCCTACACCTATTCCTGGTGCTTTCTCTGTTTTTACTGATGGAGGTAAAACAGGCTCTGCGTATGCAGCCTTTGAGGAGCAAAAAAAGACCCCAAGCCAACAAAGATTTCAACCTTGTCAAGGGTCAGCACAATAAAAAGAAATGTTTGCCGTAATTATGGTCCTTTGGGACATTCAAAAACCCCTTAATTTGTATTCTGATAGTTTATATGATTAACTTGCTCCCTCATATTCCCCAGGCACATATTAAGCTGGATGGAAACCCTATTTTCCCATTTTGGACACCCTTAAGGGCCTATTAGATGGATGGGGAGCCCCTATTCATATTCAATATTTGAGAGGGCATTCAAAACTTCCTGGGTTTTTATCCATGGGCAAAAATTGGACAGACCAGTTAGCTACTGGTCCACAAGCTTTAATGTTACAAGAGGCCACCCGTTTACATGATTTAACCCACAATAATTGGAGTGGTTTTCAACATAGATTTCCTCAGATTCCTGTAGAGGACCTCAAAAGGATAGTACATACCCGTAAAACATGCCAGCCCTTCTTAAAAATATCCCCGCTACAACCACCAGGGGTAAATCCCAGAGGCCTCAAACCCAATGTCCTCTGGAAAACTGATGTGACTCATTTTCCAGCCTTTGGTAAGCTTAAATATATATTTGTTTCTATAGATACCTATTCAGGAGCATGTTGGGCTACAGCACATGCAGGAGAAAGACCTAAACATTCAGAAGCACATTTTCTTCAATGCTTTGCCACCTTGGGTCTACTAGCACAAGTTAAAGCTATAATGGACATTGTTTTGTTAGTAAAGCAATGTCAGAGTTCTTTGACAGATGGCATGTTACTCATACAGGAAATCCTTATAATCTCCAAGGCCAAGCAATTATAGAAAGAAATGGGAGTTAACCCCCATATATAGTTACAGATAGCTTTGTTTACCATTAACACTTTAAATTTTTCAAAAGGGGCAATTGAATCCAGGTTTCAGAAGCACTGGGGACAACTAAATCCTAAGCCCCAAGTGAAAGTCAGGTGGAAGGACCCCCCTGACACAACAATGGAGCAGACCGGACCCCCTAGTTACCATGGGCAGGGGATTGAGATATGTTTTTCCCATATGGGAGACAGCCCCCATTTGGATCCCAGCCAGGAACTTTAAGTTTTACCCATTTCTTCTATACAGGAAGAAGCCCAATGATAAACTAACCAACAAGGAAAGTAAAACGGCTATGCTGGTCGAGGCTTGTGTTTAAAAGAGGGAAAGCTAAAAAGATAATTACTATCCATCCCCAAGGGCAATCAGCCCTTGAGAAGCTCTTGCGTTCTTTAACAATTACAGATGGTGATACTCCAGCTGTTGGCTGTCCTGACCCTCCTAGTCCTGGCAATGGCCCTACTGAATCCACATCAACCTCAATGCGTGACCTGGGCAGTGATCAAATGGAGAAATCAACAGCACCAAAAGAGAAGCTGTCCCTTCGACCTGGTGGCCTGAGCTTCATTTTGACATCTTTGACCTGGCTAGAGGATCCTGGGATGTTGGAGATTGAGACCCCTTTACCAAGGATGGCCTGAGTGTGGGGGCCCACGAGGATGAACTGTGCCTCATGTGTGGTACCCCCAATATCCAGGCTGTTCCCATGCTTTAAAGAGGTCAACCTTATAAGATAGTGACTTTATATATGTCCCAGAAGTAATCGAACTGCTTCAGACATTTCTAACTGTGGTGGGGCTGACGTTTATTAACTTTACTGAGGAGGGAAAAAGGATAACTAACTAACTAACTGGGAGATGAGCAGGATGTGGGCCTTGCGGTTATATCAAAAAGGATGGAGCCCAAGATATCCAACGCATGGCTCTGCGTGTCTATCATGATAAGCTCAGTGCTGAAGATTACTCCATACTTTAGGTGAACCACGGAAAGAGGAGGTGCCAATTGGGCGAACCTCATAAGAGGTGCCCTGACCTGAACCTCAGCAAGAGGTGGGTTTGCCATTAAAACAAAAAGGAGGAATCTGTAGGGTACATGGAGAGCAAAGGTGGCGCTGAGAGGCAGTTGAGTGGGCAGAGTCGGAATTGTTTATGTTAAAATCTGACTGTGTACCACAACCAGGCAAAGTGACGTCTGTACTTAAATAGCTCGAAAGACAGCAGGGAAAGTATAGAAAGCTTAGGTGCATGATAGGGTGACCTCTACAGTGATTGGTTGGTTCCTTTTCTTCCCCTTCCATGCCACACGGTTTTTTGCTTTAAAAATTGCTTGCTACATGGTGATAAACGAGTTCCTGCTTGACTTGACTCCCTGCTGCATCTGACTGTCTCCGGGACTACAGGAGGCTGGTGAATGGGCCAGCAGGACACTTACCTTTCCACGGACCCCATCCATCTTCCGCGGGACAGATGAAAATCAAACAGGTAGGAGGAGAACAAAGGAGGAAGCAACAATGCTCAATAGGAAATGTACTCATTACTTTGTTAATGTAACTGTAACCCCTCTGTACAACATTTTTACAATAAAAAACATACATAAATAATGTAGTGCTCAAAGAAGCACTTTGGGGGTAAGGGAAGGATATCTGAATAACTGTACAAAATTCTACATTGGTTTTTTTTTAATGTTCAGTATGGAACTGAATAAACATAAGTGCTTCCATTAAAAATTTTAAGTTACTGTCTTGGACTTGGAGCCAGTATTTCTGGCATTGAAGGGATTTGAGCTCATCGTCTGGGTAACTCTTTACTCTATTGGTGAAGGGGAAGCTCACTGTCCTTGAGGAAAAGAAATTCAAGCTAGAGTACCCAGGGCCTGCATTGAGGCCCTTCAATTTAAAAAATATTTCTATACACGTGTAAAATATGATATATATGTACATATGCATGCATATTATATATTGATTATTATAATTATTGATTTTGTATGTATTTTATTCATTGTATAGTTTATTGTATTTAGTATTATTATACACATAATATTTATTATGTTTTGTACATCTAGTATAAAATTATACACAATAAATCAGGTCATTGACTTGTTATTCATTAATACTTTATTAAATGTTGAAACATGATAAATAATTAAATGGAGGCATTAGTCACTGTCATCACATGTTTAGAGTCTCTCCCAAGTATGAGCTTTGTCTTAATTATCTTTTGACAACTTACTATAGGGATTCCTTTAGATGATTTATACTCAGAAGCCTTTTCTTGAGGATAGGCAAGTTGTGGGATAAAATTGTAAGGGTGGGGCTGTGGATGTGGCTTAGTGGTATAGAGCTTGCTGAGCATGCATGAATGCCAGGGTTTGAATCCTCAGTGCCACATACTCAGAAAAACCCAGAAGCTGTGGAGTGGCTCAAGTGGTAGAGTGCTAGCCTTGAGAAAAAGAAGATCAGAGACAGTACCCAGGTCCTTAGATCAAGCCACAGGACTGGCAAAAACAATAGGCCAGTTGCTAGTGGGGAATTCTTGAAACCCTAGCTTCTCAGACCACAGTTCCAAGACAGCCTACACAAGGAAAGCCTGTTAGATTCTTATCTCCAATGAATCACCAAAAGACCTCACATGGCACTGTGGCTCAAGTGGTAGAGTGTTTGCCTTGAGCTGAAGGGTGCAGGGAGAGCACCCAGGCTTCAGTATGAAAAAAACAACTGGAAAAAGAGTGAGGGATAATCAAAGTACTTTTTCTATTTGCTAACTATGAGAAGATTTTCTGGAAAATGAACATTGATATACACCAGAGTTGGAGTCAGGGCTCAAGGTTCAAGTATAGCAGATCCATATGCCCAGCCTCTCAGACTCTAACATTATAACCTTGTGTCCTACTGGGTTCTGAAAGGTCCAATGTTGAAAGGCATAATATGCTCCCCAAGCCCTTTGTGATAAGCACTTGACTTATATTGTCAATGTCATTACAGTTCTGAAGCTAGCACAGCACCAGTAGCTCAGGCCCATCACTCTAGCTCAGGAGACTGAGGTGTCAGGATCACAGGGTGAAGCCAGCCAGGGCAGGAAAGTCTACGACACTCTGACTTCCACTTCTGAAAGGTCAGATGTTCAAGAGCTTCCTGTGTTTCCCTTGGTGATGAGAAGTTACTTGCACTCTAAATGTTCTTAGAGTTCTCAAGCTATAGAAACAGGAAAGAAACATTATTTTCCCATCCTGGGTTCAAATGAAGTTCTCAGGATCCAAGCCTTAGCCCTGTTAGCAGGAAGAACTCCAGTGTAACACTGAATTTGAAGGACAGAAAACAATTTCAAAAGCAGGGCTAGGTGAAGAGACCTAGGCCTGCAGGATTAGGAGGCAGAATGTACACACTCAACAGTGAAGTGAGCTGCAAAACCACTTTATTCATTCCAGGCATAGCCTGCAAAAGGAAACCTCAAACATTTGCTAGAGTTACAACAGGGTCAGGCTTTTCTCAGCCTCTTCAAACGATGACTAATTAACCTTTTTCCCTCAGGTGAAGGGAGCCTCAGTGTATCTTTACGTTAAGAATAGAGAGCCAGTTTCATGGGGGAGAGGGGAGGAACAGAGTAGAAAAACCCTACTCTCTGGTCTTAGGGAGTAGGTTTTTGACTCTCTGTCAGATTTGAAGGCCCTTCTTCTACTTCTTCCAGTCCATTCTCCTTCCTTCATTCTCCACATCATTAATGCAAATCCCCAGTCCAAGATCATGTGTACTTTCTGGGCCTTGTCATTTAGACCCAGGATGGTTACAATTCAAAGGAAAAAAGAGTAAAACCACCTTCTTGAACTTCTCAATTTTATCCTTTTCCTTATTATTTTGGCCAGCTCTGAGATTTGAACTCTGGTCCTAGGAACCCAGGGTTGGCTGTGGAAGAGGTGCCAAGACCTAAGTTCAAGCCCCGTGCTTGGCAAATAAGTAAGTAAGTAAATAAATAAATAATAAGGCTCTGGCGTGCAATTTGCATCATTGTTCCGGCAGGCCTGGGATTGAACTCAGTGTCTGGGTAACTCTGTAGCATTGTGGGTAAAGGGGAAGCTCACTGACTTTAAAGACAAGAAATTCAGACCAGTTCCCAGGGTTTGAATTAAAGCCTCAGCATAATATTCTTATATGAGATCTATTTACATACATGGGTTTAATGTGTATAAAGTTTATTACCCTTATTTATTATTACCCTTATTATTAATACCCTTATGTATTATACATATAACACTTCATTTATTACATCATTTCATGTAGATTATATTTGCATATGGATTATACATCGTACTTTCACAGCAAAGACAAAAATTTGTCAAATTGGCTTCTTCATGAATAAATATGTATGTGTGTGTGTGTGTGTGTGTGTGTGTGTGTGTGTGTGTGTGTGTGTAGAGAGAGAGAGAGAGAAAGAGAGAGAGAAAGAGGGAATGTGAGGATATTCAATTATGTATATTATTACCAATAATTAGTTATTACATTATGCCACTATTTAATGAAGTATCATGGTAGAATACTTATAAAAACATTAATTAAAAATTAGTCAATATCCTTCCATTTCGGGAATCATATTATGGTGCTAGAATGGAAGACATAAATCCAATAATATTTGCGTGGCATTCTAAAATAGAATCATGCATTAACTGCAAATTTAATTATTTCTTTTATAACATTCCATTAGCATTCACAAAAATAGGAATGAGTTTGTCAGGATCTCCCTCCATTTGTGGGTAGCAGTCCTAGCATTTGATCTCCAGGACTGGGTAGTTTACTTCGAATGCAAACCATTGGAATGACACCTTGAAGATTTCAGATTGTCATGATTAAAAAAAGAACAAGAAGAAAAGAAACCCAGGTGTCAGCGGCTTCTGTCTGTAATCCTAGCTCCTCAGGAAGCTGAGATGTAGTGAATGCCAATTTGAATTCAGCCAGGGCAGGAAAGTTGGCAACACTCTTATTTCTAAGAGATCACATGAAAAAAAATAACTCCATGAGTGGGGCTGTAGCTCAAGTTGCAGAGTGCTTCCCCTGAGCAAAAGGAGCTAGGCTCATAGTTAAACCCCACAACTGTAACCCCCCTCAACAAAAGGGAACAGTAACTCCATGTCTCTGTGTATGGATGGATGATGTATGGATGATGGGCATTCAGCAGGTTGCCCATGCCCAGCCGCCCCAACCTGGGCCGGTTGGGACAAGCCCTCAGAGAGTACTAAGTATCAGCCAGCAGCTTGAACAAAGCATCCCTCTGTCATTTAATAACTGAATCCCCGAAGGCTTTGCCTGGGCTGGTGTGTGCAATGGATGCATTATGTTCTAGCTGAGGTGTCCCATTGGGACACCTAGCAGCCTGCCACTGCCTCCAGGAGTGATCCAAGTTTCTGGATCTATATTCTCTATCCCTCTGTGGGATGTGAGCCTAGGCTTCTAGGGCCTGGTGGCTCTCACTCATTCATCATTCCTCATTGCCGAGTCATTGACTGGTCCCAAATCTTAGCAAAGTTATGAAATAGTCAGCGATTTCTATGCCAAAGGGTAAGCCAATAAATCCCACCCTCATAACTCCTGTTACAAGTCTGCCTTGGGCTTCGAATATGGCTTAGTGGTAGAGTGATTACGTAGTATGCACGAAGCCCTGGGTTCAATTCCTCAGTACCACAGAAACAGAAAAAGCCAAACGTGGCACTGTGACTAGCCTTGAGCAAAAGAAGCTAAGGAACCTGCCCAGACCCTGAGTTCATGCCCCAACAATGGGAAAAAATAAAAGGGAGCCTGGTGAGACATATTCTTCTGGGACTCAGGAGGGCCAAGGTTAGAGGAAAGAGGTAGAGGGCAGGTGCTTGTGGCTGACCTCAGTAATCTCAGCTACTCAGGAGGCTAAATTCTGAAGATCACAATTACAAGCAGGAAAGCCTATATGAAACAATTTTGTCCAATTAAACACCCAAAAAGCCAGAAGTAGAGTTGGGATTCAAGGAGTAGAGTGCTAGCTTTGAGCACAAAAGCTCAGGGATAGTGTCCAGGCCATGAATTCAAACCCCAGGACTGGCACAGACACACAGACACACAGACACAGACACAGACACAGTCACACAGACACACACAGACACACAGACACACAGACACACAGACACACAGACACACAGACACACACACACACACACACACACACACACACACACACACACACACACACACACACACACACACACACCAAGATAGAGCATTTGCCAGTTAGCCTGCACAATTTCCATCTCTCGAGGGAAAAAGGAAGGGAAGACTTGCTCCAACCGGTGATATAACCATTGCCAAAATTCCACAGAAGTTCTAAGGCAGGAAACAGGATAGAGAGCCTCATGCAGAAGGTACAACATGGGCAAAGGTCCTGAGGTGTGGTGTAGAGCAGGTGGTGTGGGTGGAATGGAGGTTCTGTGGCTTCAGACAAATCTGGCATGACATGCGAGTCTGGGTCAAGGTTTGTACTTGAGTCACTGGTAGGGAAGAGGATGGGGTCCCAGAATGAGGCCCAGGGGAAAGATTAGCTTGACTTTTCACCATGGATCCCCAACATTTCTTGTGGCTGGAAGCCTATTTTTCACAGCTCCTGACACTCAGGCATCCTTTGCATTGAAGAGTCAGGGCAAACGCAGGGAAGAACTCTTGCTTAAGAAAAGCTTCTAGCCCAATGTTAACAGCGGTTCAACTCCTGTAAATCCTAGCTACTCAGGAGACTGGGTTCAGAGATCGTGGGTAAAAGCCAGCTCAGAGGAGGAAACTTAGTGAGACTCTTCTTGCCAGTGAACTACCAAAAGCCAGAAATTGCGCTATGGCTCAAGTGGTAAAGTGCCAACCTCGAGGGAAAAAGTTAGGAGACCGGAGCCCAGCCCTGATTTCAAGGCCAGTTCTGGCAAAAAAAAAATAAAGAAAAGCTTTCAGGAGCTCCTAGTCCACTGTTGTGAAAGGCCAAGTCAGCCAGGCACTGGTGGCTCATGCCTGTCCTCCTAGCTCCTCAGGAGGCTGAGATGTGAGGGTCGCAGTTCAAAGCCAGCCCAAGCAGGAAAGTCTGGGAACTCTGAAACTCCAGAAACCTGGAAGTGGTCCTCTGGCTCAAGTGGTAAGCTGAAGCTAGGTGACAGCATCCCATGACCAACACCTGGCCTGCTTGGATCTCACTTTGTGGCTCTAAGCAGAGTATTTTCCAGTGGGTCCCTGAGTTTCTCCCAATGTCTAGGTATCCTACAAGTCTTGAGAGCAGCCCATTTGGAGGCTTTTGCCTACAGATTAAGCCACATTATCAGAGAACTGTCCAGCCTTGAGGCATGGAGGTCATTGTCTGGCTCAACAGAATGAAATCTGTCATGGGTGCAGTGTGGGTCTGAGCAGTAAATCAATGTCTCAGACCACGGTTCTGGGCCAGGAGGGGCAGAAGGTGGCATGGCAGGTAAAGCCTACTCACGTAGATATCACAAGAGTGCAAATCTGTCAGGCACACCTCCTGTGGGTGTTGACTTGGGCTCATGAAAGACTTGTGGGTTCAGGAATCCACAGCCGGCTGGCTGGTGCTTGTAGCATTCACTATCCCTGGAGTTCCAGGGCTCACCAGTGCTTGAGGTCCAATGAAGGTCTTCAGTCGTAGGCCGACTACAAAAGAGCATCCATAGTGACATTTCCCTTGGTCCTGTGGTCCTGTGCACGGATGGAGGGGCAGGTCCCATGGAACTTACTGCTATGGCCCAGACACAGTCAGAGGCTGCTGGTTGCTGATGTGTGCTGTAGTGCAAGTGGTAGAGCACCAACCTTGTGCAAACAAGCTAAAGGATACCACATAGGCTCTGAGTTCAAGCCTTGGTAGACACACGAACACACACATACACACACACTCATGCACAAAAAAGCACACACAACAACATCCTTAGCAGGTCCCAATGGTTCATACCAGCAATCCTACCTACTTACGATGTTGAGCTCTTAGGATGGCAGCTTGAAGCCAGCCCAGGCAGGAAAGTATGTGAGACACTTCTCTCCAGTAAACTACTAAAAAAGATGAAAAGTGAGCTGTGGTTCAAGTGGCATATGTTTAGCTTTGAACAAAGGAAGCTCAGGGAAAATGTCTAAACCCTGAGTTCCAGCTCTAAGATTCTTTTTACAGACATCCTTTGCCTCCACCTCACCCCCAATCAGGCCATAAATCGGTCACCCTTGATCTCACTTCCACTCATACCACTTTCATAGCACTGCCACAAGTGGCTGGTATGTGGCCAGCACTGGATTAAGAGAACTTTTAACAAGAGGAGCATAGCCAGGTCAAGGCTAATGCCCCAGAACATTGAGGTATTGGCCATACCAGTTTCTCATGCCCCAGTTCACTGTATGTAGAATCTAAAGTCTGTGCCTCTGTATTCTGGACATCCAGAATTGTCTAGAACGACCGGATAGGCCAAGCTGGGGCAGGAAGATAGACTTTCCTGCGAAAAGTTACGTTGACATTTCCTAGACACCAACGGATACTTCCAAGCCACTTTGGCCTCACCTCCCATGTATCCCCGTACCCTCCTTGCATGGGCAGCCTTCAGTCAGCTATCAAGCTCAAGTTGGCCAGAGCCACCAGAAACCCCCTTTCCTCCACTCCACTGCCAGCCTGACGAGAGGGACATGCAGCCAGAGGCCCAGCTGAGAAAAAGAACAGGTCATCGCATGACTAAGGACCCCCAGAGGTAGGGGAGAGCCTATGTCAGCCGGCCCTGCTGGCCCAGAATCCCCTGGAGGTACCCAAAGATTTGGACAGGCCAGACTTGGGTCTCAAAGTAAAGCTGAAATGCAGGCCTCTGGCAATTTAGGACTCGATGTTGACCTTGATAGGGGGCTAAAGGACAAGGTCGGCATGGAAGAGGGGCACCATCTGAGGCAGAAAGAGTCAAACAGGGACCCAGGATGTGGACAGAGAAAGAAGAGGGAAACACACACACACACACACACACACACACACACACACACACACACACACACACACACACGTAGCCCAAGGCCTCAGAAGTCCCTGAGCAACCTGAACATCCCACCCCCAAGAAGATGGCACTACTATCCTCAGACCAACTGTAGACAAAATTCATGGCCTCTCACACATGTGGAATGGCTCATAACACAGCCTGGAATTTCCTAAATGTACACACCACTATGCAGAAATCTCAGCTACCTTATTTTTGGTTGTCTGTCATGGGGTTTGAACTCTGGGCCTGTGCACAATCCCTCAGCTCTTCAGCTGTAGGTGGGCCCTCTATCACTGGAGTCACAGTGCCACTTCTGGCTTTTTGGTGGTTCACTGGAGATAAAGTCTCACAGATTTTCCTTCCCAAGCTGGCTTTGAACCACGATCATCAATCAGATCTCAATCTCCTGAGTATCTAGGATGACACAGTGTGAGCCACCAGCAGCGCCTGGCTTCAGCCACCTTCTTAGACCCAAAGGAAACCCATCTGGTCAGGCCACAAACCACATGCAACCCTTCAGTTCAGGCTTTGACACCAGCATCCAAAACCATTCTTCCATGGATGGAGAGCATATAATTGACCCTAATATCCCACCCCTGCTCCCATTCACCCATTCCCTGCCTGGCACAGGCCACGACCTATGGAGTTCTTGGTAAGGCACCACCCATCCTACTGTGATTTCACACTGGGGCAATCCTGGGGAGTTCTTAGAAATGTCTGTACAGTGAGGCCAGCACCTGGTCTCCCAACCACAGCAACCTCACTACTTCAACATCTCTTGCAAGCAAAGAAGGGGTGTCTTTCTTTCTTCCTTCCTTTCTTTGATTTTTGCTTGCGGGGTTTGAACTCAGGGCTTCGGTACTGTCCCTGAATTCTAATTTTCCTTAAGGCCAGTGCTCTACCACTTGAGCCACAGTACAACTGCCAGTTGCAGATTGGAGATAAGGCTCTGGTGGGACTTTCCTGCCTGGTCTGGGAAATGAGATCCTCTGGATCTCAGCCTCCCAAGTGGCCAGGATGACAGGCATGAGATGACAGGTGTGTGAGCCACCAGCACATGGCTTAAGGTGTCTAGTCCTTCAGAATTTCCAGCTAGTCCTCCTCTAGACACTACCACCTAAACTCCCCTCTATCTCCCTCAGGGACAGCAAAGGAAGGCTCAGAATCTGGGTGGGGCCATGGGCATTAAAGGGCCCCCTCCACATCACTAGCCCTGTCTAAGCTACCATTTGGCTCCTATGGATGGCCTGGTCATCCAGGGCAGATCAGACCCATTAGGAGTTCTGGGGCCTTCCCTGTATCCCCCTGCCCCAACCAACCAGTACCTGAGAATTTCTGGGGCCAGCTGTTCCATGTCCCAGTGGAAGATGTTGGGAGGGTTGCTGATAATGCGTCCCGGGGTGTCCAGGGCAGAAGGAGTGTCTAGCTCACTTCTGTCAAAGAAGGAAACACAAAGCATGCATGATCTATTAAGAGTTACAGGGCATAGCCATCCACTGGTCACCAAGGTTCCTTGTAGAGCTGTTTTATGTTGACAGCCCTTGGGGTTGGCCTTGGGGCCTGGGTGGTATCCCCGAGTTTCTTTGGCTCCAGGTGAGCACTTCCACCTGAGCCACGGTGCCACTTCTGACATTTTCTGTGTATGCAGGACCTAGGAATCAAACCCGAGGTTTCCTGCATGCTAGGCAAGCCCTCTACCTCTAAGACACAATCCCAGCCCTGCATAGCTGTTCTTCTGTGACCCATCGGGCCTGTCTCCAGACAGTCTCGCACATCTCTACCGTATTTCTCACCAACAGTCCTGGCTGGAAATGAACACGCTCTGCTATGTTGTCCATCATCTGCTGCAACTTTGCTCTCTGTGCTTCCTGTCAGCTCCCCCTTGTTAAGCAAGACCCTCTTTTCAAGTGATGCCTCTAAGAAGCCCATTCTGATCACCTTGGCAGAGCTGGAACCTCTCTGCTCTGCAGGCTTCTGGCCTTATCACATGCTGCCTTCCGTCCAGTTTGGGTTGAGAATGCACAAAGGGGAAGGGCTCGCTTCCACCACCGGATTTCAGAAGGCACTGATACACCACCCAGGGACAGGTGTTTTACACACTCCGAGATAGGGCCCTCGAAGCTCAGGCAGTCTGTGGGCAAGAAGACGGGGCCATTTCCTTGTGTGGGGTTGAACTCAGGATCTGGGAGCTGTCTCTGAATTTTCGTGCTCAAGGTTGGGGCTCTACCACTTGAGCCAGAGCTCCACTTCAGGCTTTTTGGTGGTTCCATGGAAAGTAGAGTCTCACAGGCTTTCTAGCTTATGGTTAGCTTCAAACTGTGATCCTCAGATCTCAGCCTCCTGAGTAGCTAGGATGACAGTGTGAGCCTTAGCCCCGGGTGACGGGCAACAAAGGCTTTTATTTTTTTGCTCCCATTTCAACTAGCAAGCCCAAGTTAAAATAATCAGTTTCAGGGGATCAAGATCCTCTCCTAGGTCAGTTAATCCAAGGAGATAAAGGGCCTTTGGAAAAGGCTAGTCTGAGTAAGCCTAGTGGTGTGTGTGGGGGTGTGGGTGTGGGTATGTGGGAGTTTGTCGGGGATACCTACCCCCATCTCTCTGGTACCTCATCTTTCCAGCAGGGAGTGCATCCAGGATAGTCACCCCAAGGAAGGCGAATGGGGGAGGGTACCTAAGGTCACATCCAGGGGGATGATCCGAATTATGCCCTGCAACTGAACCTGGACAGATAAAGGAGAGAAAGAGAAGTTTTGGGGAACATCAAGGGAAGCCCTTTACCTTTGGCTACAGGAACCAGCGAGAAGACTGAATCCATCTGTCTTGGTCGTCAGATAAAAGGTATACACAGTTCATTTATTTTATTATTATTTTGTGAGTCCTAGGGCTTGGATTCAGGTTATCTCTGAGCTTCTTTTGTTCAAGGCTGAGGCTCTAACACTTGAGCCACAACACCAAATCTGCCTTTTTGTGTGTGTGGGTTTTGAGGGGGAGGTTGTTCTTGGGAGATAAGAATCTCACGGACTCTCCTGCCCGGGTTGGCTCTGAGTCACGACCATCAGACCTCAGCTTCCCAAATAGCCATGATGATGGGCAGGAGCCACCAGCTCCTGACTGCCACCATCCATTTATAATCCCTTATGCCCAGGGCTGAGCCACCCACACTGCACCCCATAGTTGGGAGTGGGAAGCAGACATGAGTGTGTTTGATACTTTAACAGCCTACTTATCTTTGAGCATTGTTCTGGGTCAGTCTGATGGTGGCTTCCTCCTTATCCACAGCAATGACTGGGCTCTGTCACAAGAACAAACGTCCCCCGGGAGGTTTCAGGTCTAGGGTCTTTCTTCTGCACTCCACCCCCCTAACTGAAATGACACACACTAGCAAAGGATAGTAGACACTGAGTGTTTTCATTGTCTTATAACCAGGGTCTGACCAGATAGGTGAGGGTGAAGGTCAGAGGCCCAGGATAGTGCTGGGCAGGGGGACAATGCCTCCTCATCCAATTTCTTTCAATGGTCTTGCAGAGGGATTTGGGGAAGGACTCATGGGATGGACAATGCATAAACATCATGGTCCACCCAGTGCACAGAGGGGCTTACCTCATGAAGCTGGTTCAACAGGGTGATGGACACAGCTCCTGACCCACAGCCCACATCCAGAATGAAAGGACCACCTTGGGTTCCAGCCAGATAGGGATGCTGGGCCAACTCCTCCAACACCCATTCAACCAGTTCCTGTGTGAGAGAGAGAAATAAGGCCAAAATTACACTTAATGCCGGGTGCCCGTGGCTCAGGCCTATAATCCTAACTACACAGGAGGCTGAGATATGAAGATCATGGTTCAGAGCTGGCCCAGGCAGGAATGTCTGTGAGACTCTTATCCTCAAAGAACCGCCAGAAAACCGGAAGTGATTCTGTGGCTCATGTGGTAGAGCACTAGCCTTGATCTGAGGAGCTTGGGTACAGTGTCCTGGCCCAGAGTTCAAGCCCCACGACTGACAAGCAGTGGACTTCCCACCATAAGAAGTGGACTGCATAGCACCCACTGTCCTAGGGAGCATGGCAGAGAAGTCAGGCCAAGCTTCCTGTGCGCTGGGGGTCATGAGTAGATCACCTGGCTTCTCCATGCCTCATTTTCCCCAGCTGCAAAACTGAATAGAGTGAAGGATTCCCTTCATCATGAAGATTGGGTAATGATGAAAGAGAATCATGTTTTGTTTCATTATCCCACATCTATTGCATGATTAAGAGCAGACCCCATCTGCCACATTACCTCCTGCTGAGTCTCCCTGAGAGATCATGCCAGGCAAAGCATAAGCTTCATGGAAGCATTCCTGCAGAAGGGGGTGTTGGTTCAAGGCTTCCTATACACTTGGCTGCACCTTTATTGCCTCTACCTTTATTCTTACTATATTCTTCTTGGCTGTACATTTGCTGTCTTTATTCTTGTTTTGGCTATTTTTCTATTGATCCGCGAACAGAGCATGTTGTTTCTTTCCAGTCCAATAGAGACGGCTTCTCTAAATAATAAAGACTAGGACCAAAGATTAGATGTGGACAATTCCCCAATCAATATATCATCTGATGGGAACTCCTGCAAATTCAAAAGCAGTTTTGCGGCTCCCTCATAGTAAATATAGAAATATAAAATTTCCAGATATGTTACAATAGACAGAATTAATGGATTAAACTAAACCAGAAGGAGTTATCCCAAAAGCACAGAGAGTTATAGAAAAAGGGACCTCTGATAATAAAAGGAAAAGAAAGATTCCCACAACAGTTATGACTAAGTTTGGTCCAGCTTACATTATAGGGAATAGATGGTGGTTTCCCACCTCTTTCATTTGGAAATATGATAGCTGACTTATTAACTAGAGAAACCATCATGCTTTATTTGTAATTAGTCACCTTAATACTAATGACCAAAAACTTAGACTTATGCAAAAACATTGGAGCGAAATTGGATTTAAAGTTCAGCCAAAAGTTAAAAGGAAAGATTTGCTCACAGGCACCTGGAAAGGGCCTGATATATTAATCACCTCGGGAAGAGGGTATACATGTGTGTTTCCACAGGATGCCGAGTCACCCATCTGGAATCTCAACCGACTCGTGTGCCCCTACAAAAATAAGAGAAACCCAGCAAAAAAAAAAAAAACAGAAGATGCAAATGAAGAAAACGATGCAGAAACTCAAAAGTCTTCACCTTTCTCCTCAACAGGCAAAGACAACAAAAGAAGCTCAACCACCAACCTGGGAACAAATTAAGAAGCTCACCCATTCTGCGGAGGAGATTGTGGTTTCTACGGGAAAGACTAGCACTGTTGAAAATATGTTTCTTGCTATGCTTGCCATTATTGCTGTGCAGTCAGTCTCTGTTTCAGGAGAACAATACTGGGCATATGTACCTAATCCTCATCTTCTATATCCCATGGGATGGGAGGGATGAAGATATAATACAAGTAATGACAAATAATAGTGACCTGCTAGGGGGTTTGGAGGACTATTCTAATTCTCATATGACTTCTCAAACAATTAATTATGAAGGAATGACAGATACCACTCCAATTTGTATAACGCTATCAGGAGAAAATCTCCCTGGGTGTTCGCCTATAAACTATAGAACTTTTTTTACTGATGCCCTTTTTCAATCCAATGATAAAAGTTCAAAAAAGATTGATGTGGGAAATTGGCATGATGATATTAGGCTTTCATACTTATCATGAATCCTTTTTCATTCCCAAGAGGTATATACATTTAGGTAACTGCCTACAAAAATATCATGACAAGGATCAGTTTGGGGATGCATTAATTACCTCACCAAAATGGTGGGAATGTGGATTTCAAAAGGCCTCTTTTTTACAACCCCATTGGGCACCAGATAGTATTTTTGATTTTTCCATTGCTAACCCCGATTATGATTATGCCTCCTACTTAAAACATAATTCATCAAAGTTTAATGGCTATGCTCCTGATATGCACGAGGAACCCCTGAAAAAATGGCTCACTCCAGGGTGGGTAGCTTCCATTTTGGTGAGTCACTCTCCCTTTCACAATAAAACGGGCATTCAGCTGGATTTGTTCAGACTTTTTGCAGCAAAAAAACATGATTTTACTGAAAAAGCCGAAAGAAACTAAGAGAACTGCAATTGGGGTAAGAGCATGTGTGGGTTATCCTATGGGAATTGTAGCTGGAATACTAGATAATTTAATCATTATTAAGCAAGGAAAATCTTATTATATTAGCTGTAAGGATTGTATTTTTACTAATTGTCTTACTTCTTCTCTGGGTAAAACATATTCTGTAATTTTTATTTTAAAAAGACCTTCGTATGTAATGTTACGTGTAGATCTATAAAATGACCCTTGGTTTAAAAATTCTGCTTTACAAATGTTGAAAACTCTGGATATTATGTTGCAGCCAAAACGCTTTGTTGCGGCCTTGATTTTAGGAATAAGTGCTTTAATAACAATAATTAGCTCTTTAGCGATTTCTACAGCAGCCTTAGTAAATGAAGTAAACACTGCTCATTTTGTTACTGATTTAAGCAAAAATGTTTCATTAGCCCTAGTAAAAAAATAAATTATAGATAAAAAGTTAGAAATGAAAATAAATGCTCTGGAGGAAGTGGTTCTGTCTATAGGTCAGGAAGTTCAAAATTTAAAAACATAACTCTCAGTTAAATGTCAGGTTAGTTTTAAATATATCTGTGTTACTGCTCTAAAATATAACTTTTCTTTTAATTGGAATGCCACCAAAAATCATTTGTTAGCAGTTTGGATAGATAAAGATATCTCTAATGTTATGGAGGCTTTACAGGACAAAATTACAGCAGTTAGTAAAGTTCATTCAGATGTAAAAAATTTACAATCTTTGGCAGCGTTATTTAAGCATAACGTGGAGGCCCTCAATCCTCTGGATTGGATTCATATAATAATTATAATTGCCATTGTCAGATCAATTCACGCAATACTTATTCTTATATTTCCAGTCATTTTCTGGATGATCTTTAGATTTGTCTCTTCTGTGCACCAAGACATTCATGAGCTTCAAGTAAAAAATAAAAAAGGAAGAAATTCCATGACACCTCCTGCTGAATCTGTGTGAGAGTTCACGCCAGACAAAGCATAAGCTTCATGGAAGCATGCCTGCAGGAAGGGGGTGTTGGTTCAAGGCTTCCTATACACTTGGCTGCACCTTTATTGCCTCTACCTTTATTCTAACGACATTCTTCTTGGCTGTACATTTGTTGCCTTTTTCTCATTTTGGCTATTTTTCTATTCATCCACGAACAGAGCATGTGAAGCCACTTCCCCTCGTGCCTGTCCTCTCTACTCTCCGCTCTCTCTCTAGCTCCACTTCTCTCACGTGCCGCCTCACACCCTCTGCGCATGCGCACCTGCCCCTGTGAGACCCTGGCCACTGCTGCCTCCACAGTGAGGCCCCTGGGCCCTGCCCCCTCCTCCCCTTGGCCCAGTCCCCTCTTCCCCTTGGCTCCGCCCCCTACTCTTGCCCACAAGAGCAGCCCTGACTGGGCCCTAAGGCTTCCAGGCCATGGGAATTACAGCCTCACCTCAGCTCAGCACTCCCCACCAACCCTAGCACTTGCTCAGGGGATCGAATCTCCCCTCAGCCCCACGACAAGAGGAGACTCTCCTCCAAGCCTCTCCACTCCACATATCAAACATGTGCACAGTGACACAGTGAGAGAGAGAGAGAGAGACAGAGAGAGAGAGAGAGAGAGAGAGAGAGAGAGAGAGAGACTGAGAGACTGAGAGACTGAGAGACTGAGAGACTGAGAGACTGAGAGAGATTGTTGGGGAAAACTACCTCTCAAGGACGCAGAACATAGCACCCTTTTGGATGACTCAGCACACAGCATACTTCAAAAAACATCACAAAGCACCCTGAGTAAAAGTCTCAGCACAATGTGCCCTTTGAAGGACTTAGCATATAATAGCCTTTGGGAGGACTCAGCACACAGCACCCTTTGAAGGAGGGAATCCATAGCATGCAGTGTATAGGACTCAGTGCATGGCACACTTTGAAAAACTCAGCACGTAGCACTCTTTCCCAGGACTCAGCACATAGCATCCTGTGATAAGTCTCCATACACACCACCCTTTGAAGGGCTGAGTATGTAGCACCCTGTGTAAAACACTCAGTGCACAGCACCATTTGAAAAACTCAGCACATAGCACAGTTTTGAAGGACTCAGCACATACCACCTTGTGGAAGAACTCAACACACACCAATATTTGAAAGACAGTACAGAGAACTGTCTACAGGACTCGGCATATAGCACTCACCTCATCTTCTCTTCTCAAGGATGCAGCACATTGCACCCATTGAGGTAACTCAGCACACAGCCCTCTTTGAAGCACTCAGCAAAAGTACCCTGTGTAAAGGACTGGGCCCACAGCACCCATTGAAAAAAATCACCTGTCCCTCCCTTCTCAAGGGGTCAGCACATAGCACCATTTGGTATGAATTAGCATACCACACTTTTGAAGGACTCAGCATAAAGTACATTGTGTAATGGACTCAGCACACAGCACCCTTTGAAAAATCCAGCACAGCCTACTCGTCTCAAGGACTCAGAACATAGCACCCTTTGGGATGACTCAGCACACAGAATGGTTTTTGAACACTCAGAAAAAACACCCTATGTGGGATACACTCAGAAAACAGCACCCTGTGAAGGACTCAGCACATACCTGTATGTCACAAGTTCAGCTGTCATTAGAATTAGGGTGCTTTCTGCAGTATCATCATTATTCAGAAACACTTCACAAATCCTACTTGTTCACATTTAGCTAATGTGTGTTTTATGGGGGAAGGTCAGCTGGGGGTCTTGAACTAAAAACTTGGGGCCCCTGTCCCTGAACTCTTTGGTTCAATGCTAGAGCTCTACCACTTTGATTCACAGATCCAATTTTGGTTTGTTTTTTGGGGGTTGTTCTTTGACAGGCCTTATGGTAATCAGGAAGGGCAAGTTGGGGTGTCCATGGGCAAAGGCTCTTAGCTGGGCCTGGGGCTGACTTCTCACTTCCTTGTGCCCCTGGGAGCAGGGCCTCCTGGAGCTCTCTTGGCCTAGGGTGGAACAGATCTGTTGTGGAATCATAACTCAGGGTGAGCGAAAGTCAAGTTGTCCCGGGTCACTTCCCCAAATTGAACTCTAGAGGACGATAGTCCTCCATGATGGCAGAGGGACGCATGTTCCACCTCTAGCCATCAGGAGGCAGGAGTTGTCCACCATAGGGATTGTATCAGTTGTATTTACTCTTGTTTCCCTGGGGATCCCATCATGCTTTGAAGCCACCGTGGACAGGAAAGTCCTTGAGACTTACCTACAATTAACCATCGAAAAGCAAGTGGGGCTGTGGCTCAAGTGGCAGAGCACTAGCCTTGAGCAAGAAAACTCAGGGATAGAGCCTTGGCCCTGAGTTCACACACACACACACACAAATGCACACACACCACATGCATGCAAATCAAAGATATCTACACTGAAATCTTTGGGTATTCTCTACCTTTTCCCTACTGAGTCTGGTGGTTATTGGCCTAGGTGTTTGATGTATCCAACACCGCATGGCATCTTTAATTTTGGGGAACAGAATGGCTAGAAGGTCAGCCTTACCCCACCCAGCTCCTTGACTGGGTCAAGGTCTATCCAGGCCCTTTAGGTCTCCTTTTACAGACTGGCCAAGATGCCTTCAAAAGGTATCAAATGCTGGACACTGGTGGCTCATGCTTGTCATCCTAGCTAATCTGGAAGCTGAGATCTGGAGGATCACGGTTCAAAGCCAGCCTGAGCAGGAAAGTGTGTGAGACTCTTATCATCGATGAACCATCAGAAAACAAGAAGTGGCCCTGTGGTTCAAGTGGTAGAGTGCTAGCCATGAGAGAAAGAGCTCAGGGAGAGTGACCAGGACCTGAGTTCAAGCTCCAGGACTGGAAGAACAAATCTTTATTGGAGGCTTGTTTTCCCTTTGAAAACAATTTCTTCTTTGTGATAAGCATAGCATGGGCCTCTTCCTTGGCCACCAATAGACAATTAGATGTCCCTTGAATATGGGTCACCTCCCAGCAGCCTTTGCCCTACCTGACCCGCAGTTTACCCTTCCCATGACCCAGCAGATGGAGGCTTGAGAAAAGGCCACCTGGCCACCTACTTATGGTGGCTGCTGAGGCTTTGGAGAATCATCATGTCACATAGTCATCATCTACATCAGTCTACAGAAGAAAGGGAAGGACCGTTCCTCACCTGAGCCCGTGAGCTGTGGGTGGCTCTGGATGTGGGGCAGCTGCGGCAGGATGTGCTTTGTGGGGGAGTCCTCTATGGGGTTGAGAATCTTGATCTCCCTTCTGGTAGTTTCCACACTGTGTTGAAGTGGCAATTCTTTAAAACCTTTCTGCTCCTCCCTCATTTCACCCGCCCTGGAGCCTGGAGTCATTCAAAGCGGCGGCAGTGACAGGAGGCTTAGCTTGTGCTGGCATCTGGAGCCCATTGTCCATGTCTTCCCCTGTGACGAGTGACAACGGCTCCCACAGCCGGCTCTCCATTTCTCCATCTTCTCCTAGGACAGATAGTACACATGCTCAGGTTTCTTCTGACACAGCTCAGCCAGAATGAACATCTGCTCTTTACATGCCATGAGGGACTCCTCAACAGTGTGATGTGTGCCGACAGCTGGCTGCATCTATGTTGAAGATCACCCGCTGGACTATGGAAGTCCATCTTATCCGGTAGGTCGTGGACAAAGTAAATTTTCTTCTTGGACACCCACGTGTCCCACTTCCCATCCCCACACAGCTGTGGTGCCAGCTCATGTGATGGAGGGCCTGTGGCTCGAGCTTTCTCTGGCACTGAGCTGCCAGGTGAACCTGGTGCCTGCAGCAGGCCTGCCACTCCTGCTGCAGGAGTTTCCCCCTGTGGATTTCAGCCACTAAGAGTGCTCACAAATCCATGTCCCTCTCGGTTTGGGGAATGTCTCTATCCTCTGCAATGGTCACGTGGGGGGGAGTCGACTCCTCACCTTTTGCTTCTCCAGGGTTTTAGACTTCTGCTTCCCCAGGGAACGCCAGGAAGCTCAGCTGGGCCTGCAGCCACTCCTCCTGTGGTCTGATTACTTTCAGGCACTTGAGAGTGTCCTGCCACTTTGAGGGCACTACCTGGTCTCCCCAGTTGGTCGGGCTGTGCACTTTCTTCAGCTGCTCCAGGAGTTAGGTCTGCCTCTCTATGTGCTGCTGCAGGGCCTCCTTCTCGGAGCTCAGCCGCTAATTGGTGGAGATATGGCACTCATAGATGGCTCTGAGCTCCTGTAGCGGGGCCAGGGACTGTCCTGCTGGTCCTGAGATGCTTGGCTTTCTTTCTTTCTCAGCCACTTCTTTCCATTCCTCTCTCTTCTCCTCTGTGTGGACCAGCTGTTCCCGCAGGTCTTTCTTCACCTGCTGCTCTGTGTCCAGGATGCTAGCGAGCTTCTCCTCCTCACTGCTCACCCTGTGGAGAGCCTCCCACAGCAGGGCCAGCTGTTTCTCCAGCTGTCTGTCACACACATATGCACATCATGGGGTCTCGGGGGTCTCCTGCCAATCCTTGGCCTTCTCCTCCAGTCTGCACAATTGCTCCTGCTACTCTGCGTTCTGGAGATGGAACCTCTGGTTTTCCTGGACCTGGATGTGAAGTTATTCCTCCAGGTTTTTCAACTCCATCTGTGTGCAGTAGGCCTGGGCCTGCAACTGCCACTCAGCCTGAGATGGGCCATGGCTCTTCCAGTGTTCTCTAGGCTGAACACCTGCCTCGACCCTCGCTCCTTCTCCTCGGTCAGTTGGTTCACCCGCTGGGTCAGCTGCCGGGCCTCCTCCTTCCACGTGGACCTCTCAATGCTCAGGTCTTCTGTGAAGGTGTCTCTCTCTAGATTCGCTGTGCTCACCAGTCAGCTCACATTGTCTAGTAGTC
Organism: Dipodomys merriami; assembly: GCF_024711535.1. Classification (NCBI taxonomy): domain Eukaryota; kingdom Metazoa; phylum Chordata; class Mammalia; order Rodentia; family Heteromyidae; genus Dipodomys; species Dipodomys merriami. Next base: position 4,523,099 of record NW_027206157.1, read on the forward strand.
TCTTCAGTTCCTCATGCCCCACCAGTGCTTTTTGGAACTTGCAGATTCCTTTCTCCCTGTTGTCCAGAGCACGTCTAGCTTCTCCTGTATCTTTGAGTTCACTTGCTCCAGGTCATCGAAGCTTCTCGCCTTCCTTGAGCAGAAGGGTCACCTCATGCAGCTGTTCAAAGAACATTTCAGTCTCATTCTGTGATCAGTAACCACAGAAGCCGACATCTCCAGCTCTGCCACACACTGCTCTGCGGCCTGCAGGCAGCTGGTGAGAGCTTCGTGCTTCCTTTCTGTGTCATTGACCACCTGCTGCAAGCAGGCGGGTGCACATTGTAAATTACTTTCTGCAGAAACCAACCTCTGTATGGGTGCCTTGTGAATCTCTAGCTCCATTTTAGGTGCTGCATTCACCTGGGCTATCTTCTCCCTCTCTTTCTTCCATTGATCCTGCAAATCTGACTTTTCCTGCTTCAGTGGTTGGGTCTTGGCACAGAGGTGCCTGGTTTCTTCTTTTGCTGGGGTCCATAGTGGGCACCACGTGTCGGTAGCACCTCTGCAGATCCTTGGTGGTATCAGGACCATTGACATTCTGGAACCTCGTGGCTGTGACAGTGTCCAAAGGTACGGGAGGCCCATGGTGGGCATCACCTTTGGCCGGACCCTCCATTGAATCTCGCTCCCCGATGGTGTTTGTCTTGGGGATCCTTCCCTTTTTCATGTTCTTTGTTTTCTTGAATGTTGCAGGTCTGTCAGGAGGATTCTTCTACCGGTGTTCTGGTGTTCATCCCCACAGCTTTCTCATGGTGTCTTGTTCTTTCAGACATCTGAACGTTGGGATGGGAAATATGGGCTGGCCACGTTCCCAGGCTCTGGGAAATACTCTCTTCTCCCACTCACTGATTAGGATGTCTATTCCAAAGTCGCCTGGAGTCTTTTGCTCACCGCTTAGCCACCTCTACCTTCCTCAACTGCTGGTAGTGGTGTCAACCAACAGCGGGAATCCTGGAGCTTCCGGGCAACATGGAATTTGGGTGTGGCCGCCATTCTTGTATCCCATTGTTCAGAAAGAACCATGAAAGAATGGGGGTGTGACCAGAATACTGTGATGCAGGCAGAATGGGCGGAGTCAAGATAAGAGCAGCTGCTTTCCAAGGAAACTGTCCAATCCTGCTGGGGACACGATGGTGACCTGCTTTAGCTGGATGGCTGCACAGATTGTTCTGTATGTCTGTTTGTTGCCAGTCCTGGACCTTTAACTCTGGATCTGGGCACAGTCTGTAAGCTACTTTTGCTCAAGGCTAGCCCTCAACTTCTGGAGCCACACGACTCTACTTCTGACTTTGTTGGCACTGAAGTTGGACAGGGGTGACTTTGACCATGATCCTCCTATCACAGACTTGTAAGTAAGGAGAACTACTGAGAGCCATTGGTGCCTGCCTAATCATTGGTATTGCTGATGTTCTTGGACAGACCTGTGAGTTCCCTATCCTGAGGATTAAATGGTGGAAGCTGGAGCCCACAGTTTGAATCCTGTTCCTGCCACCTCCAAATGGCAGGAGATCCTAAGAAATCCATTCCTATCCATATGAATACCAATGGAATGTGATATATGTCATGATTGAATGGGCAGTTCTTGAACGATTCTAGGATAAAATAGTACACAATTATATCCTAGGACTCTGATCAATTTTAAACTAACACTTTATGAAGCATTTAAACAATTATATTCATTAAATGGAGACATAATGAAATATCTAAGAATTGGATGTCACATTGTATGAAGGTGCCATTTTTTTCTGCCAGGACTGGGATTGGAACTCATGGTCTGGGTAACTCTGTTGCACTGTGTGGGAAGGGGAAGCTCACCTCCGTGAAGTCAAGAAATTCAAGTCTGTTCCTTAGGCCTGAAATCTATCCCCAGCACTAGAAAACATCTTTTTCATGTATATTTTACATACATTATGTTTACATACATATGTTGACTCTTTATTGCATTCAGTGTAGTTATTCATTTTATTTTTTGTTTTATTTATGTATTGGCCATTTATTTTATTAAGTATTATGGCACATAGAACATTTATTACATTGATTACATAGGATATAGGTCTGCATATGTATTCCACTTCATACCTGACACCCAGGAATTTCACAGAAAAAGAAAATGTGTCACCATCAGCTTCTTACTCCATGATTCATTGTTTGGGAGTGTTGGTGTCTGAATTCAAAGCCTACAAGGCCAAATTCCTGAATGGGTGAGTGTCAGCATGCCATCCTGGGGCAAATTGAGCTGACAGGCAGTTCCCAGGGTCTGAGATCAAACCCCTAGGGTTGACAAAATAAGAACAGATTGACATGTCGAGGGTATTATGCTAATAAATATTTATCTTTATAGAGTGCCAGAGATGTCTACACATTATTCAGTTATATAGACTACATTTCTACCAATTCTTGGGTATTTATTATGCCTCTATGTAATTAATGGTATTGTTTTAATCCTTAATAAACTATTAAGTAAATCAAGGTACTGAAATTATTATATCCCTGTAAGAAATAGTATTCTTTTAATGCTTCATATTAAATAAAATCAGTCTACTGAAATTATTATGTCTAATTTTATATGATTAGCATTCACGATTAGCTCATTCAACTGTGACATTGATAACATTCCATCGTTATTCCTATGGATGGGAACGAGTCTCTTAAGATCTTCCACTATTTGGAAGTGGCATGACTGGGATTCGAACTCTAGACCTATGTTCCTGTGCGGGACTATGGCTTCCTCAATAGCCTGCTAGCCTTCAGCAATGCAAGATGAAGTACCCTTTGGAGCCCTGTCATTCAGCTCCAGATGGTCATGGTGCAAAGGAAGAAAATGTAAAAATGCAATCATGCAACATTTTTTTCTTTGGTCGGTCATAGGGCTTGAACTCTGGGCCTGAGTACTATCCCTGTGCTCTTCAGCTCAAGGCGAACACTCTACCACTTGAGTCACAGTGTTACTTCTGGGTTTCTAGTGGTTTATTGGAGATAAGATTGTCACGGACTTTCTTTCCCGGGCTGGCTTTGAACTGTGATACTCAGATCTCAGCCTCCTGTGTAGCTTGGATTTCAGTTGTGAACCACTGGCGCCCGGCTCTGCCACTTTTTTTCTGTGCATATTTTTCCCACTTGCAAAGCTTGGAGAACTAGGATCCCAGGATAGGCTGTGGCTCCAGTGGCTCCACCCCCGCCTAGGATGATAGAAACTGAGGCAGAGTTGCCATGACCTGAGTTCAAGACCTTGCTTCGAAAAAAAAAAAAATTAGCTCCTTGGCTTGCAATTCATGCTGTTTGTTTTTCTACCAGGCTTTGGATTTGAACTCAGGGTCTGCGTAACTCTGTAGCACTGTGGACAAAGGGGAAGCTCACCAGGCTTGAAGACAAGAAAGTTGGGCCTGGTCCCTAGGCCTGAATTCAAGCCTCAGCCCTGGAAAACATACAATTTATATTTATTGTAAAGATAGTATTTGTATTTACCTATAGATGTTCAGTCCATATCCTGTTTGTTGTGGTTATTGATTGTATTTTTGTTTTATTCAATTATTTACCATTTATTGACTGTGATGATATGCATTCCATTTATTATACTGATGGCATCCCATCACACAGTATCTAAATTTGTAGACGTGTTCTCCATCATGTCTGACACCCAGGACTCTCAGAGAAAATGAAAACAGGTGTAACACTTGACTTCTTATTCCACAATCCAATTGTTTGCAGTGCTGGAATCTGAACTCAGAGCCTAGCAGACCTAATTCAACACGGCAACCTCTAGCCAAGGAAGCTGCCAGACAGTTCCCAGACCCTGAGATTGAGCCACAAGGGTCGACAAAATAGGCATACATGGATAGAATTCCAGAGACATCTACTTAGGATTCAATGACATCAACTACATTCCTACCAACTCTTATGTATTATGCTGCCATTGAAGGAGTAATATTGTTTTCATGCTTAATAAACCATTCATTAAGATCAATCAGCATCCTAGGATCATTGCGTCCCATTTTAGATTAGACCATTTTAGATTAGACAGATGCCCGCAGAAACTTATACAATCATGAATTTCCAAACATTCCATCGTTATTCCTGTGGATAGGAACAAGTCTCTTGGGAAGTCTCCCCACTGGTAGGTGTCAGGACCAGGATTCAATATCAGGGCCTTCGATGACATATGGGCCTGTGGCTTCAGCAATAGCCCACTAGCCTTGGCCAATGAAAAGTGAAGTAAACTTTTAGCTTTGTCATTCAGACCCAGGTTGGTCACCATGCAAAGGAATAAAATGTAAAAAAATCCATCCCGTGGCTATTTTCCAGTGAGGTTTTTTTTTTTTTCTCCTGCAAGGCTTCAGGCCTAGGATCACAGGATCGGCTATGCTCCCATGGCAGCCAACCAGCCTAAAGTGATCGAAGCTGAGGCAGAGTTGCCATGAACTGAGTTCAAATCGCTTGGTTGGCAAAAAATAAAATAAAATAAAAATAAAAAATAATAAACCACCCTAGCTCAGAATTAGCACCATTTTTTCTGCCACAGCTGGGATTCCAACTCAGATCTGGGTAACACTATAGCACAGTGGGTGAAGGGGAAGCTCACCATCCTTGAAGACTACAAGGTCAGATCTGCTTCCAGGGCCTGAATTGAAGCCCAGATCACCTTCAATCTGCAGACCACCAAGTTCGGACCCAGCATGGTCACCATGCAAAGGAAAATGAACATAAAAGCGCCAGGTGGAACTTCCTGCCACTTTTTTTTCCCCTTCACGGTTTTTTTTCCTGCAAGCCCTGGGGTCCTAGGATGCGATGATGAGTTGTAGGTCCAGAGGCTGCAGCCTAGGATGATTGGAACTGAAGCAGAGTTCCCACGACTTGAGTTCAATCTCTGAGTCTGTTAAAAAAAATTGTGAAGGAAGCACCCTAGCTCCAAATTCACCCCAGTTTACTGCCAGAGCTGGGATTTGAACTCAGGTCTGGGTAACTCTGTTGCACTGTGGGGGAAGGGGAAGATCACCATCCTTGAAGAGTACAAGTTCAGGCCTGCTCTCAGTGCCTGAATTGAAGCCCCAACACTGGCAAAAATCATATGTCCACCTATTTTACACATAGGATCTCTATTTACATACATGTGTGGAATGCATCATGCTTTCAGTGTATTTATTTATTTTATTGTGTGTCTTAGAGATGCATTTTGTATTTTATTGCGTATGATGACAGATATAACTGTGCTGATATGGATGGCAACCTATTCCAATATGTAAAGAGTTGCCTATATAGCATACTGTGTCCTGGCTGAGACCCAGGACTTCACAGCACAGGAAAACAGGTGCAACAATGGGCTTCTGAAAGAAGCATTAATGTTTTGGCAGAGTTGGGATTTGAACTCAAAGCCTAGCAGTCCCAATTGGTAAAAGGGTCAAGGGGAGGACATTGGCCAGTGAGCAACTGAGGAGTTAGGCCGTTCCCAGGACCTGACATTGAGCCCCAGGGAGAGCCAGGATAGGCATAAATTCATAATTGAAACAGGATCTGTATTAACATATTGGTGTAGACAGCATCTTGTGTTCGGTGCACTTCTCCTTAACTTGTGTCTAATTCATGGAGGTATTGTGTATTTTACTGAGTATGGTGACAGATATAACTGTGCTGACATGGACGGCAACCTGTTCCCATGGTTATAGAGTTGCCTATGCATTCATTCTCCATCCTAGCTGAGACCAAGGACTTCCACATGAGAGGAAAACAGGTACAAAGACTGGCTTCTGACATCAGGATGAAACTTTTGTCAGTGCTGTCATTTGAACTCAAATCTTGGTAACCCCATTGCACTGTGGGGAAATGGGAAGCTCACCATCCTTGAAAACTAGAATGTCAGGTCTGGTCCAGGGCCTGATTTGAAGCCCCAGCACTGGACAAAATAACAAGCCCACCTCTTTTAAACTTAGGATCTCTACTTCCATACTGGGGTGGTATGCATCTTGCATTCAAGGTAGTTTTTTTTTTTTTATTTTGAGTCTTATTTATAGATGTATTGTGTATTTTATTGAGTATTGTAACAGGTATATCTGTGCTGCCCTGGATGACAACTGATTCCCATGAGTAGAGAGTTGCCTATGCATTCTCCATCGTAGCTGAGACCCAGAACTTGCACAGCACAGAAGAACAGGTGCAACGACTGGTTTCTCACATCAGGGTGAATTTTTGGCAGAGCTGGGATTCGAACTTGGGGGCTAGGAGGCCCAACTGCCCAATGGATCCATGTGAGCACACCAGCCTGTGAACCACTAAGGAGCTGGGCCTTTCCAAGAACTGAGATCTAGCCCTAGGGAGGCCACAATAATCCTCAATGCATCATTGAAACTTAGGATGTCTATTCACATCCATGTGTGGACTTCCTCCTGCATTGAGGTTAGTTATCCTCTCCATTTTGTTTGTTATTCATGTATGTATTGTGTATGTTCTTGAGTATATGATTACAGGTATAACTGGGCTGGCATGGATGACAACCTATTCCTATGGCCACAGGGTGGCCCATGCATTCTACATCTTAGAGGAGACCCAGGACTCGCACAGGAAAGGAAAACAGGTGCAATGATTGGCTTCAGACATCAGGATGAATCTTTTGGCACTGCTGGTATCTCAACTTGGAGGCTAGCAGGCCCAATAGGCGAATGGATCCACGTGAGCACACCAGCCTGTGAGCCACTAAGGATCTAGGCCATTCCCAGGACCTGAGATCGAGGCCCGGAGTGAGGGGGAGCACAATCGTCGTCCATTTATAAGCTGAAGGTAGTATGCAAATAAGTACATATTTGAATAGAGTAGGAGACATGGCGACCTGTGATGGAATCCAATTTACCCTGTGACTACAAATTCTCAGATCTTCCCCAATGCCTCCATTTCTTGACTGTGATGATTATTGTCACACTTCATCAACTCTTCATAAAAAATAATGGATACCCCATGAGTCTTGCTTATCATTTCCTACTTGCATCCTGCAGGAACTACTCATTCAAGGATGAGATGATCACATTCCACACTTCCTAGGTCCAGAAACGAGTACTTCAGGATCTTCCACCATTCCCACAATGTAGGGCAGCTGACCCGGATTCCAACCCATGGCCTCCGTTGCATGGTTGGCTGTGACTTCCCCGATAGCCAGCAGGTCTTCAGCCATGCCAGGTCACCTTCACTCTGTAGGCCGCCGGGTTCAGACCAACAGGGTCACTATGCAAAGGAAAATAAACGTACAAGCACGAGGTGGAAATTCCTGCTGCTTTTTTCCCCTTCTGGCCGTTTTTTGTTTTTGTTTTTGTTTTTGTTTTTTCCTAGGATCCAAGGATGGGCTGTGGGTCCAGAGGCTATATCCTAGGATAATTGCAGCAAAGGCAGTGTTGCCTCGACTTGAGTTCAAGGCCTGGGTTTGGCAAAAAAAAACACCCATAAATAAATAAAAAATTATGAATGAAGCACCCTCGCTCAGAATTCACGCCATTTTATTGCCAGAGTTGGGATTTGAATTCAGGTCTGGGTAACTTTGTTGCACTGTGGGGGAAGGGGAAGATCACCATCCTTGAAGACTACAAGGTCAGGCCTGCTCCCAGGGCCTGAACTGAACCCCCAACACTGGCAAAAATCATATGCCCACCTATTTTACACATGGGATCTCTATTTACATACATGTGTGGAATGCCTCATGCTTTCAGTGTGTGTCTTAGTCAAGACTGCATTTTGTATTTTATTGAGTATGGTGACAGATATAACTATACTGACATGGATGGCAACTGATTCCCATGTCCATGGAGTTGCCTATGCTTTCTCCATCCTAGCTGAGATCTAGGACTTTCACAGGACAGGAAAGCAGGTGGATCTATGGGCTTCTAATATCAGGATTCATGTTTCGGTACTGTTGTGATTTGAATTCAGAACCCAGCAGGCCAATTGGCGAAAGGGTCAAGGAGAGGTCACTGGCCTGTGAGCAACTGAGGAGCTAGGCTGTTCTCAGGACCTGACATCGAGCCCCAGGGAGGGCCAGGATAGGCATAGATTCATCCTTGAAACATAGGATCTATATTGACGTATATATGTGAACAGCATCTTGCATTCAGTGCACTCCTTTTCCTTATTTTCTGTCTAATTCATGGAGGTATTGTGCATTTTGCTGAGTATGGTGTCAGATATAACTGTGCTGACATGGATGATGACCTGTTCCCATGGTTATAGGGTTGCCTATGCATTCATTCTTTATCCTAGCTGAGACCCAGGACTTCCACATGAGAGGAAAACAGGTTCAATGACTGGCTTCTGACATCAGGATGAAACTTTTGTCAGTGCTGTCATTTGAACTTAGGTCTGGTTAACTCCATTACACTGTGGGGGAAGGGGAGCTCAACATCCTTGAAGACTAGAATGTCAAGCCTGGTCCAGGGCCTGATTTGAAGCCCCAGCACTGGACAAAATATAAAGCTCATCTCTTTTAAACATAAGATCTCTATTTACATACAGTTGTGGTATGCATCTTCCATTCAATGTAGTTTTTTTTTTATTTTGAGATTTATTCATGGATGTATTGTGTATTTTATTGAGTATGGTGACAGGTATATCTGTGCTGCCATGGATGACAACCTATTCCCATGGCTGTAGAATTGCCTATATAGCATTCTCCATCCTCGCTTAGGTGCAGGACTTTCACAGGACAGGAAAACTGGTAGATTGATTGACTTCTCACATCAGGATGGATCTTTTGGAAGTACTGGGATTTGAACTCAGGGTCTAGCAGGCAAAATTGGTGAATGGGTCAAGGTGAGCACATCAGCCTGTGAGCCACTAAGGTGCTAGGGCATTCCCATAACTTGAGCTTGAGCCCCAGGGTGGGGCTGGTGCACCATATTCATCCATTCTTATGCTGAAACTTGTGTGCTAATAAATACCTATTTGTATAGAGTCGGAGATGTGGCGAACTGTGTTGGAATCCTATCTACCATGTGAGTACCGATTCTTGGATCTTTCCCAATGCCTTGATTTCCTGAACGTAACTATTATTGTCATACTTCATGTAGTCCTAATTTAAAATAATCATTGTGCCAAAGGTCTTGTCTATCATTTCCTATGCGAATCATGCGTTAACTTCTCAACACTTCCCTAGACGTGAATTCAAGCACCAGCCCAAAAAATGTAACATTTATAGACATCTTAAATATTTGATTTATACTTACATCTATATACTAGTCTATACCGTGTTTGTTGGAGTGATTCATTATATTTTATTATTGATAGATTGATTTAGCATTTATTTTATGGGCTGTGAGTGCACCTATAATATTTATTACATTTATTCCAATCTATTCCATATCATGTAGCTTTGCAGATATATTATGTACATCATACCTGACACCCAGTACTTGAAAAGGAAAACAGGTGTCACACATGGAATCTTACACCAGGAAGAAAGTTTTGGCAATGATGGAAACTAGACTAAGGGCCAAGGAGGCCCAATTCATGAATGGGTGAGTGTCATCATGGCATCTGCTAGCCCATTCAACTGCCAATTGGATCCCAGTGTCTGGGATCAAGCCCCAGGTTTGGCCAAAATAGCAATAACTCTCTATGTAGATAATGGTATATAAATAAATATAAATTTAGATATTTAGATACTGTCAGAAATGTCTATCAGGTATTCAATGATATATACTACATTCCTATGGATTCTCAGGTCTTCAGTGAGGATTCCATTTAATCAATGGTATTCTTTTAATGCAAAATAAACTATGAATTTTAATCAATCTGTGTCCTGTGATTATTGGGTCTAATTTTATGCTAGACTGATTCATGAACTACTCATCCAACCATGACATTGATCACATTCCTTTGGTGCTCCTAGGGACAGGCAATAATTTTGTAGGCTCTCCAGCCCTTTGTAAGTGGCATAACTAGTATTCAAACTCAGGGCCTAGGTGTCCAGATTGGCCTATGGCTTCGCTGACAGCCCGACAGACTTCAGCAATGCCAGGTGAACTACAGGTTGCAGCCGTGTCACTTGGACACGGGAATGGTCACCATGAAATGAAGGGAAACCCGAGAAACTACTGACCATCCGCAGTTCACAGCTTTTTTTGATGCCATTTTCATTTTGATTTCCTGTCAGCCCCCAAGGCCTAGGATCCAAGGATAGGCTGTGGGTCCAGAGGTTTCACCATCCCAGGCTAGGGTGATGTTAGCTGAGGCAGAGTTTCTACGACCTGAGTTCAAGCCCTGTGATTGACAAATAAATAAATAAATAAATAAATAAATAAATAAATAAATAAATAAATAAATAAATAAATAAAAAAATAAAAAAATAAAACCTAAAAATATTAAAAGGACTAATGAAGCTCCCTTGCTTGGAATTTGTGTCTTTTATTTTCTGCTAGTCCTGAGGTTTGAACACGGAGTCTGAGTAAATCTGGTGCACTGTGGGGAAAGGGGAAGTTTACCCTCCTGAAAGATAAGGAATTCAAGACAGTTCCCTAGGCCTGAATTCTAGCCCCAATCCTGGAGAACATAACATTTATAGTAATTTTTAGTATATGATTTATACTAACATCCATATGTTCAGTCCATATCGTGTTTGCTGGAGTGTTTCATTATATTTTAGTATTTATTTATTTACCAATTATTTTATTGATCCTGAGTACACCTATAATATTTATTACATTTATTCCAATCTATTCCATAGCACGTAGCTTTGCAGACATATTAATACCATATACATCATACCTGACACCCAGAATTTGCACAGAAAAGGAAAACAGGTTTCACACTTGGAATCTTACTGCAAGATGAAATTTTTGGCAATGCTGGGACCTGAACTGAGGGCCAAAGAGGCTCAATTCATGAGTGGGTGAGTGTCAGCATGGCAGCTTCTAGCCCATTCAGCTGCCAAGTGAATCCCAGGAACTGGGATGGAGCCACAGGTTTGGCCAAAAGAGCAATACCTTTCTATGCAGACAGTGGTATACAGATAAATATATATTTAGGTATTTAGATACTGCCAGTGATGTCTATCTGGTATTAAATGACATATACTGTGTTCCTACAGATTCTCAGGTTTTTAGTGAGGACTCCATTTAATGAATAGTATTCTTTTAATGCATAATAAACTATGAATTAAAATCAATTTGTGTCCTGTGATTATTAGGTCTAATTTTATGCTAGACTGATTGATGAACTACTCATCCAAACATACCATTGATCACATTCCTCTGGTGTTCCTAAGGACAGACAATAGTTTCTTAGGCTCTCCAGCCCTTTATACTGGCATGACCGGGATTCAAACTCAGGGCCTCGGTGTCCAGGTTGGCCTTTGACTTCACTAACAGCCTTCCAGCCTTCAGCAATGCTAGGTGACATACAGGTTGCAGCCTTGTCATTTGGACCCAGGATGGTCACCATGCAAGTAAGGAAAACCAAGAAACCGCCATCCATCCACAGTTTGTTACTTTTTTTCACTGCCGTTTTCATTTTGTTTCTTGTCAGCCCCCAAGGCCTGGGATCCCAAGATGGGCTATGGGTCCAGATACTGCACCATCCCAGCCTAGGGTGATATTTGTTGAGGCAGAGTTGCCACGACCTGAGTTCAATCCCTGTGCTTGGCAATAAATAAATGAATGAATGAATAAATAAATAAATGAAATAATTTTAAAATATTAAAAATAGTCGGGCACCAAAGGCTCACGCCTGTAATCTTAGCTACTCAGGAGGCTGAGATCTGAAAATCGCGGTTCAAAGCCAGCCCTAGCAGGAAAGTTCTTGAGACTCTTATCTCCATTAAACCACTATAAAACCTGAAGTAGTGAAGTAGCGCTTTGGCTCAAGTGATAGAGTGCTCGCCTTGAGCTGAAGAGCCCAAGGACAGCTTCCAAGGCCAGAGTTCAAGTCCCATGATATATATATATATATATATATATATATATATATATATATATATATATATATATATATATATATATATATTACTAATGAAGCTCCCTGGTTTGGAATTCATGCCTTTTTTTTCTGCCAGGCCTGGGAATTAAACTCGGAGACTGGGTAACTCTAATGCACTGTTGGGGACAGAGAAACTTACCCGCTTTGAACACAAGCAATTCAGGCCTGTTCCCTAGGCCTGAATTCAATCCCCAGCCCTTTTAAAGTAATATTCATCCACATTTGAAATAATGATTAATATCTACATACTTATGCTTATTGCATATTGCTTTGAGTATATTTATTTTATTTTGAATTATTCATTCCTTCATTATTTTATTGACTAGTATTATACTTGTGTATTAAATTGATTACATTTTCGAGAACTATACAGACTTACATATGCATTATGTATCTTACTTCATACCCAGGACATTCACAGAAATTCTATAGTAGATCATCCCATGCATAGAAAAACAGAATGAATACATCAACCAAAGTCTAATTTATCCATAGGTACCCCAGTGGCTCACATCTGTAATCCCAGCTACTCAGAGGTGAGAAGTGGAAGACTAAGTTTCAAAGCCAATCCAAGCAGAAAAGCCTGAGAGATGTCATCTCCAATTAACTGGCCAAAAACCAGGCTACAGTACAGGGATGGCTGAATTGGTAGAAAAACAGCTATGAAAAACAAAGCCAAGAAAGAGCAAGCTGAGTTAAAGTGCAGGGAGAGGGATTTTGGGGCATAAAGGGGAGAGAACTCCTCCAAAAACAGAGAACAAACAATAGTACACAAATCCCACCTAATTTAGGGTACCAAACAAAGGGAAAAAAAGATCAAGTTTGTGCAGTTGTATAACTTTTCATGATCACATATGTTCTTAGGTACACTTCAAAGCTATGTTTCTAGTAATATATATGTATATGTTAATAATGTATATGTTATGTATATATATTATTAATGTATATATATGTGAATAAACTAAGAAACCAGCCAATGAATAAATACTTCTGAATTAGTGTCTTAACCATGGCATTATAAATTATTTGTACTAAAAGTATATTCCAAGTTTCTTTCTTCAGAATCAATCTTTAAGACGTTTGTTCATGTGCCAGGCCCATGAGGCCCATGCCTATGATCCTAGTTACTCAGGAGGCAGAGATCTGAAGATGGTGGTTCAAGGCCTGCTCTGGCAGGAAAGGCCGTGAAACTCTTATCTCCATTAAACCACTAGAAAACTGGAAGTGGTGCTATAGCTCAAGCAGTAGAGTGCACGCCTTTGGTCTGAAGAGCACAGGGATAACGCTCAAGCCAAGAGTTCAAGCCCCGCCACCGAAGAAAGAAGTTTGTTCATACAAAATTCTAACATTCTAAGCTTTAGGAAACTTTTCTTCCAGGGTCTTATGCTCTTTAGGCAACTACTCCACTGTTGGGCTACATCCCAGTCCCAATGTTTTTGTTTTTAATTTTACAATCCAATTTATTCCCAAAATGCTTACAAGTACCTACTCTCCTCACACAAGTGAGTTTTTATCCAAAAACCCAACCTTTTGTGGTATGAAGACACCCCTAGTGTATTTCGTGGTAGGCACTGAGGAAAACTCACACAAATTGCAGACAGTTTATAATTACAGAAGTAACTCTGAATAGAAAAACATCAGTTGCCAGGTGCCGATGACTCAAGCCTGTAATCCTACCTACTCAGTAGGCTAAGATCTGAGGGTCAGGGTTAAAAGCGAGCCCAGGCAAGAAAGTCCATGAGACTCTTATCTCCAATAAACCACTAGAAAACCAGAAGTGGTGCTGAGGCTCAAGTGTTAGAGTGCTCGCCTTGATCTGAAGAGCGCAGGGACAGCGTCCAAGCCCAGAGTTCAAGCCCCAGGACCAACCAAAAAAAAAAAAAAAAGAAATAACATCAACTCTCCCAACCTTCTAGGGAGAAATAATGTCCTCATTTTCATTCTCACTCTTCATGGCAGATGGCCAAAATAGAAACATCAATGTGCTATGCTAAAATGTAAAAGTTTAAACCCCTTTTTTGAAAACTCTCATGTTTTAAAATCAAAATGTATCAAATAAAGGCAAAGTGAACTTTAAAAAAATAATAAAAATGCTAATGAAGCTCCCTGGCTTGGAATGTGTGACATTTTTTGTCTGCAAGGCCTGGAATTTGAACGTGGGGTCCGGGTAACTCTGTTGCACTGTGGGGGAAAGGGAAGCTCACTGTGCTTGAAGACCAGAAAGTCAGGCCTGTTCCCTAGGCCTGAATTCAGGACCTACCCTTGTAAAACGTACTCCTTATATACATTTTAAAGATAGGATTGAACTTCCATACAGATGTTCATTCTATATTATGTTTGGTGTGGTTCTTCATTGTATTTTTTGTTTTATTCATTTATTTGCCATTTATTTTATTGACTATGATGATACCTAACCATGTATTACATCCTATCACATAGCATTTAGATTTGTAGACTTGTTATCCATCATGCCTGACATTCAGCACTCTCACAGAAAAGAAAAACAGATGTCACACTTGGCTTCTAACTCCAGGATGAAATTTTTGTCAGGAGTTGAGATCGAGCATCAGGGGTGACCAAAATAGCCATAGATGGATAGGCAGGTGGTAGTATACCAATAAATGTGTACTAGTACAGAGTGCCATAGCCATGTATCTAGTATTCAATGACATCTACTACATTCTTACCAAGTCTTTGGTATTTGTTATGCCTCAATTGTAGGAATATTATTCTTTTTGTGCCTAATTAACCACTAATTAAATTCAATATGTGTCCTAGAATTATTGTGTCTAATTTGAGACTAGACCACTGCATGGACTACTCATTCAATCTTGAGTTGGATACCATTCCATCTGAACTTCTATGAATGGGCAGGAGTCTCTTGGGATCTTCTGCCATTGGTAGGTGTCAGGACGGGGATTTGAACTCAGGCATTCTGTTGTGTGTTTGGCCTATGGCTCTTCTGACAGCCAGCCAGCCTTCAGCAATGACAGGTCACCTGTGTGTTGAAGCCATGTCATTCAGACCTATGATGGTCACCGTGCAAGGAACCAAAGCCAAGAAACCACCTACCATGTACGGCTCGCGCCTGTTTTTTTTTTTTTTTTTTGGTGCCATTTTCATTTTGTTTTCCTGTCAGACCTCGGGTCTTAGGATTCCAGGATCAGCTTTGGTTCCAGAGGCTGCACCCCAGGGTAGTGTGATAGAAGCTTAGGCAGAGCTGCCACGATCTGAGTTCAAGCCACATGCATGGCCAAAAAAAAAAAAAGGAAAAGAAAAAGAAAAGACAAAAGAAAAAATAAATAAATTACTTAACTCCCTGGTTTGCAATTTGTGGTATTTTTTTCTGCCAGGCCTGGAATTTGAACTCAAGGTCGGGCTAAATATGCAGCACTGTGGGGGAAGGGGAATCTCACCACGCTTGAAGACAGAAAGTCAGGCCTGTTCCCTAGGCCTGAATTCAAGCCTCAGTCCTGGAAAACATACTCTTTATATAGATTTTAAAGATAGGATTTATACTTCCATACAGATATTCAGTCCATATCATGTTTGATGTGGTTATTCATTTCATTTCTTGTTTTATTCATTTATTTACCATATATTTTATTGACTCTGATGATACCTATACCATTTATTACATTGTTTACATCCTATCACATAGCATCTAGATGGGCAGATGTGGTTTCCATCATGCCTGACACCCAGTAATCTCCCAGAAAAGGAAAACATGTGTCACACTCAGCTTCTTACTCCAAGATTAAATTTTTGGCAGTGCTGGGATCTAAAGTCAGTGCCTAGTAGGCCCAATTCATGAATGGGTGAGTGTGAGCACGGCAGCAGCTAGACAATGAAGCTGTCAGGTGGTTCCCACATACTGAGATCGAGTCCCAGGTTTGGCCAAAACAGCAATATATGAATAGCCAGACGGTGGTATACAAATGAATATATATTGGTAAAGAGTGCCAGAGCTGTCTATCTATGACTGAATGACCTCTACTACATTCCGACCAACTCTTAGGTATTTATTATACTGTCATTGAAGGAATATTATTCTTTCCATGCGTAATAAACTATTAATTAAGATCAATCAGGGGCTGGGAAGGTGGCTCAGTGGTAGAGCGCTCGCCTTGCATGCATGAGGCCTGAATTTGATTCCTCAGCACCACATAAGCAGAAAAAAGAAAAACCTGGAAGTGGTCCTGTGGCTCAATGGGTAGAGTGCTAACCTTGAGAGAAGAGCTGAAGGACATTGCTCAGGCCCAGATTTCAGGCTCCATGACAGGACGCCCCCCCCCAAAAAAAAAGATCCATCAGCATCCTAGGATTCTTGCATCCAATTTTAGACTTGACTGATGCACAAACTGCTCTCTCAATCGAGTCTCTTGTGATCTCCTGCCATTGGTAGTTGTCGGGACTGGGATTTGAAAATGAGGCCAATGTTGACAGGTCGGCCTATAGCTTTCCTGATAGTCCACCAGCCTTCAGCTATGGCACGTCAGGTCCACTTTGCAACTGAGTCACCGTGCAAAGAAAAAAAATGTAAAACCTCCATCCCTCTGCAGCTTGCGACTTTTTGTGCTGTCCCACTTTTTGTTTCATCCTGCAAGCTCTCTGGGCCTAGGATCCCAGGACTGGCTGTGGGTCTGGAAGCTGGACCCTAGCCTAGGGTGATTAAAGCTGAGACAGAGTTTCCACGACCCGAGTTCAATCCCCATGGCTGGCAAAAGCAAAAAGAATAAATACAAAATTAATTAATTATTTAACTAAATAAAAAAAATCTCCCTGGTTTGAAATATCTGCTAATTTTCTTTCCTAGCCTGGGATTTGAACTCAGGGTCTTTGTATATCTGTAGCAATGTCAGGGAAGGTTCAGAGTTGCCAATACTTGAGTTCAAACCCCATGCCAAGCCAAAAATAAAAAATTAAGTCACTGACCTTGGCACGGGGAGCAATTGTGGAGATTGGAGGGAAGGGATGGTAAGAGGAAAACAAAGGAGGAAGCAACAATGCTCAATAGGAAATGTACTCATTACCTTGTTCATGTAACTGTAACTCTCAGTACAACATTTTTACAATTAAAAATGTGCAAAAAATGAAACAATATAATGCTTAGAGAAGCATTTTGGGCATAAGGGAAGGATGTCTAAATAGTTGTACAAAATTCTACACTGCTTTGCTTTTAATGCTCAGTATGGAACTGAATAAACATAACTGCTTCCATTAAAAAAAATCAAGTCACTGTCTTGGAACTGGGCCAGTATTTCTGCCATTGCTGGGATTTGATTGCATTGCCCAGTAACTCTTTTGCAACAAGGGTGAAGGTGAAGCTCACTGTACTTGAGGAAAAGAAATTCAGTCTAGAGTTCCCAGGAACTAAATGAAGGCCCTGCAATGGAAAAAATATTTCCATGCATGTGTAATATATGATATATACTTACATATGTATATTTATTACATATTATTATTTTTATTATTGATTTTGTATTTATTTGATTCATTTATTGTTTATTGTATTTAGTGTTATTGTACACATGTTTTACATGTTGTACATGTATTATAAAAATATACAAAATAAAAGTAAGCCAGGCCCAAAGAAGCATAGGTTCCATGGTTTCCCTTATTTGCAATATCTAGAATAGGTATGAGTCAAGCGGAAAAGGTCAGATAATGTGATGTTAGGAAAATGAACCCTTAAATATGTATTTTAATGTTTTCGTTTCTTTCATGCATGTGTTTCTAACGCATTTATAAGATTATTTCTTTGTTGCTTTGTATGTCCCTCCCCCACAGTGTAACCCCGGCTTTCACTATATTTGATGACAGTATAACATGTGGAGGAGATGGGGACAAACAAGTCGTTTAAGGATTCAGGTGGACCTGTTGCAACAATGAGAAGTACAAAATGTCATGTCAAAACCAGCTTTACAATGTCGGTGTGGGGGGGGAGGGGGGTATAATTGGGTGGGGGGAGCGGGGTAAAATTGGGTGGGGGGAGGGGGGAGGCGGGGAAGGGAAGTGAAGGGTAAACAAAGGAGGAGGCTGCAATGCTTGGTAAGAAATGTATGCATTATCCTGCCCATGTAATTGTAGCCCCTCTGTACAGTATGTTCTCAAATAAAATAAAATACAATTAAAAAATATACAAAATAAATTAGGACATTGACTCATTTTTCATTAATACTATATTACGTGTTGAAACAAAATACATAATTAAATGGAGGTATTTGTTACAGTCTTAACATGTTTAGACTCTGTCCCCAGTATAAGCCTTGTCTTACTTATCTTTGGCCATTTTCCTATAGGGATTTCTTTACATGATTTATACACAGAAGCAAATTGAGGGATAAAATTGCAAGGGTGGGGTTAAAATGTGAATTAGTGGTAAAGAGCTCGCTCAGCATGCATGAATGACAAGGTTTGAATTCTCAGAGCCACATACTCAGAAAAATCCAGAAGCTGTGGAGTGGCTCAAGTGGTAGAGCGCTAGGCTTGAGAAAAAGAAGCTCAGAGACAGTACCCAGGCCCTAAGTTCAAGCCCCAGGACTGTCAAAAACAATAGGCTAGATGCCAGTGGCTCACTCCTGGAAACCTAGCTTCTCAGGAGGCTGAGATTTGAACACCACAGTTCAAAGACAGCCTACACAAGGAAAGCCTGTTAGACTCTTATCTCCAATGAACCACCAAAAGACCTCATATGGCGCTGTGGCTCAAGTGGTAGAGTGTTCACCTTGAACTGAAGGGCTCAGGGACAGTGCCCAGGCTTGATACAAGACACACAACTGGAAAAAAAGTGAGGATTAATGAAAGTACTTTTCCTATTTGCTAATTATGAGAACATCCTGTGGAAAATGAACACAGATGTAACCAGAATTGGAGTCAGAGCTCAAGGTTCAAGTGAACACATCCATATACCCAGCTTCTCTGACTCTAGCATTATAACTTTGTGTCCTACAGGGTTCTGAAAGGTCCAATGTTGAAGGGATTAATATGATCCCCAAGCCCTTTGTGATAAGCAGTTGACTTCTATTACAGTTCTTAAGCTAGCAGAGTACCAGTAGCTCAAGCCCATCACCCTAGCACAGGAGGCTGAGGTCTCAGTATCACAGGCTGAAGCCAGCCAGGGCAGGAAAGTCTATGACACTCTGACTTCCACTTCTGAAAGGTCAGATGTTCAAGAGCTTCCTGTGTTTCGCTTGGTGATGAGAAGTTACTCGCACTCTAAATTCTTGAGCTATAGAAGCAGGAAAGACACATCATTGACCCATCCTGGGTTCAAATGAAGTTCTCAGGATCCAAGTCTTAGCCATGTTGGCAGGAAGAACTCCACTGAAACACTATATTTGGAGGACAGTAAACAGTTTCAAAAGCCAGGTTAGGTGAAGAGACCTAGGCCTGCAGGATTAGGAGGCAGAATGTACACACTCAACAGTGAAGTGAGCTGCAAAACCACTTCATTCATTCCAGGCACAGCCAGAAATAGGGGGAAACCTGAAATATTTGTTAGACTTACACTAGGGTCAGGCTTTTCTCAGCCTCTTCAAACAATGACTAATTAACCTTCCAGCCTCAGGTGAACCGAGCTTCAAGCTATCATTAAGTTCATAATAGTGAGCCAGATTAGTGGGGGAGAGGGCAGGAACAGTGTAGAAACACCATACTCTCTGGCCTTATGGAGTGGGTTTTTGACTCTCCGTCTGTCAGATTTGAAGGCCCTTCTTCTACCTCTTCCAGGCCATTCTCCTTCCTTCATTCTCCACATCATTAATGCAAATCCCCAGTCCAAGGAGAGGCAATGCCCTTTTTTACTGTCTCCAAGCACCTGAGTTAGAACCTGGCTGTGCCCTCTTGACTCTGGGACCTTCGGCTGCCTGAGAAGTGGGACAGAGACTGTCTTCTTGCTCTGTGATTGTGTGAAGGCGATGATGGTGTCCTGGCACACTTTAAAAGCCCTCATGACAGAATTGTTCCTTTCTTTCCTTCTAACGACCAAGATGAGCTTCATTTATCATCTATCTATGTATCTATGTAATTATGTATCTATGTATCTATGTATCTATCTATGTATCTATGTATCTATGTATCTATCTATGTATCTATGTATCTATGTATCTATCTATCTATCATCTATCCATCTATCTATCTATCTATCTATCTATCTATCTATCTATCTATCTATCTATCTATCTATCATCAATCTACCTACCTTAGCCAGCTAGGTATCTTTTTGCCAGTTCTTGGGTTGAACTCAAGGCCTGGGCACTGTCTATAGCACTCTACTACTTGAGCCACAGCATCAATTCTGGCTTTTTCTGTGTATGTGCTATTGAGAAATCAAACACAGGGCTTCTTGCATGTTAGGCAATCTCACTAATCCACATTCCCAGCCCCCTCATCTTTTCTTAATGGTAGTTTTTACTTAAGCATGCTTCCATTTCACGTTTAATTTTACGTTTAATTTTCTGAATACCGGTTACTACTATGAAACCTGATCTTCTCTTTCCCTGCCTCATTTGTGGCATTGGCCTCATAATAAAATGTAAATAAAGGCTGCTGAAAGCTTAAGTGTGCATCATATAAAGACAGAGGCCAGAAACCCTAGAAGAGAAAAGCGATGGGCCTGAAGTGAAGAGAATGATGTAGTATGCACAATGAACATATCTGAAGAATAAATCAGTAAATAAAAACAGAAGCATTACATGTGCTCTGTTTACATTCAGGGAGGTAATTTACACACATAAGCAGGTAGGGCACTGAGGAGGTAGGGCCTCCTCTTTTTGAATTTTCTTTTTGGCCATGCCAGGGCTTAAACTCAGGGCAAGATGCGTTCCTGAGCTGTTTTGCTCAAGGCTGAGGCTCTACCACCGCCACAGCTCCAGCCATCTGGTTGTTAATTGGACATAAGCACCTCCCAGGCTTTCCTGCCTGGTCTGGACTGAATCTCCCACTCAGCTTGTTCTCTTAAAGCTCGAGCTCTACCATCTGGGCCACTGCTCCACTTATTGGAGATAAGAGTCTCACAGACTTTCCTGGTTGGGCTGGCTTTGGATGGCGATCTCCTGAGGAGGTTTCAAGCGGCTTTTCTCAGGGATTCACCGAGGAGCCTCTCCACACAAACCCTTAGTCTAAATCTCGGGAGGTACTAGAGAAAACAGAAACATGCAGTTGCTTCCAGTATTCTCCAGATACTTAAGGATGGAGACACAAAACACTCATAATTATTAGATCATTTTATAGGCAAAAGGAGCAATGCAGACAGTATGAGGATCGCTCCAGCTTCAGTCCTCTCATCTTGAGACAGTAAATTCATTTCAGCTCAATACTAAGTGACAGAACTGGCATGTCCTGTGGACATATGCTCCCAAATCCTGTGACACTCATTTCTCAATTTTGGCTTCAAATCTGTGACCAGAGAAGATGAGGAGAGAAAATCCTTCTCAGAGAAAGCACTATAAAGAATATTGGGGTAGTTTACTTATAAATTCAAACTATTGGAATGATCCTGTTAAGAAGTCAGATTGTGCAGATTAAAAAAATGAAGAAGAAAAGTAAGACAGGTGTCAGTGTAATCCCAGCTTCTTAAGAGGCTGAGATGTAGAGAATCTTAGTTTGAAACCAGCCAGCATAGGAAAGGACATGACATTTTTATTTCTAAGAGATCCCAGAAAAACCCAGAAGTAAGGCTGTGACTCAAGGTTAATGCACTACCCTTGAGCAAAAGGAATTCAGGTGCAACGTCTAGGCTCAATGTTCAACCCCTGGACCTGCCCACCCCCAATAGAGCCTATACCTCCATGTCTTTTTGTATGTATGGGTGTATTCCTACAGGCAAATCTCCAGAGTAGATATGGTGAATGGCACCAAGCAAGGATTTTTTTTCAATACAATGATTTCATAACACAGAGACTACTTTTATGACAATGTATGTTCCAGGGCTCCCTTCACTGTTCCCAGGGTAGCCTGAGGGTTTCTCTGCATCCCAGGCCTGCTGGAAGAAGTCTCTCTCATTGTTTGTACAGGCAGACAAAAGGCCTCAGTCCTGTACAGCTTTGTAATAACAACTCCATCTAGGCCAATTAGTTAGGATGAGTGTGGGGGGACTCTGAAGGCCGGGAGAAAAAGGCCTCTTTGCACTACAAGCTATCTCTCTTCCCAGTGTTATGTTTTTGCAGGAAGCCTTCATTTGTGCCACCTCCCGTGGCAGTCCAAGTTCCCTGCACTTATTCTGCCCTTGTGAGACTATATTCCGGTGCTCAGATACAGTGCTCAATATAATATATAATGAAATATATAATGAAATATTACATTGCCGGTGATGATAGGCCTATGATACCTCTCCTTGGTTTTCTAGAAGCTTGAGAAATCCAAGCACATGTCTTCCTGTCATCTAGAGCTGGTGAAGATCATCAGGTTCTGAAACTTTGACCTTTCCTAATTGGGCCTTGGGTGGGTAGGTTTGGGGGTTAAACTCAGGGCCTGGGTGCTGACCATAAGTTCAGTGGAGAAGTCCAGTGATTTACCATTTTGTGTCAGAGCTTCACTTCTGGTCTATGTGTATGTGTGTCTGTGTGTCTGTGTGTCTGTGTGTGTATGTCCATGTGTGCACACATACAGTCGTGGAGCTTGAACTCAGCACTGTACCTAATTTCTCTTGTACAAGGATAGCCTTCTCTCACTTGAGCCACAGAACCACTTCATACTTTTTCTAGTGATGTGGTCCTGAATAATCAAGCCCAGGGTTTCATATATACAAAGCACTCTACCCCTACGGCACATTCCCAGCCTTGTATTTCAGGTTTGTTAGATTATTTCTGTTTTTTTTTTTTTTTATGTTGTCCGTTGTAGGAGTTGAAGTCTGGGCTTGGGTGCTGTCCCTGAGCTCTTCAGCTCAAGTCTTGTGCTCTATTAGTTGAGTCACAGCTCTACTTCAGGTTTTCTGGTGGTCCATTGGAGCTAAGTGTCTCAAGGACATTCCTGCCCAGGCTAGCTTTGAACCATGATCCTTAGTTCTTTTTTCCTCCTTATTAAGAGAATACTTTATTAGTTTCTGTAATCAAACCCATGTAGATAAGACCTTACATATTTAATACAGTGCATTTACCCCTGTACAAATGGAAAAAAAATTAAGTTTAACATTTCTAGACCAATATGGCTATTAATTTCTGTACAATGCCAACTCAACACGGTAAACTGGAATACTTTTTCCAAAGTTGACAGCACAGGTAAAGTTTCCAAAAATTCAAATTATATATATATGTATATATATATTTATATATATTTATATAAAAAGACCAATAATAGCAAGATGTTATGCATCAATAGCAGCAACAGCTTTTCCAGCTTTGAACCATGATCCTTAGTTCTCATCCTCCTGAGAACCTAGGATGATAGTCATGAGCCACAAGCACCAAGCTTCCACTTAATGTTTCTTAGTGGTGAATTGGAGATAATAGTCTCATGGCACTTTTTGTGTCTGGGATAGTTTAGAACCCAGATCCTCAGATCTCAGCTTGCTGAGAAGGCAAGATGACAGACCTCAGCTATCGACCCCTAGGCCATGGCACTCTGCTGCAAAGGGATCCTTGGCTCCACGTGTGGAGTGTTAGCCTTGAGCCCAAGAGGTAAGGGTCAGAATCTAGGTCCTGAGATCAAGGTTCATGACTGAGAAAAAACAAAGCAAAACAATGGTCTGCAGGAGACAACTCACTAGTCTTCAGTAATACTTAATTTTGTCCCTTCTATGGGGATATATCTGAGCCTCAATATTCTTATCTGCGTAAGCATCTCAGTTGTGGAGCTCTTACAAGAACCAGATGAAAGAATGCACCCTGTGAAGGACACAGCACATGACACTGTTTGAAGGACTCAGCACACAGCATCATGTGAAAGACTCAGCACCCAGAACCCAAAGCAGGACTCAGCACACTGTAACCTGTGAAGGACTCAGCACATAGCACCCTGTGCATTACTCAGCACAGAGCACCCTATGAAGGACTCAGCACATACCTCTATTCCACAAGCTGTCATTAAAATCAGCGTGCTTTCTTTAGTATCACCATTCTTTGAGGAAAATTTCACAAACCACACAAGTTCACATCTAATGGTTTAGTGGGGTGTTTTTTTTAGGGGGGGAGGTTACCCATGGGGCTTGAACTCAAATATAGGTATACTGTTCTAATAACATTTGCTCAAGGCTACAGCCCTACCACTTGGAACCACGTTTTGAAGAGTCTCACAGACTTCCTGCCAGGGCTGGGTTTTAAAGCCCATGAGCAGCTAGAATGACTGAAGTAAGCCAGCAGCGTCTGGTTCGGTGGAGCTGGGTTGCAGCGATTTACATCTGGATAAGTCAGGTTAGGTGGAAGCTGTCAGCACCAGACTCCTACCTTGCTCTGTGATGAGGTATTTGAAGTCTTGACCTTCTATAGTTGCAGTTAGAACAGTCTACCTTTTTTGGCGGCAGTCCTGGGCCTTTAGTAAGGGCTTAGACACTCTCCCCAAGCATTTGTGCTCCAGGCTAGTACACAATTGATTGAAAGAAAGCAGAACTTCCAGTTTTTCTTTGTATGTGGTACTGAGGAATGGAAGCCAGAGCTTCCTGCTTACTAGGCGAGCACTCAACCACCCAGTCCCAGGAGTGCATGAGGTATAAATAGAGATTGCTGTATATAAATATATATACAAAAAGAGATATGTGGTCTGGGAAGGTGACTCAGTGATAGAGTACTTGCCTTGCAAGCATGAGGCCCTGAGTTTGATTCCTTAGCACCACATAAGCAGAAAAAAAGCTGGAAGTGGTGCTGTGGCTCAAGTGGTAGAGTGCTAGTCTTGAGCTGAAAGGCTGAGGGATAGCGCCCAGGCCCAGACTTCAGGCCCACGACTGGACCAAAAAAAAAATAGAGACAGTGGTATGCATATTATTAAATTATAGCTAATAGTACTACCAATTATTAGGTATTAAATGATTTCTCCATTTAATGATGGATCCCAGTTGAGCAATTAATAAAACATTAATTATTACTCAATATACTGTTATTGTTTATCATATATGTACATACATCCATACATAGGATTACATATTTTATAGAATTAGACGTCTATTTATAATTAATTTATGCATCATGTGTTACTACCAATTATTAGATATTTAACTTTGTCTCCATTTACTTTTCATTCTGTTAATGCTTAATAATATAGTAATTAAACATAATCCACATCCTATAATTATTTTGTCTAATATTATCTCAGAATGATTCACTACTAATTCAATCTGTTTGTCATTTATTATACTGACAATTCTTCCACCTATGACATTTTTACCTTTATGATATCCTATTACATAGCATATAGATTTGCATATGAATTATACATCCTACCTGGCACCGAGCAATTTCATAGAAAAGGAAAATATGTATCACTCTCGGCTTCTTACACCAAGATTGCATTTTTGGCAGGGCTGGGATCTAAACTCAGGGCCTAGAAGGCTCAGTTCATGAATGTGTGACTGTCAGCACGGCAGCCTGTAGCCAATTCAGCTGCCAGGCAGTTCTCAGGCCATGAGACTGAGCCCCGTATGTTGACCCCATATTGCGCTTAGTGTAGTTATGCATTTTATTTGTTGTTTTATTCATTTATTTACCATTTATTTTATTGACTGGTATTATTCATAGAACATTTATTACATTTATTACAAGGGATATAGATTTGCCTATGTAAGAAACTTCACACTGGACACCCAGACGCTCACAGAAAAGGAAAACATGTGTCACCAGTGCTTCTTACTCCACGATTCAATTTTTGTGAGTGCTGGAATCTGAACTCAAAGCCTACAAGGCCCAATTCATGAATGGGTAAGTGTCAGCACGGCCAGCCTGGGCCATATGGAGCTGACAAGCAGTTCCCAGCACCTGAGATCTAGCCCCATGTGTTGACAAAATAAGAAAGATTGACATGCGGATGGTAGTACACAAATAAATATAGATCTGTGTAGAGTGCCAGCGATGTTTATACATTCTTCAGTTAAATAGACTACATTTTTAACAATTCTTGGGTATTTATTATGCCCCCATGTAATTAATATTATTGTGTTCATCCTTAATGAATT
This sequence comes from Dipodomys merriami, assembly GCF_024711535.1. Classification (NCBI taxonomy): domain Eukaryota; kingdom Metazoa; phylum Chordata; class Mammalia; order Rodentia; family Heteromyidae; genus Dipodomys; species Dipodomys merriami. The sequence continues at coordinate 4,549,185 of NW_027206157.1, forward strand.
ATTAATTTAATTAACCACTATCACAAAACTATTGTGTCCATGTAATTAATAGTATTCTTTAATGTGTCAAAATATTCATTAAAATCCATTGGCCTCCTAAAATCACTAATTTTATAGTAGTATCATTCAGGAACAATTAATTTAATTTTGACATTCATAATCTTCCATCAGTATTCCTATGAATAGGAATGAGGCTCTTAGGATCTTCCACCATTGGTAGGGGTCGGGACCGGGTCTCGACCACAGGGCCTATGTTGCAGTGTTGACCTATGGCTTGCCTGGTAGCCCACCAGCCTTCAGCAATGTCAGGTTACAAAATTTTCAGCAATGTCATTCAGACCTAAGATGGTCACCTTGCAAAAAAACAAATGTAAAACAGACAGCCATCTGCAAGTTGCCAGATTTTTATCTGTGTCATTTTATTTATATTTTTCCTGTAAATCTTTGGGGCCCAGGAACCCAGGTTCGGTTGTGGGTCCAGTGGTTGCACCCCAGCCTAGAGTGATCAAAGATGAGGCAGAGTTGCCACAACCTGAGTTCAAGCCCTGTGCTTGACAAACAAAAAATATATAAATAAATTCATTAAAAATATTTAAAAATTATGAGGCTCCTTGGCTTGGAATTCACGCCATTTTTTCTGCCAGGCCTGGGATTTGAATTCAGAGTCTGAGTAAATCTGCAGCATTGTCGGGGAAGGGGAAGCTCACAGTGCTGGAAGACAAGAAAGTCAGGCCTGTTCCCAGGGCCTGAATTCAAGTCTTAGCACTCAAAAAATAATATTCATATACATTTTAAATACATGATTTATATTTGCATACACATGTTTACTTATATTGCAGTTAGTGTAGTTATTCATTTTATTTTATTTTTATGTATTTCTTGTGTATTTTAGTGAGTATGATTACACATATAACATTTTTTACATCCTATTACATAGGACATAAATTTGCCTATGTATTATACATCATTCCTGAGACCCAGGAATTTTGACACCCATAAGGAAAACTAGTGGGACAATTGACTTCTTCCACCAGGATTAAGTTTTTGGCAGTTCTGTGATTTGAACTCCGGCCCTAGAAGGCCAACTTCATGAATGGCTCAATGTTAGCACACCAGTCTGATGTAAATGAAGTTGTCCGGCAAATTTGAGGACCTGAGATCAAACCCTAGGAGTGGCCAATATATAAAAATATAAATATGTAGATTGCAGTGTGTGTTTATTTACATATGAATATAGATCTATAAATAAATGTATACAGAGACAGACATTTATGTAGATTCTAGTGTATAACTCTATATAAAGTGATGTCTATATCTTATTTTTATATATTCTATTACTACCAATTATATATTCTATTACTACCAATTATTTGGTCTAAAATTATGCCTCCATTAATTAATCACAGTAGAAGACTTAATAAGTTATTAATTAAATTATTCAATAACATAGATTTATGCGTACAATATTATACTAGAAAGTCTAGCTAAATAGTAATTCAATTTGTACATGTCAAACATACTATTAATGTTCCTATAGATAGGAACGAGTTTCCTAGGATCTTCAGCTGTGTGTAGGTGGCAGTACGAGGATCGAACTCACGGCCTAGGTATCTGGGTTGGGCTCAGGCTTCACCAACAATCCGTGAGCCTTTGGCCATGCAAGGTCACAAACAATTTTCAAGCCAAGACATTGAGACCCATGGTGGTCACTGTGCAAAGGAAACAGAGGTAAAACGGTTGTGTAAAAATTGCTGGATTTTTCCTCCTCCATTTTTGTTGGTTTGATGTATTTTTGCCAGTGCTGAGAATTGAATTGGGGTCCTGGGTTGACTGGATCATCTGTGGGTGTAAATGCGGCAAACCAGCCTAGAGTAATCATGGGTTAAGAAACAATACGGTGTTTCCTTGAGAAAAAGAAACTCAGGGATAGTGCCTAGGGTCACAGTTCAAGCCTCAGGACCTGCTACAAGAATAGAGCCAGTAACTCCATGTGTCTGTGTATGTATGCATGTATTTCTAGCAGTGAACATCTAGAGTTGCTATGAAGGAAGGTATGAATGGAATGATTTCATAGCACAGAGAATGCTTTCAAGACAGTGCATGTTCCAGGGCTCCCCTCACTGTTCCCAGTGTACCCTGAGGGCTTCTGTGCACCCCAGACTGCTGGAGGAAGTCTGTCTCAATGTTGGAACAGGCAGACAAAAGGTCTCACTCTTGAACATCTGTGTAACAAACAATTCATCCATAGCAATTATTGAGTATGAGCAAAGAGTGAGGATGTGGGCAGACTCTGAAGGCCAGGAGGAAAAGGCCTCTTTATACCCCAAGCTATCTCTCCTCCCAGTGCTCTGTTTTGACAGGAAGCCTTCATTTGTGCTGCCTCTTGGGGCAGTCCAATTTTCCTGCACTCACCCTGTCTTTGTTAGACTATGTTCCAGTGTTGAAAAAAACGGCTACAATGAATTCAAGGGTCCTTCTGGCAGAAAACAAGTGAGCTGAACCTAATGAAAAGATTCCTAATTGGCAAAGGTGCCTCCCTAGTTTTCCGGATGCTTGCTAAATCTAAGCACTTGTGCAAAATCACAATGCTTCCTGTCATCTAGTGCTGGTGAAACTCATCAGGTTTTGAAACCTTTGCCCTCTCCTAGTTGGGCTCTGGGTGTTTATATTATGGGGTTTAACACAGGGTCAGGGTGCTGACCAAGAGCTCAGAGCAGAAGCTCTTTTCTTTACCATTTAGTGTCACAGCTTCACTTATGGTATCTGTGTGTGTGTGTGTGTGTGTGTGTGTGTGTGTGTGTGTGTGTGTGTGTGTGCGTGTGTGTATGTCTCTCTGTGTGTATGTGTGTGTATGTGTGTGTGTCTGTGTGTGTCTGTGTGTGTGTGTGCAAACACCAGTCCTGGAGCTTGAACTCAGTACCTCAGCTCTGTACCTGAGTTTCTCCTATACAAGGATAGTGCATTACCACTTGAGCCACAAAACCACTTCAGGCTTTTTTTTTCTAGGGATGTAGTACTGAGGATTCAAACCCAGGGCTTCATACATGCAAAGCACTCTACGCCTAAGACACATTTCCAGCACTCCACTTCAGGTTTCTTTCTTTCTCTTCTTGTAGTTGGAGGAGTTGAACTCTGGGACTGGGTGCTCAATTCTAGCACTCTACCACTTGAGCTACAGAGCCCCTTCAGGCTTTCTGTTGGTTCACTGGAGATAAGCATCTCAAGGAATCTCCTGCCCAGGCTGGCTTTGGACTATGATCCTCAGCTCTCAGGATCCTGAGTAGCTAGGATGACAGGCATGAGTCACCAGTGCCCAGCTTCCACTTCAAGTTTTTAAGTGGTGAATAGGAGATAATATTCTCATGGGACCTTTTGTGTCTGGGATAGTTTGGAACCCAGATCATCAGCTTCCTGAAAAGGCAGGAGGACAGACCTCAGCTAAAGACACACTTTGCTCCAAAGGGGTCCTTAGCTACGAGGTAGAGCGCTAGCTATGAGCCCAAGAGGAAAGTCAGTGCTTAGGCTCTAAGTTGAATGTTCATGATGGAGAAAACTAAACCAAAACAAATTATTTCTTCCTTTATTTAAGTATCATGGTTAAATACATAATAAAGTATTTATTGAAAATTAGTCAATGTACTATGATTATTGTGTATAATTTTAATATAATCATACACTAAATACTAATGCAATTGTTACTTTTACAACATTCCATTCATATGGATGTCTATCGGAATATGTTTCTTACGATCTCCTGCCATTTGTAGGTAGCAGTCCCGGGATACGAACCCTGGACCTAGGTTGCTGGTTCAGGCTGTGGCTTTCCTGATAGCCCACCAAACTTCAACAATGCAAGGCCATGTACAGTTTTCGGGTCCTGTCATTTAGACACAGGATGGTCACAATGCAAAGGAAAAAAAATGTAAAACTGCCTTCCAGAACTTCCCAGTTTTATACTTCTCCTTTTTTCCCCATCTTTTTTTTTTTTGTCTGTTGTGGGGCCACAAGTCTGGGTCTGGGCGCTGTACCTCAAATCTTCAGTTCAAGGCTATCATTCTACCATTTGAGCCATAGCACCACTTCCAGCTTGTTTCTGCTTATGTGGTGCTGAGGAATCAAACAAAGGGCCTTATGCATGCAAGGAAAGCACTCTACTATTGAGCCACCTTCCCAGCCCTTCACCTTTTTTTTTTCTTTTTGCCAGTCCCGAGATTTAAACTTGGGTCCTGGGATCTCAGGATGGGCTGTGGGTCCAGAGGTTGCACCCCAGCCTAGAGTTGATACAAGCTGAGTTCAAGCCCCGGGCCTGGCCAAAGAAAAATAAGGACCTGGGTTGGAATTTGCAACATTTTTCTGGCAAGCCTGGGATTTGAACTCAGGGTCTGAGTAACTCTGTGGCACTGTGGGGGAGAGGAAACTCACCATCATTGAAAACAAGAAATTCAGACCAATTTCCCGGGCTGAATTCAAGCCACGGCACTGGAAAAAATAATATTCATGCATGAGATCTTTTTACATACATGGGTTTACCCCATATGACATTTATTACCCTTATTTATTTATTCTTTATTTTATTATTATTACATATATAATATTTATTTCATTTATTACATCGTATCACATGGATATATTTGCACGTGGATTTTACATCATCCTGAGCCCCAGGACTTTTACAGAGAAGGAAAAAAATATGTCAAAAGTGGCTTCTTACTCCACCTATAAACTTTTGGCCATTCTGGGATATGAACTCACTGCCCACAATGCCCAATTCATTAAAGTGTCAGTTGCAGACAAAGACTTTGGCAAATTGAGCTGCCAGCCAGTTCTGAGGACGTGTGATCAAGCCATAGTAGTGGCCTAGATATAGATTTAAATATAGATATAGATAGACAGACAGACAGATAGATAGATAGATAGATAGATAGATAGATAGATAGATAGATAGATAGATAGATAGATAGATAGATAGATGTGTAGTTTGCTCCCCCTATATATATATGAGAGAGACAATATGAGGATATTGAATAATATATATAGTGAATTATTAGTTATTAAATTAAGCCTCCATTTAATGAAGTATCATGGTTGAATACTTATTAAAGCATTAATGTAAAAGTAAGCAGCATTCTTTAATTAGGAGAATCATACCATGGTGCTAGAATTAAAGACATAATCCAATACTTTTTGTGTGGCATTCTTTAAGAGAATCATGAAAAATTGTGGATTTAATTGTTACTTTTATAACATTCCATTAAGCACTCCCATGAATAGGAATTATTTTCTCAAGATCTCCCTCCATTTGTAGGTGTCAGTCCTGGAATTTGAACTCCAGGCCTGGGTAGTTTACTTCGAAATGCAAACCATTAGTATGACACTGTGAAGATTTCAGATTGTCATGATAAAACAAAGAACAACAAGAATAAAAGAAAGCCAAGTCTCAGAGGCTCATACTTATAATCGTAGCTCTTCAGGAGGCTGAGAGTTAGAGAATGGCAGCTTGAATTCAGTCGGGACAGGAAAGTTCAGGACACTTTTATTTCTAAGGGATCACAGGAATATAAAAACCCATGAGTGGGACTGAAACTCAAGGGCAGAGCACCACCCTTGAACAAAAGAAACTCTGGGAGAGTGCCTAGGCTCATAGTACAAGCCCTGGACCTGCCAAAAAAGAAAAAGCCAGTACATCCATATCTCCCCATGTATGTATGCATTTATTTCTATTGGTGAAGATCCAGAGTGGCTATGTTGAAAGGCACCCAGCTAGGAAATTTGCTTTGAATAGAATGATTTCATAGCACAGAGAGTGCTTTCAAGACAGTGCCTGTTCCGGGGCTTCCCTCAATGTTCCCAGTGTTGCCTGAGGGTTTCTGTGCACTCCAGGCTATTGGAGGAAATCTGCCTCATGGTCTGGACAGACAGACAAAAAGGCCTCATTCCTGTACAGCTGTGTAACAAACAACTCCATCTGAGCCAATTAGTGAGGATGAGTGTAGGCAGAATTTGAAGGCCAGGAGAAAAAGGCCTCTTTGTACTCTAAGCTATATTTCTCCCCAGGAAGCTTTCATTTGTGCCACCTCCTGTGGCAGGCCAAGTTCCCTGCACTTATCCTGTCTTTGTTAGATTATGTTCCAGTATTGAAATAACCTGCTACAATTAATTCATGGGTCCTTCTTGCAGATAATAAGGGAGCTGAACCTAGTGAAAAGATTCCTAATTGGCAATGGTGCCTCCCTAGGTCTCCAGAGGCTTGCTAATCTAAGTGTTTGTGCAAAATCCCAAAGTTTCCTGTCATCTAGGGCTGGTGAAGTGCATCAGATTTTGAAACCTTTGACCTATCCTAGTTGAGCCCTGGATGGCTAGGTTTCGGAGTTGAACACAGGGTTAGGGTGCTGACTATGAGCTCAGAAGAGAAGCTCAGTGCTTTACCACCATTTGGTGTCACAGCTTCACTTCCGGTATCTTTGTGTGTGTGTGTGTGTGTGTGTGTGTGTGTGTGTGTGTGTGTGTGTGTGTGTGTGCGCACACGCATACACTTGTCCTGGAACTTGACCTCAGGACCTGAGCATGGTTCCTGAGTTTCTCCTGTACAAAGATAGCACTCTACCACTTGAGCCACAGGGCCACTTCAGGCTTTTTTCTAGTGATGTGGTAGTGAGGATTCAAATCCAGGGATTCATACATGCAAAGCAGTCTAACCCCTCCTCTTTAGGTTTCTTTCCTTCTTTTCTTTTCTTGTAAGTTGGAAGAGTTGAAGTCTAGGCCTGGGTGCTATCTATCCTAGAGCTCTTCAGCTAAAACCAAGCACTCTACCACTTAAGCTACAGCACCCCTTCAGGTTTTTGGTGGGTCACTGGAGAGAATTGTCCATCTCAAGGAATTTCCTGCCCAGGCTGGCTTTGGACCATGATCCTCAGCTCTCAGGCTCCTGAGTAGTTAGGATGAGAGGCGTTAGTTACTGGTGCCCAGCTTCCATTTCAAGTTTCTAAGTGGTGAATAGGAGATAATAGTCTCATGTGTCTGGGATAGTTTGGAACCCAGATCCTCACATCTCAGTTTCCTGAGTAGGCAGGGTGACAGACCTCAGCTACAGACGTCTAGATCATAACTCTCTGTTGCAAGGAGCCACACGGAATGCACTGAAAATTTGGGGGTACTGTTCTAAGATCTCTTGCTCAAGGCTAGATCTCTACTACTGTGAACCACGGCTCAGAGTTTCACAGATCAGCCCCCGAGTAGCTTGGATGACAGTGGTGAGTGAACCAGCAGCTTCTGGTTCCGTGGAGCTGGGTTGCAGTGGTTTTTATCTCTGGCTAAGTCAGGTAAGATGGCAGCTGCAAGCACCAGACTCCTTGCTTGTTCTGTGATGAGGTATTTGCAATACTATCCTTATATTGTTACAGTCAGATCATTCTATTTTTTTTTGGTGCCAATCCTGGGTCTTGAGAAAGGGTCTAGACACAGTCCCGAAGCTTTTATGCTCAAAGCGAGTGCTCAACTACTTAAGCAACAGCACGACTTCTAGATTTTTCTGTGCACAAGGTAGTGAGGAATCGAGCCCAGGGCTTTGTACGTTGTAGGCAAGCAATCTACAAATGAGCCCCATGACTGACAAGTGTATAAACACATAAATATGTAGATTGGTAGATAGATAAATAGATGCATATGTATAAAACAAGAGAGAGATATCTGTATACTAGGAAACTGCATATAAAATTTTACTACTGATTATTGCTATTCAAATTATTCCTTCATTTTTTAAGTAACATGATTGAATAACTAATAAAGTATTAATTGAAAATTAGTCAATGTAGTATAACTGTTGTGTATAATTTTATATAATCCAAAATTTAATTGTTACTTTTTTTCTTTTAATTTAAATTGTGAAAATACTGTACAGAGGGTTTACAATTACATGGGCAAGATAATGGGTACATTTCTTATCAAGCATCGTAGCCTCTTCCTTTTTTGTTTCCCCCTCCTATCTTTTCCCATTCTCTCCCGGCCCCCCACCCCCCTTCACAATCATCCCCCAATGCCCCCCACCCCCGCCACAGTTGTAAAGATCGTATTTTGAAATAACGACTTGTACATCTCATTGTTGCAATGGGTCCACTTGTATCCCTATTTAAATGATTTGATTTTTCCCTTCCCCTCCACAAAATACACCGACATCAAATATAGTGAAAGCAGGGGTTATACCATGGGGAACAACAAAGACATAATCTTATAAATGTGTTAGAAACAATCACATGAAAGAAAAAAAAACATTTGAATACATATCTTAGGGTTCATTTCCCTACCATCAACTTGTCTGACCTTTTCTGCTTGACTCAGACATATGCTAGTTATTGCAAGTAAGAGAAGCCATGGGACCTATGTTTCTTTGGGCATGGATTACTTCACTTAATATAATTTTTCCAAGTCTTTCCATTTCCTAACAAATGGGGCAATGTCATTCTTTCTGATAGAGGTATAGAATTCCATTGTGTATATATAACACATTTTCTTGATCCATTCATCTACTAAGGGGCATCCGGGCTGGTTCCATATCTTAGCTATGGTAAATAATGCTGCAATAAACATAGTCGTGCAGGTAGCTTTAGTGTGGTCTTGTTTGTGAACATTTGGGTAAATGCCTAAAAGTGGGATTGCTGGGTCATAGGGAGGCTCTATGTGGAGTCTTTTGAGTAAACTCCATACTGCTTTCCAAAGTGGTTGAACAAGTTTACACTCCCACTAACAATGCAGTGAGGTTCCCTTCTGTACACATCCCCTCCAGCACCTGTTGTTATTATAGTTCTGGATTATAGCCTTTCTAACTGGGGTGAGGTGGTATCTCAATGTTGTTTTGATTTGCATTTCTTTAATTGCTAGGGAGGTTGAGCATTTCTTCATGTGTCTATTGGCCATCCTTCTTTCCTCTTCTGAGAAGTTTCTCTTAAAGTCTTTAGCCCACTTATTTATTGGGCAGTTGTTCCTTTGAGGATTTGTTTTTGGAGGATTTAATTTTTTGAGTTCCAGGTATATTTTAGATATGAGACCCTTGCCCATTGTATGGCTACTGAAGATTTACTCCCATTCCGTGGACTTTTGATTGATCTTACTAGCTATGTCCTTTGCCATGCAGAAGCTCTGCAATTCCATGCAATCCCATTTGTCCAACCTTTCTTTGATTTGTTGCGTTTCTGGGTCTCTATTAAGAAAATTTTGGTCTGTCCCATGGAGAACTAGGGTTTTTCCTATTATACCCTGTAATGTTTTCAGAGTGTCTGCTTTGACTCAGAGGTGTTTGATTTTTTTGGAGTTGATTCTGGTTCAGTGTGTTATATAAGGATCTAGCTTTAGTTTTCTCCAAGTAGTTAACCAATTTTGCGAGCACTATTTACTGAAGAGGCTGTCTTTTTTTCCATTCTATTTTTTTAGCTCCCTCATCGAAGATTAGATGGCAATAAGTCTGTAAGTTCATTTCTGGGTTTTCAATTCTATTCCATTGGTCCTGAGGTCTGTTCTTGTGCCAGTACTAAGCTGTTTTGATTACTATGGCTTTGTAGTAGAGTTTGAAATTTGGTATTGTTATTCCTCCAGCACTGTTCTTTCTGTTGAGTATCGTTTTTGCTATTTGGGGTCATTTATTGTTCCATATAAATTTTTGGATTGCCTCTTCTATTTCCTTGAAGAATGAGTTTGGAATATTGATGGCTATCGCATTGAATTTGTAGATAACCTTGGGAAGTATTGCCATTTTCATGATGTTGATCTTTCCAATCCAGGAGCATCAGAGTTTTTGCCACTTTCTAAATTCTGTTTTGATTTCCTTTTTCAGTCTTGTAAAGTTTTCATCATAGAGGTCCTTCACTTCTTTGGTTAATTCCTAGGTATTTTATTTTTTGTGGGGCTATTGCGAATGGAGTTGCTTTCCTAATTTCAGCCACACTTTTCTCATTGTTGGCATACAGAAAAGCCAATGATTTTTGAGGGTTAATTTTATACGCTGCTACTTTGCCAAAGTTTTGAATCAGCTTGAGTAATCTGGGAGTGGAGTCTGTGGGATTCTTTAAATACAAGATCATGTCATCTGCAAAGAGGGAGAGTTTTACTTCTTCTTTCCCACTTTGGATCCCCATTATATTTACATCTTGTCTTATTCCTGTAGCTAGGTATTCTAATACTAGATTCAAAAGAAGAGGAGAGAGTGGACCTCCTTGTCTCGTTCCTGAGTTAAGAGGAAATGGCTTTAGTTTTTCACCATTAAGTATAATGCTGGCTGTAGGTTTGTTATATACAGCCTTTATTGTATTGAGGAATGATCCATGGATTCCTAATTTTTCCAGAACCTTCATCATAAAGAGGTGTTAGATCTTGGCAAATGCTTTTTCTGCATCTATTGAGATAATCATGTGGTATCCTTGCTCCTTTTGATGTGACTAATTATATTAATTGATTTGCATATATTGAACCAGCTATGCATCCCTGAAATGAATCCTGTTTGATCGTGGTGTATGATTTTTTGGATGAATTAATGAAATCGATTGACCAAAATTTTGTAGAAATATGACATTTATTACCCTTACCTATTTAGTATTATTACAATATAACATTTCTTTTATTACATCATATCACATAGGATATATGTAAATATGGATTATACATCATTCTGAGACCATGGACTTTCACAGAAAAGGAAAACAATGTGCTAATATTGTCTTCTTACTGCATGAATAAATTTTTGGCCATTCTGGGATTTCAACTCACAGCCTAGAATGCCCAATTCATAAATGGGGTCACAGTCTTAGCAGACCAGCCTCTGGCAAACTGAGCTGCCAGGAAGTTCTGAGGACCTGTGATCAAGCCACAGGAGTGCCTGATACTTAGATAGATAGATAGATAGATAGATAGATAGATAGATAGATAGATAGATAGATAGATAGATAGATAGATATAGATAGATAGAGACATGCGTACATTGATATATATATATATATATATATATATATATATATACACAAAGAGAGGCACTGTGAGGAAATTAAATTATATATATATATATATATATTATTACCTATTATTAGTTATTAAATTACGCCTCCATTTAATGGAATATCACTGTTGAATACTTATAAAAATATTAATTAAAAATTATTCAGTATCCTTAATCATACCATGGTGCTAGAATGGAAGACATAAATCCAAAATTTTTTGTGTGGCATTCTAAAATAGAATCATGAATCAATGGCATATTTATTACTTTTATAACATTCCATTAGCATTCACATGAACAGGAATGAGTTTGTCAGGATCTACCTCCATTTGTGGGTGGCAGTCCTAGAATTCGAACTCCAGGCCTGGGTAGTTTACTTTGAATGCAAACCATTGGAATGACACATTGAAAATTTCAGACTGTTATGATTGAAAAAAGAACAACAAGAAGAAAGTAAGGTGCCAGTGGCTCCTGCCTATAACCCTAGCTCCTCAGGATGCTGAGATGTAGAAAATGTCAATTTAAATTCAGCTGGGGCTGGAAAGTCTAGGACACTTCTTTCTAAGAGATCACCGGAAAAATAAACATGAATGGGGCTGTGACTCGAGGGCAGAGCGCTACCCTTGAGAAAAAGGAACTCAAGAACAGCTAGGATCATAGTACAACAGTGTACATGCCCTCCCCCAAAAAGGCTGCAATAACTCCATGAATGGATCTCTGTATGGATGATGGGCATTCAGCAGGTTGCCCATGCCCAGCCGCCCCAACCTGGGCAAACTGGGAAAAGCCCTCATAGAGTACTAAGTGTGAGCTGGCAGCTTGAACAAAGCACCCTCTGCCATTTAATAACTGAAGCCTTGAAGGCTTTGCCTGGGCTAGTGTGTGCAACGGGTGCATAATGTTCTGGCTGAGGCATCCCATTGGGACACTTTGCAGCCAGCCACTGCCTCCAGAGAGTCCACAGTCCCTAAGCTGTAGGAGTTGTCCAAGGTTCTCTCTCCATAGTCTCTATCCCTCTGTAGGATGTGAGCCTAGAGCTCTGGGGCCTGGTGGCTATCACTCATCTATCATTCTTCATTGCCAAGTCAAAGGCTAGTCCCAAATCTTGGCATAGACATGAAATAATCAGCGATTTCTATACCAAAAGGGGTAAGTCAATAAATCCCACCCTCATAACTCCTGTTAGAAGTGAACCTTGGGCTGCGAATATGGCTTAGTGGTAGAATGCTTACATAGCTAGCACGAAGCCCTGAGTTCCATTCCTCATTACCACAGAAACAGAAAAAGCCAAAAGTGGCACTGTGGCTTAAGTGAGAGAGTGCTAGCCTTGAGCAAAAGAAGCTCAGGAACATACCCAGACCCTGAGTTCAAGCCCCAAGACTGGAAAAAAGAAAAAAAAAGTGAGTCTGGTGAGACATATTCTTCTGGGACACAGAGGAGTGCCGAGGTTATAGGTAAGAGGTAAGGTAGAAGGCAGGTGCTGCTGGCTCACCCCTGTAATCTTAGCTACTCAGGAGGCTGATATCTGAGGATCCCAATTACAAACAGAAAAGTCTATATGAGACATTTTTCTCCAATTAAAAAGCCAAAAACCGAGAATTAGAGCAATGGTTCTAGTAGAAGAGTGTAGCCTTGAGCACAAAAGCTCAGGGATAGGACAATGTCCAGGCCATAAATTCAAACATCAGGACTGGCACGCACACACGCACATGCTCACACCTGTGCATGCACATGCGTGCACACACACACACACACACACACACACACACACACACACACAAAACACACCAAGATAGAGCATTTGCCAGTCACCCTGCACAAAGTTCTGTCTATAGCAACTCAATATTTTTAAAAAAAGAGGTAGAAGGGAAGGAACGACTTGCTCCAGGAGGTGATATAACCAATGGCAAAATTCCACAAGAGTTCTAAGGCGTGGAATGGGACAGAGAGTCTCAGCCAGAAGGTCCATCATGGATGGACAACGGTCCTTAGGTTTCGTATGGAGCAAGTGGTGTAGGTGGAATGAAGGTTCTGTGGCTTCAGACATTCTGGCAGAACATTCAAGGTTGGGTCAAGGTTTGTTGAGACACAGGTAGGGAAAATGTTGGGGTACCAGAATGGGCCCGGGGGAAGATTAGCTTGGTTTTTCACCATGGACCCCAGCCATTTCCTGTGGCTGGAAGCTTATTTTTCACACCTCCTGACCCTCAGGCCTCCTTTGCATGGAGGATTCAAAGTAAACACAGGGAAGAATGCTTGCTTAAGAAAAGCTTCTAACACAATGCCAGAAGTGGCTCAACCCCTGTAAATCCTAGCTACTGAGAAGACTGAGATCAGAGATCATGGGTCAAGTCAGCTCAGGTGAGAAAAGTTAGTGAGACTCTTCTTGCCGATGAACTACCAAAAGCCAGAAATGGAGCTGTGGCTCAAATGGTAGAGTGCCAGCTTTGACAGAAAAAGTTAAGAGACCAGAGGCCAGACCCTGAGTTCAAGCCCAGCATTGACACCTAAAAAATAAAATAAAACTTTCAGGAACTCCTGAAATGTCAGATCAGCCAGGTGCTAGTGACTCACACCTCTCCTCCTAGTTCCTCAGGAAGCTGAGATATGAGGATCGTGGTTCAAAACCAACCCCAGGCAGGAATTCTGGGAGACTATGATCTAAAAGGAATGTCCTGAATACCGGAATTGGCCCTGTAACTCAAATGGTAAGCTGAAGAGCTGGGGGACAGCACCCAGGACCAGCGTTCAAGCCCCATGACCAACACCTGGCCTTCTTGGACCTCACTCTGTGACTCTAGGCAGAGTATTTTCCAGTGGGCCCCTGAGGATCTCCCAATGTCTTGGTGTCTTACAAGTCTTCAGTGCAGCCTCTTCTGAGGCCTTTTCCTATAGAGCAGGCCACAGCATCACAGAAGGATCGAGCCCTGGGTTACGGAGGTCATCGGTCGGGTCATCAGAACGGCATCTGTCATGGGTGCAGTGTGCATCAGACCATGCAATTGACGTCTCAGATCATAGTTCTGGGCCAGGAGGGGCAAGGGCTGCAAAATGGCACAGCAGATAACACCCACTCACATGAGTATCATAACAGTGTGAATCATCAGGCACACCTTGAGCGGATGTTGAGTTGGGCTCATGATAGACTTGTAGGCTCAGGAATCTAAAGCCAGCTGGCTGTTGTTGTAGCAGTGGCTATCTCTGGAGTCCCAGGGCTCAGAGCCTTGCTTTCCTCACCAGTGCTTGGGGGTATATGAAGTTCTGCAATCGTGGGCCGACTACAAAGGAGCATCCATAGTGTCCTTCCCTTGGTCCTGTGGCCCCATGCATGGATGGAGGGGCAGGTTCCATGGCACTAACTGCCATGGCCCAGAACCCTCAGCCCAAGAAGGATAGGGAGAAACTACTTGATTTGCCTTGAGAGTTTACAATGTCTATGCCTCAGGACTGCCCACAGTTCTAGCTCAGCTCATAATTACTACCTTCCTCTCTGTGTGTGTGTGTGTGTGTGTGTGTGTGTGTGTGTGTGTGTGTGTGCGTGTGCACACATCTTGGTACTAGGGCTTAAACTCAGGGCCTGAGCTCTGTCCCATAGTTTTTTGTTCAAGGCTAGCACTCTACCACTTGAGCCACAGCTTTTCTTCCAGCTTCCAGGTGATTATTTGCAAAATGGAGTCTCACAGACTTTTCTAGCTGGGCTGCCTCTGAATGGCAATCCTCACATCTCAGCCTCCTGAGGAGCTAGGAATATGAGAATATGAGCTATTAATATCTGGCCAAGCTTTCCTTCTTGTCTAAAACAAACTACCTTTCTCCAAGCTGAGCACCCATCTACAGCTACCCCTCCTACCCCAGGCTTCAGATGAAACATAACCACACTTGATCTAGGCCAGGGCAAGTAGACAGCTGTTAGAACAGAAGAGAGGATGAAAAGACATCCTTGCAGCTGGGTGCCAGTGGTTCATGCCTACAATCCTAGCTATCCAAGGCTTACACCTGAGGATCAATCAAGATTCATAGCTAGCCTGGGCAGACTCTTATCTCCAATAAATCATCAAAAAGGTGGGAAGCAGAGCTACTGTAGTTCAAGTGGTACAGCAACATCCTTGTGCAAACAAGCTATAGGATACCCACCTACTCTCTGAGTTCAAGCCCCACTAAACACACACACACACACACACACACACACACACACACACACACACACACACACACACACACACATCCTTAGTAGGTGCCAAGTGGTCAAACAAGCAATCCTAGCTACTCAAGAAACTACGCTCTTAGGATGGCAACTTGAAGCCAGCTTAGGCAGGAAAGTATGTGAGACTCTTCTCTCTACTAAACTACTAAAAAGATGAAAGGTGAGCTGTGATTCAAGTGGTAGAGTGTTAGCTTTGAGCAAAGGAAGCTCAGGGACAGTGCCTCGACCCTGAGTTCCAGCTCTAAGATTTTTTTTTAATACACCCTTTGCCTCCACCCCACCCCCAATCAGGCCATAAATCCAGACTTCAGTCACCCTAGATCTCACTTCCATAGCACTGCCAGAAGTGGCTGGTGTGTAGCCAGCACTGTGTTACGAAGTGAGCATACACAAGGAGAGCATAACCAGGTCAAGGCTAATGCCCCAGAAAATTAAGGAATTGTCCATACCACTCTCTCATTCCCCAGTTCAATGGCCCTGGAATCTAAAGTCTGTGCCTCTGTATTCTGGGCATCTGGAAATGTCTAGAAGGACCTGAGAGGCCCAGCTGGGGCCAGGAGAAAGACTTGCCTGTGATAAGGTATGCTGACATTTCCTAGACACCTATGGATACACTTCCAAGCCACCTTAGCCTCACCTCCCATGTAGCCCCGGATCCTACTTGCTTGGGTGGCCTTCAGTCAGCTATCAAGATCGAGTTGACCCGAGCCCCTGGCAATCCCCCTGCCTTCCCCCATTCCACTGCCAGCCTGCTGGGAGGGCTGCACAGCCAAAAATCCAGCTGAGGAAAGGACAGGACATCCCATGACTAAGCCCCACCCCAAGACCCAGGGATACCTTAATTCCAGCTGGCCTTGCTGACCCAGAATCTCCAGGAGGCAGCCAATGATTTGTACAGGCCAGACTTGGGCTCCAATGAATATCTGGAATGCGGGTCTGTGGCAATTTAGGATTCATTGTAGATCCTGATAGGGGGCTAAAGGCAAGGTCGGCATGGAGGTGGGGCCCCATCAGAGGTCAGAAAGAGACAGACAAGCACCCAGAGAGGGGACAGATAAAGACGAGGGAAAAATACACACACACACACACACACACATACACACACACACACACACACACACACACACACACACACAAACACACACACACACACACACATACACCATGACACATACTGAACTAGACAGGACAGAGGCCCAGGAGCAAGATGGATGGGACACAATTAGAGGAGAACAGACAAAAAACATTCGTTGATAGATGGATAGGCATTCAGACAGGGAGACAAAGACAAAGACAGCCAGAGCAGTGAGAGAAAAAGCATTGTCCGACCAATCAGAAACAATCAGGTGGAGAGACAAACAGAGCAAGAGATGGCAGAGGTGCATGTCATGAAAGACTCAGAGAGCCCCAGAAAATTCAAGGAGAGAGGGAAGTAAGATACCTTTTCTTGGTGACAGTGGGCCCAGTGGGCTCTGGGAAGACAGCCAGGCAGATCCCCCAGAAACCATTTGAAGGCCACTACCTCCTCTCTATATCTCCCTAGGGTGGGGCTATGCTTCCGCCAGGTACACTGCCAGTCAGTGCCAACCTTGTTCGTGTAAGACCAAGCTCAGCTAGGAATCTTAAGGAACCTGCAGCTAACACCTAAGGCTCATCTACCTGAACAGTCAAAAAGACATGACAGTCAACCAGAGTGACAACCATGATTAGTAGTCACAGATTGGCAGACACGTTGGCTGAGAAGATGTATTGGGGATGTGGCTCACAGGGCGGAAATTCAAAAGCAAGCACCTTTAGGCCCCTGGCAGAAAAGTCCCTCCTGCCCTAGTGGCTGGGACTTTTTCCCTTTGGTCCCCCCAGAAGCCTTGCCTGGTACTCTAGAGCCCCACCCTCCTGTGTCTCCTACATCAGGGCTTTCATTCCAAAGGCCTACCTCTTCAGTATTCTTGCATTCACCAGACTGCTGGTGTGTAGTGCATGGTCAATATCATTTAAGCCAACCCTAAGCTCCTCTCAAGTGTTCTAAGAGGGCCTGTTCTCTATCTGTGCCTGGTGTCTAGACTAGAACATTCTCCCATGCACTCTACTAGGCTGCACATCCCATTTCAGCTTCCTGTTCCTGAACCGCATCTTTTCAGTGGGCCACCAGCTTCTCCCTTATAACGTATGTATGTGGCCTGGCACCGATGATTCGTGTCTGTAATACCCAGCTAGTGAGCAGGCTGAGATCTGAGCATCGTTGTTCAAATCCAGCCAGGGAATGAAGTTCACAAGTATTTCTTCTTCAATGAAGCACCAAGTATATATATTGGCATATATATATTCTAACACTTGAGTGATACCTCCCTCCACCTTTGGCATATATATATATATATATATATTTATGTATATGTATATATATATATATATATACATATATACATATTTATATGCCGCCAAAGGTGGAGGGAGGTATCACTCAAGTGTTAGAATGCCAGCCTTGAGCAAAAGAGCTCAGGGACAGCATCCAGACCCTCAGTTCAAGTCCAAGTACTAGCACATGTGCACACGTGCAAATGAACTCATGAGAACATATGTGTTCATATCCAGACTTCCTGGCTGTGTTTACTCAGCTTAAAATCCTTTCTTGGCTCAGAAACCATGAACCACCTCCTGGTCTCATGATACCTCATGTTTCTCCAGTTAAGGCTACTTGTTATGGGATTGATACATGCACGGGAGCAGTAGGCAAGCACGGCGTCACCATGTGGAAGAGTTTGAGAGGCCAGTGAAGAACTATCCATGGGGGTCTGTGCAGAATGAGGTGCTGAGACACACACACACCCTGCCCAGAAATTAGAGATTGCCATTCCTGATTTCAGTCATTCATAGCCTCTCAGAGATGTGTCAGGCTTGGCTTCATACAATCCCATTCCATCCTAACACTAAGGACTCTTAGAGAAGGAGAGAAGACCTCCAACATCTCTGGTGTGTAAACTCCTCCTTCCTTCCAAACGAGAACTGGTGCCTGGATCTCTCTATCATTTGCCTTTCCAGTTGGAGTGTTCCAATATGCTGGTCTTTCTCTTCCAGAAGGAACTAAGCCCCTATCCTAGACTGTCTGCTAAGGGGTTTCTTCCAGAAGTGATTCAGTTGGCTTGCTAGCATGGAAGGAAACAGGTCTGGTTGGCTGAAGGAAGGACTCAAGGAGCAAGACCCTTTGTGTTAGCCCTTCTCAGTCCTGTTCGGGAGCCCATAGCTGGCCACAGGGCTCAGGTCACTGGAGGGGAAAGGCACATTCCTCATAGATCCCCACCCCTGACCTCCTACCACCGATGTAAAGGAATGCACCCACTTGACCTGGCCACTGAAAGGGGCCAATGTGCGGGGTGAGGGGAAGGGGGAGCTCATACAAACCAGATCTGGGTGCCTTCTCTCCTCTGAACTGGGATTAGTGGTTAGTGCAGGTGCAGGCAACCTCCTCAAAATGCCATCTGACTCCCTAATTATGGAACCAAGAGAAGATCTAGGTCCACATTCATCTTGGAGTCTCTCCCTGTCAATATTTAGAGTCTCAAAGCTTTAGATCTCAGGAGAAACCTGAGTCCCCTACAGAGTTTCTATGGGAGAAAAGCCCTACCCAAGTCGGGTCCTAGCTTACTAATGTTGAGCAACCTCACTTTTCTATCATTCATCAGAGACAAAATGCATGAATGTGTGTGTGTATATATACTCGTGTGTATTTATAGTCTGCATGACCAAAGTCAAAAAAGTCCAGTACAGAAAAAGGGCATGTATAAATACATACACATATGGCAAATATATTGATGCGAATATACGTAGAGAGAGGAGAGAGGCGCATAGTCCCAGGACCCAGGTCCTGGTGTCATGCACATTTGGGGGGTTCCAGGAGTGGAGTGGAGTTCAAAGAACTGGTAGTATGGAAAGACATTTGAACCTGCTCAGGCCTGCTACCCAAACTGTTACTCAGGAAGCTGACATGGAGAGGATCTCGGTTTGAATCCAGTCGGGGCTTCAAAGTCCCTGTTCCATGAACCTTTCAAGTTTATCTTGTTTTCTAATTTTCTGACAGAACTGCAGGGAGGCTCCATCCCTTGGTTTGCCCACCAGTCCCCAGGCCTTTGACAAGACCAACCCCCGACTCCCCGCATTAGGTCACCACCACCCCTGCTCCCTGCATTAGGTCAGGAACCTCACTGGGGCTTGACCCTTGGGCAAGACCTGCACCACCCCTCCGTTCGATGGCCAGTACCAGCTCCTTGGGTGGGACTAACACCTGAGCTCTGCCCCTCTGTTCGGCTGCAGGCAGAGGTGCTTTGGGGGTCACCTTCATCGGGGCTCTGCCCCTTAGCTCAGCCCCCAGTACTGGCAACCTGGAGAGACGGCCGGTGCGCTCTGCCCCTTAATCATTTGATGGTGGTGGTGCCTTGTGCGACATCAGCACTGGGGCTCCTCCCCTCAGACTGCCCACCAGTAGCGGCCCTTTTGACAACATCCACGCTTTGGCTCTGCCCATTCGTTCACACTCCTGCACTGCCCAGTAAGCGAGACCTGCACAAGGGTTCCGCCCCTTAGTTCGCCTGCCAGCACCAGCACCAGCGCTTTTGAGGAGGTTCACACCTGGAATCTGCCCCTTCGGCTGCCTAGGGCGGGACCCGCATTAGGGATCTGCCCCTTATGTAGCCCACTGGCACTGGAGCTCTGTTCCTAATATTGCCTGCCTGCACCCCCTGCCTGGGGCAGGACCTGCACCAGGGCTCTGCCCCTCAATTCACTCACAAGCAAAGGTGTCTTAGGAGGGACCGGCAACTACACCTGGGCTCCACCCCCTAGTTCAGCCTCCGGAATCCCCTGCCTTGGAGGAGACAGCATGGGGCTCCACCCCTTGGCTGGCACCTGATGGCACTTGGGCTCCACCTATCCATTCTTGCCTGCAGGCACCAGCATCATTTGACAAGACCAGCCCCAGGGCTCCAACTCCTAGCTCACCTGCCAGCAGAGGTGCTTGGGGCGGTTTCTGCCATGGGACTCTCTCGCAGGAGTGCCTTGGGCAGCACACGAACTAGGGCCCCATCCCATCGGTTTGCCCACCAGTACCCGCACCTTGGGCAGGACTCACCATTTAGGTCTCCCGCCATCCCCTGGATTCAGGGCAGAACAGATGCAGGGGCCTGACTGGGCCCACCCACTTCCTACTGCTCCCACCTGCATCACAGGCAGGACAGACTCGTGCCAGGGCCCTGCCCTTTCAGGCTTGCTGACATCTGTTTCCTGAGCCTGGTCCCACCCCATTTTTCCTGCTGCTGCTCCGATCCCATGTAAGACCCACAAACCAGTGCTTTGTTCCCAGTAGACCTTTTGCAGCCCTGGTACCCCAGGTAAGACCTCCAGGCTGAGGACCCAGCAACACTTCCTCCTCCCCATGTCAGCCCATGAGAGTGGGACAGCTCCAGAAGTCATTTCCTGGAAAGCAGCAGATGGCCCTGCACCACAGGAAGTCATGCTGGGAACAGGCTGGGAAGCTGGAAGGTAAGACATGGGTGATCCATGGTACTACTGTCCTGCATGCCCTCTGAATCCCGTGGGCTTTCCTATCCAGACCCAGTGAGAACTGGTACAGAGCCCTTGACAGAGGAATGAGGAGCTGAGCCAGCCAAGTGTGCTTTTGCACCCTTGGGAAGCGGGGCCCTCAGTAGAGATTTGTGGGTTGGGAGTAGAAGGGGGAACGGGGGACTGCACCTGGGAACTTTGCGCCAGGAAAGGCTGCTTTGGAAGGAGCAGGCCCCGAAGGGATGAGGTTGGAGCAAGCTCCAGGACTGGGAACTGACTCTTAATGGCCCATGGAGAATTTGCCATTCTGAGAGGGCCGGGCTGCCCAGGAGGGTTGGGATAAGTGGAAGGGGCATGAAACTTAGGACAGGGTCAGGCCAGGAATGGAGGAGGTGGGGCTGATGGGGGAAATGTAGGAGCAAGGAGTGAGCAGATGGGGAGGGAGTCTTGGTGTTGTGCCTGCTGGGCCCTTAGGCCCCTATGGTTAGGAGAAGCAGGAGAGGGACTGGCAGGGCAGGAGAGGCAGGAGCAGTCAGTGAGAAAGGGCTGGTCAAGCGGGGAAGAGGCAGGCAGGAATTCTGGGCTTTCTCAATGAGAACCAACCCGGGATGGCAGGGAGGGGCAGCAAATGGGGAGCAGGCCAACCCAGCAGTGTGGAAGGAGGAACTCGGGGCTGCTGCCATCTGCCTGGGGGGGGGGGCTAGGCCTCCAGCAGGCTTTGCTACAGCACATCCGACCATACCAGTGGGGCCACGGGGCACCAGCACCATCAGTGGGTGAGGCCTACCTCCTCCCAGCATAATATCCTGGGCAGGGGGAATGTAGGAGATAGGAAAGGCTGCCCTCAACCTGTGGGTCCCTTCTGACTCCTGAGGCCTCTCTAATTCAGACCCACTGTGGCTGACATGGCCCAGGAGCCAACAGAGAGCCTTGGCTCTGTGTGTAGTTGTGGCATTGAGAGGTCATTTCCTGATGAAATGGGCGAGCCTGGGGGAGGGAACTCAAGACACATCTGGGAGCAGTGGAGGGGGGAGCCTCCCACGGGAATGCAGCCCAGCTTCTGGATTTCCCACACAGATCAGACTTGGTTGCATAGGGCTGGGCAGCCAAGAGGGAGCCAAGAAGGAGCTGGGGATGAGCATGGGGGGGGGTTGGGAATCAGCTGGTGACCTCCACAGGTGGGGTGAGGAAAGGCATCTCCAGAGGAAAGGGGTTGGGGGAGGCCGCGTGCACCTGCAGAGACCACAGCAGAAACAGGCCAGGAAGGAAGAGGGGGAAAGGTGAGCCAGGTGCTTGGGCCTACCCCTGCCCCACCAGGGAGTCCATCTATCCTAGTGAACTATCTCCCTGGAGTGGAGGGAGGGGTGGGATTACGCCTTTGGCTCCCTAGGTGGGGGAGGGGGCAGGGGCATGTCCCAGAAGCCTTATCCAGCCATGGAGAGGTCCTTCCTGCACAGGGAAGGTGGAGAGGGAGAGCACAGTGCAGAATCAAGCCGAGAAAGGAGCAATGGAGGATGCATGGTGTACAAGGAGCACACTTTGACTCAGCAGTGGGTGGAGCAGGGAAGAGCTGGCGGCGGGGGGGGGGGGGATGGAGAGAGTTGTGAAAAGCCCCATCTGGTGCTGAGCACAGAAGTGCTGGAAGGCTGTTGTCCTAGGGGCAGGCACACTTATGGCCTAGATTGCTGGATGTGCAGGAACTGGGGCCTGGAGAAATAGGAAAGGGGGGAGCGGTTAGCATCCAGGCTCTGGGGCATGGGACAGGGGGTGGGAATGGCTGGAGAGCATGAGTCCCGTGGCGGCCATGGGAACAGAAGGCCAGGTGGACTCTAACTCCCACACGAGTCCTGGCACAAGGAGAGAAGGAGGGATGGGTTGGTCCGGCTCTGGAGCCAGTTCCGGGCCCAGCGTGATGGCTGGGGCATGCCCCTACATGCTGGGAGGGGAGGAGGCCTCTGAGGACAGATATAAATGAACTTTCCTGTCCATACCCAGAAGCCTTCAGGAGACAGAGGCCAGGGACGAGATTAAATCATCTACTTGAAAAGCATTTTGTAATATCCTATAGAATATGAAATTACAAACCAAAAACATTATTTTAAATCTAAATTCTAATTTAACCAGGTCTATTAAGTCCTACATTAGATGAACTTTGCTATTTCTCCAGGCTTAAGCTTTCGTAATCCTTCATTATTTCTTTAGAATCCAACAGAATGATGCTTACTTTTTCAAATTTTTCTTTGGGAATCATGAGCCGTTTTACATCTGGGAATGTTCTGTAATGAAAAGAGCATTTAAAACACAACTGAGGATTATATATGAGTTGCATGTCAATAGGAAAGTTGACATCTCAAAACATAGTGACAAAATTAGCCCAAACTTCAAACTGTGTATTCCTTTCTTGTTGTTTGGTTTGTTTTATTGAGACAAAATTATGCTACCTGGTCCAGGGAAGGTATCGCTATGTAATTCCGCTCTCTAATCTCCTGTCTTAGTCTCAGTGCTAGAATTTTTGTCTTGTATCACATTGTCCTAACATGGTTTGTTGGTTTATTTAATCTAGATACAGACTAGCAATTCTGAACTTCTCTGATGATGTTATCCATGAGACTGACTGCTCAAACTGTTTATGTACAGTTTTGAAAGATGTTCTAACATTTGACACAGGATATGAACATTTCTAGATGCACCTGCAGGGGTCTCTGATTCATTCCTCCATGGATCTGATCCCATTAATAATGATTACTTGACTCTCTTACTATCTCTAGTCCCTACCTATGTAATAGTCTCAAACATTTTTGAAGAAAATTCACTTGAATACTTTCTAATATTAAAAATTATCACTTGATTCTAGTCTTACTCAGGAAATATTTTCTATTGTTTTCTAACTTTTCTACATATTCTGAGAGTTGTTTCATTTGTGCATTTGTTTGTGCACATATAAGTGCCTCTGAGTGTATGTGTATATGTATGTTTGTATGTATGTATGCAAAAGCGTCAATCTCTTATTCAGCCATCTTGCTCATGACTGGTATTCCATCTCCTGACCCCTTCTTCCAATCCAGCTTTTGCCTGGATAATTATAGGTAGTGTCTCAAAGCCTGTTCTTCTCAGGCTGGATATACACTGAACTTCCCAGACTCCTTTACATTCTTAGGTTTTATTTCTCCAGGAGTATCAACTTTTAAACGACAAACATTTTTGTGAGTATAAAGTCTGAGCTGTAGCCCAAATTTTTAACTCAAGAATACATATAAAGATAGATGAACATACACATTACATATCCTATGTGTACACTGTTAAAAATGTGATCTTAAGCCTGGTGGCAGTGAGATCTGAGGATGGGGTTCAAAGCCAGCCCAGCTAGGAAAGTCCCAGAGACTCTTTTCACCAATTAACTACCAGAATCCTGAAATGGCACTGTGGTTCAAGTGGTAGAGCACTAGCCTTGAGCTGAATAGCAGAGGGACAGTTCCCACGTCCAGAGTTTAAGCCCCACTACCATAAAAAAGAGAGAGAAAGGCAAAGAAAGAAAAAAAGAAAAAGAAAAGTGATCTTAGCCACCAGTTCATTGCTAGTATCATTCTTGCTCTCTCAACATGGCCTTTTTTTTCCAGTTATGTCCATGCTCTTATATCTGACTTGCTAGGAACCGAAATTATACTTCCACTGTAATTTTCACTAATTTACATAATTAGCTACCATGATGAAAGAGATGAAAGAGCCTCATACGTCATGTTCTACTTAGTAGTAATGCTTTCTCTATATCACACTCATAGATCGACATATTGGCCTTGGCCTTATTGTTTCAAAGTTGTCTTATTTGCAGAGTCTTCTATAGTGTTTTGAACCATTATACTTAAACACAGAACTTCTCTTTCTCCTATTATTCCTATTGTTTCTCCTAATGTTAACCTATGTACACATGGGAAAGAATGAACAATACCCACACTCACAAAAAAATGTTTCTGAGAACCTTCTTCCCAATTAAAATTGGGCTTAATTTACAGAGCATTTAGGAAATTTATACTTAATGTACTCCAGGATAATGTTTTCTTTCATGTTTTTTATTGTGGGTTAGTTACATAAGTAAGCTAATGAGTACATTATCTAATGAGCATTGTTAGCTCCTCTTTTATTTGTCCCCTGCCATCCCTTTTCTCTCCCCCTCCCCAGCTCCTTCCTCCCCTCCCCAAGTTGTAAAGTTTGTTCTCTACATGGTGTCTTGTTCATCTTATTGTTACAATGGATCATACTTTATCCTTGTTTCAGCATTTTTATATTTCCCTTTCCATCCCCACATTAGGAAAATGTATGTGCAAGAAGCAGATCACCAAACTCAAATACAGTGAAAAAATACCGTGGAGGATGAAAATAGAACAGAAGCAAACAAACGACATAGTAGGGCTGGGAAGGTGGTTCAGTGGTATAGTGCTTGCCTTGCATGCATGAAGCCCTGGGTTTGATTCATCAGAACCACAGAACCAAAAAGAAAAAAGCCGAAAGTGGTGCTGTGGCTCAAGTGGTACAGTGCTAGCCTTGAGTTGGAAAGCTGAGGGACAGCGCCCAGGCCCAGAGTTGAGGACCCACCACCGGAACACCCCCCCCCACACACAAAAAGACATAGTACATGTTAGATACATTAAAAAATAGCAAGAAAGCAAAAAAAGTTGTGTCCCTATCTTGGGATTCATTTCAGTTAACATCATCTTCTATGGCGATATGGACATGGATAATTTTTATAAGCCATGTAAATGCCATATTTTCTCATTTCTAAGTTGTTTCTGAAACACATGTTACCTCATGTCCAAAGATGTACTTGTGCTATTTCCATGAAGCCAGAAAATATTCATTTTTACTGGGAGCAGCACCATAGATTGTTATTGGAAGTAGATGGAA
Source organism: Dipodomys merriami (assembly GCF_024711535.1). Classification (NCBI taxonomy): domain Eukaryota; kingdom Metazoa; phylum Chordata; class Mammalia; order Rodentia; family Heteromyidae; genus Dipodomys; species Dipodomys merriami. Next base: position 4,574,816 of record NW_027206157.1, read on the forward strand.
GGAACTGTTATGGGCAGTGGTAAATGATTCCAAGACAGGAATTGAACATAGAGAAATGACAAAGTTCAAGATAATTTGTGCTGTTCTTTTTACTGAACAAGAAAATAATCCAAGGCTGGAAGGAAAATCTGTCCCTGACTTTTTTGAGTATGTTCTTTACTCATATAAAACTTTTCTGTAAACTTCTAGTTGAGAGTATTACAAAAAGAAACAATATGCCATTCGCAGGCCAGCATAGAAAAAAACGAAATAACTTTGTTTTAAAGTGTTCTACTGCAAAGAAATAAAGACATGGAGGTTTTAAAATGTCTTATGCATGGATATTTCACTCCTGGCATGATTGTCTTGTTGCAGAAGTCCTTTATCCATTCCTTTAATCTGGTCCTGATTTTGCCATAGCAATAAAGATTCCAAAAAGCAGGATGCAGCGTGTATGATCAGCAAAAAGAGCCTCTTCTCAAACAGTGTTAAACGATGGTCCCAAAGAAATATGTGGAGTTATTTTTTGTTTGTTTGTTTAGTTTGTGCTGGTTCTGGGGCTTGAACTCAGAGGCTGGACACTGTCCCTGAACAATTGTCTTTCCTACCCACCTGACCCCAAAGCTGTACACTATTGCTTCAACAAAAACTCCACTTCTGTTTTTTTATTTGGTGTTTAATTAGAGATAAGAATTTGACAGACTTCTTTTGCCACGGTTGGCTTTGAACTGTGATAGTAAGAAAGCCAAGTGACATCAACTATATGGACTTCTCATTTGAGAAATATTAGATGAAGTTTATTATAAAGCTAATATTTGACAATTTTTAAAAGAAGAGAATATGTCCAACAAAGAAGCCATGACAAATAACAGCAAAAGTAGGTACACTGAATCATTTTGGAATTATTTTTTCTGCTTGGGAAGATTGCTATTGACTTTGTAGTTCTTTTTGGGGAAACTTAATGTCATATTTGCACTTTTGTTTATTGGTCGTGAGGCTTGGACTCTGATTCTGGGCAATGTCCCTCAGCTCTTCAGCTCCAGTTGAGTGTTTTACCACTTTAGCTACAACACCACTTCCGAGTTTCTGGTGGTTAATTGAATATAAGAGTCTCATGGACTTTGCTGACCAGGCTGGTTTGATCTACAATCCTCTTGTCTCAACCTCCTGAGTAGCTAGGATTACAGGCGTGAACCACCAACACCCGGCTCATATTTGCATTTATGTGCACTTAATGACACTATGTGGACAAAGAATGGAAATTTGAATCAAATGATGTGACATTGCAGGTTTTCAGAAAAATTGAGGTAGCAATAAATATGTCCTCCTTTTCCATGTTGTTACATTAATGACTCATGAGTTATGGGACTCTTACATTAGCATCCTCTGCTGTCTGCGAATGTGGACTTAGTATCAATAATTGTTAATAAAGAAATAGAGAAAGACAGATTTTTAGAAAGCAAAGAAGATCCGGTATGAAAAAACAACATAGAAATAGATACAACTTATCCCACAGAGATTAAGAACTAGCCTAAGAGATTAGAATGCTAAAGGCAATGAAGAATAAGCATAGTTGATAACTAGTTCTTCAATAACCAAAACTGGTTCCCTAGAACATTTTCCGGTATAATTATTTATTATTATCATTTATTTCTTCCATCTGGAGATATTTCTTCACTTCTGTCAAAACTATTAATTAGCCTGTGTTTTGGTGCCATAACTGAACAAAAAGTTTTCCAAATCTCACTTAGACTATCCTCATTGTTATTAGCAGTGACCATTCAGAAGCCTGGAATCTTTAAATTTCCAGGATTAATCCTCACCTGATATCTAAGCATATTCCTAACATTAACTGCCGTGACCTATTAGCAAACCTTTTTTTGTTTTGTTTTCAACACAGTATTCTAATATAGGTAAAGTATATGAATTAAGGACGATTGTTAGACATAGTTGGGAAGAACAATTATATATTTCAAGTATACTTTCTTTATTTGTCATTTACTAGTTAAATGACTTTTTTTTTGCCAGTCCTGGGACTTGAACTCAGGACCATGGAACTGTCCCGGAGCTTTTCAGTTTTTTTGCTCAAGTCTATCACTCTACAACTTGAGGTGCATCACCACTTCTTTTTCTGTTTATGTGGTACTGAGGAATTGAACCCATGGTTTCATGCATGATAAGCAATCTCTGCCATGAAGCCACATTCTCATAGCCTTAAATGACTTTCTTAAGATGGCATTACTTTTTCATTCCATTATTTTAATTTAGACTGGATGGTAGAAAAGGAAGTGGAAACCAATGCTAAGTCCAGTAAGGTTGACATTCCTATCACATCACTAAAGAAGTACAGTGTTAAGAACTGCAGGACTCATAAGGCCGTTTCATGTAACATTATTATAGGAAAAAAAAAACATTTAACATTCATCTCCGACATCCAAAACATTCTGCTTCACTTTCAAGGTCAAGAGCCAAACGATTTGTTTTTCCCCTTCCCCTCTACAAATTATGCTGACATCAAATACAGTGAAAGCAGGGGTTATACTCTGGACGAGGGACATACAAAACAACAAAGAAATAATCTTATAAATGTGTCAGAAACAATGGCATGAAAGTTAAAAAAAAAACATTTGAATACATATCTTAGGGTTCATTTCCCTAACATCAACTTATCTGAACTTTTTTGCTTGACTCAGACAAATACTAGTTGTTGCAAATAAGGGAAACCATGGGACCTATATTTCTTTGGGCCTGGCTTACTTCACTTAATATAATTTTTTTCCAATTCTTTCCATTTCCTAACAAGTGCCATTCTTTCTGATAGAGGCATAGAATTCCATTGTGCATATATACCACATTTTCTTGATGTTAGGGGAATGGACCCCAAGATAAGTATTTAAATGTTTTTTTATTCCTTTCACACAATTGTTTCTAACATATTTATAAGTTGATTTCTATGTTGCTTTGTATGTCGCTCCCCCACAGCATAACCTTTGTTTTCACTGTATTTTATGTTGGTATAATTTCTGAAGGTGAAGGGCAAAATCAAATCGTTTAACTAGGGATACAGCTGGGCCCTTTGCAATAATGAGATGTACAAGTTGTTATGTAGAAAATGAACTTTACCACTTTGGTGTGGGGTGGTGGAAAGGATTGGGTGGGGGACTGGGGGAGGATGGGAAGGGATGGGAAGGGGAAACAAAGAAGGAGGCTACAATGCTTGATAAGAAATATACTCATTATCTTGCCCATGTCATTGTAACCCCTCTGTACAGTATTTTCACAATATAAAAATAAAAAAGAGCCAAATATCTCAGCCTTTTATTGATTGAGTGTGATTCCAAGGAAGGAAGAAGGAGGATTTGGAAGTTAAAGGTGGGAAAATATGTATATTGGCTCCATGTCCACATTTTTTGCATTTTGAAAAAGTGCTACTGATGAATTCGCAATACATATAATTGACTATGCTATCTGCACAAGATGCAGATAAATGAAGATATTTCTTCTGGTGGATAGTCACATATATTAACAAAATCCAGTTCTGGAAACAAAAGAGACTAGGTAAGAAAGTATAAAGTATTGTTCCTATCAAAACAAAAATATAATATTAAAATGATTACTCCAGATTTCTTTGACATTTTATGCTGTCTCAGTATCAAAATGTTCTCTAATTCTAGTAATATCCAAGCATAAAAGACATAATTTGAAGATATCAGTAGGTTTAGAAACAAAGGTACATAATACCTTCCTTCCTGCAAAGACATGTGATGGCAAGTATGATTGATTGTATTATAGTTCTCTTCTTTTTCTTCTTTATCTCAAGTGTTGAATACCTTGGCATATTATTCTGTCCTGCATCAGATTCCTGTATGTGAGATTTACCTCTACTCTGCAATGTCAAGATGGGTCATGTGACATACTTAAGCTTACAAAAATGAACCAGAAGTGGTCAAAGGTTATTTCTAGGGGAAGATTTCTATCCCCTTGTCTCTAAGAACTAACTTCTTTTCGCTTAGCTATAAAAATAGCATATATACAGAGGGAATCTTTTCAACTTATATACTGGGAGAATATAGCATGTGAAATTGAGGCAAAACTCAAACACAGCAAGAATTAAGCTAATATTAGAATATGATATTAAGATATTAGTTTCTCACCATTCTTGTATACCTTTATGATAGTTGACTACAGCACACCAAAATTTAACAAATACTAAATAAATACTAAACAAATAGATAACACTTCCTATTTAATGCTATTACATTTTTTAATAAATAAGCATTATCTATGTGATCACTTGTGAGGCTTTTTTATAAATGTGTTTAATCGCTTTAGACTACTGTTTCTAATATCCACAATCATTATCCAGACCTTGTGATTGAGATGAGGAAGAACAAAATATCTACATTTCACCTTCTCTTTTGCTCTTCTCCTTTTTCTAGTGTGAATTCTCATCCTTTCTCCAAATTCTCCTATTAATAAAGGAAGAATGTCACATTGTGGATATCAAGCAAAAGGCTTCAAAGCCAGAATTTCATTCTTTCAGAAATAGATGAAGTAAATCAGAGTGGCAAAAGGAAGAATAAAAACATGACTATTTTCCCTTTCTGGCTTCCGTCATAGAGTCTGAACATGACTCTAAATAACTAATACACCATTTGCATTGGCTAACTTTTTAAAAATATAGTTTTTTAAATAAATAAATTTTAAAAATTAAAAAGAATATTTCTAAAATAAATAGTAATTTGTCCTTTGCTTTTAGGAGGTATGAAATAAGACTGCATTAACATTGTGTGAGTTGAGAGTCTAAATTTTATGAGAATCTAAACATAATGAAAAATAGATGATTTTAAGATACATAGCTTTTAGATACATTTTTAATGTGACATACACACAGAGACATCTTTTTTCTTCTTTTCTTCTCCACACTGATTCAACTTCAACAAGTAGTTCATGTAATTCAAATAACTGTGTTTCTTTCAAAACTAGATTAGACCCAAAATGTTAGAAGTAAAGAACCAGTATTGGGTGGTGCCTTCTTTAAAAATAGCAGTCAAATAAATATTAACCATAATTCCAAACTAATAACAATCAAATGCTCTTGAAAAGAGATTTTAAAGGAAAGTGTATAAAAAGTGATAGTTCCAGAACTGTTTCAAGAGCTGCTCTTTAGCATTTAAGATTTCTTGTACATGACAATGTTTTAATCAGGATTAAATGCTTTCAGGAACTAAATTTTTTCTAGTTATATTTCATTGAAGAAATATGTTGTTCAAAATTAATGAAAGGATAACAGGTGATAGTAGAAAGAATGCTTACACACTCATTGTGGTAGGCAGTAAAATACCTTCCCAAAATATACATAGTCCCCATATATCTAATCCCTCAAATGTAGATTTACATTTTATATATAATTTTGTAAAACAATCACCTTTCATTACCTAAGGAACACAAATTTGAATAATTATCAGATGGGGAAAGTATAGTCAAATGGGTACTTAAAAGTCCCAGCTGTAGTTCAAAGGGACATTATTAGGTAAGAACCATCAGAAAGATGTAAAGATGCTACATTAGAAGATAAAGGAAAACCACCCAGATTCTGAAGTTTGTTGAAAGCAGAACAGGAAGTAAATGACTTTTCCACTAGAACCATCTGAAAAATATTTTAGCTCTGTAGACGGCTTGATTTTAATCTAGTCAGATTTCTTTTAGATTTCTGTCCTTTAGAAGTGTAAAATGAAAATATGCATTATTCAAGCCAATTAATTTGTAGAATTTTTTTGCAGGAGATTTGGTTTTGTAAACTAACTAAATTTCGGCCTTTTCCTAATGCAACTACAAGGACACCACATGTCCTAGTTTCTGAGAATAAGAAAATGTTGCCACTGGCTTTGTACACGTGTATGATGTAAATACTACTAAGGTGTGGAGAGCTGCTGGAGCCGTGACCAAAGATGGCGCGGCCGCAAAAGCAACATTGTAGCTCCTTGGTAAGATGGCACTGGCTCCCGCCTTCCATCTTCCCGGTGACGAGTGCTCTCTGTAAAAACAACTCCTTATGTGGCTATGACTTGGCTCCTAGTTTGCTTCCGTGTTTGCAGCCCTATCGGTATATGCCACGTGGCGCTTCGGGATTGGCCATCCAGGAGGCTTATAACCGGAGCACGGGGGCGGATGGAAAGGAGAAGCAGGAAGAACCAGGAAGAAGCGGGCAGGAGAGAAGTGGGAGAGAAGCTTGTTACAAGGTTCCTGAATAAACCGCATTGAGAAGAATCCCGGGTCGCCTCTTCCTTGCTTGTCGAGGTGGTCGCGACACTAAGGGCCTTCATTAATGAAGTCTTCAAATTCTAAATAATATCTAAATAAGAAGCTCCCTAACTTTATTTTCACATTTTGGGATTACTAACTACCAAACTTATGTAGAAGGCTAGCATAAGAATATGGAAATGAAATCTGTCTCCTAATATTATAAAGAAAATTTATGTCATTTTGAGTTATAGTGTGTAAAGTAATACAAAATATGATGACAGAAAGAAAAACTCAATTTCCTATTCTTCCTAACTGTCCAACAGAAATTAGAGAATCCAGTGAAGATATAGATTCCCAGGATGTCATAGAATGTTATAGGATCACTTGATGTTGAAAAAGAAGATAACAAAAATGGGTCCTCTGGAACAATGTGAAACAAAATCTACACCTACAGATTGTGATATAGCTAGAAAATAGTTTCCACTATGCTAAGTCTTTGATATTTTATGTTTCTTTTCACTGCAACTTTCCTCACTTAGGAAAGGACTTTTTATTAATACTCAAGGGTTTGCAGTTATAACCCAGCAACTGATAAAGCTTCTAAATGTAAACAAGCATGATTCTAAGAGTAACCAAAGCTACTTGTGTTGCTATAGCTGATAAATAAGAATGATCTTGGGGAATAGTCAAACAATCCTGAACTTTTACATACCTTTCCTCTTCTCCAACATGAGAAATCCTAGTCAAGATATGTAAAACATTAATAAAGGAATTTTATACTTTTTATCATTCACACTAAATCAAATACACTTTTCCTCTTTGCAAGCCTGACTTTGAAAGAGTCAGAACCTCACAATTATTTTATAGCAAAACATTATTGCTTTGGCTTAGTTACTTTCCTGCTTTTGGGTGTTGCTCTCTATTATTTTGGCAACAACATAGAAAAACGATATAAATTCATTATGCTTATGTTGGATTGTTCAGTCAAGCTGTTTTCAAACGAAGTTTTCTTTTCTTCATTGCTAATTCAAGTTTAATTATTGCTCTTTGAATGATAATAAAAAGCATGAAACTTTAACGCATATTCTCATTGAAACCGGTGAAAACAGCAGTGTGTGCGATTGCTTTTTTAATTGTTTTCAAGTATTTTCCTTGGCTATTTTCATTATTGCCTTTGTTCCGGTCTTCTAATCAGGAACACAGGGTTACACAAAAACATCTTCCTAAGATATAAGGTGTTGGACAGAAAAAAACATGTATAATTAAAGATTTTCATCTCTTAAGAGACGGAAAAGCTCAGAAGACATTTTGCTATTACTGGTATGGTTAAGATGACTTGAATGTTTTGGTTCTTAAACTAAGTGAAATGCATGTAAAATGTTGCACTTGTTCCAAACAATGATTATGGCTTATAATTTTCTGATCTAATGAGATGAAACTTTTTACAAAGTTTGAAGGCATATCGATTTTAGGGTAGAAGGGTTAATGTTAGAAACCCTAGGGAGATTAATAAAACAGCACTGCCTATCGCTTATCAGTTAATTATACTTATGGCATATAAGTGTATAAACATACAAATATGAATTGAGTGAGAAATGTGTGATTTACACAATTGATTCAATGACAATTAAAACCAGAAAACACTGCTCTACATTTATATAAACTATTATATCTAGTGAAGATTTGAATTTTTAGAATATTTTTTCTCTTTTTTTGTTAACTTAGTTTAATATTGTAGAGGGGTTACAATTACATGGGCAAGATAGTGAGTACATTTCTTATCATTGTAGCCTCCTCCTTTGTTTAACCTTCCCATCCCTTCGCATACTCCCTCCCTCCCAACCCAATCCTCCCCACCCCAAGTTGTAAAGTTCGTTTTCTACATGAAAACTTTTACTTCTCATTGTTGCAACAGGTCCATATGTATCCTTATTTAAACGACTTGTTTTTCCCCTTCCCCTCCACAAATTATACCGGCATCAAATACAGTGAAAGCAGTGGTTATACTGTGGGGGAGGGACATACAAAGCAACAAAGAAATAATCTTATAATTGCGTTAGAAATAAATGCATGAAAGAAAAAAACATTTAAAATACATATCTTAGGGTTCATTTTCCTAATATCACCTTATCTGACCTTTTTTGCTTGACTCATGCATATACTAGATATTTTAAATAAGGAAAATCATGGGACCTATGTTTCTTTGGGCTTGGCTTACTTCACTTAATATAATTTTTTCCAAGTCTTTCCATTTCCTAACAAATCGGCAATGTCATTCTTTCTGATGGAGGCATAGAATTTCATTGTGTATATACACCACATTTTCTTGATCCATTCTTCTACTGAGGGGCATCTGGGTTGGTTTCATATCTTAGCTATGGTAAATAATGCTGCAATAAACATAGTTGTGCTGGTAGCTTTAGTGTGGTCTTGTTTGTAAACATTTGGTAAATGCCCAAAAGTGGGACTGCTGGGTCATAGGGGAGCTCTATGTGGAGTCATTTGAGGAACCTCCATAATACTTTCCAAAGAGTTTGGACAAGTTTAAACTCCCACCAACAATGCAGTAAGGTTCCCTTCTGTCCACATCCCCTCCAGCATCTGTTGTTAGAGTTCTTGATTTTTGCCATTCTAACTGGAGTGAGGTGGTATCTCAATGTTGTTTTGATTTGCATTTCTTTATGGCTAGGGATGTTGAGCATTTCTTCATGTGTCTATTGGCCATCCTTCTTTCTTCCTCAGAGAAGTTTCTCTTTAAGTAATTAGCCCACTTATTTATTGGGCAGTTGTTTCTTTGAGGATTTGTTGTTGGGGGATTTAATTATTTGAGTTCCAAGTATATTATAGAAATGAGACCCTTGTCCGTTATATGGCTAGTGAAGATCTTCTCCCAATGTGTGGGCTCCTTTGCCATGCAGAAGCTCTGCAACTTCGTGCAATTCCATTTGTCCAACCTTGATTTGTTGTGTTTCCGGGTCTCTATTAAGAAAATTTCGGCCTGAGCCAAGGAGACCTAGGGTTTCTCCTATTCCATCCTGTAATGTTTTTAGAGTGTCTGCTTTTACTCCGAGGTCTTTGATCCATTTGGAGTTGATTCTGGTCCAGGGTGATATATAAGGGTCCAGCTTTAGTTTTCTACAAGTAGTTAACCAATTTTGCCAGCACCATTTACTGAAGAGGCTGTCTTTATTCCATTCTATTTTGTTTGCTCCCTTATCAACTATTAGATGGCTATAGGTCTGTAGATTCATTTCTGGGTTTTCAATTCTATTCCATTGTTCCTGAGGTCTGTTTTTGTGCCAGTACCAAGCTGTTTTGCTTACTATGGCTTTATAGTAGAGTTTGAAATTTGGTATTGATATTCCTCCAGCAGTGTTTTTTCCGTTGAGGAGCGTTTATGCTATTCTTGGTCTTTTATTGTTCCATATGAATTTTTGGATTGCCTCTTCTATTTAAGAATGAGGTTGAAATTTTGATAGGCATCGCATTGAATTTGTAGATAGCCTTGGGAAATATTGCCATTTTCACGATGTTAATGTTTCCAATCCAGGAGCATGTCCACACTCTCCACTTCTATTCAACCTACTATTAGAATGCCTAGCTACAGCAATAAGACATGTTGCAGACGTAAAGGGGATCCAGATAGGGAAAGAAGAAATAAAACTCTCCTTCTTTGCAGTTGACATGATCTTGCATTTAAAGTATCCCATAGACTACACTCCCAAATTACTCAAGCTGATTCAAAACTTTGGCAAAGTAGCAGGGTATAAAATTAACCCTCAAAAATCAATGGCTTTTCTTTATGCCAACAATGAGAAAAGTGTGGCTGAAATTAGGAAAGCAACTCCATTTGTAATAGCCCACAAAAAATAAAATTCCTAGGAATTAACTTAACCAAAGAAGTGAAGGACCTCTATGATGAAAACTTTAAAAACCTGAAAAAGGAAATTAAATTTTTTAGAATATATTTTAATATGTATGTCAAAATATGTTTATTTTTAACTGTTTAAATTTTTTTTCGGTCATTGGGGCTTGCAATCTGGGCCTGGACACTGTCCCTCATCTCTTCAGCTCAAAACTAGTGCTCTCTGACTTGAGCAACTGCCAGTTTTCTGGTGGCTCATTGGAGATAAGAGTCTCATGGTCTTTCCTGTCTAGGCTGGCTTTGAACCATGATTCTCAGCTCTCAGCCTCCTTAGTAGCTAAGATTACAAGCATGAGCCGCTAGCCCTAGCTACACAAGTAGTTTTTACATATTTATGAAGTTCTTCAATGGTAATCCCTTTCATGTATATGTTGTATAACATTTCTTTTTAGTGAGAATGCTCAAAACCTTATCTTCTGGCTCTGATGAAATATCTACTCTTAACTATAATTTTACATCTTGTGGTATACAATAAGTAGATTTATTTATAGTCATGGAAGTCTGCTAATTAAAGTTATATAAATCATGATTTGTAAAGTGAAAGGAATTCATGGTTCCATTACTTGTTTTAAGAAAAAAATTATGGCCGGGCGCTGGTGGCTCACGCCTGTAATCCTAGCTACTCAGGAGGCTGAGATCTGAGGATCGCGGTTCAAAGCCAGCCCGGGCAAGAAAGACCGTGAGACTCCTATCTCCAATAAATCACCAGAAAACCGGAAGTGGCGCTGTAGCTCAAGTGGTAGAGCGCTCGCCTTGAGCTGAAGAGCTGAGGGACAGCGCCCAGGCCCAGAGTTCAAGACCCACAACCGACAAAAAAAAAAAAAAAGAAAAAAATTATGCCTTTTGTTTCCAATTATATTTCTTTGAGAATGTGGAATATTCATTGATTTAACTTAAAATTGATAACAGCTACATTATATCAAGTTGATTCAAACTTATATTTGAAAATTGCACACTTAACACAAATATGCTTCCACTTTCTTCTAACACATAATTAAAATAATGGTAAAGTAAAACTTGGTGTTTGCGGCTCATGTGTAGAATCCTAGAAACTCAGGAGGCTAAGACCTGAAGATTTGGGTTAAATGTCAGTCTAAATAGACAAGAAGCAGAAGGTGAAGATGTGGCTCAAGGAATAGATTGTCATCAGCCATGAACAAAAAAATACAAGGGATACAATAAACATTGAGTTCAAGCCCTAGAAATGTCATACACACACAAGACAACTACAAAAAATATTATGAACATCAATACTGAAGACAAAATAGTAGAAAAGATCATGAGAAATGTTATGCAAACATCTGGAAGACAGAAATCATTTGACAGAATTTTGATTCATGAGAGGGAAAAGTCACTGTCTCATTTGTACAATCTCATTGTAGTCATTTCAATTGAAACCTGGCTATTGGGTAACATTTGAAAGAGCGGACTGGATTACCTGACATACCAGACATTGCCTGTGACTATGCACCATCCCAATTCTGTAAAAATCTAAAATCGTTCTTGTTAATTTAAAAAGAATCTCATGTTAGAGACTGTTTTGTTCACACAGACTGGGGTCCTTATTTTGAGGCTTAAGACCACTGCTTTTGTTTATAACAACTCCTGCTTTACACCTCTTCCTTTGTGCAGCTTTACATTACTTAGCTGGCACCAAACCAAGTCTTTGAACTACACCCCCCTGCCTTAATCTCGCCCTTTCTCCAGCTACAACTCATTCTACATGTTATCTGTGTTTTAGCATTAGTTGTTTTCTTACTAATGCCCATCAGAAAACACTTGTATTCATGTAAAACCATAATAAATAACCTAGTTAGAAAATGCAGTAAGGGTTTAGCATTGGCTGAGACTCTCATCGGTAGGTTTGCTCCCTAATAAATCTGTGCAACACTATCTCTTTTTTCTTCATGGCTTTTGAGTCTGACAAATGATTGATTTGGTTTGATGTAATCTCATTTATCCAGGCTTACTTTGGAAGTTGTGACCTGTGCCAAGTAGCCCTCGGGTTTCCTCTAACTCTTCCTGTAACATTCTCAAGGTATCTGGACTTACATTGAGATCTGCGATCCATTTGGCATAAATTCTGGTGCAGGGGGATATATAAGGATTTAACTTCAGTTTTCTGAGTAAAGCCAATTCCACCAGCACAATTTTTTGAAGAGGCTGTCTTTCATCCATCCTGTGTTTCTGGCTCCCTTATTAAAGATTATGTGCCTGTAGGAGTGGATTCATTTCTAGGTTTTCAATTCTCTTGTATTGATAGAATTCTGTGCTTCCATTTGAAAGAATGGCATTACACTATTCCTGAAGAAATGGAAAGACTGGAAAAAATAATATTAAGTGAAATAAGCCAGGTCCAATTAAATATATGCTGCATGGTTTTCCTAATTTGTAATAATTGCACCATGTCCATAAATCTACAATTTAATACAATAGATAGTAAAAGACAAATAATTACACTTGGACATGATTAACTAACAGCCCTCTAAGCATTCGTATGGCAAGAAGAAGGGAAGCTATTCTTAGGAGAGGATCACAATGGCTCAATACCTATGTGCATAGATGAGATAAATGTTGCTTATTGTAATGAACTCTAAGAATCAATCATACATGTGAATTACATATATATGTATATATTTTTAAAAGGTGTCATAAAACAACCGACTCCTCTGTAAACTCAGCAGCAAGATTCTACATATAGAAGATAAAATTGAGGAAAGTTTTCAACACATGAACTAAAATATGAAGGGGAAAAGGTGGGAGAGAAAAGATAAGATGAAAAGTAGAATAGCTAACTATTGAAGAATTCATAAACAATTTCCAAAACTGTACAAGAGAGCTGGAATACTGCTCAGTTGTAGAACTAGACTAATATGTACAAAGCCATGGGTTCAATCTCCAAGAATAATAAGTTAATAAATAGTAGTAAACAATAATTATTTGAAATAAATGCTTTCACATTAGAGAGGCCTGAATCCTCAAACAAATACTCTCAATTCTTGTACCTAATGACATGAAACTGCAAGTATGAAGAGGAAATAGTTTCCTTTTCTATCCTTTCCTTTCTGTTTTCTTCTTTTCTTTGTTCCTTTGGCACTACTGGTGCTTGAAGTTTCTAAGGATCTAACCACTTTAGATTATTTTTCAGGCCAAATCTCCATGAGCGATGATATGTACCTATGGCTTCCAAAAGTGTGAGATAACAGGGAATTTACACTATATCTAGCTTATTTTTTGGTAATTTTTCATGAATTTTGCCAAAACTGGCACTGATATCAGTCTTCTAAATCTGTCTTCTGATTAGCAAGGTATGATTCATCTGAAACTTGAACCTAGACTATTTTTCATTGTAAACATTCAATGTTGACTTCTGTTTTCTAGATATCATTAATGTCTACTGAGGTTAATATGGATCTTTATGATGTTATGATAACACAGATAAATCTGTTGAATACTTTTTCCAATTTATTTATATATAGTATGACATCACAATTAGGACATTAATATTTCACAAATACTTCAGTTATTTTAATTACTTTGTGCACATATTAAGTCCAATATATTTTATCAATTATATGAATATCCCATATCTACAGATACATTACTTTACCAAAAATAAGTCTGTTTCATGCTTCCCTTTAATAATTAAACCCACTACTTCTCTTTGTCCCATCCCAAACCTGTTTCATCCTGGCAACCGACTTCTATACCATGCAGTAAATAAGCTTTTAAGATTACCTTCAAATCTATGGTAGATTATTCCCAGTTATTTTATGCCTTAATATTGTATTGTACTCACTCGAGTTGCCTTTGGGTTCTGTTATTAGAGAATGTAACAAAATTCGTTTCCCATTTACCTGAAGAAAGCCTGAGTTGATTTCCATTTCTTTGACTAGAGGAAATAATGCTGCTATAATCCAGTGTTTTGGCCTTTGGGTGAATGTTACATTTTATTTCTATGAGACAAAGCCTGAAGAGCTCAATTCCTGTGCGATGGTGTGGGTGGTTGCATATTTCATATTCTAGTAACCTGTCAAAATGTTTTCAGAATTAGCTTTCCAATTGGACATTTCTACCAGCATTCAGTTTCTCTGTTTCTTAATATCATTATTAAGGTCATTATTGTTTTATGTTAAGTAATTCTCATACATGTTTTGTGATGTCGTTTTATTTTAATGTGCATTTATTTGAGGATTGATGATGTTTTTCTTGTGTTTCTTTTACACAAGCTGTATTTTGCTGGTTTTGAATTGATGTTCTTTTTATTAGGTTTTGAGAGTTCTATGCACAGTCTAGATTTGAGGCATTCTTCAGTTATAAGATTTGCAAATATTTTATCCTTGACTATGAGTACCCTTCATCATCATTATCAACATCATCATCATCATCATCATCATCATCATCATCATCATCATCATCATCATTATCATCATCATCATCATCATCTTCAACACTATTAGAATTACTACCATTACTTTTGTACATGTATGTACGGTCTTGGGGTTTGAACTCAGGGTTCCTGAGATTTGTTGCATTTTGTTAACAATTAACCCTTTGAGTCATACCTCACATCTGTTTTTTGCTGATTAATCAGAGTTAAGATTCTCAGGGACTTTATTTTGTTGTCTGGCTTCAAACAGCAATACTCAAATCACAGCGTCCCAAGTAGCTAGGACAAAATTGATGAGCCCCTGCTCCCAAATTCTATTCACTAATTGTACATGAGCTTTCACAGACCAAATTATTTTACACTTTTATTGAGTTCGACTATATCAAGTTTTCCTTTCCTATAATTTTAATGTGTAAGTTAAGAATGCTTCATCTCCAAAATTGTCAAGACATCATTCTTTGCTTTACGTTTACATCACTCCTTTTGTTTTATATGCATGTTTTAATCCTGCTTGAAGGTAATATTTCAATAAGTCAATTTTCACTCTTTAATTCTCCCCAATACTGTCTAACCTATCACCACTTATTAAAGAGAATTTCATTCCACAAATACTTAGTTTTACCCCTTATTAAATATTCCTTGATAATAATTATGTGGTTCTAATATGGTGCCTTACAGGCCCATTGAGCAGTGTAATCTTTCCTCTACAAACATAACATTTTACGCTAACAGGTTTAATATTCGACAGAGAAATATGTTCCAGTTTATTTTCCTTTGTCAATGAGTCAAAGAGTGCTGGTCAGGTGTTTATAGAAATTGTCATAAACCTATAAATAAAACTGTGAAACTGGGCGCTGTTAGCTCATGCTTGTAATCCTAGCTGTATACAAGGTTGAGATCTGAGGATTGCGGAACAAGAATGTCCGAAAGACTCTTATGTCCAATTAACCACCAGAAAGCCAGAAGTGGCACAGTTGCACAATAGGTAGAGCCCTCACTTTGAGCTGAAGAGCTGAGGGACAGCACCTAGGCCCAGATTTCAAGCCCCATGAATGATCAAAAAAGTAGGGAGGCAATTTATATCTTTGTTCAATTGTATTCTTCAATCCACAAAAATGATATGTCCCCATTTATTCAGATTTTTATTTAGATTTTTTTAATTTTGCTTTTAAATTCAGCATTGTATAATTTTCAATGACGGAGGGTGAATATCACTTTAATACATTTTGATAGTGTGTGGAGTTAGCACAAAGAAATTCACAGTAAACAGTTGAGAAGTAAGGGACAATGGGAATGGAGAAAGACAGAAACAGGTTAATCAGGCCCTTGATCAATATGTGAGTGTGTAAAATATTTCAATAAGATTTCTTTGTACAATTAATATACACCAATTAATAAATATCTTCCAAAGGCATTGGTATTCAATATGACATAAAGGATAAATACAGTTTCTGTGGTGAAATTAAAGATACAGATAAGATACAGACAAATGAAAATAATAATACACATATATCTATATACATGTACATACACATCTGTATATTCATATATATGTATACATATCTATAGGTATTTGTATATATACACATATTAAGTATGAATATATGTATATGTACACATAATGTGTATACATATACACTTATTTAAAGAGAAGAATCAGAAATATTTTAAGAGCATATTAGTGACAATGAAAAACTTTAGCCATCCTAAATAAGTTATCAAAAAGTCCAAATACATATCTCTATAGTAATATAACAACAACAAAGGGAGACATGGAAAGATCATAACATACCTAGACATTGCATATATATAGAAATTAGGGGAAATAGAAACAACAATAAGATAGCTCTGCACAACCACTATGTAGAAATTGGAATCCTTATACATTGGTGCTTGACACTTAAAATGATATAGTCAGTTTGTTAAACATACTGGTGATCTTTAAGATAATACACAGAAAGTTGCCTCTATGATCCAGGATTTTGAATCATAATTTTATATACAAAATATGTTTCAACATATGTCCAATGAGACACATGTACAAGAATATACATAGCAAAACCTTTTACAATACCATATAATAAAATATTGAAATCCCCCATGTTATACCAATATACACATGCATATAAAACAATATGCTCTATCCATGAGAAAAATTTGCATGGACTTACTTTGGAAACAGTAATATTACATGGGTTAAATGGATAAAATAGACTATATTTTCTAATTACATGAGCTTTTTAATGTTGGCACATCTGTAGATGTAGAATATGAAATAATACCTGCTCAAGGGGAAGGTAGGTTAAAATGATGACAGGAAGTGATTACTGATAAATATTGCAGTACTTTGAGAGAGTAGTGATATAAAATGTTCTAGAACTGAGGGTGATATTCTTACACCAACTCTTTAACATTCTAAGAATCATTGTATTTTATCGAAGAATTACAGAGTACTTTTGCATTAACCTTAGGAAAAATTTTAGAATAGTAGTCAGTGAATCTGAGTGATAATTTAGAATTTAAAAGCACAGAATTCTGTAATGTATAAGTTTATTATGTTGATGAATAAGACTATCAAGAAAATATGATCTGTGATATATTCTCTGAGTGACTATACAAGATATTGTGAGTGAGTGAATATTCTAAAAAAATTATGTAAATAGAGGGATGAGAGAGAATTGAGAGGGATGAGGGATAATGATCATCAAGATGCATTGTACTGACCATGGAATGTAGCTTAATGGTAGACTGCTTGCCTTGCATGTGTGAAACCCTGGGTTTGATTCCTCAGTACTACTTAAACAACAAAAAAAGATGGAATTGGCACTATGACACAAGTTGTAGAGTGTTAGCATGAGGAAAAGACGCACAAGGACATTGCCAAGGCCCTGAGTTCAAACCCCAGGGCTAGCCTAAAAATAAAAAAAGATGCATTGTATTAAGCCAGGCACTAGCAGCTCACACCTGCTGTCCTAGATACTCAGGAGGCTGAGGATTGAGGTTTGAAGCCACCCCAGCCAGGAAAGTCTGTGAGATTCCTATCTCCAATTAAATCTCAGAAAAATCTGAAAGTGCTGCTGTGCCTCAAGTGGTAGAGTTCTAGCGTTCATTCAGAGGAGCTCAGGGACATCGTCCCGACCCAAAGTTCAAACCTCAGGAGAGAAAAAAATAAAAAAAAAAACCTCAATAAACACTATTCATAAACTGCTTTGTCAAACAGCAATTTCCATAAAACCACTTCAAGTTAATTAAAAAATGTGATTAGAATAAAATACAAGCCATTTTGGGAACAAATAGAATTAAAAGGTTGTTTACAGGGGACAAAGTAAATTTTATATCATGCAGTTTGGGTTGAAATGTTCTTCAGTCTTCTTACATCATTTATTAAATTGACAATACTGCCAATAATAGGTCAATTTCCTTGAGGAACAGGGTGAATTCTGCTGTCTTTTCATAGCAAACAATAGTGGTGAATTGTTTGCCTCTTATTGAAGTATATCTAATATTTTAAAGTAGATTTGTCCTAATATAATATTAATTTAATCAATCATTTCATTAGGGCGATGTTGGTCAGATTTTTTTCCAGTAAATTTTATCCCTTATAATAAATGAAAGCAGGCTGTGTCAGTCTCCTAATAATATAACAAAATACTTTATAAAATTAACATAAAAGAAGGAAAGATTAATCTTGACTTCTGCTTTTAAAAATTTCAGTTTATGTTTCTTATCATCATTGCTTTGGTTTGGTGGTGGCACATTACCCCATGTCAGGAACATGTGATTGATTATGTGTATTCACGGAAGACAGGAAGTAAAGAAGAGGAAGAATTGAAGTCAGGAAAGGGAGAAAGTGGAGGAGGGGAAGAGGGAGAGAGAGAAGGAGACAGAGAAGAAAAAGAAGGAAGAGGAAGAAAGGATATTGATCTTAACATCCTTTTTGATCACTCTTTCTCAGTGACCAAATCTCTAAGACTATGCCCACTTGAAAGGGTTCACCTCTTTATGGCAACATAGTGAAAGCTAATTATTAATCCCAATCCTTTATGATTTCAGATTTAATATCTAGAGTGGTCCATAATATTTCTATACAATTGTGATAACTACAACAGAATATTTAGGGACACCTAAATATTTACTTGAATTAAGCAGAGAAGCTATTTGGCATAGAGTTCGTTTGGTTTTACCATTGCTGGAGAGATGAATGAAATATTTTGAGTGCAAATACCTTTTATTTAACAGATAAAGAAGCTTCAAGAGATTTCATTTTTGACCTTCAAAAATGACTATTTCATCTAACTCATAATAACTTGAATTTTTCATAATTTTATGGCATTTCCAATCAAGTATTTGTCCTCTATAGTGAGGTTCTTTCTTGCCAGTTGAAGGAAAAGTGAATATTATCACGATCATTTATTTCTTAGTTATTCTATAGAGAGCAGGTATATTATGAATTTCCTGCCATTCAAAAATAAGTTATATTCAAGTCTATTGGAATAATTGGATAAGTGTTGGAATATTTTGCTTTAGTTATCTCATATTGAGATGAATTCAATTTATAAAAATAACTATTGACATAAAATACACAAAATTCAATGTTTCTCTGAAATTACTTGTTATTCAAACCTCAGAAATACATGAATAATAACTGAGATTTTTATATACTCAAAAATTTTATGAATCTACATTTTTATGTCAAATATAGTTTAGGTTTAAAGGAAGAGAAAATCATGTGACCACAGTAGATAATATTTAATTCAATGTACAGAGCCTATTGCTTTTAGCTGACATGAAAAAATTTGATTAACCATCCCTTTTTTCTTTTAAATAATAGAATATTTCAATTTGTCCAAAGATTCTGTCATTTCAACTTTTGAGTGTATATTTTTTTAAAAAAATGAAAACTATTTTTCAAATTGCAGGTTCAGGTTAATAACTATATAAATATCTAAATGTTAATTTGTTAATATGAGCCCCTAGAATTCAAATAATATGAAATTTAATTTAGTCCTAGATATATTAAATCTGTGCTGAATATGGGAGTCTCAAGCTTGTAATCCTCGCTACTCAGTACGCTGGGGTTCAAAGCCCACACACATCACAACACACATACATATATCACACACAAATCACACACGCATTACAACACACAAACTCACACACACACACACACACACACACACACACTCACATACACACACACATACACAAAGCCAAAAATGGAATTGTGACACAAATGATAGAGCAATATCTTTGAGGGGAAAAAAAAAACCTAAGGGATCGTCTTGAGTTCAAATCACAAGAAACACACACAAAATATTATACCAAAATTCTTATTTTAGTTTGAAGAAATAAACAATATCATGAAAAGTAATATTTGTCATATATCTTGCAATGTTTGTGAAGTTGTTTTAGTATAATTTGTCTTAAGATAAACATAGGTTATCAAAATTAATATTAAACTAGTTAATATATATAATTACTCACAACACCTTAGAATACAACAGTTGGTATTTTTTCCATAGCCATAAGAAATATTCTGAGTAAAAGAAAGAAGGGAAGATTGGAAGAAAGAAAGAAAGAAAAAAGAAAGAAAGAATAAAAGAAAAGAAGGAAGGAAGGAAGGAAGGAAGGAAGAAAGAAAGAAAGAAAGAAAGAAAGAAAGAAAGAAAGAAAGAAAGAAAGAAAGAAAGAAAGAAAGAAAGAAAGAAAGAAAGGAGAGAAAGAGAGAGAGGTAGGGATGGAGGGAAGGAGGGTGGAAACAAAGAAGGAAGGATGGAAGGAAGGAAGGAAGGAAGAAAAAAAGGAAGGAAGGAAAGAAGGGGGGAATGAAAGAACGAAGGAACAAAGGGAGGGAGAGAGAAAGGAAGGGACAAAACAATTTAATTTATAAAATCTGTTATTAGTCGAACATAAACTTCATGTAATTAACCCTTTAGTAAATTTAAGTTTGCAATTTTCACTTCTTCGCATGTTCTCCATGCATGAATGAAACCAACAAATGAAGCATCATAAATAACCAGATGAATCTGTTTGCATCTGTAGTAATATGTATGCGAATATTTTTCTCATTTTCTATACATTGCAAACAATTTACACTTAGTTATAAATA
The DNA here is from genome assembly GCF_024711535.1 of Dipodomys merriami. Classification (NCBI taxonomy): domain Eukaryota; kingdom Metazoa; phylum Chordata; class Mammalia; order Rodentia; family Heteromyidae; genus Dipodomys; species Dipodomys merriami. The sequence goes on from NW_027206157.1 coordinate 4,595,465, forward strand.
TTCTAAAAATTGGGGCTGGGAAGGTGGCTCAGTGGTAGAGCACTTGCCTTGCATGCCTGAGTCCCTGGGTTCGATTCCTCAGCACCACATAAGCAAAAAGAAAAAAGCCGGAAGTGGCGCTGTGGCTCAAGTGGTAGAGTGCTAGCCTTGAGCTGAAGAGCTGAGGGACAGCGCCCAAGCCCAGAGTTCAGACTCCATGACCGGACCCCCCCGAAAAAAATCTAAAAATTGATGTAACCAAAGGATGTTGATATATTATATAGTGCGAATACTGTACTTATAATGCTACTAATATTACACTCTTCATGTTATATTAATTATAAAAATTTTATTATGTATTTTATCAGAGAAATTAGAATCTTCTGATTTTGGTGTCTGTGGGAGGCCTAATAGTAGAAAGTAATTACAATCAAAGGAGATCTGTATTTGTTGGCTCAAATTAATATTTCTGAAAGCAATTAACTCATCGGAGATTGTTCAAATACATCAGAAGGACCTTAGAAAGGCTGTACATGGCTTTACATGGCTACATATGATGTGGTTCAAGAGCCACTAAAGTATCATACTTCACCTTGCCATCACTATAATTATTCCCATTGTAAGAAGAATCATTCACAAAGTCACATGATATAAGCTTGTCCTTAAGTTATTATCGTCTATGAAAAAATATCCAAATGATACACTACACTGAGTTAAAGCAAAAGTTGCAAAGTGTATTGGACGATGTAATTACTTTCAGTTGCACATGTTGAAATTCTATTTCCCTTTCTGGTAACATTAGAATCAGCCTTTCAGAGATGACACCACAATAATGATCCTGATAAAAGGAGCCCAATATAATTACTCGGCCAGTGGATGTCCAGCAAATAGATTAAGATGAATCAGAAAGTAGAACCCCATAAGACAAGGAATTGCTTTGAACAACCATTTTTATAATCAATGTTCAAGCTTCTAGAATATAGGTAATATATTTCTGATGGTTTTATGCCACATACTTTGAAGAATTCACTTATAAAAGCCCAATGGCTGACAAAAAGCACAGTAGTTTGAGTTAAATATCACAAATTCTGATAAAAAAGGATTCATAATATTTTATTATTTGAAAATTATTCTCCAAGTCCCCAAGTTAAAAATATTTTTAAATGGGAATTAAATTGAGGTTCAACTCTAATCAACTATCATAATTAATTTTTCAAATATTTTTATTATCTTTAAGTAGTTGTACAAAGGAGTTGCCATTCACTAAACAGTTTATCATAATTAATTTTCCAAATATTTTTTATTATCTTTAAGTACTTGTACAAAGGAGTTGCCATTCATTGAAACAGTTTATGGATACAGTGCATCTTGATCAATGTCATCACTTTAAACATTCTCATCGACCCCTCCCAATCAACAACAATCCTTATGTATCTCAATATTATGTTATCGAATTACTTGCCATTTAACAAAGCAGTTTATGTGTACAAGCACCTAGAATTGTGTTATCAATTCAACATCTTCACTCTCATTTAACACTATGCCTTCCTTTGTATATTTCAATTCTGGGAAGTAAACGATGGATTCTTGCCTGTATTCTATTCTTTTCACCTTCAATTTCCTACCCCTCTCAAATTGCCCTCCCCCCCCCCGTCCTCTCTTGCAGTACACATTTACCGGAAATTATTTTGTTGGGTTTTGATTAGTCTTCTAAGAAACATAGGGTATTTTCACTCTCCATGAACTCTGACACTTCAGATAATTCATTTGTACCTCCTTGCATACCATCCAGTGTGTTTACTTTTACATTAATAGGCACCTTGTACCTACCACAAATGAGGAAAATCATGCAGCCTAAGTTTTTCTGGGTCTGCTTTATTTCACTGAATATGATTATTTCTAAGTGTTTCATTTTCCTTAAGAATGGTGCTATATTATTCTTTCTTATGGATGAACAGAACTCCATTATGTATGTATATATGTATGCATATATGTGTATATATATGCATACATACTTGTGATTAGGGATCAATAAAATTATATATATAACTTATATGTATATATAATACATATATACATATGTAATTCTTGATCTCTTTTTAAAATGAGAGTCATCTGAGCTGATTCCATATGTTGGCTACAGAAAATAATGTAACATAAACATGTTTGTTCTGATAGCTTCAGTGTGGCCTTGTTTCTGCTCTATTGGATAAATGCTCTTAAGTGGAATAGCTGGATCATAGGTAGCTCTCTATTCGGTTCTGTTGGCAACTTCCATAGTGTTTTCCAAAGTGGTTGAACAAGATTACATTCCCACCAACAGTGTAATAGAGTTTCCTTTGGGCCACAACCCTATCAGTATCTGTGATTGTTCGTTTTTTCATGACATTGTAACAGGGGTGAGATGAATCTCAGTTGTGTTTGGATTTACATTTCTTTTATGGAGAGAGATGTGTATATTTGTCATTCTTACGACTTCTAAGAAGTTATCTTTAAATCTTTATCCCATATATTAATTGGGTTCTTGTTTGTTTGAGGGTTTAGTTTTGTTGGGTTTAACTTATTGATCTCTAACTATGGGTCTGATGCTTAGCTAGTAAAAATATTCTTCCATTCTGTTCTCTTTATATCCTGCTAACTTTTCTTTTGCTATGAAGAAACAACTTCAGTATGAAGCAATTCCATTGATCCAGAAAAAATAATATTACACCATTCATAAGGAAAGGGAAAGACTTGGAACAAACTTATAGAAAGAAACTTTAGAAAACAAAACTTATAGAAAGAAAGACTCAAATATATATAGGTTATCTGATTTCCCTCATTTGTTGTATTAGAATGTGCCTATAATTCTATAAGTAAACACAGTTGGATAGTAAAAGAAAGAACATTACACTTAGACATCATAAATTACAAAAGATTCTAAACATTTATACAGTGAGCTCAAAGGAGGATGTTCTTTGGAGAGTATCACAAATTCTCAATAGCTATATGAATATTATCATATAAAATAATGTTCATCAAAATGACCTTCAAGAAATGATAATGAGGGTTCTTTTATTTTTTTGATTTTTCCTTCTGTCTTCTGAAGCTGGTTATTTTTTTGTACCTTTGGTCTTATATGTAAGTTTGAAAAGTGCAAGGGGGAACAGAAATGGTGGGACAAAGGGTGAACAAATGCAGCAGTGCTACTCAATAGACACTATATTAAAACTGAACTTGGGGGCAGGGAGGTTGAAAGGGAAAAACTGGGAGAAGATGAGGGAAGAGGTGACACTGTTCAAAAAGAAATGTATTCATTATCTGACTTATGTAATTGTATCCCTTCTGTACATTATTTTTACAAATTTAAAATGGACCTCATAAACAGGCCAGAGTAGCTATACTAGTATTAGATAAAATAAGCTTTATTGTTTCTTTTTTTTTTTTTTTGTCGGTCGTGGGCTTGAACTCTGGGCCTGAGTGCTGTCCCTCAGCTCTTCAGCTCAAGGTGAGCGCTCTACCACTTGAGCTACAGCGCCACTTCCGGTTTTCTGGTGGTTTATTGGAGATAGGAGTTTCACGGTCTCTCTTGCCCTGGCTGGCTTTGAACCGCGATCCTCAGATCTCACCCTCCTGAGTAGCTAGGATTACAGGCGTGAGCCACCAGCGCCCTGCTAAAATAAGCTTTAAATTAAAAGTGGTATGAAAGTCAAAAGAGACAAAGAGGGACCTTAAATACTGATAAAGAAAAGTGTCTCCATCAGGGGGATATATGAATTCTGGGCTGGGAATGTGGCTCAGTGGTAGAGGACTTGCCTTGCATGCATGAGGCCCTGGGTTCGATTCCTCAGCACCACATAAGCAGAAAAAAACCAGAAGTGGTGCTGTGGCTCAAGTGGTAGAGCACTCACTTTGAGATGAAGAGCTGAGGGATAGTGCCCAGGCCCAGAGTTCAGGACCCATGACCGGACCCAAAAAAACAACAACAAAAGAAGAATTCTAAATATCAATGCCCTGAATCCTAGAGCTCCTAAATTTTTCTATAAATACCACTTACCCTAAAATCATGCATACATCCAAACAGATTGTTGGTTTATTGAACACATCATTTTACTTCTGGACAGGCCATCCAGGTAAAAACTTAGCAAAAACACTTTAGAGATAAATAACTGCATTGACAAGCTATAAGTAACAGATATCTACAGATTGTTTAACCTACCAGCATCACAATATATATTCCTCTCAGCAACCCATGGAATGTTCTCCAAAATAGATCATATCTTAGATCACAAGGAAAATTTGTGAAATTCAAAAATAAAAATGAAATTCTCCTTGAATCCTGACAGACCACAATGGGACCAAATTAGATATCAACATCAAAAGGCATCACAAAAAATTCTGAAACTCACAGAGACTAAATAACACATTGTTAAATCATCAGTGAGTCACTGATGGGATATGGAGGGAAGTTCCAACGTTTATGGAATTAAGTGAAAGTGAACACACAAAACACTGCCTCCTCTGGGACACAACAACACAGGCAATACTCAGAGGAAAATTTATAGCTTTGAGTATGTGCCTCAACAAACTAGAACAATATTGAATCAACACTAATGATGCACCACTAGGTCCTTGAAAAACAGGAACAAACCAAACCAAAAACGGTAGACAGAAATAATACAAATTAGATTAAAGAAATACATGAGTCAGAGTCTCAAAAAACATACAAATAATCATAATTGACTTTTATCTAATAGTAGCTCACAAATTTGCCCAATGAATGTCAGGGTAGCTATTTCCAGAGATAGACTCAACCGCTCAAACCAGTGAACAAAACAAACTACTAGGATTCTAAGAAGCAAAGATTTGTTTGCCTTTAAATAGATTTACTCTGTTTTTTATTATTAAGGTGATTTAAGAGTGATTATAATTACATGAGTCAGGTAATGAGTACATTTCCTTTTATGGAATGTCTTCAGTTCCTTTACTTGTTCTCAGTCCTAAGCTACAGTCCCCACCCATGTGTTAGATCATTCACTTTCATCAATGTTCAATGAACTCCATTGCTGCCATTTGTCACCGATTTCCCTAAAGCTCTGTGCCCACCTTCCACCTTCTTGAAGACGTAAAATGAATATACCAGACATAAAGTAAAGAAGACAGAATCATCACAAACTATAAACAACAACAACAGACAAAAAACAAAAAAGGAGTCTTCTGTTTCCAAATCTCATAGTTTGTTTCAGTTATGTAAATCATGTTATATAAATATAATTATTGATTATCATAAAGTCAATTCTAGGATTGCAGTGTGATAACTTATAAGTTTGCTTTCTATTTAGGTAATGCTTTTTATTTTAACATTAATTGTGTAACACAATTCAAGTCCTAGTGAAATTTGAAGGTTTAGATTTAAAGTTAAATTTTCAAAATGTCTAATAGTTCCATTTTGGCAACCAAAATTAAAAACAGGAAAGTTTTATCCTCAAGAATTAAATAACTTCATGTATAAAAAAGTAAAATAAATGTAATATTAATTTAGTGGAAGTAATAAATCAAATACAATTGCAATGCATCAATTCCATAGGTTATGAGAACTATTGATAAAATTAATACAACTTGTTTTAACGAGATTACTTAACACATGAAACAAGTGATAATTTTCTTTTCTAGGTGAAGTGGATAAAGAAATTGAAGCCCAAAGATTCCAGTGTCCTGTGTGCTTAGTACGTGTCAATTTACACATATGCTTTGCTCATCTCAACGTTATTTGAAGATAACTGAGAACAAGTCTAGAATGGAAAGAATCACTCAAATATTTGCTTTTATTTTGTGACTAAATGTTTTTTATATCTCTTTATTTTATTTCAAAAATATGGTAAATTTATTTAAGTCACATCAATAATAATGAGAAATAATCAGCCCCTAGCTCTTTAAAAGACAATCAATAAGAAAGGAAACAACAAGCATAAAAATTGAACCTCATTTTGAAATGGTCTTTGTATATTGTGGTGCTTTGTAATTGTCGATTATGTGACTATCCCATGAATCTGGGCTAAAATCACTAGGGCTACTGGAAGAAAATTTCAAAATATATTGCAGCTAACACAGCTGTGCAGTTGTTTGTTGGTTTCACTACAGTAGCAGCAGGGCATAAAATGTGCAAAGTAAATAATTCTACTACTTTGTAGGCAAGAATGTGATGAAAAGCATACTTTTATCTTCGGAGACGAAATATGAAGACCACACTTTAAAAGCTTACTAAACGATCAGCCCTTTAAATAACAGTGCCATTTTTAAGGCACTCTAGATAATTCATGTCCTTCATCTCCCCACAATCATTACTGCCATTCACAAATCATTGCCAAAGTGAATTTGCAGTTCTTTTAGATATTTCAAATGGCTTAAGAGTAACATAAACAATAATTCCAGTTTTTGAGAAAATTTAATTTACAATCAGCAAACAAATCAGTTTCAACTCTATAGCATAACCTTTAGGAAAAATGAATTAAGGAATATGGCATGTACTTTGTAATTTAATATTAGACATTAGAGCAAAATGCCAGAAAAAGAATCTGCAAGAAATACACAGAAGTCTTTGATAAGATATTAAAGATTATCTAGGGACAAGTAATTTTACCTACATTTCCTATTATATGATAGCATATTTTTATCTGCTAATCAGAGAGACTCAAAAAGTTTTTTAAATATGATATGAAAAATGCATCATCATGAATGAAGGAAATCAGGAAGTAGATGGCTCAGGAGCTGGGTGGTTTGTTAAATATTCTCATTATTTTGAATGATCTGGTGATTTTGTATGTGTGGAATTATTAATGTATTTTATGGCTGGGCAGGAAAGTTTGATTATTAGAACATTGTCTGATATCCAATGTAAGGAACCTAATCAGAGTGATAAATATGTGTGTGTTTGTGTGTTTGTGTGTGTGTGTGTGTGTGTGTCTGTGTGTGTGTGTGTGTCTGTGTGTGTGCCTGCAAGTCTGTGTTTAGAAGGAAGAATCTTATTATGCTCAGGGTATATATTTAATTCTATAGTTATACTACATTAATAACAGCAGATAAAAGTAATTAACATTTTGCGACATATGTTTGTGTTCATACGATTGCATGAAAAAACTAAAAAGTTATGTTTGAGGTATGAGTTCTGTGAAAGGTCAGCTGAAATTATAAACATTTGGAATCATCAGAAAGATATCAATGGCAATCTTTTCAGTGTACATCAATTTTAGACAACACTTGCAAGAATATGTAATCTTATATGGAAATGCAATATTTATTGATTTTTTCCATAGCTACAGTATACTATAAATTTGTAGGAAAAGCAGTTAAATTATGGAAACATAAAAGTAATGTGATTATTTATTGCATACAGTATTACACTTTGGTTTCATTGTCAAAATACCTTTATTTCAACTGTATAAGAAGGAAAACCCTAAATATTACAGTTCGTGCCATATTTCATTGGGAAGCTTTGTCTGTATCAATAAGTTTATTTCTTTTGGTTCTGCTTTCCTATTCATAACTCTGTTTCTCATACTATTCTTCTAAGGACTTTTTCTTTCTTCCCATTTAGGCTTCAACATACCTCATGCTCTGTTTGTTTGCTAACAGTAGTCATTCTACCATTTGAACCATGTCTCCAGCCCAGAAATTTTTGTAGTTAATTGGCAATAGAACCTTATGAACTTTACTACCAGCCTGAAAACCATGATCCTCCAAGTCTCATCCTTCTTAATCACTAGGATTATAGAGAGGAGTCATGGACCCCAAGAAACAATGACTTTTCATGTCTTATAGATTCCACATGTTTGCTAATAATTGTAATAATAAACTACCATAGATTGGGTAGCGTTAACACTGTAAATACATTGCCTCTGAGTTTGTGGAACTAGAACTCCAAGGTCAGAGTTGGCTTCTTCTGATTCCTCTTTCCTTGTCATATTCAAGGCCTTCTGCTTCTCTTGGAGGACACTTTGACTTAAATGCTACCTTTGAGATTCTCTTTCCAAATGCAGTCACTTTCTGAGGCAATGGGTTTTCGATCTTTAGTATGATGTCAGTGGGACAGTATTCAACACATAACAAATTACTTAATGGATAGAAGAAAATCTCTAATAAGAAATTATTTGGTTTGGACACAGAAGTTATGGTTGTACTTTTAAAACAATTAGCAAGAGAGGTAAAGGTTTTATTAGAGCTTGTAAAACCAGTATGAAATCTTGACCTTAGTCATGCCAAATCCTTACCCTGGCACACAGTTAAATTCCTAGCGGTACTGGGGGATTGAACCCAAAACACTGTACTTGTGAAACAGCATTTCTACTTCTGCCATACCTGCAGATTGTAATTGGATTGCTTATTTTGAGGTAGTATCACTATGCCTGGGCCTGACTGGACTGTGGTAATCTTAACACAAGTAAAAAAGATTGAACCCAGCAAATGGTTAGAGATTCTGAAACTTCTTTTTGTGCTAGGCTTGCCTGGAACTGGAATCTCTAATCTGTTTCCCAAGTAGATAAGATTACAGATTTGAGCCACTTTATCCAGTAAAAGTATATTATTTGAAAATATCTTGATATTGCCTATATTTGTGATTAACATACATGACTAACCTTAAATTTCTCCCTCTTTTGTTTAATACTCTGAGTTGAAAACATTGGCTTACTTGATATACATGGCTTTGTTTTGGATGGAATTCCATAACAATCCAAAAAACTCTCCCAAAAGTTTATGTCAAAAATCATGGAAAAAAGGCTGCAGGTTGGAAAAAAATTGATCCTTAAGTTATAAATGCAATATATTTATAGTGTTAGTCAATGCTTTCTTAAGTATGAGAAGAGTAGAAAGGCAGAAATGGAAAGATGTCAGATATAATTTTGATAACCTACTAAGTCTCTGTAGAAATTCTGTAGTTGTCACTTCATGTTAACTTCCTTTCTTAAAGCTTGCTTTATTATAACCCTGTGGGGTGGACTGATTGGTTACCCTCTCCAGGAAATGAGGCTGATTTTAGAAGGCTGATGGGGTGGTAAATAAGGAATGATGAGAATGAGCACAGATATTGTCACAGAATGAGCCAACCAGGTTCAACTGCTGAAAAGCAAAACAAATATAAGTATCAAATCTGATGATCCACATTCGAAGATATAAAGATAGATACGTATACATATACATTTATTTGCATGCATGAAATAGTAAATCTCCATTTGAATATAGAGAAACTTGACCTGACAATTATTAAATTATATCAAACTGGTTTCAGGAAAGGTGCAGTAAAATATCAATAGTTAGCATAGATTTTTTTAAAAGATGAAAATTCTTTCTTCATAATATACTTTACAAAAACCCTTAGTATGTTTTAAGTTTTTTTACATTGTGGTAGGAACATCTGTACAATGCTGAGAATTGGAATTACACACAATATGCAACATGGGTAGGCACTGGTGGTTCAAGGATTTAATCTTAGCTAGTTAAGAGATTGAGATCTGAAGATTACAATTTGAAGCCAGCAAGAGTAGGAAAGTTCTTTTGACTCTTATCTCCAATTAACCATAGGGGCAAATGGAGGTCCAGTTCAAATTGTATGTCGATCATTGGCCTTGACCACAAAAGCACCATCCAGACCCTGAGTTTAAGCCCTAGGATCAAAAGAAACAAAAAACAAAAACACATAATACAACATGGAGTTAGATATTCTATAATGAGGCACATTTTTATGTACTCTACATTGTTAGAAAGACTAGACTTCTGTGTTAGCTTTATAACCTACCATAATAAGTGATATTGTCCATGTATTAAGCAGAAAGGCTTACTCAGATTTACAAGTTTGAAGATTTCAGTGTATGTTCAGTTGGTTTTATTGCTTTGGTGGCCTGTGACAAGACTATGTCAAGCTGGGGAGTATGTCAAAGAGAAATGTTTATGACCTAGAATGATTAAAATAGAAAAGAAGAAAGTAGATGAGAGACTATGTTTTCATGGGTTTCACTCTGAAGAACTCAATCTCCAGAAGAACTATTCAGGTATTCTCCACAGTCTGGGAGGGAATGGAAAGCCATTTTTCTTTCACACATAGGTCTTTCTGGGGCATACTAAAATCAAATGGCAACATCTTATTAGTCCATTATGATTTACAGAATAAGTTTCCTGGCATTTATTTTCTTTTGTACTTCTTTTTGTGGGGGTGAGATAAATATTTTTTTTCCAGAAAGGCAACCTGGTTTTAATCACTATCCACCAAATTTATGCTGTCATATAATCAGAGAGTTTTTTTGAATAAATTAACACAATAGTAGGCTCATCACAACACAAAATATAAACACTAATTACATTTTCACTGAACAACCACTCATAAAAAATCATGAAATAATAAAGTCCAAGTCCATGTCAATTTTTTTTTGTCAGTTGTGGGGCTTGAACTCTGGGCCGGTCACTGTCCTCAGCTCTTCAGCTCAAGGCTACCACTGTACCACTTAAGCCACAGTGCTGTTTCTGGTTTTTAGGTGGTTTATTGGAGACAATAATAATAATATTGGAGACTTTTCTGCCTAGGCTGGCTTTGAACCACTATCCTCAGATGTCAGATTCCTGAGTATCTAGGATTACAGGCATGAGCCACCAAATCTCAGATCCAAGTCAATTTTAAACAAGCAATCTTATTGAAACTTCTGGCTTTTTTCCAATAAAAAATCTATTTTTTCAACATTAGTTTATAACTATGAGTTATTTTTAGATGTAACTGGGAATTTTTTAATAGAAACAAATATAATTTTTACTATTACTAAGTATCTCACAAAAATCCAGTGTAATTGATTTTCTCCAAAGTCAATTATTTCATACTATTTCACATTATTATTATTACATTCTATATTGCATATCGTGTGAAGTGAAAATAGAAAATAGTTTGAACAATTTCATATAAATTAGTAGATGCTATTTTAGCATTATAAATTCACATCTGTGGTTTTAAATGAAGGAAAGAAGATTTTAGAGTTACAATCCAATAAGAATATGTAGTGTGTCCCAAATAAACCAAAAATTCTGAGTTCATACAGACAAAATTATTACCACTGGAAATAATGAGGCAAGAGGAGGCAAAATTCAAATCACGTCAAACATTATCTGTTATTCTCCCTCATCTTCCAGTAACAAGACCTCCCTGGTCCCAGTTGTCACAAAACTTCAAGTGTGTCTCTTAGAATTCTATGTGGAAAAGTTCTAAGTCACTGATTATTTTTGTACTTTGTTTTATATGAGACAAAATTTAGACACAAAACAATTGAAATAAAATGCACACATATGTTGAAGTCACCACAGCTGGAAAAACAACCAAGAGATTGGAATTCCCCCAGGAACAAAAACATGTTATACCCAGTTTTTTAAAGTACAAAAACCTCAAATACATGTTAATTTGAGTAGAATATAAGGATAACTGTCTCTCAGAAATAAGGTTGTGTTAATTTGTAATTAAATTCATCTAGATGAACGTAATATAGGAAATCCCTTGAATGGATCAAATTGTTTAAAACAAGAGTAACTGTATGTGAAGTAAGATCTGCACATATTTAAAAGAAAAAATGCTACAGTATCAAATCACAAACAGCATGACATACTTGAAAACTTCAGAAATGCAATGAATAAGTCCAATAGTATCCATATTGAGAACTATCTACTGATTTAACAAGAACAAAATGTGCAAATGATAGAATCTGAGGAGCGTACATGAGTGTACATAATTTAAAACTACTCTAAATTACAGTGTAGAAGACTGAATGTGGGTTACCTAAAGGAAACCATAAACACATGATATAAATGAAATAAAAAAATCTAATGCAAACAGAGAATAGAAGTAATTTCTGGAAAAAATATTATTTTAATAAGTGGTGGTCAAAATCTTTCTAGCACTGACAAAATTGCACACCTAATTGGTTATATCCAAAAAAGACCCAAGTTACTCGAGCTGATTTGAAACTTTGGCAAAGTAGCAGGATACAACTGTAACATTATTACGGATTTGACTCGTGCATGGAATTCATTTCCTCTTTGATCTGACAAATGAAGATATGAAAGAACATAACTTCTCCAACTACATTTCAAGACCTAACTAAACATATAATCAGAAAAATTATCATGCAAGCCGTATTGCAAAAGGGCATATAAGAAAAATCAATCATACTAATTCTGTATTTATTTTAAATAATTTTTCCATAAATTATTTCCTTTAGCTTGCATTTTTAAAACATTGTGTTAAATAGTGTATAACTTGGTAACTAATTTTGGGTGCTTCCTTAAATTTTGTTCTGAGTATAATGTCTCACTTCAGTTCCTAACCCATGAAATGATGTTGATTACAAAACAAATGTTAGTAACCACTGTTTATAATACAGAGAATCTCATAAGCTTTATTTCAGTAAGCATAGGTTAACATTTTGATATCACGGTCTCATGACTGATGAGGCAGATCTGCATGAGTATAGTTGTACATAGGTTCCTCAGCCTAAATTTAATCACTGTTAAAAAATGTTTATATCTTTGTCACTCATCAGAGATTTAACCTGAGTATAAAGCCTAAGGAAAATGATAAGATAAGACTTTAGCTTTTCTGAATATAAAATAAAGAAAAATGCAGCATAGAGTAACTCATTGGTTTAAAGTCAACCTATTTCCCCAAAACATTCTTATCATTTCCTTACAATGTGTATTATTCTCAAGAAGGGAAATAGGAATATGAGAAGAAGACTAACCAAGTATTGTCTTCGAATATAAATAATTTGGATTTACCTCTTTATTTCATTATAGGTTTTTTGGATAAAAACTGTTTGATTAATTGATTTCCATGTCAGGTATAACATATCCTAGTTGCATATACCAAACTACATTCAGAAAATGGTATGTAGCGATTAAGTAATGAAAACCTATTCAATAGCAAAAAGTATATACTTATAGGGATAATATTTTGAAGAGTGTATTGAAAATATTCTAATATAATAATTAATTGGATTGAACAATTTCACATTGACAGCAACTAACTAGAATATTTTAATGGTAAATCGACAAGCTTGTCTTTCTAAAGGAGCAAAACCAATTCCTCCTTTCACTTTATCAGGGAAAAAACTGAACAAAAATCGGAAATTAACATACAAATCGATAACAACTGGAATGAATTTTTGTCTTTTTATTAGCAAATATTAATTTCAAAAAGTATTTTATTATGTTATACACATAGGTCCATATAATGTAGCTTGCTAAATTTTATTCATTTTATTAATTTCATAATCCTATTTTTATACTTTTATTATGCCATCATACTAACATAAACTATTTGAAAATATATACTCCACAATATTTCTCTTTATCTCCTCTCTTACTTTTTTCTAAATTTAATCATTTCCATCTTTTATACCTTAGTCATTCATTTTATTTTCTAGGTCTAGAGTCTGCATATGAGAAATCTAGTATTTGTTTTTCACAGTATGGTTTATTGCTTCAATATGAAAGTTTCCAGTTTTATCTATTTTCTTTAAGATGCTATAATTTCATTATTATGTCTGGCTAAATAATATACCTTGTGTATATATGCATATATATTACAATTTCTTTATTCAATTAATGATTAAGGAACATGTAGCTTAATTCTGTAGTTATTTATGTTTTTTATATGGGAGAAGGAAGAATGGAAATAATGAGGTTTGGACTGAGAAACATGCTCTTTAGGCAGGCACTCTAGTATTTGAAACATCATCTCAGCTGATTTTTTATAACTATTTCAATAATGTATTATATCTAAAAAATAAAATGTAATTACATTTGAAAAGGTGTTCTTTTTCAGTATCTATATTATTATCTATTACAGTGATACATTTAGCGTGTCATGTGAGTGTGGGGATGTATGTGAGCATGAAAATGCATGCATGTTTTTATATGTAGCTGACTCTAAGGAAACTGAATTTATGTGAGATATAGGATTCAAATAAAGGTTTCAGACCTGTAAGTTGCTAAATTGATGTATATGTCCAGTATGTGGAGTGTGATTTCAAGATCACATTTTTGTAGGTTTCATATCAAGTAAGTAGATGTTTCTAATCCAAAATCATAAGGAATAAAACAGCTACTCTGTTTCATAATCATCCAATCTTAGTACTCCAGACATTGTAATAAGTGGAAAAATTGCTTGAAAGTATGATGCGTCAGTAGCAAGCCTTTAGAAACTATACATTTTCCCCAAAATCTTCAGATGTACTCTTTGGATATTAATTACAAATCTATTTATAAACATATAAATATAATATAATCTTATATATGTAAATATATTTATATAAGGGAAATATAAATTAATTATATTTAAATGTGTACCATAAATATTCATTTATATTTAAATGTAATTCATCGCATCATATATGTGTGTATATATTTTTTTTTCTCTTCTTTGGTCAGTCATGGGGAGTCAACGTCTAGTGCGTTGGGGTCCCTGGGTAAGGGTCACGAAATCACCAAAACACAGGGGATGCAGAGTGCAAACAGCAATTGCCACCGCATGCTGTGCTTTATTATTAGTGGGTATTTAAAGACAAGCAAGCAGGATCTTTGCCAAGATTTAGTCACAAGACATTCACACAAAAAATTTCAACAGATACATTTTTACTTAACCTTATGAGACAATATCTTGGTATATTATTATCTGCACTATTTTAGAGCAAGCTCAAACCACTTTTCCAATCTCAGGAAAATGTTTGACCAGCTGTTCATCTATGTTTAAGCAAGCAGAAGAGCTGCTTCCTCAGCTCCCAGGAGTCTGTGACATGTGTTTTGAGATAGGGAGAGAGAACATTTTCCCTCTCTAGCCCGGCATGCCAAGAGCTTTCCTAATACTCAAACACAGTCCTCAGATAATCCTGAGGCTGGAGCCTGCATCATTCTGCCTCTTCAACATAGACCCTGATTCTTCACAATTTCCTTTTTTCTTTTGTTTTAAAAGTAAAGCTTTTCACAGGGTTATCATAGAAGCTTGCATTGGATTCATAAAAATGAAATATAACAGTACAAGTGTAACAAAATAATAACAATCATGATTCCCATACCACTAGTAGTATGTGAAATAGTTTGTAGTATTCCTTTCGGATCCAACCCTTCCAAATGTTTAATAAATGCATCAGTGATAGTAGAAGCGTCATCATTTGCAAATTGTTTACCAAAAATATCATGTATATTAAATTGTAACTAAGCAATCAATGGAGCAGCAGTAGAATTTCCAGATAAATACTGCGGTATTACATTCCAATCTTGAATAGATTCATTATATTTTACATTAGTAATGCAAAAGGAAGTAGAATTTCAATCACATTTTAACAATAACTGTTTTTCCACAACCAATAACTTTTTCCTAACCATCCCACTGTCTGTTTAAGAATATTAATCGGTGTTTGTAATCGAGCATCAATTTCTACCTGTGAGACCCACAATTCATGTGACTCCCGGTGCCATTCTTCCACAAAGTGTTTAGTTTGTAAGGAAGTGTGTAGGGCAATTCCAGACACCACAGCAACAATGGTAATAGCAATTAAGCTTAAAATCACCGCTACAATGGCTCCAATCATATGCTTTGTACGTTTTAGTAGTTTGGTAAAAAGTTCAATAACAACATTATCCAAAGGATTTTGGGACCATTCTCTTCCTAATTTAACAGGTAGCCAAATATGAGTTCTTTGTTGTAAAATCATAATACTATCACTGTCATTAAAATTAAGAGAGGAATTAACACAAGAATACAGGCGACAATTAAAACAAGAAATAGTAGGAGAAAATGTAAAATTTCCTACTAAAAATACATAAGGCAGAGGTACACAAGCAGTTACATCATAACATTTGTGCAAAATAAAATTATAAGTGGACGCAGAATTCGCTGTCCCCGTAAACAATCCATTTGATAGCTTCATGGGTTTCCGCTCCGCTGCTACCTTCCAAAGATGAATCTGAACAGCAGTGGGTGCATCCATGAAAGTCCATCGAGCATCTGCAAATCCTCCTTCTCCCCAGGCCATCAATCGAAGCCAGTAAGCGATCCATTAATGGTATCCGACATCCTAGTAACATTAGGTAAATAACATGTAGTAATATTCCATTCTGAACATGGGTTAATAAACTGTCCAAAAGGTCCCCAATTAATAAAATTATTGAACGTTTTTCCAAGTGTTCCTCTACACTCAAGGCTGATATTTTAAATCAATATAAGTAAAATCAGGGCACATAGGTAAGGATAACTCGCCATCAAGTTGACACTTTCCCAGCTACTATTAATGGACCAAGTAGTTAATCACTGCAGCTGTGTTCTAGAATTGGAAGTGAGCTTCCCAGGTAAAACCAAATGTTGCCAATTTATAACTAAACATGGAAGAGGCCCCAGACAAACAGGCATGGAATGAGTATAGTAAGCAAAATTTAAAAAGCTACCATCATCCTTACTGTAAAGTGTCAAATTATTCCAAGGAGGAGAAAAAACAGCAGGAACAGTATAGACAGTTATATCCATGTCTCCCCAAACAACAGGTTCCAATGAAGGAGGGTTAGGAACAAAGGCCCAATAACTTACATTAGCATTAGCATGGACAGAGTTTACAGTAAACAGGGCACACATGGCCAGGAACAAGTTCTTGGCCATGACAGGTTTACAAGTGTGTTGTAACATCTTTTGTCCTTCCCCAGTCAACTTTTTTTACCTGTCCCCAGGTGGGCAGTGGGGATTGCTTCTTCCTCAACTGGCGGCCGATTCCTTGCAGGATACAGGGCTGTCCTAACTGGCTGCATCTGTATCCATCTGGCAGGAAGCCAGTATTGTTTGCCATCCTGTGTAGACACAAAACCATATCATCGCCCCTAATGTAATAATGTTCCTTGTTGCCATTCTGTGTCCAATGTAATCTTAATCCATACAGGAATATTTAAATAAGGTTTTTCAAATATTTCTTCAAAATGGCGCTCAGCTGTAGTTAAAAATATCTCCTTGTGCTAAGTTTAAAAAGTTAAGAACAAAAAGAGCTTGAGGCCCAAAGAAGCATAGGTCCCATGGTTACCCTTATTTGCAATATAAAGTATAGGTATGCGTCAAGCGGAAAAGGTCAGATAATGTGATGTTAGGAAAATGAACCCTTAAATATGTATTTTAATGTTTTCGTTTCTTTCATGCATGTGTTTCTAACGCATTTATAAGATTATTTCTTTGTTGCTTTGTATGTCCCTCCCCCACAGTGTAACCCCCGCTTTTACTATATTTGATGACAGTATAACATGTGGAGGAGATGGGGACAAACAAGTCGTTTAAAGATTCAGGTGGACCTGTTGCAACAATGAGAAGTACAAAATGTCATGTCAAAACCAGCTTTACAATGTCGTTGTGGGGGGGGGGAGGGGGGTATAATTGGGTGGGGGGAGGGGGATATAATTGGGTGTGGGGAGTGGGGAGGCAGGGAAGGGAGGTGAAGGGTAAACAAAGGAGGAGGCTGCAATGCTTGGTAAGAAATGTATGCATTATCCTGCCCATGTAATTGTAGCCCCTCTGTACAGTATGTTCTCAAATAAAATAAAATAAAATTTAAAAAATAAAAAAAATTATTTTAGTATTTTGCATGGAAAACCACAACATATCCATACCTTCATCCAACCTTTTCCTCCTTTTTAATTTTTTAATTTGTTGTTTTAGTGTGCCATGAACATGTTCAATAATGACTTGTCCTTGGGGGTTATATTCTATTTCCGTAATATGCACCAAATCATAAAGTTCACAAAATCTTTAAAATTTGATACTTTTATAGGCTGGTGCATTATCAGTCTTTATTTTGGTAGGCAATCCCATAATGGCAAAAGCTTCCAATAAGCGTTCTATTACATGGTTAACAGTTTCTCCCGTAAGGGCAGAAGCTCAAACAAATTTGGAACAAGTATCTATTGTAACATGTACAAAGGAAAAACAGCCAAAGGTTTGTATATGGGTTATATCCATTTGCCAGAGCTCATTATGTTATAATCCTCGAAGATTTACTCTAGCAGGTACAACTCTCAAATGCAGTGGTCTGCAGATAGGACACCTTTTTATACTTTGTTTAGCTTGAGAATAAGGTATTTTATGATGCATATGTAAATGGACAGCATTTGTATGTAAATGAGCATGATCCTGTTCAGCAGAAACAAAACTAACTAATTTATCAACCTGATTATTGCCATATACAAGGTACCCAGGTAACCAAGAATGAGCCCTAATCTGATTTACAAACATTTTGGCATTAAGTTATTGCAGTAATGCTTGTAATTGTTTAAATAATTGATTTAGCTGGGGTTTAGATGAATATGTAACAGCAGTGACTACATTAGTCACAACTCCTACAGCACAGGCAGAATCAGTAACAATATTAATATCTCCTGCAAAATCTTGCAACACCTTAATAACAGCAAAAAGTTCATTTTGTTGAACTGATGCTAAAGTAGTTGTCTGTAACCAATATTTATTTGTTGTCCAGTAAGCACTTTTTGTTTTGGAGCCATATGTAAAAATGGTAAGAACAGTGGGAATAGGGGTCTTGGTAATTATATCATTAATGACAAATTGTTGATTATGCAAGCAATCCCACAATCTACCTTTGAGAAAATGGTAGCAAAATTGCCCAGTAAAATTTACTAATGCTATTTATAGCATTTCAGAAATGTTTAACAAATATTCTACTTGGTCTTTTGGCACAGGAAAAATAATTTCAAATAAATCATACCCTGATAGGGTAAATACCCAATGCCTGGCCTGTTGAATAATAATTGCCAACTGTTGTTCATAAGGCATAATATTTTTTGTAAATCCATGCCTTGTATAAATCCATTCTAATGGTAGCTCATTTTGTCCTATAATTCCTGTTGGGTATTTTTATGTATCCAAAATATATAAATTTATGGGTTGATTCAGTATTACTCGATGTAAAAACATTACTTTTATTTTCTGTTTTACAAATTATAATTCTCTTTCAGCTTCCTTAAAGTTCTTTTCCTATGTAAATCAGGCTCCCCTTGTAACAATGAAAACAAATTATGTAATTTATAAGTAGGAATTCCTAAGGCCATTCGCTTCCAATTAATATCTCCTAATAGATTTTGAAAATCATTTAACGTATGTAATTGATCATATCGTAAAGACATTTTTTGAGGTGTCACTGTTTGTCTAGAAAAAACATATTCTAAATATTTTACCAGCGTATCTTTTTGTATTTTTTTCAGGTGCTATTATTAATCCAAAATCTTTAAATAGAGAGAGTAAGCACTGTAACACCAATTCTAATTCTGTCATATTTGGTCCTGCAAATAAATTATCATCCATATAACGTGAAATTTAAATGTGAGGTCATATTTGTCTAACAGGTTTTAAGGCCTTATTAACATATATCTGACATATAGTTGGGGAATTCATCATTCCTTGGGGCAACACCTTCCATTGGAAGCGCTGATGAGGGACTTGTTGATTTATTTATTTGTGGTAAAGAAAAGGCAAATCTTTTACAATCTTTTACATGTACAGGAATGGACAAAAGTTCTGAATAGACATGTTTTCCAATAGCCTGAAAATCGCCAATGGCTTTATAAAGTTATGTTTAATACCACTTCTATGCTGGCTTAATGCTTTCTGAACAGAAGTCCTTAGAGAAATGCAATTCAAAATTAATATGATACTACTTCATAATTATTATACTAATTAAAAAATCAGAAGAACCTGGTGTGATGGTAAAGGCTTGTAATTCCAAGCATTTGAGAGGTTGGAGTAAGGGGATTTGAGTCTAAGGCCAGTCTAGGGTACTACACATAGTAAAAACATGCCCTTTCAAAAAACTAAGAAGGTAATAATGTTGGTGAGAGTGTAGAAAAAAAGGAAATTTTCTACACTCTTGGTCAAAATACAGGTTAGTATTCTCCTTATAGAAAGTAGTATGTAGTTTTCTAAGAAATGCAAACTTGAAATATCATCTGATCCACTGATCATGTGATTATTTCTCTATGGGTAACTGATAAATATATCTGTAGTTCATTATTATTCACATTATTCACAACAACAGCCAAGATAAAAATCGAAGTTAAGTGTTCAAGTATAGACTAGTAAAGCAACTGTGGTGCATGCACAAATACATTTTTCTGTTTCATACTTAAAATAGCAAGAGACTTCTCCCATTAGCCACAACTTACAATAACATAAAAGATGTATTCATATCAAGAAAAATATTGTCTTCTTTATCTTTGTAAAACAACACACACACACACACACACACACGCGCACACACACACACACACACACACACACACACACACACACACACACACCTCAAATATTTAGGGACAATTTTTTAAAAAGTAAAGCAAAGTGGAATTGCTGGGGCATTTAGGTCACAATGTAGAAGATATTAGATATACAGGATAACCAAGTATAGAGTTGTAATGTACAACATGAGGATACATATAGGGTACAACACTGGCCTTACATAGGAATGAAGATAAGTAAGTAGAAGTTGTTCTTCCTCGTAGGGGTTGCTCTTTCAGTTGTTCTTCCTTCAGTAATGGATAAGATGAACATAAGCCTTTAAGTATAACTGCCTGTTGCACCATTTGTCAGGAAATGAAAAGACTTGAAAAAATTATATTAAGTGAAATAACCTAGGCACAAAGAAACATAGGTCCCATGGTTTCCCTTATTTTTAATAACTAGTATATATCTGAGACAAGCAGAAATGGTCAGATAAGTTGAGGTTAGGCAAAAAGTACATCAAGATAAGAACTCTTTTTTTTTTTTTTTATCTTTCTTGCTATTGTTTCTAACATATTTATAAGATATTTCTGTGCTGCTTTGTATGTCCCTCCCCCCCGGTATAACCCCTGTTTTGCACTGTATTTGATGTAGGTATAATTTGTGGAGGGGAAGGAAAAAATTGTTTAAATAGGGATACAGGTGGACCCATTTCAACAATGAGATGTACAAGATGTTATGTCAAAAAACTAACTTTACAGCGTTGGCACGGGGCAGGGGGAGTGATAGGAAGGGATGGCAAGGGGAAACAAAGGAGGAATCAATAGCGCTTGATAAGAAATGTACTCATTACCTTGCCCATGTAATTGTAACCCCTCTGTACGGTATTTTCACAATAAAAAATATTAAGAAGATACATTATATTACACCTGATACAGTGGCTATATACTTCACTTTATTAGTTAAATAAATGTTATGCCTCCTCAAAAAAAGGAAATAATAACAAACAATATAGCAATAATGTATGCTCAACATAGAACAAAATGTCAAATTAAAATACAGGAAATTTTCCTTGAAGTAAACTAATTATTACAAATAAGGGAAACCTTGAGACCTATGTTCCTTTAAGTCTGGCTTACTTCAGTTAATATGATTTGTTCCAAGATCTTCCATTTCCTTACAGATAAGGTGGTATCATTGTTTCTGATGGAAGCATAGTATTCCATGTATGTGTATGTGTGTATGTATGTGTGTGTCACATTTTCTTGATCCATTCTTCTACTTAGGGGCATCTGAGTTGATTCCATATCTTAGCTATGGTAAATAATACTGTGATAAACATAATTGTGCTGGTAGCTTCAGTGTGGTCTTGTTTGTAGTCACATGGTTAAATCCCCAGAAGTGGAATTATTGAGTAAAAAGGGGAGCATTATTGTGCACATAAGGATAATCTTATTAGATGAGCAGAATAACTCAATAGCTATGTTCATATGACCATATAAGGTGAAATGAACTCCAAGACATGTTCTTTGTTGTTGTTGTTCTTAATGTACTACGTGATTTCTTTTCATCCTTTTGTGTTTTCCCCACCAATGGTTTATCCCCTGTAGTCATTGTATTTGATTTTGATACCCTGGGTATTAAAACTAGGGAACTAGGGAACTAGGGAAAGGAAAGGGAAAAAATAAAATGGTGAGACAAAGGACAAAGGGGGAACCTATGCAACAATGTACTCACAAGACAATATGTTGTAAATGATCTTGGGGGGGGGTTGTTGGCAGTGAAGAGGGAGAGACATTGGAGAAGGGGTAAAAAAGTTAGAAAAGAAATGAATTGATTACCTTACTTATGTAACTATAACCCCTCTGTACATTACCTTGACAATCAAATTTAAATAAAAATAAAATATATGAGAGCAGCAATACAGGAAATGGGAGTGGGAGAAGTACTGTAGTATAGTAGAGTAGAACAGCTGTGGAGAGCAATAATTTGACTTTACCATAGGAAGTAATAAACAAGCATACAGATTTTCAGCCTAATGTCAGTCACTGAAAAGGGAAAACAAAATGCACAATCAGCAAACCAATAGAGATAAAATAGAAAACTAAAAAATTAAGGTGAAGAGATGACTTGGACCAACAATAACAAATGACAAATGTTGTTTACATCACAATTTGTTAGAAATATAATTCAAATCACAGTTTAATAGTATATCATTTTAATAGTAGGTTACTTATTATTGATTTCTTAATATTCAATATTAAATATATAATTTTAATTTCAGCACCTACAGAAAAGAAGAAAATGAAACTAATTTTAACAATATATTATATGAATTGTAAAATTGAGAAGCATTAGAATTTTAACACATAATATGTCATTATTGTTTCATTTCTGTGAATTAATGTAATAATTCAAAGTGTATTCTGCACTTAGCAATCATCTTAACATCAAATAATAAATTATTGCACATGACTCTTGGTATTAGGTGGAACGGTTCAGAATTGTGGTAAAAATTCACCACACATTACATGAGGGTATGTCTCCTCTCATCTAGCTTATATTCTAGAAATTTGATTTCTACATGCATGTTAAATTCTTGTCTAGGTGAGAGCTATACAATTATATGCAATTATAGACACGAGGAGTATTTCAGATGATACTTAAAAGTCATATTCATTAATTAAATTTTTATTGTTTTGTACCAAATAAAGATATATAGAGAGACTGAATTTCTGAGTAGATGATGGTGTATGTGTGCCAGATTATACGTATTAAGGCTTATTTTATATTTCTGACATTGTTTCTACAGTTGGATTTAATTTTCTATAAGAGGATAAATGTATTATATTGGATATATGAAAATAAACTCAATGTTTATTCCATTAATCCTTTGCCACTTTTCTAATCCCAATATAAATTATCCATGTGTTTTTAGTAATGAAAGTAACAACAGATATAAGCCAGATAAATCCGTCTGTAGTAGACAAGTATTTTCACCTTTATTTTGATAGTTGATCCTCTTTTGCATTACAGAATATTCTTGGGAAAATGTGCTCCAGGCTGGCCACAACCGCAGAATATTATGGTTTGATCTATCATAAGAGAAGGAAGGAAGGGGAACCTTCTTTCCAAAATTTTGTTCGCAGGGATGTGATCTGTTTTATGGTGGTGAGTTGGAAATGAACATTTTTTACAGTAAACATTGAAAAGCCATCTTGATAGACCATTTCTGTAAGTGGTACAGTGGATTATTCCTGGATTTCCAAGGATGCCAGATTGCCTCATTTTGAGACAATTTAAACAGGAATTTAGTCAGCTGTATTTGTATGTTTAGGAGAAAAACCCATTGACTCTAGGCCAGCGGATCACTGTGGCCCAGAGAAGCTAATATATCGAAGAGTAATCCTAGACCTCTAAAAATATAAAAAACAAACAAATAACTCCAGTAAGCACTGCCAGTCAAGGCTGCTATCACAGCCTATATGAAGTCAGGCAAAAAACAGAAGCTGAGAGTAATTTAGTTGATAAATAAGATATTTTTGATGAGGCAGACTGAAATGAGACTCCAGAGAGAGGGTCAGAAAGATTGATCAGAGAGATTAAAATTGGTCACACAAAGATTGGAAAATAGTATTCCTTGTAGGACAAATAAATCATAGAAGTCCTGTGCATGTAAGAACAAGAGAGCAGACCACATTCCAGAAATGCACATTTTCTTAGAAATCAGCTTAATGAATTGTCAATGGAAATCTTTGAATTCTTAAATACACTTGATCACATGTGGGAGAAGGCCAATTGCTGAAGAAAAAGAAAATATCATCACTCTGTTAGGAGTTCCAATATCACATTGGGAAGTAATAAAGCACAGATTTGTAATAAAAAGAGAAAACAATTATTCCAAATGAGGGCTTCATTTGTTTTTATGTAAATGTTCTTGATTTAGGTGCTAGCAATTACCATACAATTGATCCAGTCCCACAGCTGAGTTGATATTGACACATGAAGGAAAAGAGAAAATTTACAAATGTCTGATGAAATGAGTCAACGATGAAGTGTTGTAATAGTGATATCTGAGGTTTAGACACAGATGAAGAGGTAGATTTTCTTTTATAAAAGTCTCCCATTTTTAGCCTGCTGCCAGTGGCTCACAGCTGTAATCCTAGCTACTAAGGAAGCTGAGATCTGAGGACTGTAGTTCAAAGCCCCCATGGGCAGGAAAGTCTCAGAGACTCATCTCCATTTAACCACCAGAAAAACAGAAATGTCACTGTGGCTCAAGAGGTAGAGCCCTTACCTTGAGTTGAAGAGCTCAGGGACAGTGCCCAAGCCCAGATTTCAAGCCCCTATAACAACAACAACAACAAATCTCCCTTTTCTTGGACTGCTTATGTGTTTTCCTAACATTCAATAAAGAAGCAATTTTATCACCCACTATATTTTAGTCCTATCCTAGCTGCTACAAATAGAATGATTTGGTATCTTAGGTCAAAAGATTCATATTTAGGGCTGGGAAGGTGGTTCAGTGGTAGAGGGCTTGCCTTATATGCATGAGGCCCTGGGTTGGATTACTCAGCACCACATAAGCAAAAAGAAAAAAGCTGGAAGTGGCGCTGTGGCTCAAGTAGTAGAGCGCTATCCTTGAGCTGAAGAGTTGAGGGACAGCGCTCAGGCCCAGAGTTCAGGACCCATGACCAGACCCTCCCCCTAAAAAAAGGTTTCTATTTGGGGAAAAAATACCAGCAGTGGTAACTTTTTTTCCAATCTTTGAACTCTGGGTCAGGGCCCAGGACATAGTTATGCTGGTAGCTTTCATGTGAGCTTGCTTGTTATTTATTGGATTACTGCCCAAGACAGGAATTACTGGGTCTTAAGGGAGATCTATGTTTAGTCTTTTGAGGAATGTCCGTACTGCATTCCTGAGTGGTTGAACAAGTTTAATTTCCCACCAACAGTATAATAGAGTTCCCATTTGGCTACATCCCTGTCAGCATTCGCTATTGTCAGTTTTCTTGAAAATGGCCATTCTATCTGGGACGATGTAGAATCTGTCTTGTACTTGTAGATTTGTAGGCACCTTCTAGCTACCATAAATGAATGGATCTATGAAAACTATATTGCTCTGAGTGTGCATTCCTTTCTTTTAGTATAATTTTCCCAAGCCTTTCATTTTCCTTAAGACTGGTGAAAAGGCATCCTTTCTGTTGGGTAAATAGAATTCCATTGTGTGTGTTTGGGGTGTGTGTGTGTGTGTGTGTAAAATGGCCCATGATTTCATTTCTAAGCCTTTGGTTTCATCTTTAATTTTGTAATTTCTTATTACATTCAAATTGCTTTCTCTACTGCATTGAAGAATATTGTTGGGATTTTGATGGGTATTGCATTGTCAATTGTTTGGGGGCAGTATTGCAGTTTTCACTATGTTAATTCTTCCAACCAGGAGCATTGAAAGACTTTCCATTTCCTTGAATCTTCTTAAATTTCCTATTTTAGTGTTGTAAAGTTTTCAGAGCAGAGGTCTTTCACATTTTTAGTTAAATTTATTAATTCCTAGTTTTGTTGTTGTTTTGTTTTGTATAGATTTGATTTTATTTTGAGGTTAATACATATGAGGTTGTTTTTTGGATTTCATCATGGATCTTCCCATTGTTGGTAACACAGAAAATCTACTGATTGTTGTGGGTTTTATACCCTGTTATATTGCTGAAGGTTAGCATCACCTTTACTAACGTGGGGGAGGAAGCTATAGTGTCCTTTAAATACAGGATCATTTCATCTGTAAAAAGGGATAGTTTTACTTCTTCCCTATTTGGATCCCCTTTATGTTTTCTCTTGCCTATTGCTCTTGCTAGAAAGTCCACTACTATATTGAAGAATAGTAGATAGAGTGGACAGCCTTTTCTCATTCCTGGATTTAATGTCTTCATGCTTCCACCATTAAGTACACGCATATTATCTCTTATCATATACATACTCTATTATATTTAAGAAACTTCCATGCATTCCTAGCTTCTCAGACCTTTAATCATAAAGGGGTATTGGAGCTTGTTAAAAGCTATTTCTACACCCATATAGATGATCATGTGGTTCTTTTCCCTGCTTCTACTGATGGTGTGTGTTATATTTATTGACAGGTATATTGAATCCAATTGTATCCTAGGATGAATACTGTTTGATCATAGCATATGATTTTTTTTTTTTAGTTGCTGAAATAGGTTGGTGAGAAATTTATTGAGAAATTTGCATCAATGCTTATCGAGGAGTTGGGTTCATAGTTCTCTTTCTTTGATGAGTCCCTACCGATTTGGGAAAGAGTCTAATTCTAGCTTCATAGAATATGTTTAATAATTCCATTTCCCTTTCTATTCCATTGAAGAGTTAAATCTGAGTATTGTAAGTTTTTTCAGCCCTTAATTTCGTGATAAATCCATTGAGTACTAGATTTTTCTGGTATGGGAAATTTTTTATTGACATTTAATTTTCATTACTTCTTATGTATCACTTCTTGACTCAGCTCGGGTATAGGATAGCATCAATTTCTCAAGGATTCTCCAGGTGATTGGCATACAGTTTTCAAAGTACTTTCTTATAATATTCCTAATTTTCCTTATTTATGTTGTGATGCCTCATTTTTTTCTCTAGTTTTCTCTATTATGTGAGTTCTCTTATTGGTTGTTCGGTGTTTTTTGTTATGAAGGTGATATACAGAGAGGTGCGTTACAGTTACATAAGTAATGAGTACATTTTTTTGTTACTGCTTCCTCATTTTTTCCTGCTTCCACCCACCCTGACATCCCATTCCCCCAACGTTGTAAACTTAATTTCTAACACAGTGTCTAGTGTATATCACTGTTGCTTTGTTTAATCTTTGTCCCAACATTTCTGTGTTTTTCCTTCCCTTCCCCAAATCAGATTAACTTATATATAAGACAAAGGGTACAGAAATCAAAAACAGTGACTTAAGGGAATAAACCAAAGGGGAAAACGTAAATAGAAATTATTAAAAACAGTTCACTATAAGGGTCTCATATCTAAAATATACTTGGAACTCAAAAATTTAAATCCCCCAACAACAAATCCTCAAAGAAACAACTGCCCAATAAATAAGTGGGTGAAAGACTTGAAGAGAAACTTCTCTGAAGAAGAAAGAAGGATGGCCAATAGACACATGAAGAAATGCTCAACATCCCTAGCCATAAAAGAAATGCAAATTAAAACAACGTTGAGATACCACCTCACTCCAGTTAGAATGGCAAAAATCAAGAACTCTAACAACAACAGATGCTGGAGGGCATATGGACAGAAGGGAACCTTACTTCATTGTTGGAGGAGTGTAAACTTGTTTAACCACTTTGGAAAGCAGTATGGAGGTTCCTCAAAAGACTTCACATAGAGCTCCCCTATGACCCAGCAGTCCCACTTTTGGGCATTTACCCAAATGTTTACTAATATGACCACACTAAAGCTACCAGCACAACTATGTTTATTGCAGCATTATTTACCATAGCTAAGATATGGAACCAACCCAGGTGCCCCTCAGTAAATGAATGGATCAAGAAAATGTGGTATATATACACAATGGAATTCTATGCCTCCATCAGAAAGAATGACATTGCCCCATTTGTTAGGAAATGGACAAACTTGGAACAAAATTATATTAAGTGAAGTAATCCATGCCCAAAGAAACATAGGTCCCATGGTTTCCCTTATTTGCAATATCTAGTATATGTATGAGTCAAGCAGAAAAGGTCAGATAATGTGCTGTTAGGAAAATGAAGCCTTAGATATGTATTTTAATGTTTTTTTTATTTCATGCATTTGTTTCTAACACATTTATAAGATTATCTCTTTGTTGCTTTGTATGTCCCTCCCCCAGAGTATAACTCCTGCTTTCACTATATTTGATGTTAGTATAACTTGTGGAGGAGATGGGGAAAAACAAGTCATTTAAGGATACAGGTGGAACTGTTGCAACAATGAGAAGCACAAGTTGCATGTCAAAAACGAGCTTTATTAGGTGAGGGGGTTGGGGGTAGGCTGAGAAGGGATGTGAAGGGTAAACAAAGGAGGAGGCTGCAATGCTTGATAAGAAATGTACGCATTATCCTGCCCATGTAATTGTAACCCCTCTGTACACTATGTTCACAAAAAAATAAAATAAAATAAAAAGAAATTAGAACAAAAAATATCTTGTATTCATTTCTTGGAGCTCATTTCAATAAGCATCATTTTTTATGGTGATATACATATAGCTATTAAGCTATTGTGATCTTTTCTAAGAATATCCTAGTCATATTCTAGTTTTTCCAAATGAATGAAAATATGTAGCCTATAATTCTTTAGGTCTGGCTTGTTTGACTTATTATGTTTTCCAAGTGATTCCATTTCCTTACTAATGGGGCAATGTCATTCTTTCTGACAGAAGCATAGAATTTTTATTGTGAATATATATGACATTTTCTTGATCGATTCATCTACACATGGGCATCTGTTTTGGTTCCATTTGTTAGCTATGGTAAATAATGCTACAATGGACATAGTTGGATTGTAGCTTTAGTGTGTCCTTGTTTGTGGTCATTTGGGTAAATGCCCAGAAATTGGTTTGCTGAGTTATAGGGGAACACTTTGGAGGAATCTCTATAATTCTTTATGGAGTTTTTGAACAAGTTTACATTTCCACCAATAGTGTAGTAATGTTCCTTTTTGGCTACATCCCCACCAGCCCAGGATCTGTTGTTATTAGTTTTCTTCATAATGGTCATTCTAACTGGGGTGTGGTGGAATCACAATGTTGCTTTGATTTGCATTTCTATGGCCAGAAATGTTGCATATTTCTTCATGTGTCTATTGGCCATTCATATTTCTGCTTCAGAGAGGTCTCTCTTTAAATATTTAGTCCACTTATTCAGAGGGTTGTTGTTTCTTTTTGGGGGGGAGGTGTCCGATCGTGGGGCCTGATCTCTGGGCCTGGGCGCTGCCCCTTAGCTCTTCAGCTCAAGGCTAGCACTCTACCACTTGAGCCACAGCGCCACTTCTGGCTTTTTTCTTTTTGCTTATGTGGTGCTGAACAATCGAAACCAGAGCCTCAGGCATTCAAGGCAAGTGCTCTACCACTGAGCCATCTTCCCAGCCCGAGGTTGTTGTTTCTTTGAGGATTTGTTTATTTTGGGGGGTTAACTTTTGGGAATCTTAATATATTTTATATATGAGGCCATTGACTGTTGCAGAGCAAGTAACGATCTTCTCCCAATCTGTGGGCTTTCTATTTATCTCTCTCTATTAAGAGTTCTCTTCTTAGTCAGATTTGTCAAGGGTCTGTCAAGTATATTAATTTATGGAAAGAACCAACTCTATTTTGTTGATCTTTTTATGCTTTATTTTGTCTTTATTTAGTTATTTCTGATTTAATTTTTTTGTTTGTTTCTGTCTACTGCTATGAGTTTGGGCTTATTCCTGTTTTCAAGAAATTTGAGGTATATAATTAATATACAGGCTTGAGATTTTCCCAATTGCTTGATGTAGGCACACAGAGCTATAAATTTTCCTCAAAGTACTGCATTTCTATGTCCCAGAAGGCTTGGTATTTTGTGTGTTCAATTTGTTAAATTTCAGAAACTTTCAGATTTTCATGCTCATGTATTCAGTGCACCATTGGTCATTCAGCAATGTGTTGTTCAGTCTTCATGGGTTTGAGAATTTTTTTTTTACTTTAGCTGTTTAATTATGTTTATTCTGTTGTGTTCTGAAAAGATTTGGGAATTTGATTATTTTTTTCAATTTAGATAAAATTTCTTTTTGTTTTGGGGGGGGTCCGGTTGTGGGGCTTGAACTCTGGGCCTGGGGGCTGTCCTTCAGCTTTTCAGCTCAAGGCTAGTGCTCTACCACTTGAGCAACAGCACCACCGGCTTTTTTCTTTTGTTTATGTGGTGCTGAGGAATCGAACCCAGGGCCTCATGAATGCAAGGCAAACACTCTACCACTGGATATGTTCTATTTTGGAGACTCTTCCATGAGCTGCTGCGTAGAATTTATATTCTGACACTGAATGTATATTTTGTAGATATCTGTTATGGCTAGGTGGTCAATGTAGTTATTTAGGTCTTCAGTTTCTTGGTTGAGTTTTGCTTAGATGACCTATCCACTGATAACAATGATGTGTTGAGATGTGTTTTTAGGTTAAGTAGTATTTGGTTGATGAAGTGGGGGTGCTCCATGATTCAGGGCATTGATATTTAGACTTGTTATATCCTCCTAATGGAGAGTTGCTTTTATCAATATATAATGCCTCTTCCTACTAATTTTAATTTGAATTCTATTTTATCTTATGTTAGTAATTCTGTGGCCTTTTTATGGTGTCCATTTGCTTGAAAATTTTCCTTCCAGCCTTTCAGTTTGAGTATGTGTTTGTTTTTGTCAATAAAATGTGTCTCTTGTAGATACTAGATAGATGCATCTTTTTTGATACTAATATTTAATCTATGTTTTCTAATTGGAAAATTATGTCCATTTATATTAAAGGTTAAGACTGTGAAATATCTGATAAGTCCTGCTATGTTATATACCTGCTGTTAGGACCTGTGCCTCATCTACTCTTAATATATTTACCTTGTTCTTGGGTAGGGAACATTTTATATAAACAGTTCATGTTCTTCTTGATCTTCTCTATGTGGGATATATTTGAATAACTTCTATCATGCTTATTTGGTATAGATACATTGTTTCAAGTTTTCTTTGTCAGGAAATATTTTTACATATCCTTTTAATGTAAAGGAGAGTTTGGCTTGGGACCATAATCTTGGTTGGTAGTTGCTTGCTTTTAATGTTTGTCATATATCATGCTAGGCTCTCCTTTTGACCATATCAGATAAGAAACCTGTATTTATTCTGACTGTATATCCTTTATAAATAATCCGTCTTTTCTCCTGATAGATTTCAGAATCCTTTCTTTGATCTCTAATGATTCTCTAATAGATGTCGTGGTGGTGGTTTGTTCTGTTCTGGTATTCTCTGTTTGGTGTTCTAAAGGCTTCTCTTCTCTGAATGAGCCTATCTCTTTGGATATTTGGAATGATCTTTGCTAGAATTCTGTAATATGTTTCCCATCCATTTAGTTTCATGCTCTTCATCTTCTTGATACCTATCTCCCCCAATTTGATCTTCTGAGTCTTGAACTTTCAGCAAGATCATTTCTTATTTCTTGGATTTGTTCTAAATGATTATTTCTTCTTTCCTATTAGACCTATTCTGTCTGTGATTCCTGAGATAATCTTCTATATCATCTATTTCTGTGGAGACATTCTATTTGCTTTTTTATTTCCTTGTCTTATAATTGGTTATTTTTTTAGGTCTTCTATCTCTTTATTAAAGCTTTTTTTAGATCTTGTATGGACTTTCTTTAAACTATTCTTTGGGTGGGGGGTTGGGGGATATGGGTTTTAGCTGTGTCTTCTCTCATATCGTTTAACTAGGTATCTATTTTTTTCCTTGGACACTCTTGCTTTTCCAGAATTTATTTTTCTTTCTGTTTGGAGTCTCCATGAATGATTTTTGCTAATCTTTGGTTGGGCTCATCTTGTTCACAAGTTTCCTTGTAGAGGTTTTGTATCTTTTCATTAACCATATTTTTCAGCAGTATTTGTAATGTATTTTGAAAACTATCTTCTAGGTCCTTGATTGTCTGTTCTAATGCCTTTTTATTTACTGTGTGAATTATATTACCTTGGCATCACTTTCCTCATATTTTTCTGATTTGTTCTGTCCATTTGGAAGATCTCTTGGCTTTCATTTGGGGGAAATATGATCTTAATAGGTGATTATCTATGTTCTTGGTTGATTTGCCAGGTGTTGCTTTGGTCTTTTGTGATTTTTTTTCTGGAATTAGGTTTTTGTCTAGACCATTAAGTGCAGGAGAAGAGATCAGTTGTGGTGAGATGTTGTGCTGTTAATACTTGTGGTTCCAATGACAGTTCTGACTGTCCAGTGGTAAGGTGAATTGTGTCTGTGTTTAAATGTGACTGACTCTGTTTGTGATGTTTTCCCATGTGGACCTTTTATTTCCACACTGCAGTTGTGCTTTTGAGTATGTTGGCCAACACAGTCACAGCAGTCACCTTCCTGGCTGGGTAACTTTTCATAGATTTTTGTGTGCTTGTGAAGACAGTATAATATTTTCTTTTGGATTCTATATCTACATATAATTATAGCTGACTTGGTGTGACCCTCTAGAAGTGGAGTACCTGCTAGGACTCTAAATCTCTGTTTCATTAGAGAGAGCTAGCATAATTTTCTGTTGTTATTCTGCCATTGTTTTTCCTCTATCTCAGGTTTATTTTTTATATTGTGGATTTTTTCACATAATTTAGGATTTGTGATGGTTGTATCAGGGTATTTTTGTTTTTCTGTTTGTGTTACTTTGAACTAGTGATTTCAGGCATGTATGAAGAGACAGTAATAATATGAAATCTGAAGAGCCTAAGGCTTAAAGAGGCACAAGGAAGGCCTAGTAACTCCATTACACACACTAGCAACCATCTTTTGAGGTACGAATTATAAAAATAACCATGGGTTTGACCCAGAAATGACACAAAAAGAAAAACAATACCCAGACAACTGAGACAAAAGCTATCCTTGGGAAAGCCACAGGAATTTTCTCCAGATGCGTTGACCAAACACTGGGTGGCCATGCAGGACACAGTGACCCAGTGGCCAGAGAAATCCTGTCAATAACATGTCAATAATAATATTAGCCAATGCATAGCTTAGTTTGCTTAAAATTTTAGCCAATCATGTAAATTCTCATGTAAAACTTCTTTAAAGTTTTTTGTTCAATACTATAAAAACTGTGCTGATTCTATGTTTGGGGCTTCTTAGCCTCACCAGTTACTGAGTGTGTGGAGGACCAAGCTCGAGCTTGCAAATAAACGACTCCTTTGTCATTTGAATTGGTTGTGGTCTCTGGTCGTCTTCGGTGGGTCTTGAATCCAGGTACAACAGATAGGTGCACATCTGGGATCTCCCTCATAAGCCCACCCTGACACCTGATCAGGGAATAGCAAAGAACAGCTGGTAAGTTAAGGCATTGCCCCTTTGTAAATATCTGGTATTTTTGGGGGGTGGGTCCAGTCGTGGGGCCTGAACTCTGGGCTTGGGCACTGTCCCTCATCTCTACAGCTCTACAACTTGAGCCACAGCGCCACTTCCTGCTTTTTTCTTTTTGCTTATATGGTGCTGAGGAATCAAACCCAGGGCCTCATGCATGCAAGGCAAGTGCTCTACCACTGAGTCACCTTCCCAGCCCCATGTATGGTATTTTTGTAGCTTGCAGTTTGGGTGTTGGAATTGGCAAGAAATCTTGGTGGATGCACTATAAAGCAGCCAACAGGACCAGTGGGAGACATCCTCCGGATGCCCTGGGGAAGTAAACTATCCACTAGTGCGGGCATTTGGGCCCACCTGTAGGCTGCCAGGTTCTGTTTGATAGTTTACAAGGTAGACTGTCCACTAGTGCAGACATTTGGGAGTTTTCCTCTCTGTAGTCCATCACTTTCTGTCTGACAGACTACCATGCACATACTGTTAATGTATCTTGTCTTAATGTCTGTGTGTCTGTCTGTATTGTGGCTTTCGTAGAACATTTCCTCTTTCACATTCATTCTGACGTGGATGCCTGGAAACTCTATTCGCCTCCATTTAAAATTGTTAGTCTTTGTTCTATTCCTTGTCCAACAATAATTACTTTCTCTTTCAGACGCTCTTATCTTCCTCCTCGAAGGGCGAAATTTGCCTTAGAAAGTTGGCCCACTTGAAGCAAAGAGGGAGTAGGGTAGTCTTTTACCAGATGACACTGCTGAAACATCAAGTGTCTCCCTCTACCCCTTTGGGATTGTAGACAGGCCAGTCAATCCACACTTTTCTCCTTGGGACACTCTGAGTTGTGGTTATATCCTAAATCCCCGAAAGCACAAGTTGTTTCATTTTGTGACATTTGTAATTGCCTTCCTCCTTTTTTCTTGTCTTGTGTGTGGATTGATATATGTTGAAATGGGTCAGAACCAAAGTCTATCTCTTACCTTTCTGACAGCTAATTTTAAAGATGATAAGGAAAGAGCTAACAATTTAGATGTTGAAGTTAAAAAAGAAAAATTACTTACTTTGTATAAGTCAGAGTGGCCTACTTTTGAGGTTGGATGCCCCCCCCAAGGAACATTGGGTCTAAATACTATTTGGAAGGTTAAACGAAGGTTTTTTTTTAACAGATAGCACAGGGCACCCCGATCAGATTCCCTATACTTTAGTATGCAGAATTTGGTGTAGGAAACCCCAAAGTGTCTGTCACGCTTTCTACCCCTTTCTGTGGATAAAAACAAGATTTTAGCATTAATAAAAGATACGTCAACTACCCCCTCAGTCCCCTTATACCCCATTTTACAAGCAGGGAGTGAGGATCTTCTCTTATTAGACTCCGATCTCCCCCCATACCCTTCACTGCTGCCTCCTCCATCCCCCATGGAGCAAGGGGAGGCATCTGGAGGCAAGGATCAAGAAGCCAGCAGCAACTTGGAAGGGCCAGCAGTAAGAACTCGTGGTCACATTCAGAGAGCTGCCAGCCTGAGACTCCCTGACACCACAGTGATTCTGCCGCTCAGAGAAATTGGACGACTGGATGAAACTGGAGACCGCCGACTTCACTATTGGCTCTTCTCAATGAGTGACTTATATAATTGGAAAACACAAAATGCAAAATTTTGGAATAATCCCAAAGATTTGATTTCTCTCCTAGATAGTGTAATGTTCATGCACCTGTCTACCAGGGATGATTGCCAGCAGTTATTTTGGGTCTTATTCATCTCGAAAGAAAAATAAATGATTCAAACTGAGGCCAAGAAAGTAGTTCCCGGTGATGACGGACAGCCTACTGCTAATCCTAATTTAATCAATGCATCTTTTCCATTAACCAGGATCCAAGCAACGGTTTGGACTACAACACGGCAGAAGTTAGGGGGAGATTATGGGTCTATCGCAAGATTCTAATGGTGGGTCTCAGGGCAGCAGCCTGCAATCATACCATTTTGGCTAAATTATACATGGTCTTACAAGGAAGGAAACCCTACAACGCCCAAATAGTCAAGGTCTATGCAGAGATCAGTGCACTTACTGCCAAGAAATAGGCATTAGGCCAAAGAATGTACTAAGAAAAGGGAACTTTGAACAAAGCAGTGGCAGCTGCATAGAACCTGGACCCTAATGGTTAACAATCTTGCTAATAATGAATAGGGACTTCAGGGTTCAGTTCCTCTCCTTGAACCCAGGGTAACGCTAAAAGTGGAGGGGACTCCAGTAAAATTTCTAATGGATAGCCAGGCTTAATACTTGGGTTTAATAAAGCCTCAAGGAAAAATCTCAAATAAAACCTCTTGGGTGAAAGCAGTCATGGGGATTAAACAATACTCATGGACCACCAAAAGAAGAGTGAACCTGGGGATGGGACCAGTGTCCCACTCATTCTTGTTTATTCCAGAAAGCCCTTATCCCTTTTGGGGAAGAGACTTGTTAATCAAGGTGGAGGCACAGATTCACTTCTATCCAGAAGGCCCCCAGGTGGAGGATGCTCAAGGAAGACCAATACAAGTATTGACTCTCGACCTGGAAGATGTGTACCGGTTGCGCCAACCACCCCAGCCTCCTGAACAAGAAATCTATTGGCTGGAAAGATATCCAGAAGGTTGGGCAGAGACTGGTGGAGTGGGACTAGCGAAACATAAACCAGCTTTCTTCATCGAGGTAAAACCAGGACCCAGTTAGAGTTCAGTACCCTATGTCCATGTGGCATGGATGAAATAACACCCCACATTAGGTCTCTGCTAGAACTGGGTATATTGTGACCCTGCCAGTCGGCGTGGAACACTCCTCTGCTACCGATCTGCAAGCCCAACTGTAATGAATATAGGCCAGTATAGGACTTAAGGGAAGTCAATAAAAGGGTAAAGGAAATTCACCTTACCGTACCCAAACCCCTCACTCTCCTGAGCACCCTGCCTCCAAATAAGCAGTAGTATACAGTATTAGATTTAAAAGATGCCTTATTCAGCCTACCCTTGGCACCCAAAATTCAAGATCTTTTTGCCTTTGAGTGGACAGATGTCAAAGGAGGTATCAACAGACAACTGACCTGGACAGACTCATTCAAGGATTCAAAAACTCACCAGCACTCTTTAATGAAGCTCTGCATAAGGTCTTGGGTGAGTTTAGGGGAAGCCACACTGGTCTGACTTTGTTGCAATATGTGAATGACTTTCTTATTGCCACTGAAACCGATAAATAATGCATGCAAGGAACAGAAATTTATTCCAGACTTTGGGAAACCTTGGTTAATGAGCATCAGCCAAGAAAGCTCAAACCTGCAAATCAGAGGTAAC
Organism: Dipodomys merriami; assembly: GCF_024711535.1. Lineage (NCBI taxonomy): Eukaryota > Metazoa > Chordata > Mammalia > Rodentia > Heteromyidae > Dipodomys > Dipodomys merriami. The sequence continues at coordinate 4,632,119 of NW_027206157.1, forward strand.
TTACTGGGGTTATTTATTGAAAGGGGGCAGTCGTGGCTCATGAAAGCCAGAAAAGAAACTGTCCTTAAATTTCCAACACCCTGGTCACAGCACCAAGTAAGGGAGTTTTGGGGATCAGCCAGCTTTTGCTGTCTGTGGATTGTCGGGTTTATGGAGCTGGCTAAACCTCTTTACGAGGCTACCAAGGAGAAGCAACTGTCTCAATGGACAGAAGAACCTGAACGAGCCTTTGAACAGATAAAAACTGCCTTATTATCAGCTCCAGTGTTGGGACTCCCTGACACCACTAAATCCTTTTACTTATATGTGAATGAACATAATGGGATAGCAAAAGGAGTCCTAACCCAATATTTGGGCTATGGAGGAGACAAGTAGCTTACTTGTCAAACAAATTAGACTCACTAACAGCAGGATAGCCATAATGTCTGAGAATCATAGCGGCTACTGCTCTGATGGTCAAAGACGCAGATAAGCTAACCATGGGAAAGGAACTCTATGTGACCACCCCCCCACACACACACTATTGAGGGTTTGTTAAAACAACCACCAGATCGGTGGCTCAGCAATGCCTGGTTAACCCATTACCAAGGACTGCTAATCAACCCTCTCAGAATCAATTTACAGGCTCCCTCGGCTCTCAACCCGGCGACACTGCTACCAGATCCGGACCTAAACATGCTGCTACATAACTGTCAGAGATCCTGGCCCAAGGCCATAACATCCAAGAGGACTTAAGGAGCCAGCTGTTGCCTGACGCTGAAGTCATGTGGTTTACAGACGAAAGCAGCTTTGTTTATCAGAGACAGAGTTATGCTGGAGCGGCAGTAGTGACTGAGGCTGATGTGGTCTGGGCTGAACCTCTACCAGTAGGCACATCAACCTTGAGAGCCAAGTTAATAGCCCTGACCCAACTTCTAACACTGGGAAAGGACAAAAGACTAACTGTGTACACTGACAGTCAGTATGCATTTGTAATGGCTCATGTACACAGAGTTATTTACAAAGAAAGAGGATTACTGACAACTGAAGGAAAAATCATCAAAAATAAAGATGAAATCTTGACTTTAATTACTGTTGTTTGGCTTCCTAAGTTAGCCATTGTTCATTGCCCTGGACATAAAAAACCTAAAGATGCTGTGTGTAAAGGCAATAACCTGGCCAACAGAACAGCCTGGAAGTTGGCAATACAAAGGTAATCTATAATGATGATTAATCTCCCAGACTATGGTACAAGAACTCTTCTGGACACTCCAATATACACCACTGAGGACATGAAATGGATTGATCAACTGCTGAAGGCACAATACCTAAATGGTTGGTGAAGAGATTCTAGGAGCATCATTATCTTATCAAGTAGTTAGTGAGTAAAGTACTGCTTAAGTTGCATCAAAGCACCCACGTGGGTGCTAGGAAGATGCAAGATCTGGTGACAAATGCTGGACTTATGATCAAAAATAGTCATGCTAAAATTGTCAGGGACCATAAGGCATGTCAACTGACAAATGAAAGGAAGAACCAGACAGGAACAGGCAGTCAAATAAGAGGAGAGAGACCAAGAACTTACTAAAAATTGGACTTCATGGAAATTAAACTTGGCAAGTATGGATATAAACATGCTAGTTTTCATAGATACCTTTTCAGGATGGGTAGAAGCCTTTCCTACAAAGCACGAAAAGTTACAGGTGGTGGCTAAGAAGTTACTAGAAGAGATCTTACCCAGGTTTGGCTTCCCTATTATGATAGGATCAGATAATGGACCAGCTTTCTTGTCCAAGGTAAGTCGGGGACTTGCAAGTACTCTTGGGGCAGATTGGAACTTGCATTGTACTTGTAGACCCCAAAGTTCAGTACAGATGGAAAGGATCCATAGAACTCTAACAGAGAGGCTGAACAAATTGACCATGGAGATCGGGGGTGACTGGGTAACTCTCCTTCCCTTTGCCTTATACAGTGTATGCAATTCCTCTTTTAAAATTGGTCTTTCCCCTTATGAAATTGTATTCGGAGTGCCCCTTCCCCCAATTCTTAATTTGTCAGAACAGTTGCTTAGAGAAGATGATTACTCGGAAATTTTGTTCTCCTTACAGAGGGACTGAAGGTGCTGTACAAGTTGGGCCCTCCATCAATCCCACATCACTTCCACCCTGGAGACTGGGTCCTGGTGAAAAGATACCGACAGGAAAACCTGGAGCCGAGGTGGAAAGGAACTTATGTGATCATCTTGATGACTCCAACGGCCCTCAAAGTCGATGGCATCACTACATGGATCCACCATTATCATGCAAAGCCTGCAGATACCATAGCAGGTCTCGTTGAGGATCCAGTGTGCCAAGTCTTGTGCTCCAAAGAAAATCCTTTAAAGCTCAAATTGAACCGCAAAAGGACTTAGTCATGAATTGGATATTGGTGTATAACTTAAGTGGAAATTTTATTAGCATAGTAGTAAGTGCTGGCAATCCCCACTGCCCATATAATTGGACTTAGACTGTTAGCAATCAGGTAATGGGTAAACGTTTACCTTTGGCCATGAAAGAAGGACTGTCCCTATGGTTCCCCGACAAGCTTGCATGTAACTTGTGTCAGCTTGCTGATGGTGTATGGGAAGGACATAGGCTTATGAAATGTAGATGGAGGCAATGGTATGTATGCCCAGGGGAAGGAAGGACTAGTAATTGTGGGAGGACCAGAGGACTTTTACTGTAAGAGCTGGGGCTGCAAAACAAGTACCTCAGGAAAATGGAAAGGAAAGGGAGGAGACCTTGTTATGTTTAACAAACCAGGACCAATGGGCATCCATTTTAATGGGATGTCTGTACGTAAACAAATTAGGGTCTCCCAGGAGTATGATGCCAGAGTGCAAGTTCAGTTCACAGACAAGCGCAAACAAGCCCTAGGATGGGAATTAGGAAAGACCTGGGGACTAAGATTGTACAGATGGGGAGAGACACATGATGGCATTCTCATAACCCTACAAGCAATTGCCACAGCCAGTTATTCCCCTTCAGCAATGGGACCAAACACAGTTTTAAAACCAGTCTCTGCCATAAACCCAAAGTAGACAACAAGAAAGAGCCCTGGGCTGTAGTGACCCCATCACTTGGGGAGAGCATCCCCTGGGCAGAGGATTCCTTACGGCAGCTGTTGGTTCAAACTTACAATGTGATCAATCAGACCTGTGCTGATATTACAAGCTCGCGTTGGATGTGTTCTGATATGAGACCTCCATTTTATGAGAGTATTGCATTGATACAGAATGTGACTAATGTTAAAACAAGTAAATCATGCAGGTGGGAACAAAAGGAAGCAAAACTTATTCTACAGACAGTTATAGGACAAGGGTTATGTGTGGAACGAGTACCAACTAACTTTACTCACTTAAGTAATCAGACTCAAGAATGGATTCCAGAGGAAGGATACCTATTACCTCCTCAAGATGCTTGGTGGGCATGTTCAACTAGCCTAACCCCCTGCATCCATTTAGAAGTTTGAAATAAGACTAACAGTTTTTGTGTCATAGTACAACTTATCCCACAACTGCTCTACCATTCTCAGGAAGACATGATGAAAAAGATGTCTGCAGCAAGCTATTGGCCACGAAAAGCTAAAAAAGAAATAATAACAGCAGTAACAGTTGAGGTTCTAGTGGGCTTAGCTGGACTAGGAACTTGGGTGGCATCCCTAATTACTCAGAGAACATTTTACGCTAGCCTTCTTGCCACTATAGATAAGGATATCAAAAACCTGGAAAGCACTATAGTCTACCTTCAAAAATCACATGACTCCTTAGATGAGGTAGTGTTACAGAACAGATGGGAGCTGGACTTAATTTTCTTACAACAAGGCGGTCTATGTGCTGCCCTCGGGGAAGAATGATGCTTCTACGCCAATCATTCCAGAGTTGTAAAACAATCTTTAGCTAAAGTAAGAGAGGGACTAGCAAAATGAAAAAGAGAAAGAGAAAAACAAGAAGGATGGTTTGAATCATGGTTTAATTATTCCCCTTGGATAACCATCTTAATATCCAATCTGATGGCCCCATTATCATTCTGGTACTTGTGTTCACAGTAAAGCTGTGCGTTGTCAATCTATTAGTGATGTTTGTTAAGAAATGCGTTAATAACATGCAGCTGATGGTATTGAGAACACAATATCAACTGATTCCTGACAAAAGACATAGTGCAGGCCCGTAAGGACCATGATTGGCCCTTAAGGTGCATATTAGAAAGGGGAGAAATGAAGAGCCTAAAGCTTAAAGAGGCACAAGGAAGGCCTAAGTAACTCCATTACACACTAGCAACCATCTTGTGAGGTATGAATTATAAAAATAACCATGGGTTTGACCTAGAAATGACACAAAAAGAAAAACAATTCCAGGACAACTGAGACATAAACTATCCTTGGGAAAGCCACAGGAATTTTCTCCAGATGCGTTGACCAAACACTGGGTGGCCATGCAGGACACAGTGACCCAGTGGCCAGACAATTCCCATCAATAACATCAATAATAATATTAGCCAATCACATATGCATAGCTTAGTTTGCATAAAATTTTAGCCAATCATGTAAATTCTCATGTAAAACTTCTTTAAAGTTGTTTGTTCAATACTATAAAAAACTGTGCTGATTCTCTGCTGGGGGCCTCTTAGCTTCACTGGTTACTGAGTGCATGGAGGACCAACCTCGAATTTGCAAATAAACGACTCCTTTGTTATTTGTATTGGTCGTGGTCTCTGGTGGTCTTCGGGGTGGGGGTGACTCGAGTACAGGTACAAAAATGTATGTTATTACATTGAAAGAAAGCGAGCAGACATTTTAACGTATTTGCTACAAGTAAGTTAATATTAAGCAAAGCTAATTAAAATAATTACTTATTTACTCCAGAGAATGAGTATAGTACTCTTGGATATCTTGGAGGAAAAGACTTTAGAGCCGTTACAATTGATGCCTTACATTGAAATTACTGGCTAAATTTTCTTCTTCAGAAAGTCAAAACCTCCATTTCTTTCATATTAGTACTACAAAATAATAATAGCTGCATGTTGAATTGTTTTCCTCTGCTGTTTTCAATACCATTCTTCATCCATTAGGTATCTAGGGCTTTGAATGACCAATTCCTTAAAATACCTATATTGCTTATATGTGATTGAAATCTCAATAATATTAATATGAATTTATCTCTGAGTCTCATCTTGAGCTACATTCATATGAAATTAATACAGTCTTAAGCAAGAAACCTGACTATTTTACTCTTTTCTATATTTTAATCAATAAATCTATTCTCTTTAGAAATATATTCTCATCTTTTATATTGCTCTAGTAAACATCATGTATTTCTAGTACTTTTACTGAAATAAATATAAAGTATGGAACATGAAGACAACCCCCCTTATCACTTTAAAGTAAATCCTTGGGGACTATTTTATATATAAAAATAAAAATGTGCCGGGCGCTGGTGGCTCACGCCTGTAATCCTAGCTACTCAGGAGGCTGAGATCTGAGGATCGTGGTTCAAAGCCAGCCCGGGCAGGAGAGACCGTGAGACTCCTATCTCCAATAAACCACCAGAAAACCGGAAGTGGCGCTGTAGCTCAAGTGGTAGAGCGCTCGCCTTGAGCTGAAGAGCTGAGGGACAGCGCCCAGGCCCAGAGTTCAAGCCTCACGACCGACAAAAAAAAAAAAAATGTGCAATGCACATGTTTATTCATCAATAATCTAATGGTTAAATCAATTAGACACAAGAACTACCATACCACATCAAGTCTCAATTTACTTAAAGGCACCAAAATATAAGTGTTCATGAATATCTCTCATTTTTAGAAAATGACTAGTCACAACAAAGTTTATATTATATTTCAAATTTTAAAAATGAAAATTACACCCAGATTAGATGTGAATATCCTGTTTCCAGGAATACATTTATTCAGCAAACAGGGAAACAAAAAAATAATGGTTTGTCATATAGAATGAAAGATGTAAAAGCAGACTGTCTTTCCTTAAGATGATAAGTACATGCAAATTGTGTGATTTATTCAAAGATACTATAAAAATTCATGAGAGGATTTGTGATCAGAAGTGATAGGTAAGCAAAGTAACTGGAAAACTGTATGTAAATTGTGCTTTCAATATAGGATGACAAGTTTTCAATAAATTAGCCTATAGATGATAATTTTGTATCTGTAACACACATCCAGTATTCTACATTTTAGACATACTCCAATTCCCTTACCTCAGTTCTTGATCTATATTCCTCTACTTTCATGATGTCAATTGCTACTAAAGTAACAAGGTGGGTGTTTTCTTGGTTTCTAGATCGAATAAATTTTAGTGTTTTGAAACAGTAGTATAAATTCATGGAGTTTGACTTGAATGTCAAGTTTGAGGATACTGTATTCAGGGTATTGTTAATTGGCCTGAGGCAGCGAGGAACATAATATGAATACACAGATACACAGTATACGAAGAACTAGAGACTTGATCTCAGGGAAAGATAAAGGTCCAGGCACGATCTTGTAGTCGAGATAAAGAAATGGAGCAAACATCAATCAACTATCATAATAAAGGAATGGAACTGATCTCTGATGTGTCTGGGTGACAGCTGTGTGTGTGTTTGTATGTGTGTGTGTGTGTGTGTGTGTGTGTGTGTGTGTGTGTGTGTGAGAGAGAGAGAGAGAGAGAGAGAGAGAGAGAGAGAGAGAGAGAGAGAGAGAGAGAGAGAGAGAGAGAGAGAGAAGAGAGTAGAGAATTTTAGTGTGGCTTCCATATTTACAGTCCATAGAGGATTACTTGTTAGCGACAAGGTGCTCATACCAGAGCTTTGATACCACTGTCATCACTTTTTACTTCAATAAGCACTTGCTTAATCCCTAAAAAGGGAAAAATAAACAAATATCATACATGATTATTTTGAAAATTAATTGGCATATTGAAGGCCAAAGGGAGGAATTGGAGAGTAATATAATCTCTCTTCTGATTATTACACCGCAATAGCTGTGATTTTCAGGAGTCTTCTGTAATGTACTAACAGCTGAATTATTACTATGCTTGATAATATGAAACATATGATAGAGAAATAGATCAGCCAGCAAGCACAAAGAACTAGTGATAAAATGGAGCTTTTGAGCAGGGTTGCCACATCTTTTAGGAATGAAATTCCTTCATATGAACTTCAAATTTTATGGCTTTCCCTGTGTGAATAATAGGTAAGAAAGTACTGTAGAAACAAGAATTCCTGTTCAGCCAAGTAGAAAGTGCTCCTGTTACCATCCTCATGTTGCAAATTTCGATTTTATAAAGACTCTTTGTTAGAGTGCTTTCATTTAATATACTTCAGCACATCATCTTTCCCTGTTGGAGACAGGAAAAAAGATAATTTTGTTTGAATATTATCTTATGTAAATTAGTGTGTACAGGCATGATTTGCATAATTACAAAATTTTGTAATAAATATAATTAGGGATCATGTCACAACTAAAAAATGTAATTAAAATCACATAACAAGACTAGAAATCACAGCATTTTGTGCATGAAAACATACATTAGATTAGTTGCAGAATTTCTATTTTGAGATAAACTTTATATTGAAGTTTATAAATAAACTTTATATATATATTTATATTTGAGATAAACTTTTTTTTTTTTTTTTGTCGGCCGTGGGGCTTGAACTCTGGGCCTGGGCGCTGTCCCTCAGCTCTTCAGCTCAAGGCGAGCGCTCTACCACTTGAGCTACAGCGCCACTTCCGGTTTTCTGGTGGTTTATTGGAGATAGGAGTCTCACGGTCTCTCCTGCCCGGGCTGGCTTTGAACCACGATCCTCAGATCTCAGCCTCCTGAGTAGCTAGGATTACAGGCGTGAGCCACCAGCGCCCGGCTATTTGAGATAAACTTTATAAAGCCTTTTGCTAAGGGTTGAAACATTTTATTGAAAGATATATTTCTTAGAGATATTTTTGCTTCATAATTTTAAGCAGAAAAATGGTCCCAAAGTAATTATTTTTTAAATTATTTTCCTGTTTCCATGTGATTAACATTCAAATTAGAAACCCAGATATATAATTTAATTTACTTTTACCAAAAATATATATTGAGTATAAGAACCTTCTACTCGCTACATTCTTCACATTAAGTTTACCAAATCTGATGAGTCTGAAATACTTTGTGACGTGTGTTGATATTATTTACTAATTTACTATGTGAGTGAAATGTTTAAAAGTAGTATTTATTTTAGTTTAATTGCTCTGAAAAGACAATAAGTGATATAATCAAAGGCTAAAATGATTAAATTTAAAATTTAGAATTCAGGAGATGTTTTTGACCACACTTGTTACTGGAGTCTTCACAACAACCTCATGAGATAATTTATATTGATGAAGCAAAAATCCCAGAGGTTAGACATTTACAAATACAAAAATCGTGTCATTCTGAATATGTATAGCTTCATATCAAACATAGAATATTTAGCTTTTAAATACCTGAATATACTAATACATTTCATTGCAGGGAAAGTACTTGTCCTGAAAGGAGATAAAATTGCATTCATTTTGATAACTAAACCTAATAAAAGACAATGTTTAAAATATCACTCATTCAAGAAACAATATGTACAGTTAGTTGTTTTTCATGTCAATTATGTTCTCTGAACTTACTAAAAGTACTAGATTAGTAAACCTAAATAATTGCTTTGTGAGGAAATAGAAATTTAGTTTCCTAAAACTCATGATTATAACTTTTTCTCAAACAATTACTAAGTAACTGTTTAATATTTTTTGTCATGGAATCTTATTTGATATATTTGTATTGATTAAGTTAAATAATAGGCCAATAATAATATAAAATATGCAAGAACAAAGTTTATCTAACACAAGTATTTTATTCACAAGACATATCATGGCTCTCTTAAAGAACGCTAGAAGGCAGTGTGTTTTTTTTATTAATTTTTAGTTATTTTGTTAATGGTTATTAATTGTCAGAAGTGGCAATTCTATAATATATTTAAAGCATTTGATTTTGCTCCCTCTATTTCCTTTTCATTACTCCTTCTCCCAAAAATCTTCTGTGTTTTACATAAATTACATCTTTATATGAGCACATATAATCTAATTTGGAAAAAAAAAGATTTAAGCTAAACTGCAACTTGATTCAAGATGGACAGTGGATTGACAGGATGAATAAAAACTTGAATATTTTTTGTTAACTTCTGAATTGAGCTATCTTTATTATTATAGTTAGGGTTAGGATCACAGACAGAATTAGAATTAGGGTTAGATAAATAGAAAATTTAACTTCAACACAGGATGACACATTGCAACAATGATATTCATAAGACAATATGTTAAAAATGAACTTTACACCATGGGGAGGGAGGAGTAAGAGTAGAAGGGGAGTAGGAGAACAACAAAGAAGGGGCTAACAATGTCAACAAGAAACGTACTCATTACCTTACACATGTAACTAATCCCTCTTTAAAGCGTCTTTACAATAAAATAAAATTTAAAAAAAAAATGAAGATGAGAGCCGGTGGCTCACGCCTGTAATCCTAGCTAATAAGGAGGCCAATATCTGAGGATCATGGTTCAAAGCCAGCTCAGCAGTAAAGTCCCTGAGACTCATCTCCAATAAACCACTAGAAAACCAGAAATGGCGCAGTGGCTCAAGCAGTTGAACGCTCACCTTGAGCTGAAGAGCACAGGGACAGGGCCCAAGGCCAGAGTTCAGGCCCCACAGCTGAACAAAAAACAAAAACAAAAACAAAAAACAAACAAAGAAAACATGACAGGAAATAGAAAAACACTTAAAAATTTATGCTCAAAATGCAAGTAAAATTTAGACCTATATGCTGAGCAAGAGAATAAATGTGCAATAGAGGTGTGCTATTAACAATATGATTCAGTTATATGTAGGCTTAGGATTAGGAAAGGTGTTCCAGTTAGAGCGGGGGTTAGAATAAGAAAAAGATGTAAGATATAAAAAGGTGTATATAAGTAAGGTGTAAATAAGATTTAAGATATAAAAAGGTGTAAAACTGCAACATATTTTAAGAATAATGAATGGCATCAAGGTTAGAATGAATGAACACCAGTGTCTGTAACGTTAAACATTCAGATATAATTTGGCTTAACGTGTGAGTTACTTTTTTGTTAGTTTCTGAGGGGCCAGTCACTCGACGATGCCATGGGATCAGCCCACCTTCTAGTGCAGCTGTTTTTCCCTTAGGCGCTGTAGGTCCTGTGGATGTGGATGGTCAACAGCAACGCCAATATTGGCCATTTTCTACCAGTGATCTATACAATTCGTGCACCCAAAATGCCCCCTTTTCTGAAAAACCCCAGGATTTAATTTGTTTGCTTGAAACTATGCTCTTTACTTATTAGCCCACTTGGGATAATTGTAGTCAACTTTTACAGGTCCTTTTTACAACGGAAGAAAGAGACCATATCTGAGAGGCAGCCCAGAAACATATCACTGGCCCCACAGGAGCACCCATCATGGATCCTGCCCTGATCGCTGCCATTTTTCCTGAGATCCAACCAACATGGGTCTACAATAAGGTTGAAGGTAGGGAGCGACTCCTCCTCTACCGGCAGGCTCTGTTGGCAGGTCTCCAGGCCACAGCTCCCAGACCTACAAATATGGCCAAAGTTTATGATGTTAGACAGGGAGGAAGGGAAAGTCCAGCAGCATATCTTGAGTGGCTCATTGAAGCTTTTAGTCAATATACCCCATATGATCTAGAGACCCTGGAGTCGGCTCAGATGGTTATGATTGTCTATATAAATCAGGCTGCACCAGATATACAGCGAAAGTTGCAGGCTCTAGACAGACTTGGTAAAAAGTGTATTAGGGATCTAGTAGCCACGGTGGAAAAGGTTTACAATAAGAGAGACCGAGGAGCAAAGACTGGAAAGGAAAGACAGAGAACATGAAATTGAACATGAAAAGAGAGAACGGGCCAAGAAAAGAGGCCAGACTTGTTGGACTTGCCACCATCGTATGTTGAGCTTACTTGGTTCACAGACAGCAGCAGTTTCATTTGAGATGGAGAAGGGTACACGGGTACAGCAGTCACCACGGACACTGAGATAGTGTGGGCAGAAATACTCCCCCAGGGAAAGTCTGCACAAAGAGCAGAACTAGGGAAACTAACAAAAGCCCTAAAAGTGGGAAAAGGGAAAAGACTAAACATTTACACGGACAGTCAGTATGCTTTTGCCACCGTGAATGTGCATGGAGCCATTTACCAAGAGAGGGGGATACTGATAGCTAAGGGAAGACTATTAAAACCAAACAAGAAATTTTAAGCCTCATCCGGGCCATATGGGAACCAGCAAATATTGCCATTATGCACTGCCCTGGCCATCAAAAGGGAACTGATTCTATAACCAAAGGAAATAACTTGGCCAATCAGGCAGCTAGGGAGGCAGCCCTCCAGCCCAGAGCAGAAGTACTGATTCTAGTAGACCCAGGGCCATGAGCTTTGCTTTCTGAGCCTCAGTACTCCCAAGAAGACTTGGAGTGGATAAAGAAAATTCCCATGGCCTATAAACCCCTGGACAGAGAAGGAAACAAAGACTGGTAGAAAACTTATGAGGGGAAACTTATCTTGCCACAAAGATTGGGCAAGGGGATTCTTAAGAGAATCCATCGGGTCTCTCACATGGGAACCCGAAGAATGCAGGACTTGGTCTGACACTCAGAAGTAAAAATTAAGCAAGGAAATCAACTCATTGAAGACATTGTTAAAAATTGTAAAGCCTGTCAGCTTACCAATGCCCCTAATCAACCCGCTGCAAAAGGAGCTCTACTCCGTGGAGATAGGCTAGGTGTGTATTGGGAAGTAGACTTCACAGAAATTAAAACTGGAAAATTTGGATATAAATATTTGCTAGTTTTGGTAGATGCCTTTTCAGGATGGGTTGAAGCCTACCCAAAAAAGCATTAGACCGTGAATGCCGTGGCTAAGAAGATCCTGGAAGAAATCCTACCCAGGTATATGGCTTCCCATCCACCATCAGGTCAGACTGGCCTTTCTCTCAAAAGTAAGTCAGGGAATAACTGCGGCACTTGGGACGAACTGGAAATTGCACTGTGCTTATAGACCTCAGAGTATAGGGCAGGTAGAAAAAATGAATCGGTCTCTAAAAGATACCTTAACTAAATTGGCCTTGGAGACTGGCACAGACTGTGTATCTCCCCTTCCTTTTGCCCTGTTTTGAGTAAGAAATTCACCCTATCAGCTTGGCTTTACTCTTTTTGAAATAATGTAGGGACACCCTGCACCCATTATCCCTATCCTTCAAAGTGAATTGCTTGCTGATTTGGATGATATTGAATTTCTGTGTAAGCTTGACTATTTACAGCTGGTGCATAAGAGTATGTGGTCCCAGCTTTGAGCATTATATGATTATCTTTCTCTCTCTTTAACTGTTTGCACTCCCTTTCATAAGCTAGGGAAAGCACAAATGATGAGAAGATTCATTTTGGAAGGGGAAATTGGTAATGGGTTTGACGTTGGTATCACATACATATTAGTCTGACCTCCCATTTGAGTTATGCCTCCCGCACTATATTTTTTTCGTTTGTATTATTATTCGAAAAGTGAATTACACAGATGATACAGTCATATAAATCAGGTATGGATATATTTCTTTTTTTGAAAGGTCAGCCCTTCCTTTGCTCTCTCAATTTTTCTCTCATTGGTTTGGTTTTATTAACTTCCTTCTTCTTCTTTTTCTTTTTCTTCTTCTTCTTCTTCTTCTTCTTCTTCTTCTTCTTCTTCTTCTTCTTCTTCTTCTTCTTCTTCTTCTTCTTCTTCTTCTTCTTCTTCTATCTGTTACTATTATTGTTGCTGTTGTGCTGTGGAGGTTTTAGTTACATTCATGTGATAGTGATTACATTTCTTTTGTCTTTGTTTTTGTTTTAGTCAGTAAAGAGGCTTGAACTCAGGGCCTGGACACTGTCTTTGAGCTCTTTTGCTGAAGAATGGCACTCATATTGAGCTACAGCTCTACTTCCCTGAGGACATTTCTTTTTGGACAATGTCATCGTTTCTCTTCATCTCTTCCAGTTTTCCCATCCTTCCACACAAACAAGTTGCATAGGTCATTTTCAAAATAGTACCAATTGAATACCGCTATTTCACATGTTTATCCTTTGTCCCTCCTCTTCTATGACCCCTTTAACTTCTCAAAGAGAGATAAATTTTTAAAAAACAACAAAAATGAAAAGTGTAAGAAAAATACCATCTTGTGTCTGTTTCCTGGTCACTGGTTATTTTTGAGATAGGGTGTGTGTGTGTGTGTGTGTGTGTGTGTGTGTGTGTGTGTGTGTGTGTGTGTGTGTGTGTGTGTGTGTGTGTGAATACTGGGGCTTGAACTCAGGGAGCTGACCTTTAGCTTTCTTACTCAAGGGTAAAAGAATACAACTTGAACCAAACTTCCACTTCTTGATTTTGAATGGTTAATTGGAGATCAAGTATCACTGGTTGTTCCTACCTAGTCAAGCTTCAATTCACTTTCCTCAGATCTCAGATTTCTAAATAGCTAGACTTACAGGTGTCAGCCACTGGTCGTACGTGGCCTACCTTCTTTTCGTTAAGTAGTTGAAATATAAAAGACAATTGCAATCATAGTAAAAATGAAATCAATTTAACTTTCAAAGCTTCAATAACTTTAAATATTTTGTCACATTTGATTTGTACAGAAAAAACATTTTTTTGTAAATGCTCCTGCAATTCGGTTTTCATCTGGATTTTTTCCTCATGATGAACTTGATTTTATATAGCTTTTTACCTGCTAAATATTGATGAAAATATGCCCAGAGGGCATTAATGACCTTCTTTTGGCTTTCATAAGGAAATGGTGGAAGCTAACACTTGTTGTGCTAAATTAGTGTGCAGGACCCCACATTCTTAGCCAGAAGACAGTAGTGCCTGTTACAAATCATATATATCTGACAAAACCCTGACTCAGGCCATGTTACCACCTTCCTCTATGTCCTCTTAGAGTGCAATCCTGACTCTCCAGTGGCCATGGCAAAGCCCTGCTAGGAGTTCTCAGTACACAGCCAAGGTCACCAGTCAGGTGTGGCAGCTACAGTATTATGGGAGACTGGTGAGTGCTTCCTATCATGGAACAACACAGGGAATGTTAGGTCCTTAAGCTGTCATTAGTCCTGAATGCTCCTCATTGAGCATTCGATCCTAAGAGTTAAGGAGACATCACTCTCTCTTGCTTGGGCCAGTTGTGGACCTGTATTTCTTCTTCTGCTGTCATCTTCTGTGGAAAGAAATGATCTGAGCTCTATAAGCTCATTTTGCTTATTTTAGGCCATTAGTGTAAGGCTGGCTTTTATACTTAGACAAAAAGAAATACAGTGATAAAAAATAGCAAATAACATTTTTTCTAGTCTATTTATTACCAAAATTTTTTTTCAAATTCTACCAATAATTCTTAATCATAAGGGGCACTTAATTAGCAGTCACAGTCTCAAACTCCTAAATTCCTCAGTGAGCTGTGGGAGAGAAACCACAGTGAGTGTTAGGGGTCCTCCAGTCTAACTTCTTCGCCAGGGAGGAGTGCTTCTATGCTAGGCCTCCAAATTGAACAACGAATGCTTCTTATACCTCAGATTACATGTCCAAGCTATACATACCAAAGAAAGCAAAGAACAAGACATTAGTCTGACTTGGGAACAACAAAGATCACAAACATAAATTATAAGGAAACAGAAATGAAATTTTCCTTTACTCATATAATACAATAAAAAGAGCTACTTTTCTTATTATCACTTAATTGTGGTTATATGTACTTAGTACTAGCTTCTTGAAAGTCCCCAAACACTCTTTGACATGAACTCAGTAGTTCCGTTGGTATCAGATTGAGATTTTTTGAGAAAAACACTTTTTTAATTTTTATATTTCTAAAAATCTATTTTATATTAGAGATGCTGTACAGAGGGGTTACATTTACATGAGTTAGTTACATTTCTCATTGAACATTGTTACCCACTTCAGTTTTCTTCTCCTTTTGTCCCTTCCCCCATTGCCCCTCTCCCACCATTACATTGTAAAGTTAATTTCCGCTATAGTGTCCTGTGGGTATCATTGTTGCAATGGTTCACCTTTTGTACTTCTTTCAGCATTTTGGTATTTCTCTTCCCTTTCCCCAATCAAATAAATGAATATACTGGATGCAGGGTACCAGAATCAAAGACAGTAATTTCCATGGATAAAACCAATAGGAAAAGAAAAATGACATAAAGTAAGAAGAAAGAACTAGCTGCGGTACATTGGCTACATCAAGCTTGACAATTAAACAAAAGAAGACCTGCTGTTTCTATGTCTTGGCGTTCATTTCAAATAGCATCATTTTGTATGGTCATATATATGTTCATAACTCCTGAGCTATTATGACCCACTTTAAGGAGTAACAGGCTAATGCTATTCATTGCAAATGAGGGAAATCATAGAGCTCATGTTGCTTTTGGCCTGGCTTGCTTCACTTAATATGATTTTTTTCCAAGTCTTTCCATTTTCTTACAAAAGGGACTGTCTCATTCTTTCTGATAGAAGCATAAAATTCCATTGTGTAAATATACCACATTTTCTTGATTCTTTCATCTATTGAGTCAATTGTGTTGGATCTGTATCTTAGCTATGGTAAACAATGATGAAATGAACATAGTTGTGCTGGTAGCTTATTGTGCCTTAGTTTGAGATCATTTGGATAAATGCTGAGGAGTAGGATTGTTGGATCTGTAGTAGGAAGACCCCTACTCAAGCAGGCCAGACCACCTATTCGTCCAGAGTGACAGAGCCCACAGCAACAAAGTTGTTAACAAAGAAGCGACTTTATTAAGAAGGCTCCTATACTGACTGGTTGGGCCGCAGCACAGGAGTGGGAGCTGGTACTGTGACCCCTAGGGGCCCATGTACTTTGGTTTTTAAAGGCAAAATTCAGGAGGCCAAACCTGGTCATGCAGGTAACCAATGAGATTGACACACATACAAAAGATTGCACAGTTATACTAGATAACATGGAGGTGGCCAATGAGGTTAGTTTGTCACATAATGGCTGTTTAAACCCGCCTATAACTTTTGGTTTAAATGACTCACTAATTCAGTGGGTAAGGTGAAGTACGCGCAAAAAGCGGAGTTTACGGTAAGAATACACAAAGGAGGAGTTTAGTGGAGTTTACCATAAGCACGTGAATAAGGTACAGTTTACGGTAAGCTCGGTAAGCTCGAGATGTTGCCAGTAGGAGCCAGTTTACAATCTATCTGTTTTATTGGTCAGTCTGTAACAGAACAATCAAGGTGACTTAGGTTGTTAAGGGGAGGGAACATAGGGCAATTCTGTCCATTCCAGGAACTGGGCTGGTTGGAACCAAGTTCTAGTAAACCTTGATTAAAGGTTTTTCCTCTTCTAAAATCCCTAAAACAAAGGCGAAGCCATGAAAGAAACTGTACCAGCTCAAGTCTCCTCTTAGGACATACTTCAGATCTTAGGGGAGTTCTAGGTTTAGTCTGCTGAGGAACCTCCATCCTGCCTTCCAGAGTGTTTGAACCAGCTTACATTCCTACCATCAGTTTAGTGTGTTTCCATTTAGCCACATCCACCTCCACATCTGTTATTTGCTCTCTTGATAATGGCCATTCTAACTGGGGTAAGGGGCATCAAAATGTGGTTTTGGCTTTGATTTGCATTTCTTATATGACCAGTGATGCTGAGCATCCCCCTTCTCTTTCTGAGAAGCCACACTATTACAGGTTTGTAGTGTCTCAACAGAGGCATAGAAAATTATAATATTGTATGCTTTTTGTTGTACATTCACTTCATTTGGCGCTTCCAATGACTCTTAAACTTATAGTAAAGGTTTATACTATTTCCCTTACTGAAAAAAAAAACACTGATTTTCAAAAAATATAGGAAAAAGTCCCTTTGTCAGGGGTCCAGGGAATACTAAGGAAGATTCTTTACTGGGAAATTTTATTTGGTTGCTTGTTTGTTACATCACTTAAACACATGTTGAATTTGGGGTTTCCCCACCAAAGCTTCAACAAACCAGAAACTATGTTACCTCATTGGATTTTGCTACAAAAGTTACAAAATATTTTGACATATATTTGATTTGGTGTTTTGGTTTTTTTTTTACTTTTGGAGGGCTAGTGGGCCAGTACTCAGGCTTGAACTGAGGGTCTGGAGCTCTTGCTTAGGTTATTTTACTCAATGCTGTCACTGTGCCACTCGAACCACACTGCACTTCTGGTTTTTTGCTACTTAATTGAATATAAGAATCTTGAGGATTTATTAGCTTGGGTTGGCATCAAATTGTGATCCTCAGATCCTACCTTCCTGAACATCTAAGATTACAAGAATGAGCCGGAACCTGGATATATTGTGCTCCCTATGAAACCTAAACAATGGCACAGAATTCTGAAGCATGTGTGTATGGTTACGTATTTAAAAATTAGTTAGAAAAATATAGACCTTTATGTGTATGTGTGAATGTGCTGAGGGAAATGAGGATGTATCTGCTGATTTTGAGGAAAGATTTAACCTAGGGCTTTTCACAGATTTAGCTACACTGTACAGAAAGCTTGAGACTAAAAGTGAGGTAAATGATGTCATTATTCCATTTATCTACATCCCTTGCTAACATATGCATATACTGTGGTGTTGTCATGAGTATTTTGTGTATGGGAGCCAGTACTGGGGCTTGAATTCAGGACCTAGATACTGTCCCTTAGCATTTCATGCGATTCTAATACTCTACCATTTGAAGCACAGCTCAGCTTTCTTCATTTACTGTTTAATTGGAGATAGAAGTCTTTTTTGCTGTTGTCTTTGAACTGAGTTTCTCATATCTCAGGGTCCTGAGTAGCTAGTTTTACAGGCCTGAGCTTCCAGTGTTTTAGCTTTTCATTATTACTTTCACAAGCTACATGCTCAAACACATTCCTTGCATTCAAAAATTTCACTGTTCAGGCTGACTGACAAGTTGTGAGGAAACATGGTGGAGTGAATAAGTTACCAAATGGGCCTCTAGCCCCATTAACATCATTCTTGTCAGTAACTTTCCTTTAAGTGAGTGAGTAAGTACATATTTCCACTTTCACTCTGACATTTTAACTGGAACTTATGAAATGTTTTTGATATAACTTTTAAATGTTATCTCCCAAACAGGAGATATTATTTGAATGTTTTGATAATATTTAAGATGGGGGTGGTCTTGTGTGTCTGGATGTCTGTGGACAGAGGCCATCCAGCTGGGCTTCAGGCACAGAACTGATGCTTCCTGTCTGCTGGTTGCAGAGAGGAAGGTTTTCTTCCTGGTCAGGCTTTGAATTGAGATCCTTTCATCTTAAACTTCAAAGTAGCTAGGATAACAAGCATGAACCACCACCAACTGGCTTGTTTTAGAAGCATTAATTGTTTTTCATTCATTGCTTTTTTCCTGGAAGGTTGATCTAGACAGGCTGCTTGTACCTCATGATAAGGTGATTTGAATAATACCCCTTGCCTCTGGCATTTCTGAAACCCATTTCCTCAGTCAAATGAATTTGTTGTAAAGCCAATAGCATTTTCCTTCTTAGATGTTAGGTAGCTTATTTAAATCTCTTATACTTTCATTTGACAAAGCAATCAGGAAGTTTCTGTAAAACCCTACTTCTTGAGAGCATTATAGTTAGAAGGTATAATGTGCACACTTTCATATAGTCTCGCCTTTTATAAACATATGTTACACGATTGGGTGGAAGAATGACTATTGAAATAACTTGATAACCACTGTAGAATTTTTAAGCTTTAATGCTTATTAACTCAGAGGAGGATTAAAAACATTCAGAATAGTAGAATGTGGCTATTACTCATTTGATGTATGTGGAAAGATGATCAGAATTCTGATTAATAAAATATATCTTCAAATTTCCAGTGGTAGAATGCTATGCTAACTAGGAGGAGACAGTGTAGATGCCAGGGCTTTGAAAGCTGGTAATGCAGCAAAATATCAGGGGCGAACATTTGCTAAGGATACAATTTCCAAGGCTTATACCAAATATATTGAATTAGAATGCTAAGTGATGAATGACAGCACCAAATTTTATTTGTTGGCTTCTTTGTTTTGGAAGTCCTGGGATTTGGACCTAGGGCCTGGGTGCTGTCCTTTAGTTTTTTCCTGAAGGCTAGTGCTCTACCAGTTGAACCACAACTTCATGTCCATATTTCTGGTAGTTAATTGGAAATAAGTCTTACCAAATTTCCTCCTTGGACTTGCTTCAAACCTGATCCTCAGATATCAGCCAAATGAGTAACTAGGATTCCAGTTGTGAGCCACCAGAGCCCAGGTAGAATAACATTTTAAAAGTATTCTTTACTGAATCAGATGTGTCTGACTACTATTGTAGCACTTTGGTTCCAGTGGGTTGTTAGATTTAAACTAAAATCAGAACTTTTCTTCTTGTAACCGGCAGCATCCAATATCTATCTAATTTATACCTATCTTCATTTTGGATCTTTTTCTTCTTTGTACCTTTCCATTCTTAATTCACAAGCAAGCATGTCAGTGCTGTTTTCATTTTCTGAAGCAAATCAGTTCCATTCCCATCAATGGGCGATGTATTTGCTGTCCTTACTGTCTGGAGTACCTGCTCCTAGATAATTACCTGGATGTTGGCTCTCATAACAACATCCCCAATATGAAGTTGTTGCCACAAAATCACCAATTTCATGTCTCTGATTTATAGAAATTATCATTATGATTTCTGGTTTTCTTTACGTCATGAAATTGCTGAGGAGAGAGCCACATTCACTTCTGTTTCTCCAACACCTGTAATAGTGCCTAGTCCTTAGTGCTCAGGGGCCTTACATGGAGATCAGCCTTCCCCAGCTCAATTTATCCTAGCTTCCGGTCAGGACAGCTGTTCAAGCTGAAGGTTAGTGGCTAGTATTCATTCCCTCTCATTCTTTGTGCCTTTTGCTGTTGTTGAGCCAACTTTAGGGCAAAATCAGTGCCTGAGACCTATTTGCTGCTATGGCAAAGATGGCTATGAAATCATAGAAGTTATGACCATTGTATTGTGAAGGTGTGTGAGGACACCAACCCCCACACAATTTCCCCAAAATATGTGTCTCCTTTGCCCAGGAGTGCATTCAACAATTCAACAACCAAACTATCACCCAGTTCTTGATAAACTCAGAGTATGTTTCCATTTCCTTTAAAAAAATTCAAGACATGCCTTTGATGATTTGTCAATGAATTACTGAAATAGAGTATATAATTTTATGTATTTGTAAGTCTTTGACCATCTATCTTGAGCCCTTGCCATATTTCTATGTGTTTGCATCTTGTGAAGGGAAATAATGTTTAATTCAGTATGATCAGAGACTACAGTTTGGAACCTTTTGGAGGGAATGCCAACTTTCCATCTGATGTTCTACAAATTGCCATGTTGGTACAGGAACTGTGTAGACTGTCATAAGATAAGAGGCTTGTCCTGATTTCTACTGACTTTCCTCTGGGGTCAGGGGGTGTGATCCCACTGCCTATGTGTTTATTTGCTACACTGGAGGGACCAGACCTCCTCTGAAAATCTACGACTTGGTTGTAAGAGATACTAAATCTCATAACCCAGCTTCCCACATCACTAGGATTACAGGACTGAGTCTCATGGACTCAACTTTTTTATACATACTATATTCAATTTCATTACATTCACTTTCATTTTATTCACATAATAGACAGATATATACAAATATATGTATATGTTTATTCATCTATTTATAATCTGTGTTATATATAGAAACACACAAATATATTCTTATAATTATAATCAAATTATATCACTACTTTCCCCAATAATATTTACACTAATATTTTGTGCAAAAAAATCAAGTTTAAAATTTAAATGCCATTGTAGTTGGAAAAATCATATTCAGTCTTATATACTATGTAATATACTATATATAACATCAAGAATATAACATGTATTTACATATAACTGATTTAAATGTGGAGGATTTTTTCTTCCTGATTTTGTATTTGTTCATCTATGTAAACCTTCTTTTTCCTATTATGGCTTTTGCTTTCCATTATACATATTTTCTATATATTTTCAGCCCTAAGTAGACTTTTTTATAATATTGGAGCCAAATTTTTCTTCCATATTTGTCCAAAGCACAATGAAGTTGTTTTCAAATTCGAACTCACTGTTGGAAGAGAGCCCACATACCACTATAAGTATTGTGGCATTTGTCGCATTTGACAGGATAGCCTTCTAGGACATCTGATCTTCTATGTACTAGACCTTTTATAGCCACCTTATGACCCCATGCAGGCATGGCCTGGCTTCCTTGCCACTCCCTGTGCATTTAACATTTCCCATTATATCCAGTAGGCTCTCTAATACAGCCCCCTGTCTCTCTGTGTTCCCCCCCAGAACACATATGCACAATGTTTCAGATTGTAGGATTAAAAAGAAATATATTTAGGATTCATGAATTTTAGAATATGTCAAAAACATTATTTTAATAAAGTTAAAAAATAAATAGGGTGAACCTTTTACATCAGGACATAAAGAAAAAAAAAGGATTGTCTCAGGAAAAGGAGAAGGAATCAGAAAATCTCCCACAGAGTCCTCAAAGAGATCTACTTCCTCATTAAAGACAGGATTTTCTTCCTGAGTCCAGGTAGAGACAGATTCTAATTTCTCAATTGGAAATTGAATCCCCTGCAAGAGGTCAGATTGGTCTGGGTATTGTGAGGAAAGATTCCCTTTCCTCAACTGAATCTAGATTTTGGACCTCACTCATTGGTTTTCCTGAACATAGACTGGGGTCATTTTCCATTAGCACACATTTACCCTGCACACCAAGAAGTGTTTTTTTGACTGGCTTGGTGGCGATCTAGTTGGATTGTGAACATCAATGGAAGACATTCTGGATTGTCTTCATCCTTGGTGTTATGTGCAGGTACACCTGCATCACATGTGGGGTTCAGAACCAGTGGGATGTCCACAGGACTCAAAACCTACTTGGGCCTTTCTACAAATTGAAAAAAAATCCTCTATGTTCACATGCTTTCTGGAGATCTTCCAATCTCAATCAGTCACCATTGACGACATCAATGATGGGTTCTTTATCTGGAGCTCTGCAGGAGCTGCTTTACGGTGATGCAAACCTGAGAATGTAAATAGGTACAGAAATCTTAGAGTAGACCCTAGAAGTTAAGGTGTGACTAAACTTCTGAGGATTTAATGGGAGAAGCTGTAGAATTTGAGGTTGGATTGAACACTGATTAGAATGTAGGGTGTTTCAAATGAGTGGCTACTTCCAAGTTCTTTCAAAAGGAGAACAGATTATACCTGGCATAGAATATCCATAAAAGGACATTTTGCCAAACTGAGGAGTACTAAGGTCTCATGACCAATTGGGCCCATCCCTAGAGACCCAGGTTCCATCCCTCCTCACGAGCCCTGAGGCATCTAAACAAGTTCTTCCTCTTTTTCTTGGTATCATGGGTCATGGATTCCTCCAGCTGGTCCAGAAGAATATATAAGCAGAAGAGCAGGTCTGAAGAGACCATGTTGATCTTGACATTCTGTGTAAGTTCTTTCAGGGTGTCATGGTTCTTAGGCACATAGAAATCATCAGGGTAGAAGTCCATCCACATAGGGAGGATAGAATAAACAATGCTGTGGGAAGATTAGTGAAAAGGAAAATGAGAGCCCACCCTCTCCATCCTGAACCTTGTACTATAGACTCTTTCTGGCAAGACTTGCATGTTGGGAAGTGGGAAGAGACTCCTGCAAGCAGGATGCTCCTCACAACCCACTTCTAGAAATTTCTCAAATATAATCTTAAAAATTTCTCCCTGTGATAAGAAGAGAAAGTTGTTTCCCCAATGGATCTGACTTGTTATATACAGCCCTCCCTGGCATCCATGAGAATCCAAAACTACAACCACATCCACAACTGTGTAATCTGCTATCCGCTGATGTGCCAAACCTCAACCCTCTGATGAAAATAACAACTGGTGTGCAAAGAAGAAAATTGACTTTGATTCAGAAACGTCAAAGGTACCAAGTTTCAAAGGACAAAATTTCTCTTTGTGCCAATGTCCACTTACTTTTTCACTTGTTCATCTTCCTCCCAGTTATGGTAGAAAGATCTGTACCAATGGGAGAAAGAAGTTAACTCTTTGCTTCTCCTTTTCTGAACAGGACACACATGGGACTGTCTAAGTCACAAATGGTAATGTAAACATGAAATGTCATGTCAAAACCAGCTTTACAATGTCGGTGGGGGGGGAGGGGGGTATAATTGGGTGGGGGAGGGGGAGGCTGGGAAGGGAGGTGAAGGGTAAACAAAGGAGGAGGCTGCAATGCTTGGTAAGAAATGTATGCATTATCCTGCCCATGTAATTGTAGCCCCTCTGTACAGTATGTTCTCAAATAAAATAAAATAATATTAAAAAATAAAAAATAAAAAAATGAATAAAAACTTTTAAAAAAAGTGAAGATATGTCTATACAATTTCATGGAAATACTGTGAGTGTGCTTATATACATCTTTCCAAATAACTGCGGAATGGCTCATGCCTCTAACCCTAGCAATCAGGAAGGTGAGATCTGAGGATCAGATTGAAATCAGTTTGAACCCAGTCTAGTTTGTAAAATCTAAAGACACATCTTCATTTAACCAGCCAAAGGCCAGAACTAGACTTGGGGCTCAATTGTTAGAGTGCTACGAATGTTACAGAACTCAGGCCCCAAATTCAAATTCAAGTTTCATCCTTTCTTCTGTCTATATTCCTTCAAAGGCCTCCAAGATAGTGATTTCCTAGATGAGGGTGGAGGTTGGATGAGACCGGCTCATTCTTTTAATCCTATTCTTTCAGCAAGAAAATCATTAAGGCTCCACTAGCTTATGAGGCAAATGAAATGTTCTGGCAGCCCAGTCCTAAGGAATTAGTCGAAGACTGCTCTTCTTTGTCTCAAGCCAAGCTCCTTTGATAAGACCCCAGTGATACAGTCTCAGAGAGGTACCAATTATTCCAATATTCTGGAGGGGGTCTCATCAGTCTTGGGTTTGAAGGAGGAAATCTCACTTTTTTTTGTCAGTCGTGGGGCTTGAACTCTGGGTTTGGATGTTATCCCTCAGCCTTCAACTCAATGTGAGCACTCTACCAGTTGAGCCACAGCACCACTTCCGGTTTTCTAGTGGTTTACTGGAGATGAGTCACATGGACTTTCCTGTCCAGGCTGGCTTTGAACCTTGATCCTCAGATCTCAGCATCCTGAGTAGCTAGGATTACAGGTGTGGGCCACCGGCACCCGGCTAAGGAATACTCACTTTTTAAACAGAATATCCAGCAACTGCTCTATTGTCCCCGCTTTCTATAGTGGTGGAGGAAGTTTCCAACATAGAAGAGATCAGCTTTCTGGTAGGCAGGGACCAGGTCCATTTCCAGAATTTCCAGCAAACCTGAGTCCAGGCACCATATATTATAAGGCATATTCAGGGTTTGGGCTGACTCATTGTCACACTGGGGTTGTAAAAAAGAATGGATCTTTGAAACATGGAAATGGGAGTACACTTAAATTGAGTAATTGTAATAGAGTGGATTGAAAACTACACAGTAAATATTTTCTCAGTCTACTCATATAAAAGCACACAAGAAGAAGGTTCTAGTGTGGGCTAGGATGAGATTAAATAGGTTTCCTGTCATAGTTTTACCTTGCCGGAGTTGCCTTGGTTTCTTCTTATAACAAGGCCTGAGACATTGGTTTCGTGGTTTAGCACTGATCCATTGTCTGCAGCATCGAGTGAGGCACACACCACTCATGCCTGAGACCTGAATCTCTTGAAGTTTGAAAACAATACAGGAGCATCTTTCTTGTTCCTGAGCCACAGGCCAAGTGAGCTGGCTTGAGTTGACTTTTAGTTATAGTTGCTTGGCTCTCAGAGTTCCATATTCTATTCCATTATGAGGGAGGTAGAGTCATATCTCAGAGCCTAATCATCTAAGCTGCTTGCTCACATAAGACCATCCCAAAGACAAACTGTAGACTGAAATCTCCCTTCCTACTTCACTCTATACACATGTGGATATTGTCAAATCCCAACATTATCAGCTAGGCCTAGATAAAGTCATGGTCTCAGTCTCAAAGAGCCCTTCCTAGCTCAGATCCCACCCTTATTTGTCACTATTCTTCTCATCCTGCACAAATCATTTTGCCTCTCAGGGCCCTCTCAGCCTGCCATGTGTTTCTTGCATGTATTATTGACATCCACTTACTAGGACATTGTTAGGTTTTTTGTTTCCTATTTTTCTGTTTGCTCTTGAAGGCTCTGTGTGCTGTCAGCTGGAAAAAAGGTAAGTACCTAGAGGTGGGAAAATAAAAAAAGTATTGAAAAACAAACATTATACATGTAGTCAAACATTTTGTAAGACAGAAGAGCATTTTTGAAACTTTTATTATATTTTATGAATGAGGGGAAGGGGAGAAGGGAAGAGGTGCTGCGTTGTCTTCTCATAATTTAATGGTTATTATTTTAAAATACTATATTTGAAGGAATGTAATATTTAAAGATAAAAACTGTACTCCTGTTCTGTTTATAAGCTAGGCATTTATAAAGCATTCCTCACTAAAGTCTTGTCGTTTGTGTCCCATGAACTGTCCTCCTCCTTCAAAATAATCAAGGAAAACCCTTCACAAATAAGTGGGATGTTGTCCAATATCTGGATAAGAATTTAAGAGACAATATTGCCTGCCATTTTGTGCATGTACTTGTGTGTGTGTGTGTGTGTGTGTGTGTGTGTGTGTGTGTGTGTGTGTGTGTATGTGGGTGAACGTGTGTCTGTGCATAAAGGTGTTTTAAGATTTGAGCAAGGACTATATGACAATCCCGAGGATCTTTCCCTTCACTGTAGTGCTCTACCAATTGTGCCAAAGTTCCACTGCAAGTTTTTGTAGTGAACTGGAGAGGAGAGAGCCTCCAAAACCTGGTGATAAACATTGTTACTGGAGGTAGTGGGGTTGCATGTTTCAGTCCAGCTTCACAACACTCAATATCATAAAACAACAACAGCAAAACCTAATATCAAAATACAATAATAAGATGTAATTAGAATAAAATTTAGTGATATAGTCTGTTAGCATAACTTTCATGAAACCTTGGTTGTAATGATTTAACAACACAAAACCAAATAAATTAGATAATTTCAGTAAATTCTATAAATTTTTTAATTCCATCTTAATAACGGAACAAGAAAACATTCATACTCATAAGGAGAATGTAAAAATGATAAAAGATGGCAGATTATGAAATAGGAACTTCTACACTGCAGGAAAATTATTGTCATGGTTAATATATGGTGGTATTGTAATGGTGAATATATGATAATGTTCTTCAGAACAGCAATAGATAAATATATATTTACTGCACATAGTTTAACTTGTCTATCTCTATCAACTTCCAGTCTTCAAGTGCACATTATCAATGTATTCATGTTTATGGTATATTCCAAAAAAATAACTATCAGAGGCAGGAGTTACCAAAATATATTACCTTCAAAGTGTTAGGAGATAAACTTGCTAATTATATTGACTATTTTATATATTAAGCATGTAGTCTGTTATCATTGTATCTCTAAGTATGTACAAACACTACTTCAAAGTGAAACGAAATACAACAAGGTTTTGAAGGCATATGCCTGTAAAGCTAGCTATTTGGGACATCACTTCAAGACCAGTGTAGTTTTACCTGCAATGCTCCACAACCCCTGGCTCTGTGTGATGGAATACGTCTATCATCCCATGTCCATTGGGAGCTTAGAGCAGGAGGATTTCAATTCCATGCCATACTGGGCAAGAACTTCCACATGGCTCCATCTCAAGCAAAGAAGGTTCAACACTCCCCCACCTAAGTGAAAATAAAAATAAGAGCATTGTAGTATAAGAAACAAACAATATTAAAACATGCCAATACAAACCATCATGAACAACACACACCTAGTGTTTGTTTCTCATACCTGTAATCCTAACTATAGCTAGGATTATATATGTGAGCCAGAGGCACTAGGCAGTTCATTATTTTAAAAATTACTATTTGAGTGTCTGCTTTGACTCCGAGGTCTTTGATCCATTTGGAGTTGATTCTGGTGCAAGGATCTAGCTTTAGTCTTCTACAAGTAGATAAGCAAATTTGCCAGCACCATTTACTGAAAAGGCTGTCTTTCTTCCATTCTATTTTTCTAGCTCCATTATAGAAGATTAGATGGCTATAGGTCTGTAGGTTCATTTCTGGGATATCAATTCTATTCCATTAGAACTGAGGTCTGTTCTTGTGCCAGAACAAAGCTGTTTTGATTACTATGGCTTTGTAGTAGAGTTTGAAATTTGGTATTGATGTTCCTCTAGCACTGTTCATTCTATTAAGGATCATTTTTGCTATTCGGTGTCTTTTATTGTTCCATATGAATTTTTGGACTGCTTCTTCTATTCCCTTGCAGAATGAGTTTGGAATAATGATAGTTATCGCATTGAATTTGTAGATAGCCTTGGGAAGTATTGACATTTTCACGATGTTGATCCTAATCCAGGAGAATGGGAAGTTTTGCCACTTTCTAAGTTCTGTTTTGATTTCCGTTTTCAGGTTTTTAAAGTTTTCATCATAGAGGTACTTAGAGGGTAATGAGAAAATATGAAGCTAGAGATCCTTTCAGATTATCCCACCCACTCTTCTATTACTTTAAGCAAAAAACAAAACAAAGGAAAGCAAACAAAATAGACTTTATGGTTAATTAAGCTGCTATTAAAGATTCCAGGCAGAATTATACAGCTAAACGATGTTAGTACATATGTTTTGTCAATACTGAACTTACATGTGTCACAAAAATATCCATGGATTTATAACTAGAAATTTTGAAGTGTTAAGTATATTAATTAGGTGAGTTTCATAAGATAGCCAATGAATAGAACACCGCACGGAATTCAGTCTGGTAAAGTAGTTTATTTACTGAACTGCTGCCCATGCCATACATGGTTGAAAGGCATGTACAAAAAATAGGGTAGGAGTTCCGGGAAGATGGAGGAGGAGAAGCTGGCTAAACAAGCTCTTACATAGAAAGCAGTTTTAGTGTTCCAGGAAACAGTCCTAAGCCAGAGAATCACACCAAGTGTGCCATCACAGGACAGAGAGTTAGGCCAGAGAGGGAAAATCCAGGCAAGGAGACAGATCTGACCATTTGCCAGCAGCTGCGGCTGCAGCCGCAGTAGCAGTGGCTGTTGCCACCATACCGGTAATACAGAGAGTCCGGGACAAACGCGCAAAATATGGCAGGCAAGCAGATTCTACACAACACCAGCAAGAACTGACAAGGAGCAGACATCTTCATTCTGAAATTTGTAGACAGAGAGGACCCAGGAACTAAGACTCCAGCATTAGTAGAAGCCTGACATCCTCACTTCTTCTGAGGGAGCAGAGGAGGGAAGGCCACCTCTCCAGATCCCCACTACAAGAGATCTCCATATTTGATACTGACAAAGGTATGGATGAGCAGCTAGCTCCAACTCAGGCCTTGGAAGGAAACAAGAGTCATTTAGCAGGTCACAGAAACCTCACCTGACCTGCCAGTCTTAGCTCTACCCAGGGAAAATTCTCCCAGCCTGGCTGAGCAAGCTCCGACAGACCCAGGAGTGGATTTCTTCCCTGGGTAAACTGAACCAGAGGCTACCCCTCCCTACAGCATCCTTGACAACCAATTGAAATTCAGTAGACATAAACCCTGAGAATGGCTCCAGGCTGGGCTCTGTAAGTATCTCAGGAGCTAACTCCTCAGGGAAAAGTTGCTGTTTGCTGAAAGGACTCAACTCTACCCAGAACCTAGCGTCATCACAGCATCTTCATACTAGAGGAAACAGCCATCTCCCTCTTTTGAGATACTCAAAGCAGATCTCCCTCCCATTGAACTAACTTGGGAGGGAATCACAAAATCCTAGGTAAAGCAGAGAACTTTCTGCCTACTCAAACAAACTGACTTAAGAAACCATCTAAGCCACAGGAAAATCAAACACCACAAGCATACCAGAGACTCCAACAAGAGACTAGTTACATACAAAAGGGAGATACAGGATATTCCCATTCCCCCCAAAAAAAATCAAAGAGCATTTTTTGTACCTTTATAAAAAAATTTAATTTTTTTAAATTTTAATTTTTAACATTAAAAAATTTTGTTTTCTATTAACTTTTTTTCTTCCTCTTATAACATTATTTTAAGGGTATATGTGTGTGTACTTTTTTTTCTTTATAAAAATTTGATTTTGTTTAGCTCTACTGACCTTTCAACCCTTTTTTTCTTTCCTTCTCATTCTTTTCACTTTTTCTTCTCTTTCATTCTTCTTTGCATGACTTAGTTGCTGTTCTGCTCATCTTCAGATAAACCCATAGTAGATTATTAGACTTTAACTCCCTGTTGTGTATACATTCAATCCAGAAATTTATTACTCAATTTAAAACCTCTTACACATAAATTCCTTAATAGAAGTACTACCTCTTTATACCTATATAATATTTCAAGCATTTTTATTTTTGAGTTTTACATGTCTCCTTTCTATCCTATCACAGTCATCTCTGAATATCACATATTCATTTTGCATAATTTATAAATGTTGCACTTTTTAATTTTTGTTTTTCTATTTTTTCTTGTCTTTTTTCTTTCTCTTTCTTCTTTTCCTCTCTCTCTCTTTATTATCATTCTATCCAACCTATTTCCCGCTTTGAGATTAGGACTTAGTTAAGTTAACTCTCCCTCGGACTTTCCACATCACTCTATTTTTATTTTTAACCTCATTTCTTCCTAAACCTAATAATTTCTGTTTGCCAAATACTTCTTTGCTGTTCGTAGCCCATTAATATATAGTTGATTGATGTTGAACAGCTATATCTGTTTAGCTAGATTGTATCTGCAGACTTTTGACTGTGAAACTACAGGCTTTGGTTGATGCTTACCTTAAAATAGTGTGCTAGCACAAAACTGGTTTTACTTTCATCCTAAATGGGCAGAGTAAGCCGGAAAAAAAAAAAAAACAAGAAAAATGGCAAGTCCAGTTATCTCAACTCCCACTCATAATAATCACGGGAGAGAGCAGATAGTGAATAATCCATTGGAGAATTCCCAAAAAGCTCAACAAACACTACTGGTAAACATGATAAATGAAAAGATTGAAAACCTACAAAGGACTCTGTATGAGCGTGATAGGGAGAGAGGAGGTCAAACAAAGGTCAATACAGGAATATCATGAGCATGAGGAAGCTACTCAAAGATTGATAAAGTAAAGGCGTGAGCAGGCTGAGAACATTCAAAGAGAAAGTCAAGAATGGCGTGAGTAGGCTGAGAATACTCAAAGAGAACTACAGGAATTGCGTGAACATGAGGAGTACTAATCAAAGAGTAATACAGGAATTGAGAGAGCGGGATGAGAATACAGAAAGATCACTAAAGCCATTCATGGAATCCATAAACAGCTGAAAGAAGGCAGGGAGACCACAAAGGGAACGCTGAATGGAACCAAACAGAAGGAATGGGAGTTCAAAGAAACCATAACCAATGAACTAAGTGATTTGTGAAAAAACACTGAACACCAAATTAAGGAAGTAAAGAAGTTCATATAAGATCTAAAACAAAGCTCCAACAAAAAATTTGAAGCCATCAAAGCTGAACAACTCGAAGGAAAAGAAAAAAACAAAGTAGAAAGTCTTGATAATAGGGTTAGACTATACAGAAGATCAAATTTCGGGGATTGAACACAGCCTAGATATTGTAGAGAAAGAACATACAACAATCCAAGAAATATGATAGATCTATTCAACACTTGGAAGACACCATCAGAAGGCCTAATCTGAGGAAAATGGATATAGAGGAGCACCTAAAGGCAGAAATTAATGGTCTAGCAAATTTGTTTCACAAGATCCTAGCAGAGAACTTCCCAAACATGCAAAAAGATAAGCCTATTCATATACAAGAAGCTTTTAGAACTCCAAATAGACCAGACGAGAATAGCACATCCCACCATCACATTATAATCCACACAGGATCAATTCAGACCAAGGAAAACATCCTTAAAGCTCTCAAGAAGAAAAGATCAATAGCCTATAAAGCGAAACCAATTAGAATCACCTCAGATGTCTCAGCGGTGACAAGAGCCTGGAATGAGGTATGCAGGCCCTAAAGACAAACAACTATCAAGCAAGAATTCTGTACCCTGCTAAACTCTCCTTCATAACGAAGGTGAAATAAAAAAACTTCCATAGTAAAGAAAAATTGAAACATATCTCCACCAAACCAGCCCTACAAAAATTCTTAAATGAATTAAAATACAAAAAAAACCATAGTAAGTATCAACAAAACAAAGAGTTGGTTCTTCGAATAAATTAACAAAATTGATATACTCTTAGCCAATCCTTATCAGAAAAACAAGAGAACACACCCAAATAAATAAACTCAGAGATGAGAATGGAAACATCACCACGGAAACAACCAAGATGCAGAACATTATAAGGGAATACTTCTCAAAACTTTATGTTAATAATTTTGAGAACTTGACAGAAATGGACCTTTTCCTAGCAAATATCGAAATGCCAAAACAAAACCAAGATGAGTTAAACCATGTTAACAGGCCCATATCAAGAATTGAAATAGAAACAGCAATAAGAGACCTCCCACCTAAGAAAAGCCCAGGAGCAGATGGTTTTACAGTGGAATTCTACAAGGCCTTCAAAGCAGAGGTCACACCCATACTCCTCCAACTTTTCAGTGAAATTAAAAGAGAAAGTTCACTACCAAACTCATTCTATGAAGGCCTCATAACCCTCATCCCAAAACCAGGCAGGGACTCATCAAAGAAAGAAAACTATAGACCCATTTTTTTTATGAACATTGATGCAAAACTTCTCAACAAAATTTTGGCCAATCGACTTCAACAATTCATCCAAAAAATCATACACCAAGATCAAACTGGATTCATTTCAAGGATGCAAAACTAGTTCAATATACGCAAATGAATTAATATAATTCATCGCATCAACAGGAGCAAGGATAAGAACCACATGGTTATCTCAATAAATGCAGAAAAAGCACTTAACATGATCCAACACTCCTTTATGATGAAGGTTCTGGAAAAATTAGTAATCCATGGGACATTCCTCAATACACTAAAGGCTATATATGACAAACCTACAGCCAGCACTATACTTAATGGTGAAAATCTAAAGCCATTGCCTCTTAACTCGGGAAGGAGACAAGGATATCCACTCTCTCCACTTCTCTTCAATCTACTATTGGAATGCCTATCTACAGCAATAAGACAAGATGCAAACATAAAGCGGATCCGAGTAGGGAAAGAAGAAGTAAAACTCTCCCACTTTGCAGATGACAGGATCTTCTATTTAAAGAATCCCATAGACTCCACTCCCAATTACTCAAGCTGATTTAAAACTTTGGCAAAGTAGTAGGGTATAAAATTAACCCGCAAAAACCAATGGCTTCTCTACATGCCAAAAATGAGAAAAGTGTAGCTGAAATTAGGAAAGCAACTCCATTCAGAATAGTCCCACAAAAAATAAAATACCTAGGAAGTAACTTAACCATAGAAGTGAAGGACCTCTATGATGAAAAGTTTAAAAACTTGAGAAAGGAAATCAAAACAGAACTTAGAAAGTGGCAAAAACTCCCATGCTCCTGGATTGAAAGGATCAGCATGGTGAAATGCCAAAGGCTATCTACAAATTCAATGCGATACATATCAATATTCCAACATTATTCTTCAAGGAAATAGAAGAGTCAATCCAAAAGTCCATATGGAATAATAAAAGACCCTGAATAGCAAAAACGATCCTAAACAGAAAGAACAGTGCTGGAAGAATAGCAATACCAAATTTCAAACTCTACTATAAAGCCATAATAATCAAAACAGTACTGGTACAGGAACAGACCTCAGAGCCAATGGAATAGTAAGGCAAGCAAATCCCAAATTATTCATTGAGGAGATGAGTTGAAATTCATCATTTTACACACTAATACTCTTTCCTCAACAAAACCAGAGGATTTAAAATAACTAATATTTTTATGTTAATGGGTACAAATGTGCACGAATTTTCTAGAAATAAAATGATCACTCATGAAACCTTACTGGTACTTCAAAAAATGCTTTCCAATTAGAGGAATAATCTTCACACTTTTTCACACAATGTGAATCTGCCTGGTAACAGAACCCCAAGCAAGACTAAGGCAGCTAATAGCTATCTAATTTTTGTTGTCTTTTGGCAATACTGCTTTCTTATCATATTGATTAGTATAAATTCTATGACCAGTATAAAATCACATTTGTTATAAAAGTTACTAGGTGGGAAATTCATGGATGAGATGGTGTGGTGTTTCTGATAGAGCCCTGTCTGGTTCAAAGGAGGAGTTGGTA
The DNA here is from genome assembly GCF_024711535.1 of Dipodomys merriami. NCBI lineage: Eukaryota > Metazoa > Chordata > Mammalia > Rodentia > Heteromyidae > Dipodomys > Dipodomys merriami. The sequence goes on from NW_027206157.1 coordinate 4,665,587, forward strand.
CTGGCAGAGCATCTGTTGTGGAGTTGGGCAAGGCTTTGACGGTGAAAGCATCTGTGTAGGGATTTGAGACAGCAGGGAGGGGACAGGAAGGACTAGATTGTTAAGGACAGGGTCTCTTGTGGAGTAGGTGGGACTTTAGGATGGAGGCTGGCAGGTGGATGGGATTTCTGTGGAAGAACGTGGGGTCACTGGGGAGGAGGCTCTTTGGGGCAAAGCTTTGAGAAGGAAGAACAAGGCTACAAGGGAGGTGGTTACTTAGAGGAAGGTTTCTGGTGGAGTACTGTGAGCCCTTTTGGGATATGTAGGGTGGGGTTTCCCATAAGGCAGGGAAGGGCATGGAGACAAGAGGCTGACAGAAGGTTGTGTTTCTGGTGCCAGAATGTGGAGCTATGAGGGAGAGGCTTTTCAGGGTCTGGTTTGAGAGGGCAGCGCGGTGCTAGGAAGAAGTAGGCTAGTAAGGGCAGGGGATTCTGGTGGATAATGGCAGGCCTTTGGGAAGTGTGTGAGGGTGGAGGTAGTTTTCTGGCAGAACAGGATGTAGTCATAATGTATGGAGGATTTTTTCAGGACCAGGGCTTTGTGAGAGCAGGGATAGGATCCAGTGGACTAGACTAGTTAGGATGGGCTTTCTGTTGTAGCCAGTCACCACTTTGAAAAAAGGAGTAAGTTTGGGTGGGGATTTCAGTGTTGCAAGGAAGGAAAAGGACTTTGGACAGGGTTTCCAGTATGGCAAGGCAACCTTCAAAAAGGGACTTCAGTGGGACAGGGATTAACAGTTGAGTTTGGTGAGGCTTCCAGATGGAGGCCAACTGTTGCATTGGCTTACAGTGAAGCAATGTGGGTGTTGAGAGATGAGATAGTGTGGTGGGCATTTTCTAGTGAGGGTTTTCTAGAGCAGGTCAGGGCTTGGAGCCATGGGGCTAATTGAAGGAGGGCTTTGAGAAGGAGTGGAAGGTCTACAAAGGTGTAGGATAATTATGGGCAAGGTATCTGGTGGAGTAGGGTGTGGATCTGAGGGAGGATGCAATAGGGGGTGGGATTATCTGGGGAGCAATACAGGGCATTGAGAGAGTAGATATGGAAGGTGGAGAGGTTTGTGGTGAAGCAGGGCTGGTTTTCCAGGTAGGAGATGGGCTGTGTGAGAAGCTTCTAGCCAAGCAAGGGGGGGGGGGGGCTTCAAGAACAATTATAGGGAGGTGGAGGGTTTTGGTGTAGCATGATGGGCTTTGTGGGAAGAGGTAGTTTCAAGGCCGAGTTTGAGAGGTTAGGCCACTGAGAAGTAGACTACTTATGGGCAGAGTTTCTGATGAAACCAGGAGTGGCTGGAGGGAGAACTCTGGTTGGGGTGGGGTAGGGAAGGGAGGAGCTTGGAGGTACTAGGATATGGGAGCAATGGGACTATGAGTGACTAGAGTAGTTAGGAGTGGGGAATCTGGTGGATGAAGTGAGGATTTGAGGGATGAGCCTGATGTAGACGGGGTGCTTGGTGCAGCAAGTTGGGACATAGGAGGAGATATGAATGTGGCCTGGTTTCTGGTGGTGCAGAGCAGGGATTCCAGGAAGGAGTGTAGAAGAAAGCTTTCCCTATAGCAGAGGAGGGCTTTCAGGAAGGAGTCTGGCTGCAATCAGACCTTTGAAAATTTATAGTAGGACTACTAGGGGATAGGTTAGTTAAGGATGGGATTTTAAGGAAGAGGCTGACTGGAAGTGGGTTTCCAGTGGATCCAGTCAATTTCTATGGGAAGGGGAAATAGGAAAGGGGCAAGAGAGTGAAGAGTGAGGCTACAAAAAATAAACAGTTACTCTTAATAGGATCACCATTTTCTGTCAGTTTAGAATTATATTCCTTTTATGTATGCGAGAGATATTGGAGAAAGTAACCAGGCAATAATTCCTTCCTAGTGAAATTTTTCTTTATTCCAGTTCAGTGAAAATAAAATCACATCAGGTTCAGAGGCACAAAGTAGACTAAGACACAGGAAGCACTGGACTTGGTTGCCAAGCACAACCTTTAAGGATCACAAATAAAAATTTTAAATGACTCAATTGGTCATAATGGACACTCTATTGTCTTAAAACTGTGAATGAATAGAACTTTTACTCTGATCATTTTAGAAATCCTAAAAGTAAGTAAGTAGTAATGTTTTAACTTTATATAATATTGGCAAGTATACTAAAAATAATTAAGAAAATATAAATTTGTATGCAGAATGTTTGTTCTCCATAATCAATTTTAATGTAAAAGAATTTAAAACTAGAAAATTACCATATAGTGAGATTGCATCATGGTTTCCTTTCAGTCATCAAAATGGTGACTTAAGCAATGTGTCTTTATCATTGGATACATCGATGTTAAAACATATCTAAGAATGTGAAGCACTACTATACAGACCCTGAAGAAACTCAGAAGGATCTATGAAATGATGTTGGAATAAAATTAATGACTAATTACATTAGGAACTGATCTTCACTAGGCCCATAATTATTTTGAGAAGAAAAGTCTACATTGAAAAATAAACAAAACAATGAAAAGGAATCAGGCAGGCAAACCTTGAGGTAAACATTATCCAATGAACAACATCTATTGAGGCATGATCACAAGCTTCTTTTACCTGTTACAGTTACTGATGTATGTTCTTCCCTAATGCCAAATAACAAAGACATGAAAATGCAGTAATAATTTTCAAGGCATTAGAGTTTACAGGAAGAATTCAATGAATGTATTGCTAGAAAGTAAAGATACATGTCTGAGATAAAGATTGAAGAAAATATCCCCAGTTTCTGGCCCTTCGAGTTGAGAGGGGTACAACTCAAAGCACAAGGAGAATAGACAGAAGTACAGTAGTGCATTCCAGTAGTTCCCAAGATGCAATGATGAATGAAACAGCGGAGAAAATCAACATGACCATCACTGGACTTAGCACTGGAGAGAAGAGAGAATAACAGTGAAAATCCAAGGAGAATTACAAAGGATGCCCTACCATATTTGGCAGTAGAGTGCATGGCATTGTGGTCTAAAATATGTGGAGATATTATGGGAAACTACTTGTGCTCAAATGGTGCCATGAGAAGTGATAAACTTAAGATTTACAGGACATTGAATAATCATAAAGATCTTGCTTCAGTAGTGCAGAGTTAAACCTTGATAAATTCTATTTTGAAACACCTAACACACTACAAAACGAAGACCATTCAAATTATATATAAATGGCTTGACTGCAACAATAGAGTTCAAAAAAATCAAATCATATAATGTGGATGCAAAAGGGAAACATTATTAAAGTAATCTGTAAACAACACACATTTTAGGTGAATAGTCCTGATTATAAAAGATTTGTTTTCCTTACGGATTTTGGATGCACAAAAACAACAAAAACAAAACAAAACAAAACAAAGCAAATGACACTTGGCAATAGAGGTGGATGCCAGTATCTCATCTCATGAGGCTGATATTGGAAGATCATGATTCACAGATGGCTGGGGTAGCAATCCACGAAACATTTATGTTCAATTGTTCAAGCAAACAGTGAAAGCTTGGTTCAAATATTACAGACTCAGTCAGTCTCTCTCTCTCTCTCTCTCTCTCTCTCTCTCTCTCTCTCTCTCTCTCTCTCTCTCTCTCTCTCTCTCTCTCTCTCACACACACACACACACACACACACACACACACACACACACACACACGGAATGAGAGAGGAAGAGGGAGAGAAAAAAAGGAATATTACGTGCTTAAAAAGTGAACCTATCTGCAGGACTATCCTAAGCATATTTTAATTAATAAAAAATGAGGGAAACCATAGAGTCTATGTTTCTTAGAGTCTGGTTTCCTTCACATAATATGATTTTTTCCAAGACTTTCCATTTTTTTAAGAAAGGGGCTGTGTCATTCTTTCCGATAGAAGCATGAAATTCCATTGTGGATATATATCACATTTTCTTTTGTTTTTTGAGGGTGGAGGGTCCGGTCGTGGGGCGTGAACTTTGGGCCAAGGTGCTGTCCCTCAGCTCTTCAGCTCAAGGGCTAGCTCTCTATCACTTGAGCCACAGCAGAATTTCCAGCTTTTTTCTTTTTGCTTATGTGCTGCTGAGGAATCGAACCCAGGGCGTCATGCATGCAAGGCAAGCACTCTACCACTGAGACACCTTCCCAGCACCACATTTTCTTGATACATTCATCTATTGAGGGGCATCTGGCTTGGTTCCATATCTTAACTATGGTTGTAATGCTGCAAAAAACATAGTTGTGCTTGTAGTTTTAGTGTGTTTTAGCTCGAGATCATTTAGACAAATGCCCAGGAATGGGATTGCTGGCTCCAGAGTTATGTACATTTGACCATACAAAATGATGCTAATTGAAATGAACTCCAAGACATGGAAACAACAAGTCTTTTTTTTTCAGATGTCAACCTTGATGTCGGTAAAGTAGTGTATCTAGATCTTATTTTATTTCATTTGTCTTTTGCCATTGGCTTATCCCTGGCAATTTCTGTCTTGATTCTGGTACCTTCCATCTTGTATATACATTATCTGATTTGGAGAAGGAAAGGGAAATAACATAATAATAAAAGAAGTACCAAGAGTGACCCATTGCAACAATGATATTCACAAGACACTATATTGGCCATGAACTTAACAACTTTGGGGTCAGAGGAGGTGGGGTGGTCAAAGAGATAGGAGGACAACAATAGAGTGGGTAACTATTCAACAAGTATATACCTTACTCATGTAACTGTAACCATTCTGTACATTACCTTTAAATAAAATAAAAATTTTAAAAGTGAGTCTACCCTAGAAAAAATATCCTTTTCAAAATAATACATCGGTAACTGTACTTGTGAAGGATTCTAGAGTCAAGCTGTTAGAGCCTGGAAAGGGATAGATTGAGAAGCCATCTCAAACAGCAATCAAAAGGCTGAGAGCTCTGCTCTGGAAAGGTCAAACAGTCAAGAGAAGACAGGGGTATGCTTTATTACCTCAAGAATATTTAAGTTAGATCTGTTGGACACTAAAAGTTTAAGAATTTGGAGACAAGATGGATGTCTGTGCTATGGTTGTAATGACTATTGCTCCCTTCTGCTCCCTAACAATAAGGGATTCAATGATCAATATGTATACAAACAATAACACATGTTAATAGTTATAACCACAAGCTAGATTGATGCCTTAGTTTGTGGACATACCTGTAGCCTCTCACCCTCCACCACTCTAGTAGAATGAATATAAAGCATGTTAAGCAGGATTTTCGGATCCAGAATCTAGCAATGAGGCTTTGGGTCCTCTAGTGTCTTCTTTCTTATCACTTCCTGTGATTTCTCAATTCTTTGGCCAGGTATCCCACCATCTTTGCTGTTCCATGGTTGAGGTTAGTGACAGTACAGATATTCTGAACACTTCAGAACAAACTATGGAAAAACACTTCCTCAGAGAATAATCACAAACTTATAGGAGCACCTGGAAAATTACCATACATCAGCAGTCATCCTGTGATCCCCTAGCAATAAAGTATAATTCAGGAGTATTTTTACTTCTAATAATATAAGAGATGGACAATTGTCCCTTTTGTACATTTGTTATTTGGTATTGCATAAATTTTCAGGAATTCATATACATTGTGAAATAATGTTATTTTTTTCATAGGTCACAAACTTTGTCACTGGAGTGATGACCCTGTCTTATCTCAGTTGCTTGATTCAGACTTAGATGAGTGTGAATTGCCTAATTATGAACATTTCTTCATGAAACTCAACAGCACAGAATGAAGTGTGAGGGTCAGGCCATTCCATACTTCTAAGGATTTCACATATATTAGAGTACTATATACCTACACTGCTCAGCACTCATGGCACATTGGTGTGTTATAATTGTCTTCAGATCAGAAATACGCTAGAGCTTAATCTAAAATGATGGGCTGTACATTTTCAACGCAAGTGTGATGATCACTCCCTGCAATGATTCTCAGTGGAGAATCTTTCCTATACATTTTACTGACTTAGCTTCTACTCTGTGTTTTAGCATTATCAGGGACAGTCACACTGTATCTAGCTACAATACTGCAGCAACCTTAGCTGCCCTTGAATTTTACCTCCAATCTTGATACTAAGGTCAACTCCGCAACTCTAATCACATAGTGGACACCTAAACTTTTCAAGCCTAGTTAAAAATTCAGCTATCATTGATCATTGCCAGTGTTAAAGATCTTACTCCTTTAGATTTATTGTGTATATTCTTGTATTTCCAACACTGCCTTAGATGTTGGTTTTTGAAGTAGAACTTTTAGTTTGCATTTGATTTATGGAGGTGTTAGTGATGCCAGTTGAACTGCATCTAACGTAAGTAATTTTGATATATGAATTTAATTTTGGCAATTGAAGAAGTGAATACACATCACTCACAAAAGTTTCTTTATATGTACTGGTATTGCTTTATTGTGAACTTCCTAAAAGCCTGTCATGGGAGCACATATCCCAAATCCCATCACATCTGTCACTGAGACAAGGCTTGAAAGGTTCAGACCACTTGACACTTCACAGTGAGAACCTTATCCAAGAAGGGTGAGAGCATAGCAAAAAGAGCAAATGAATCTTCCAACTGTTTTGTTACATGTTCTTTATACTTAGCCATTAAAAACACCATAATTATGACTTCTTACCTACTCTTTTCCTCTTCTGAACTGTTTTATTTATGGCTCTCTAAGAAATCACATAAAAATCATATAAAAATCTATATAAATCATACAAGAAAGCATAAACAATATTTGTTAGGGATATATAACCTAAAATGAATAATTTCAGGAAATTATTAAGCACATAAAATGTAACGCATACCTAAAATTTTCTCTTTATTGAAAACTTCAGTACTTGTAGTTTATTTATTCTGATAACAAAGATTATAAACTAAGTTACAATAGTATTCCAAATGGAACACAAAATTAGAAACGTGAAGAGTAGCACTAAAGAATGCTACTTCTACCACTAATAGAGTAAGAATGAAATTTAGATAAAACTACTCCAGATTAAAAGCCACAGAATAGTTCCAACATTAGTGACTTTTTTTTTTGTAAAGACAAATTTTCACAGATATTAACATCAATTGGGTATATATTTCTTAAGGCCATCAGGAAGGATGCTGTGACCATGTTGATGGAAGCTGACTTCTCTGGGACCTACTACACAATGTGCAGACACCATTACAAACACTGCACCTGCATTAGGGTAACTTTAATGCTCTTGACAGTTCTTCAAGTTAGGAAATTAATTAAGTAATTTATTAAAAACAGAAGTAGGCAACAAAACCAAACAAATTTCCCAAGTACCTAATACTGATCAGTTGTAGACCCATAATTCAAATCCAGGTTTCCACCAAGCATATCTGAGGATATTCTGTAAGTGTCACATTCATTATCTTTCAAGACCTATGGAGCAGATGAGCCCACATTATCTTCCTAATTATGGTTATAACGGCAATAGCATTGATACAGAATATATATATATATATATATATATATATATATATTTAAAATGAAAAGTGTGTGGGTAATGACATTGTATGTGATCTTTATACCAAATAAAGATCAGTTTAACGTCTAAAGAAATACCTGAGTGAACATCATTCAGCTTCCATTGTTTAGCATTCCTGGAGTGATTATTTAAGGAGAACAAATTCATGTAAAAGACACCTGTGCTGATGAGCAGAGGCTTTTTATCATTAAGTACCTTGAATACACAGGAAATAGTTAGTTATGGATATATAATCCAAAAGGAATAATTTTTTTGACTAATTACTTTCTTTTTGTACCAAAGAAAATCTATTTCCTATTCTAAAACATATATAAATTTAATGGATATTAGTGCTGTCAGTATAAATTATGCATGAATAATATATGTAATGTATTATATTATATAACATATAAATGATATATTTATAATATATGTATAATTATTGATATTCTACAACTACTATAAATAATATATGTATAAAACTGATTTTAGTATTATACTGTGAAAGATACAAAGAATGACAACTTTATTTAAATAAATATATTTGTATGCTTTAGTCACATAATTTTTTGTGTGCCAGTACTGAGGCTTGAACTATGGCCTGGGTGTTGTGCCTGAGCCATTTCACTCAGACTGGCTTCATATAGTTATCTTCAGATTTCAGCCCCTAAGTAGGTGGGATTCCAGACATGAGTCATATTATTTTTTTAATTCCATCCTTGGCATGTTCTTATGTAATTATTTTTGAATGTTAAAGTATATTATGATATGATATTTCATTTCTAAACCAATTCAGAATAAATAACTACTTATTGGGTAAAACTATATGTTGCAATAAAAATTGTAAGGACCCTACTTTACTATCAATTTTCAAAGATATTGCTAGGTTAATTCCTGGACAGACAAGTAGAAAAATTAAATTAAGCGTTCATAATATATGTAATATATTACATAACATGTAAATGATATATTTATAATATATGTATAATTAGTGATACTCTATAATTACTATAAATAATATATGTATAAAACTGGTTTTAATATTATACTGTGAAGGATAGACGGAATGACAATATTCCTATCTTAACTTTCTCATTTTCAACGGTAGACAAACTATGCTATAAAAATATATCTTCAAGAAAGCACATGTACAATCTTAATCGCTATAAACATCTTCTAAGATTGGCTACACTTATCCACTAGAATCAGCTTACCACTGCAAACACTTTGTGAAACTTTCTGGATAAAGTTTCTTGTCCTCTCATCCTCATCAACCTTTCAGCAACTTCAGTGCAGGACATTTTCTCCTGCTTAGCCTGTAGATGATATCATCCTTTGTTATTTCCCAGCAAAGAAATTGTGGCTAGCAGGCTTGAACATTGATACATTCAGAAGTTCTTTGATTGTGAAATTTTGCTTTCCTTTCTTGGCAAGTGAGCTGGAATAATGAAAAACATTTAAGGCAATATGTTTTATGGTAAAAGAAAACATACTGATTTGAAAATACTACAAATATTCATTCTTTAAATTTTTTTAATTCAAATATAATAGGGGTGGTTTAATAGAGCATGCCTTTAAATCTAGCTATTTAGATGGCTGAAAACAGAGGATCATAGTTTCAAGCTAGAACAGGTAAATAGACCATGAGTCACTTATCTTCAACTAAGAACCAAAAAGGTAAAAGTGGAGCTGTGGTTCAAATGGAAGACTGTCAGCCTGAGCAGAAAAGAAAAATAAAAAAATCTAGGCCCCAAATTTAAGTCATAGTACTAGCACACATATACCATATATATATATGGTTACTAAAGTATTCGAAACCTGGTCATAGATTAAATAAGAGGTGTGCAAAAGTATGTAAGTCTGAAATGACTCCGAGGTATTTTGATAATCAAATAGTAATGAAGGATTGGTTTGTAGATAAAGAACAAAGCTCATTTGGGGATCTTCATAGTTTGTTTAAATCAGTAGCTAGGAGTTTTCAGTAGACAGGATGCTATTAAGGACTTGAATTAAAGAAAGAACAGAGCTGGAGAAAAAATAAATTATTACATATACTCAGTGGTAACAACCATGAGAAGGAATATTATGGACCTAAACCCTGGGGTACAAATATGTAAAACATGACAAATGAAGAAAATAATAAGTATGTAATGCAGATTTATATGGATAGGTATTTTTAATGTTTAAGGCCTATGAAGTGATTGTATGATGACCTAAAATTTAAGAAATTGGTAAAGTCAACTATACCTTGGGCCAACCATAGCTGATAATTTAAGTAAAACGGGGCCACAATAGTGTGTCTTGATTTACCAAAGTGAAAACAGGCCAATATTTGGAAAGCCAATTTTTGGACATGTGGTTGGAGTGATAATTACTGCAGTTTGTTCAAGTGTCAGTAGAAGGGTACAGTTTTAGCACAATGATAGAAATCTTTCAGGGATCTGGTAGATTTTCAATCTGTCTTCAATTTTCCTTTTTATCTGAGAACCAAAATTTCATTACTGGAAGCCAGTCCCAAATTTTGCCTTTGGCAAGTTATCAGATATTGTCTATTACATGCCCAAATAATAGAGAATGAGAACAGGTCTACATTGAGCACTCACAGTAGACAGGTCTCTGGAATTTCTCAGGAAGATCCTTCTGCCATTGTTGGATGGATAAGGCTGGATAATATACGAAATAGACATCATAGATTGAAAGTAATCTGCTAAGTTGACACTTGAGATATTGGATGTTTTAACTGCATCGTATCGATTTTTATGAATCAGTTAATCAGATTCTTTATACCATATGATGTTACTAGACTATGAAATGCATGCTTATTGCATTTCCTTTGTATATTTTGAAATCTAGTATAAAATGTTCGTCTTTTTTTTTAAATATGGATTACTCCTAGTTCTCAAGAGTGGGGAAATGTCCTGGAATTTTGTAACTTGAAGTCATATGTGGCCATGTGTCATATCCTATTTTCCTTGTACAGACTTGGTAATAAATTATATGTAATTTATTTTTTTATTTTTATTTATATTCTATTGCAGCACCTGGCTATATGTAATTTAAACTGTAGTTTTTTTCAAGTATTTTATTCTACAGTGAAGTTTTTTCTTACAAGCTTTCTAATAAATATGTTATCTATTCAATTTTGAAAAGTACTGCTGTACCTCCCACTTATTTGTGGCATTTCTGAAATCTAAGTTCCTCTGTGTGCCAGTGTGGATACTTTTGTCTGTAGCAAGTATTGTTGAATACGTAACATCTGGCTACTTAGAGAACAAAGGATGTGAAGGGACAATAGCCAGATAAAGAAATTCCAGGACAATTCAAGGGCACCTCATGTACTCTCTGTGTAGGTGGATAGGGAGCATAGAAATTCTTACACTTGAAAGTGATTGAGTGTGTATGCACATAGGTGTTCACTTATTTATCTGTTGATATAGTTTTACACATTCACTATTATAAAACAATACTTTATATATGTATACACACACACACACACACATACATATATATATATATATATATATATATATATATATATATATATGTATATACTGATCACAGTTGCCAAAATGCAGAGAACCACATCCATGGGCATCTGGGCATCGCTTTCCTATGTTGCTCTTTGGGTAATAAGAATGAAACCTGGTATTGTCCTGTGGTAGAGAAATTACTCAGAGATTCAAGTATTTTTCTTTCAATATGTTGCTTGTTCCTAACTCTAAATTTAGGAAGTCTGATAATACATAATATATATTATATTATAATATATTTAATATATAATGTATAATATATTGTACATTATAATATATATTATATATAATAGCTGACAGAATTATATATTCATAAGGAAAAATACAACAAACATATCAATGTCCATACTTTCCTAGCCATGATTAGGTTCAGTAGAGTTAGGTGCATTACATCTCAACAGGAAAATCTACTGAAGTTCTGATGACCTTGAGCTACATAAGGAGAATTCCTGTAAAAGGAGGCTCTCCTCAATTAAAAGAAAAGATGTTTGGAAGTTTTTTTGTTTGTTTGTTTGTTTTTATTTTGGCCGGTCAAAGGGCCTGAACTCTGGGCCTGGGCAATGTCCTTCACCACTTCTGCTCAAGGCTAGTGCTCTACCAAACGAGCCATAACAACATTTCTGGCTTTTCTGCTTATGTGGTGCTGAAGATTCGAACCCAGGGCCTCATGCATGCAAGGCAAGCACTCTACCACTGAGCCACCTTCCCAGCCCAAGTTTGGAAGTTTTTGAGAAGAGGAATTTGGAATTTGCTTTGCATCCTTGATTAGTAATGAATAAGCACCATTTTACTCCAAATTTTGTCTCCTTTTATGTTCCCTAAACAGTTACACATGATCATCATTCCATGTCATATCTTTAAGTCCTTCTTTTATTCTTTTATCATTATTGTTTTGTTGTTGTTGTTTTGCTGATCCTGAAGCTTGAACTCAGGTCCTAAGCAGTGTCCCTGAGCTCAAGGCTAGTACTCTGCCACTTGCGCCACAGCACTACTTTTGGGTTTTTCTGCCTTGGCTTGCTTTGAAGAATAATACTCATATTTCAGCCTCCTGGGTGGCTAGGATTACAGGTATGAGCCACCAGTGCCTAACAAGTCCCTCTCTTTTAGATATTATTCTAAAAGCCTCCTATCCAAGGTCGCTCTTAAGGTAGTAAATGCACCTATGCATATAGTTCCAATAGTTCCTTCAAACTCTCAACTCCTATTATAGCTATGGTGTGTCTTTTCCATTGTATCCTGAAACAACTTCACTGTTCTCTTCGTAATCCATGATTCTAGATGTGTTACTAATAATTACTTAAATTTTGTGGCTATAAACCCTAAATCACTCAACTATTAATTTCATTTAATTTTTTTTCAATTTGATTGTTCTTCAGTACAAATCTGAGTTTATACTCACCTCTTGCATCTATCTCTTGGCATGAGCAGAGCCTGGGACTATTCAATCTCAAATGCAAGAGGTTAGCAAGAGAATAGCCTATAGTATTCCTGTCTAAGAGTCAGGATATGTAGTTGAGTGCCTGAAAGTACAATGCATTCCTGGCAAGGGAAGGGGTGATAGAGACAACAGCCTAGAGAGCAAACTGACAGTCACAACATTTAATAACTTCTCCTTTGGAGAACCTGACCTCCTGCAAAGTGGCAGTGAAATAACTCATTTAGTGAGTTTTCATATATGAAGGAAGTTGTCATGTTTCACTACACAACTTAATTGTAGTCAAAGAGAGGGTAATTCTTTTGTGTCCTCCTTGGGCCCAGTCTCACTGAATCTCCATCTTAATCTTTGCTCATAGTCTATTCCTACCAGAAGGTCCCTGATGAGGAAAAAAGTGTGAAAGTATGATCTCTTGGCTTAAGATTGGCCCTGTGGGAACTAAGTCCACTTTTAGTTTTGAACCTGTTCATTCTGACATTGGGAAAGCTCATTCCCTGAATTGTGCCCTAGTACCAAATCTTTTCAGAGAAAGTCAAGGAATGACAGATTCTGCCTGAGGGAGTGAGTTTCTCCAATTCCAAAGAGGTCAATTAATATCTGATTCTAAGGTCCAGGTGGAAGTTTTTCACCAGATCCTCGAAGCTGGAGAGGATGTTAGCTCAGACTCCAGGCCATCCTCATATTTCTCCAGCTCTTTCTCATGAACCAAAAGTTTACAGGAGTTGAGTTCAGAAACAATGGGAAATGAGAGTAGCAGAAGAATCATTGGCAGGGGGATGAATTAGAAACGATGGGGGAAAGAAGGGCTCAGAAAATCTAGGATCACTCACATCATTTGGGAATTACATCATAAGATTAGGGAATAAAAGTAATAAATTACTACATAATTAGTAACTCGACTACTCTACATTACAAATGTTGAGTCAAAAGGTAGCTGTCCTAATTCTATTTTGATGAGAAAAACGGAGCACATTCTTTCCTCACAAAGTTCTACAGAGTATCTTCATCCATACCCCAGGTTGTTCTTACTCTCTACATCTGTTACTTTCCTTTGCTGGATTCAGTCAATGACACTTGAAAGTGTTTTCATCTTCAGACATGTAATTACATTTTCTTCTAATCCATTTGTTATCAAATAAAACAAATTATGTGCAAATATATGTCTATGGTAAATTTTCTTCCATGGCATATTTATTTGATGATATTAAGTATTATTTTAATAGTTTCATTTTTAAAAATTGAGGAAAATGTTTTGTTACTATTAGCACTAATTATTGGCACATTTCTTTTGTATTTTTCCTTGTCTGTGTATTTGTTATTAAGATTCTAACATTGTCTTTTCCCCCAAGTGTTGCCTTCTTAAAATTGCAACTTATAAACTATATATCATGGTCCTGTATGTGTGAATTGATATATTTAATTTTTGATCTAATATCCACATAATATACGATATCTTCAACCTATTCTAACTGCTCTGAAAATAAATAGGTAGGTCCTTCATTAAAGCAAAAACACAATGCCAAAAAATGCCAGTGAAATTAGGATTAGGTATATATCCATAAATATTTACCAATGATAGAGTAGAAACATTCACTTCTCTTATATACCAGAACATATTTAAGCTAGGAATAGCACATTTTATTTATTCCCTCTTTCTGGTGCATCTAGGTTGGTTACACAGCTTGGTTGGTATGAATATTGCTGCCATGGGCATGAATGTTCATGTTAATTTATATTACTTCAATATGTATCTAGTTGCGGTAAAGGTCATCAACATAATTGTCTTTTTGGTATTGTGTAAACTTCCGTTATGATTTCCCTATGGGTTGCACTCGTTTACAATGCCAAAAACCAAATACAGTTCCTTATTTATTTCAACCTCTCCAGAAGTTTAATTATCTGAGTGGTGATATATATTCTGGTGTGTAAGATGGGATCTCAATGACTTTCCTTTTTTATTTTTCTATGTATTTCCTATGTGGATATGACTCTCAAACTTTTCATTTATTCATTAAACACTTACATTTGTACTTCATTCCTGATAAGTGTCTTTCCTTTTGTTTGGTATTTGATCAATTTTTAAGTTTTATAACATTTGATTTTTTTCCCATTCCAAATACTTTAGTAAATTTTTTTTCATTACAATGGTGCACAATTAACTAAAAATAACTGATTGTACATTTATACCACTGGATGTTTTTGTTTGTATTTACAGCCAGGAAATTATTCCAATAAAGATGCTGAACTTCTTGCACTAGATATACTGAAAGGATAGTATCTCATATTGGCCTAAACTAATTTCAGAATTAACAGTCACAGCCTGGGCCACAACAGTCTGAGCTAAGTAAAACCAATAACACAGCACAAACTGCACTTAAAGAGAGCAAAGGGCTTTAAACAAGTTAGAAGAAATGCAACACGTTCATGAAGCAAATGTTAAAGTTCATAAGCAGACCTTAGGAATTTGAATATCAAGAAGATCAACGGATAAAAGTATTTAGAAGGACTTTAGAACTCAAAATTGGGGAGGGGGGAAAACCACTAGATACCAAAACTCAATGCTGAAGGGAAGGAGTGTGTTTTACCCCAAACCTCAGCTTTGTCTGACTCTCTTATGCCAAACACACACACACACACACACACACACACACACACACACACACAAACACACACACACACACACACACACACACACACACACACACACCTAGTGAGAGGCCTTAGCCAAAGTACAGGCATTATGGACATAGACTCCATTTTGAAGCCCTTTCCCGAAAGTATCCATTGTGAAGGCCTTTAATGAAAATACCCATTGTAAATAAAGACTTTTACTGAAAATTACAACTCAGGTTCCTGGAAAAACTGTGAAATGTCACAATAATGTTCTGCCCATAGCTTCCCTAACAATAGCCATCAGTGGATGACAGGAAGGTACATAAAGCTACAGATGTTTCTTTTTTTTTTAATATTATTTTATTTTATTTGAGAACATACTGTACAGAGAGTCTACAATTACATGGGCAGGATAATGCATACATTTCTTACCAAGCATTGCAGCCTCCTCCTTTGTTTACCCTTCACCTCCCTTCCCAGCCAACCCCCTGCCCCCACCCAATTATACCCCCCTCCCCCCCCCACCGACATTGTAAAGCTGGTTTTGACATGACATTTTGTACTTCTCATTGTTGCAACAGGTCCACCTGAATCCTTAAACGACTTGTTTGCCCCCATCTCCTACACATGTTATACTGACATCAAATATAGTGAAAGCGGGGGTTACACTGTGGGGGAGGGACATACAAAGCAACAAAGAAATAATCTTATAAATGCGTTAGAAACATATGCATGAAAGAAACGAAAACATTAAAATACATATTTAAGGGTTCATTTTCCCAACATCACATTATCTGACCTTATCCGCTTGACTCCTACCTATACTAGATATTGCAAATAAGGGAAACCATGGGACCTATGCTTCTTTGGGCCTGGCTTACTTCACTTAACATAATTTTTTCCAAGTCTTTCCATTTCCTAACAAATGGGGAAATGTCATTCTTTCTGATGGAGGCATAATATTCCATTGTGTATATATACCACATTTTCTTGATCCATTCATCTACTGATGGGCATCTGGGTTGGTTCCATATCTTAGCTTTGGTAAATAATGCTGCAATGAACATAGCTGTGCTGGTAGCTTTAGTGTGGTCTTGTTTGTAAACATTTGGGTAAATGCCCAAAAGTGGGATTGCTGGATAATAGGGGAGATCTATACTGCTTTCCAAAGTGTTTGAACAAGTTTACATTCCCACCAACAATGAAGTAAGTTTCCTTTGTGTCCACATCCGCTCCAGCATCTGCTGTTGTTAGAGTTCTTGTTTTTTGCTGTTCTAACTGGAGTGAGGTGATATCTCAATGTTGTTTTGATTTGCATTTCTTTTATGGCTAGGGATGTTGAACTTTTCTTCATGTGTCTATTGGCCATCCTTCTTTCTTCTTCAGAGAAGCTTCTCTTTAAGTCTTTCGCCCACTTATTTATTGGGCAGTTGTTTCTTTGAGGATTTGTTGTTGGGTGGTTTAATTTTTTGAGTTCCAAGTATATTTTAGATATGATACCCTTGTCCGTTGTATGGCTAGTAAAGATCTTGTCCCAATCGGTGGGCTTTCTATTGATCTTGCTAGCTATGTCATTTGCCCTGCAGAAGCTCTGCAACCGTATGCAATCCCATTTGTCCAACCTTTCTTTAATTTGTTGTGCTTCCGGTTCTCTATTCAGAAAATTTCGGCCTGAGCCAAAGAGACCTAAGGTTTCTCCTATTCCATCCTGAAATGTTTTTAGAGTGTCTGCTTTGAGTTCAAGGTCTTTGATCCATTTGGAGTTGATTCTGGTGCAGGGTGATATATAAGGATCTAGCTTTAGTTTTCTACATGTAGTTAACCAATTTTGCCAGCACCATTTACTGAAGAGACTGTCTTTCTTCCATTCTATTGTTTTAGCTTCCTTATCGAAGATTAGATGGCAATAGTTCTGTAGGTTCATTTCTGGGTTTTCGATTCTATTCCATTGGTCTTGAGGTCTGTTCTTATGGCAATACCAAGCTGTTTTGATTACTATGGCTTTATAGTAGAGTTTGAAATTTGGTATTGATATTCCTCCAGCAGTGTTCTTTCCATTGAGGAGCGTTTTTGCTATTCGGTGTCTTTTATTGTTCCATATGAATTTTTGGATTGCCTCTTCTATTTCCTTGAAGAATGAGGGTGGAATTTTGATAGGTATCGCGTTGAATTTGTAGATAGCCTTGGGAAGTATTGCCATTTTCACGATGTTAATCTTGCCAATCCAGGAGCATGGGAGGTTTTGCCATTTTTTAAGTTCTGTGTTGATTTCCTTTTTCAAGATTATAAAGTTTTCATCATAGAGGTCCTTCACTTCTTTGGTTAAGTTAATTCCTAGGTATTTTATTTTTTGTGGGGCTATTACAAATGGAGTTGCTTTCCTAATTTCAGCCACATTTTTCTCATTGTTGGCATATAGAAAAGCCATTGATTTTTGAGGGTTAATTTTATAACCTGCTACTTTGCCAAAGTTTTGAATCAGCTTGAGTAATTTGGGAGTGGAGTCTATGGGATTCTTTAAATACAAGATCATGTCATCTGCAAAGAGGGAGAGTTTTATTTCTTCTTTCCCTATTTGGATCCCCTTTATGTCTGCATTTTGTCTTATGGCTGTGGCTAGGCATTCTAATACTAGATTGAAGAGAAGTGGAGAGAGTGGGCATCCTTGTCTTGTTCCTGAGTTAAGAGGAAATGGCTTTAGTTTTTCACCATTGAGTATAATGCTGGATGTAGGTTTGTGATGTACAGCCTTTTTTTGTATTGAGGAATGTTCCATGGATTCCTAATTTTTCCAGAACCTTCATCATAAAGGGGTGTTGGATCTTGTCAAATGCTTTTTCTGCATCTATTGAGATAACCATGTGGTTCTTATTCTTGCTCCTGTTGATGTGATGAATAATATTAGTTGATTTGGTTATGTTGAACCAGCTTTGCATCCCTGAAATGAATCCTGTTTGATCATGGTGTATGATTTTTTGGATGAATTGTTGAAGTCGATTGGCCAAAATTTTGTTGAGAAGTTTTGCATCAATGTTCATCAAAGAAATGGGTCCATAGTTCTCTTTCTTTGAGGAGTCCTTGCCTGGTTTTGGGATGAGGGTTATGATGGCTTCATAGAATGTGTTCGGTAGTGAGGTTTCTCTTTCAATTTCATTGAAGAGTTGGAGGAGTATTGGTGTGAACTCTGCTTTGAAGGCCTTGTAAAATTCCGTTGTAAAACCATCTGGTCCTGGACTTTTCTTAGCTGGGAGGTCTCTTATTGCTGTTTCTATTTCAATGCTTGATTTGGGCCTGTTAAGCTGGTTTAACTCATCTTGGTTTAGTTTTGGCATGTCAATATTTGCTAGGAAAAGTTCCATTTCTGTCAAGTTCTCAAACTTATTAGCATAAAGTTTTGAGAAGTATTCCCTTATAATGTTCTCAATCTTGGTTGTTTCCGTGGTGATGTTTCCATTCTCATCTCTGAGTTTATTAATTTGGGTGTGTTCTCTCCTTTTTCTGATAAGGTTTGCTAAGGGTCTGTCAATTTTGTTAAGTTTTTCGAAGAACCAACTCTTTGTTTTGTTGATTCTTTCTATAGTTTTTTGGGATTCTAATTCATTTAATTCTGATTTAATTTTGATTATTTCTTTCCGTCTACTGGATTGGGGATTATCTTGCTGCTCTTTTTCAAGGAGGTTTAGATGTGTCATTAAATTGTTAGTTTCCGATCTCTCCAATTTGTTGATGTAGGAGCTCAGAGCTATAAACTTGCCTCTGAGTACTGCCTTTGCTGTGTCCCAGAGGAGCTGGTAATTTGTGTGTTCATTTTTGTTGAATAGCATGAACATTTGAATGTCCTTTCTAATCTCTTCCATGACCCACTCATGATTCAGCAGTGTGTTGTTCAGCCTCCATGTGATACCGGACTTTCTTTGGTGGTTTTTGGTGTTGAGTTCTAATTTTATTCCCTTGTGGTCAGAGAGAATGCAAGGTATAACTACAATGTTTCTGAATTTAGACAAGTTTGCTTTGCGGCCTAAAATGTGGTCTATTTTAGAAAACGTTCCATGTGCTGCTGAGAAGAATGTGTATTCTGATGCTGCTGGGTGAAATGTTCGGTAAATGTCTGTTAAGTCTAGTTGATCTATGCAGCTGTTTAGATCTGCGGTTTTTCTGGTGAGTTTTTGCGGAGTGTATCTATCTAGTGGGGAGAGTGGTGTATTAAAATCCCCAACAATTAATGTCTTTGGATCTATATGGGATTTGAGTGAAAGTAGTGTTTCTTTGATAAATTTGGTTGTTCCATTGTTTGGCGAATAGCTATATAGAATTGTAATATCCTCCTGAAGGAGAGATCCTTTAATTAGTATGTAGCGACCTTCTTTATCTCTTCTCACGAATTTTAATTTGAAGTCTATTTTATCTGATATTAGGATTGCAACTCCCACCTGTTTATGAGGGCCGTTTGCTTTGTAGATTTTGTTCCAGCCTTTAACATGGAAATGTGTTTTTTTTTTATGGGCAAGATGTGACTCCTGCAGGCAGCAGATAGAACGGTCTTGTTTTTTAATCCAACTAGACGGTCTATGTCACTTAATTGGAGAGTTCAGTCCGTTAACGTTAAGAGATAGGACTGAGAGGTATTTGGGAATTCCTGCCATGTTATCCACCTTCTTGGGGGCTGTGAAAACTGGGTTCTTCCTAAGGTTCTTGGATTTTCAGTTTGGGTGCAGTTTCTTGGCCTTTGTTGCGGTCTTGTTGGTTTTCTATATGTAGGACATCTTTAAGAATGTTTTGTAGGGCTGGTTTGGTGGAGATGTATTGTTTCAATTTTTCTTTGCTATGGAAGGTTTTTATTTGACCTTCAGTTATGAAGGAGAGTTTAGCAGGGTACAGTATTCTTGGTTGATAGTTGTTTGTTTTAGGGCATGGCATACGTCATTCCAGGCTCTTCTTGCTTTGATTGTCTCTGCTGAGAAATCTGAGGTAATTCTAATTGGTTTCCCTTTATAGGTGATTACCCTTTTCTCCTTGACAGCTTTAAGGATCTTTTCCTTGGTCTGGGTTGATCCTGTGTGGAGTATAATGTGACGGTGGGATGTCCTATTCTGGTCTGGTCTATTTGGGGTTCTAAAAGCTTCTTGTATCTGAATAGGCCTATCTTTTTGTGTGTTTGGGAAGTTCTCTGCTAGGATCCTGTTAAACAAATTTCCTAGACCATTAACTTCTGTTTCTAGGTGCTCCTCTACAACCATTATCCTTAGATTGGGCCTTCTCATGGTCTCTTGCAGGTGTTCGATAGACCTATCATATTTCTTGGACTTGTCTTGGATGGTTGTATGTTCTTTCTCTATAATATCTAGGCTGTCTTCAATCCCTGAGATTCGATCTTCTGCATGGTCTAACCTGCTGTCAAGACTCTCTACTTTGTTTTTTATCTCTTTTCCTTCTAATTGGTCAGCTTTGATGGCTTCAAATTCTTTTTTGAATCTCTGTTTTAGGTCTTGTATGAATTTCTTTACTTCCTTAATTTGGTGTTCAGTGTTTGTTCTCAAATCACTTAGTTGATTGGTTATGGTTTCTTTGGACTCCCATTCCTTCTGTTGGGTTCCATTCAGCATTTCCTTTGTGGTCTCGCTGACTTTCTTCAGCTCTTTGTTAATGGATTCCATGAATGCCTTTAGTGATCTTTGTGTATTCTCTACCTGGTCTCTCAATTCCTGAATTACTCTTTGATTAGCTTCCTCCCGTATGTGGGATTCCTGCAGTTCTCTTTCTTCCCGTTGGTGGGATTCCTGCAGTTCTCTTTGAGTGTTCTCTGCCTGCTCACGCCATTCCTCCCTTTCTTTTTGAGTATTATCAAGTTGTTCATGCAAATCCTGTATCAGTTTTTGAGTAGCTTCCTCACGCTTATGATATTCCTGTATAAATTTCTGGGATGCCTCCTCTCTCTCCCTATCACGCTCATACAGAGTCCTTTGTACATTGTCAAACTTCTCATTTATCATGTTTGCTATTAGTGTTTGTAGAGCTATTTGGGTACTCTCCTCTGGATTATTCTTTATCTGTTCTAATCCCTGATTATCAAGATTGGGAATTGAGATACCGGAATTTGCCATTTTTCTTGTGTTTTTCCGGCTTACTCGGCCCATTTGAGATGAAGATTGCACCAGTTTTGTGCTAGAACACTATCTTAAGGCAACCATCAACCAAAGTTTGCATTTGTACAATCAATAGTCTACAGATACAATCTAGTTCAACAGATACATCTATTCAACATCAAACAACTATATGTTAAAGGACTTCGAAGCGCAGAAAAGAATTTGGAAAACCAGAAATTATTAGGATTAGGGAGAGATGTGGGTAAAAAATAGGAATAGATTGGTGTGGGGAGGCACAGGGAGAGTTAACTATGTCCTAATCACAATGCAGGAAATGGGTTGGGTAGGATGCAAGTAGAGAGAGAGAGAAAAAGAAGAGGCAGAAACGGGAATGAAGAGAGACCAGAAAAAAATAGAAACGTAAAAATTAATGTTATTATAGAGGTTAAAAGACCGTCTATTTAGAGAGGAATGTGAATATGTTCAGAGAAGGGGAGGGACATAGAGGAGATGTGAAAAACTTTAAGGATGGGAAAGGGAGAAGAAAAGATCAGTAGTTCAGTAGAGCTAGACAAAAAACAAAAAGATAATTAAGAAAGAAAGAAAAAGAGAAAGAAGACAAGAAAAGAAAGGAAAATGCTCATTCACATATTCCTAAAATAAAAATTATAAGATGAGAAAAAAAAAGTTACTGGAAAACAATTATTTTTTCAGAAGAGGCAAAAATTAAAGATTAATAAAAGTTTTAGAAGGGAAAAAATTTATATATATATATATATATATATATATATATATATATATATATATATATATGGTAACAAAAAACAAAAAACAAACAAAAAAAAGAAAAGAAGAAGAAGAAAATAAAAAGAAAAAAAGAAATGAAGTCTTTTGATTTTTTTTTTTGGGGGGGGAGGAGTGGGAAGAATCCTGTATCTCCCTTTTGTCTGTAACCAGTCTCTTGTTGGAGTCTCTGGTCAGCTTGAGGTCCTGTGGCTTGATTGGTTTCTTAAGTCGGTTGGTTGGAAGAGGCAGAAAAATGCTCTGCTTTACCCAAGATTTTGAGATCCCCCTCCCAGGTTAGTTTTCTGGCAGGGTCATCTGCTTTGAGAATCACAAAAGGGGGATGTGTTGATGAGGCTAGGTTCTGGGTAGAGTTGAGGCCTTTCAGCAAAAAGTAGCTTTTCCCTGGGGCTATTTTGTGATAAAGCTCACACCGCCCAGCCTGGAGCCATTCTCAGGGTTTCTGTTTTTCAATTGATTGTGGTGGCTGCTAGAGGGAGGGGCAGCCTCTGGCTCTGGTTACCCATTGGGGAAAGCCACTCCAATGGCTGGCGCCTGAGCTGGGTGACTTTTCCCTGGATGGAGCTGAGTCTGGCAGGTCACTTCGCTGTTAAGTTCTTGTGACCTGCTAAATGACTCGTTTTATTCCAAGGCCTGAGCTGGAGCTAGCAGCTCCTCCGAGCTTTGTCGGTATCCAAGATGGAGATCACCGGTGCTGGGTGGGGAGGGGTGGCCTTCCCTCCTCTGCTCCCTGAGAAGGAGTGAGGACGTCAGGCTTGTACTCACGCCGAGTCTTGGATCCTGGGTTGTCTCTGGTCTGCAAAAAGCAGGATGAAGATGTCCGCTCCTTGTCGGTTCTTGTTGGTGTTGAGTAGAATCCGCTTGTCCGCTGCGTCTGGCTCCTTCGTCCCAGACTCTCTGTGTCTCAGGTATGACCCCGCAGCGGTGGTCGCCGCCGCGACCCTGCCGCCGCAGCGGCAGCTGATGTGTTTCCTTGGCTTTCCCTCTCTTGTCTAACTCTCTGTCCTGTGATGGCACACTTGGTGTCATTCTCTGGCTTAGGACTATTCACTGGAACTCTAAAACTGCTTTCTATGCGAGAGCTTGTTCAGATTCCAGCTTCTCCTCCTCCATCTTCCCCCATTTATCTAACCTACTGTTAATCTTCCTACTTGGTTTTTTATTTATTTTCCTTTTAATTGGTCAGCTTTGTAGGCTTCAGATTCTTTGTTGGAGCTTTGTTTTAGATCTTGTGTGACCTTCTTTACTTCCTTAATTTGGTGTTCTCAAATCACTAAGTTGATTGGTTATGGTTTACTTGGATTCCCATTCCTGCTGTCGGGCTCCATTCAGCATTCCCTTTGTGGTCTCTCTGAATTCTTTCAGATGTCTGTTTTTGGATTCCATGAATGCCTCTATTGATCTTTGTCTATTCTCATACTACTGTTACAATTCCTTTGCTACTCTTTGATTAGCTTCCTCACGTTCATGCAATTCCTATAGTTCTCTTTGACTTCTCTCAGCCTGCTCACACAATTCCTGTGTCTCTCTTCGTCTGTTCTCTTCCTGCTCACACAATTCCTTTCTTTCTCTTTGACTGTTCTCAGCCTGCTCACGCAATTCCTTTATTTCTCTTTGTTCTCAACCTGTTCACGCAATTACTGTATCAATCTTTGAGTAGTTTCCTCACAGTCACGAGATTCCTGTTGTTTGGTTTGCTTCCTCTCTTTCCCTATCACGTTCAAACTGAATCCTTTGCAAGCTTTCAGTCTTTTCATTCACCACGTTTACCAGTAGTGTTTTTAGTTCTTTGTGGGACGTCTCCTATAGATTATTCATTAACTGTTCTGTCACTGGATTATCATGAGTGAGAGTTGATATACCCACACTTGCCATTTTTCTCCTGTTTTCCGGCTTGTTCTGCACACTTGATATGAAAGTGACACCAATTTTTTTCTAAAACACTATTTTAAGGCAAGCATCAACCAAAGTCCTGTAGTTGCACAGTCCAAATGGCTGTAGATACAACCTAGTTCAACAGATACAATCTATTCAACATCAAACAACTATGCATTAATGGGCTAAGAACAGCAAAGACGAATTTTTCAAATCAGAAAAAATTATGTTTAGGGAGAAATGTGGGGTAAAATAGGATTAGAAGTATGTGGAGAGGTTAAAGTAAATTTAACCAAGTCCTAATCTCAGAGAGGGAAAGGGCTTGGACAAAATGACAGGAGAGAAATTAAAAAGAAGAAAATCAAAAATGGAAAAAGAAAAATTTAAATTTAAAAAGTGAAACACTTAAAAATTATGTGACTTTAAAAAGTGATATTGAGAGAAGAAAAGGATAGGATGACAAGAGTGGGATCATAGAAAGGAGACATGAAAAACTAAAAAATAAAAATTCTTAAAAGTATTTACTTGAAAATTATATTTTAAAAGATATAATACTTCTATTAAAATGTTAAGCCTGTTTCTGGGGGTTTAGCCCAGAGGAAGGGCACCTGCCCAGCGTGTGCAAGGCCCTGGGTTCGGTGCTCAGCCCTGGGGGAATAAAAAGACCAAAAAAATGTTAAGCCTAAAAGTTTGTGAATTAAGTAATACATTTCTGGATTAATTATATACACAATAAGGGATAAGTTCTAATAAACGATGATGGGTATTTATCTGGGGATGAGGCAAAACAGCAATTAAGTCACGCAAAAAAAAAGAAAGACAAAAAATACAAAAAATTAAAAAGGACCAAAGGTCAATAGCGATTTTTTCAAAAAGCATACACACACAACACACACACACACACACACACACACACACACACACACACACACACACACACACACACACACACACACACACACACACACACACACACACACCTAAAATAAAGATTAGGAGAAGAAGAAAAAAAAAGACTAATAGAAAACAATTTAAAAAATTTAAAAAATGGTACCAAAAAGAGTTCTTTAATTTTTTGGGGGGCGAGGGGTGAGGAATGAGAAGATCCTGTGTCTCCCCTTTGTCTGTAACTAGTCTCTTCGTGGAGTTTCTGGTCTGCTTGTGGTGTTTGGTTTTCCTGTGGCTTGATTGATTTCTTACATCAGTTTGTTTAAGCAGTCAATAAAATGCTCTGCTTTATCTAGGATTTTGTTATCCTCCTTCAGGCTAGTTCAGTGGGAGGGAGATCTGCTTTGAGTATCACGAAAGAGAAAGATGGTGGTTTTCTCTAGTTTGGAGATGCTATGATGAGGCTAAGTTCTGTTTAGGGTTGGGGCATTTCAGCAAACATTATCTTTTCCCTGAGGGGCTAGCTCCTGAGACACTCCCAGAACCCAGCCTAGATCCATTCTCAAGGTGTATGTTTACTGAATTTCAATTGATTGTCTAGGCTGCTGGAGGTAGGGGCATCCTCTGGTTCTGTTAACCCAGTGAAGATAGTCACTCCTCTGGGGGGGGGGGCCAGAACTCTCTCTGCTTGCGCTAGGTGAGTTTCTCCTGAGTGCATCTGAGCCTGGAAGGTCAGGTCAGATTCCTGTGACCTGCTAAATGACTCTTTTCTTTCTTCCAAGGCCTGAGTTGTAGCTGTTTGCTCAGCCTGGCCATTCTCAGTATCAAAGATGATGTCTGGTGCGGGGGAGGGGCAGTCTTCCCTCCTCTGCTCCATGAGAAGGAGTGAGGATGTCAGGATTCTACTCAGACAGGAGTCTTTTTCCTGGGTATCACTGGTCTATGATCTGCAGGATGAATTTATCTGCTATTTGTCAGTTCTTGTTGGTGTTCAGTAGAATCCTCTCACCCACTGCATATTGCGCTTTTGTCCTGGACTCTCTGTTGTAGATATGGTGGCTATGCGTGCCGTAGCTGCTGCCACAACCGCAACTACTGTCAAGTGCTCAGATCTGTCTTCTTGCCTGGATCTTCCCTCTCTAGCCAAACAATGTGTACAGTGATGGCACACTTGGTGTGATTATCTAGGCTAGTACTGTTCACTGGAACACTAAAGCTGCTTTGTATGTGAGAGTTTGTTTAGCCTCCAGGTTCTCCTCTACCATCTTTCTCTGACCTCCATGAAACTCTTTATATTTTATGTTGATGGGTTATTATACAACAATTACTTTTAAATGTACATGTAATATCTAAAGATAGCCATATGAATATTCTCATGCAGCTCTTATTTATCTGTTATGTACTTTCAGTATTATGATATTTCTCTCTCTCTTATACTTTCTCTCATTTCCTCACTTTCTCTTTCATGCTTCATGTCTGCTACTTAGAATTTCTGGTGGTCTACTATTATCCTTCAGGATCCACTAGTTTGTGGGAACATGATAAAGACAATCAGTTACCCTTGCCTTATTTAAGAGTTACAACAGTGATGTGATATTATTTGCCATTCTAAATGGTAAAACAACAGATCTAGGAATTCATTTTCACTTTTATTACTATTATAAATTTTATCTCTCTAAGAATCATTGGTATGGATAAGATAATTTTAACCTGTGACCTAAAAGTACATTTTCTTTTACAAACAACCTTTTGCTTTGAGTATCAGTGAGTAACTACATGTAATGAAACAAAGCTATCCTATCGAACGTAGACTGAAGTTGTTCACAGGGATGAAAAACAAGATAATGGAGAAGTGAGTACAAAGGATACCCATCATAGAGCACAGGTCCTCAGAGTAATTTACCATGTACACTTTGTGAGAATGACAATGTGTTAGGAACTATAGATTAAATCACTGAACACTTGATATATATGCAAATATGTGTATATATATTTATATTATTTATGTATGTATATATGTATTTGCCCTTATATATGTACACATGTATGTTACTATACTCACAAATACACACATACATACACCCATGTATAAATGCACACATGGAGAAAGACACATAGTTACAGTCAACACAAGTTTCACTAGATGTTGAATATGCCTTAGACGGAATGCTTGGAACCAAATATGTTGAAGATGTATTTGTCTCTAAGAGTTTTTTTACCACTCCTCTTACCTCTTAAAACTGGTACGTTTTAAGACATGAGATTCGACTTGCAAAATGCAGTACAAGTGATAACAAGTCATTCAGAAATCTCAGTAATAAAGGTCATATGGTGTCTCCCTGCTCCCCACGGAATGCTTGCTCTTGTAGACACTCTCAACAACCAAAGTAGTAAGAGAATATCCTATCAGTGTATATACTATCAGAGGGGGTTGGAGGGAGGATTTGGGTGATGTGAAAGGAAGGGATGGTAGGGGAAAAACAAAGGATTGGGTAACAATGCTCAATAAGACATGTACTCAATACCTTCCTTATGTAACTGTAACCCCTGTGTACAGTGTCTTTACAATAAAAATATATATTAAAAAGATTCAAGGAAAACTTCTGTACTTATGGGAAGTTGTATTTATCACTCAATATCAGTAAGGTATTGGTTTTAGGACCACAGGCATATTAAAATTTTGGATCCTCAAACATTTTACTTGAACACAGTATATTATTTACATTAGAATGTTTCCACAACCTAATTCAGTGTAATTGCTATGAAACGTTTTACTACATTTTATGTTTGAAATGGAAAATAAAAGTATTTGCACTATCAAAAGAAACAATTTTTTTCCTTTTTTTGTCTTTTTTTCTGCATTTTGTGGATGGTATTGGGAGAGCAGTTTTGAAAAGCTCAAATTTCATCACCAAGAGCTGTCTGCAAAATGTAAAAGGATCTAATACAGCATCTTGAATAATATGGAACTCCAAGGAGAAGTACTTGAATTGAGACATTATCAGAAACTAACCACGCAAGGAATTTTTAGAAGCACAGCTGCTAGATTTCTAATGGAGAGCTTTCATAACCCTTTCTAAAACACAAGTCAGAACCTCATTGAAGTGTAGATGGTTTTCCCTCACCTTTCGGTCAAGCTCAGTCATTATCAATCAACATACAGCTAATATTGAATAATCCTCTGATAACAAAATGTTGATGGAATGTCCATCCAGTTTAGGTTAAGAGCGTTAACCTAGTAATGAATTAGCTGGTAAGTAAATCTGAAACTGTTATAGGCTACAGGGGTTCAAGAAAAGGTTGGATCAATGGATACTACAGTATTTTTCCTGATAAGAGAATTTGAGGGCAAGTTATTTTATAATGGTTCATGTTAGGGAACAAGATAACTTCAGAGGAAGAGTCAGAAAATTTGTGGGAATCAGGGCCATCTGAAACTCATTTCCAGAATGCAAACTGATTAAAACTAGAGTATTTTTCTTAAGCATTAGAATTGGACTCTCATTAGGGTGAAAGTTAGGTTTCAGTTGCAGCTGTGGTTAGTGTTAGCATTAGGGCAATGGAAAGTTTAGGGTCAAACTCGAACTATCTTTGAATAACAAGTCATGTTAGAATTAGGATGAATGTGAAATAGGAAACTGCTAATTATATTAAGATTAGGATATGGTTAGTGTGAGGGTTAGCCTCAATATTCCAGTTAAGGTTAGAGTTAAAAAAAATGGCAAGATAACGAGTACAACTACAGATTATTTTTAGAGAGGTGAGTTGAATCAAAGTTAGGATGAATAAATCTAATGTATTTTTATGGCTTTTAGAATCCAAAGGCTATCAGTTCTATGGTTAGGGTTACTGTTCTAGTTCAGGTTAGACTTAGGCTTAGGTAAGGGTAAGCTATAAGGTAAAACTGAGATTTCTGCTAATATTTTCAAGTAAAATAAGTGTGAAATTTAACAAAAATTACAGAGTTTTCCTAATTTTACTATTTAGGGTTCAATAGGGTTAAATTTAGAGTTAGGTTTCTAGTAAGGTTTAAATATATAGTTAGGGTTAGGAACTAGAGTATAATGTAAGTAAACCTGCAACTTCTTTTTGGAGATAGGGAAGTTCAGTAAAAGTTAAGATCAGTGGAAACTATGATAGCTTTCATGATATGAAGACTTGAGGTTAATATTCATAATAGGGTATGATTTCAGAGTCCAAGTCAGGGAATCTGTAGGATTTGGAGAAAAGTGCAAATCATTTCAAAGACCATGAGTATCTGTTAGGATATATTTTCCATTAATTTTAGGATTGGGTTACTATTATCATCAAGGTTATTCTTAGGGTTCTGACCAGGATTAGAGTTAAGATTATGGAAATGGAAGGTTGAGAACTTGAGTGACTTACTTCCTTTGTGTCTGTATATGCAGTATTCTAAGGCTTGGACTCAAGGCTTCGGTTCTATCCATGAACATTTTGCTGTAGGTTAGCATTCTACCACTTGAGCCATGATTCCACTTCCATATATCTTTGGCAGTGAATTGGAGATGAGAGTCTCACAGATTTTCCTATCCAAGCTGACATTGAACTGAGATCCCAAGATCTCTGCCTTCTGATTAATGGTAGGATTAAACTCATGAGCTACCAGTGCCATGGAAAATGCCTGACTTTTATTGATTGTTTTTACTTTTGTTCAAGATCAACATTGAATTCAATATTTGATAGCATGGTTCACTAGGTAACAAGCTGCCACTTGAGCCATATCTCCAAAAATGATTATCTTAAATAGCTGGAAATCATTAAATTTTCTTCAGTTGATATGAATCATTAGTGCTGTTCTAAAACTTATCCTAAACATTTATAGACCCTAGAGGTGATCTGAGCAGATTCTCACGGTTTTGTTCTAATTGCATAATATTTTAGGAATATGATTTTTTAATTATTATTTTAAGTAGCAAAGGAGTTATTAAACAAAGCAGTTTCTGTGTACAATATACCTTGTTCAATGCCAACCATTTCAACATTCGCATCTTTCCTCTATGCACCTCTTCCTTCACTCTTCTTAATTTTGTAGGATATTTACTGGATTACTCTCTGCACTTCCCCCCTTTTCTCCTGGTCATTCTTGTACTTTTCCCCCTTCACCCCTGTTTTAATTAGACACTTACATATGATGCAGCAACTCTAATCCTAGGCATTTACCTGAAAGATTACAAACCAGGATACAGTAAATATTTCAGCACAACCATGCTTACTGAATCAGCCCAGATACCCCTCAAGAGAGAAATGATTCAAGGAAATGTAATGCACACACACACACACACACACACAGACACACACACACACACACACACACACACACACACACACACACACACACACAGAGGAAATCCTACTTACCCTTCAGAAAGAGTATTGTACCCTTTGTATCTCTCATTTCTCATTTCTTCTGCCTGGTATCCAATTGTTGTCGTACTGTCCCTGTACTGCAGTAAGAGACACATGCAAACTGATGTAAAAGATTTTCAGAGATTTGGCTAGCCATAGATTCCTAAATATGAGTTCTATGCTCATTCTCTTTGTTTATTCAAGCCTTTGAGTAGTGATTGCACAGATTCATTTGTACTATTTGCTACACAGAAAAGAGATGAACGCACATACATGGATATACATACATACATGGATATATGCACGCATCTGGGTATATATTAAATACTTGAATTCATTTTATGTTTTTGAGAATTACTGAGCTAACAAAAATCACATGCGTTTTACTTCCTAGTCAATTCTTTCAAAGCCTAAATAACTTTTTCTCCTTTGAATACATAATTTTAAAGAGAATATCACCATCTCTAATCTTTCAATGGCCTTGAAATTAGATGTTTCAATGGGAAAAAGTTATTTAGCCAGTCCCAAATTGTGCCTTTTCCAAGTTATCAGATATTCAATCTATCACATGCCCAAATAATAGAGAATGGGAACAGGTCTACATTGAGCACTCACAGTATACAGCTCTCTGGACTTTCTCAGGAAGAGCTTTCTGCCATTGTGGGATGGATAGGGCTGGATAATAAGCAAACAGACAACATAGATTGAAAGTATTGTGCTAAGTTGACACCTGAAATATTGTATGTTTCAACTGCATAGTATTGGTTTTCATGAATCAGTTAATCAGGTTCTTTACACCATATGATGTTACTAGACTGTGGAATGCATGTTTATTGCATTTACTTTGTAGAACTTATTTTGAAATTTGGTATAAAACGTTCACCATTTTTTTTAATATGGATTACTCCTAGTTGTCAAGAGTGAGGAATTGCCCTGGCACTTTGTAATTTGAAGTCTTATGTTGCCATATGTCATATCCTATTTTCCTTTTACAGAGTTGGTAAAAAAAAAATATATGTAATTTATTTTATTTTATTTTATTTTGGGTCTGGTCGTGGGGCCTGAACTCTTGGCCTGCGTACTGTCCCTCAGCTCTTCAGCTCAAGGCTGGTACTCTAACACTTGAGCCACAGAGCCACTTCTGGCTTTTTTTGTGCTTATGTGGTGCTGAGGAATCGAACCCAGGGCCTTAAGCATGCAAGGCGAGCGCTCTACCACTGAGCCAACTTCCCAGCACTGTAATTTATTTTTTATTTTTATTTATTATCTATTTCAGAATTTGAACTCAGGGACTGGGCACTGCTCCTGAGGTCTTTTGCTAAAGGTTAGCTCTCTACAACTTCGAGCCACAGTATCAATTTTAGTTTTCAGTGATTAATTGGTGATAAGTGTCTCACAGTGACTTTTCTCAACCTTGCTTTGAACTGTGATCCTCATATACCAGCCTCCAGATTAGCGAATATCACAGGCATGAGCTACCTCCACCCAGTTATACGTAATTTAAACTGTAGTTTTCTGAAGTCTTTCATCCTACACTGAATATTTTTTCTTACGAGCTTTCTAATAAATATGTAATCTATTCAATTTTGTAAAGTACTGTGTACCTCACACTTATTTGTGGCATTACTGAAATCCAAGTTTCTCTGTGTGTCAGGGTGGATACTTTTGCCTGTAACAGTATGTTGAACACATAACCTCTGGCTACTTAAAGAACAAAGGATGAGAAGCTACAGTAGCCAGATAAAGAACTTCCAGGATAATTCAATGGCAACTCATGTACTCTCTCTGTAGGGGAACAGGCAGCATAGAAAAGAAATTCTTATATTTGAAAGTGATTGAGTGTGTGTGCACATAGGTGTTCACTTATTTATCTGTTATTATAGTTTTAGATATATTCACTAGTATAAAACAATATTTCATATATATATGCAATAACAGTTTCCAAAATCCAGGGAACCACCTCCATGGGCACCGCTTTCCTATGTTGCTCTATGGATAATAAGAATGAAACGTGGAATTGTCTTGTTGTAGAGAAATTACTCAGAGATTCAAGCATTTTTCTTTTAATAGGTTGCTTGTTCCTAACCCTAAAATTAGGAAGTCTGTTAATATGTATGTTATATTATAATATATTTAATATATTATTTAAAATGTATAATTATTGTTTATTATAAAATATATTTCATATAATACCTGAGAATATTATACATTTATAAGAAAAAATACAACAAACGTATCAGTCCATACTTTCCTAGCCATGATTAGCTTCAGTATATTAAGCACATTACATCTCAACAGGAAAATTCTACTGAAGTTCTGATCCCCTTGAGCTAGATAAGGAGAATTCCTGTAAAAGAAGCCTCTCCTCAACTATGAGAAAAGATATGTTTGGAAGTTTAGTTTAGTTTAGTGTTTTTTTTATTTTTTGGCCAGTCATGTGGCCTGAACTCTGGGCCTGGGCCCTGTCCCTCAACTCTTCAGCTCAAGCTTAGTGCTCTATCACTCGAGCCATAGCGCCACTTCTGGCTTTTTCAGGTTATGTGGTGCTGAAAAATCGAACCCAAGGCCTCATGCATATCAGGCAAGCATTCCACCACTGAGCCACTAATCCAGCCCAAGTTTGCAAGTTTTTGAGAAAAGGAATTTGGCATTTGCTTTGCATCCTTGATTAGTCATGAATAGATATTATTTGGCTCCAAATTTTGTCTCCTTGTAGGTTCCCTAAACAGTTACACATCAGCCTCATTCCATCACATATCTTTAAGACCTTCTTTTATTTCTTTTTATCATTTTTGTTTCCTAAAGCTTGATTGTTGATCCTAAAGCTTGAACTCATGGCCTAGACAGTGTCCCTGAGCTCAATGCTAGTGCTCTACCACTTGAGCCGTGCACCACTTCTGGCTTTTTCTGTCTGGACATGCTTTGAATCATAATATTCAGATCTCAGCCTCCAGGGTAGCTAGGATTACAGGTGTGAGCCACCAGTGCCAAGCAAGTCCCACTCTTTTAGATATTATTCTAAAAGCCTCCAATCCAAGGTCACTCCTAAGATTGTAAATGGAACTATGCCAATAGTTCCTTTAATTGTTCTGGCTATGGTGTTTCTTTTGCAAATTATATTGAAACTACTTCACTGTTCTCTTCCTAATCCATGATTCTAGATGTGTTAGTAATAATTACTTAAATTTAGCTGCTATAAACCCTAAATCTCTCAATTATTAATTTCATTTAATTCTTTCAATATGATTGTTTTTCAATACAAATATGAACTTATACTCACTTTCTTGAATCTACCCCTTGGCATGAGCTGTGCCTGGGCCTATTCTACCTCAAATGCAAGAGGTTGGCAAAAGAATAGCCTACAGTATTCCTGCTTAAGAGTCAGGACAAGTAGTTGAGTGCCTAAAAGAAGCAATGCATTCCTGGCATGGGAAGGGGTGGGAGAGACAACAGCCTAGAGAGCAAACTGGCAGTCACAACATTTAACAACTTCTCCTTTGGAGACACTGATCTCCTGAAAAGTGGCAGTGATATAACTCACTTAGTGAATTTTCATATATGAAGGAAGTTGTCATGTCTCACTACACAACTCACTTGTAGTCAAACAGAGGGTCATTCTTTTGTGTCCTCCTTAGGTCCAGTCTCATTTTATCACCATCTTAGACTTTGCCCAGACTCTATTCCTACCAGAAGGTCCCTGATGAAGAGGAATGTGTGGTATCTTGGCCTTTGATTAGCCCGATGGGAACTGAGGGCACTTTTAATTTTGTTCCTTTTCATTGTGACAAGGCTGTGGTAGGTGGTGGGAAAGCTCATTCTCTGAATTGTTCCCTATTACCAAATCCCTTCAGAGAAAGTCAAGGAATGACAGATTCTGCCTGAGGGAGTGAGTTTCTCCATTTCCAAAGAGATCAATTAATATCTGATTATGAGGCCCACTTGGTGGTCCTTCCCCAGATCCTCTAAACAGGAGTGGATGTTACCTCAGACACCAGGCCATCCTCATATTTCTTCAGCTCTTTCTCATGAAAATAAAGGTCACAGGAGTTGAGTTGAGAAACAAGGAGAAATGAGAGTAGCAGAAGAATCATTGGCATTGGGAGCAATTAGAAACACTGTGTGAAAAAAGGGCTCAGAAAATCTAGGATCACTCACATCATTTGGGAATCACATCACAGGATTTGGGAATAAAATAAATAAATTACTACCTACATTAGTAACTCCACTGCTCTGGCTACATTACAAGTGTTCTCTCAAAAGGTAGCTGTACTAATTTGATGAGGAAAAAGGAGCACATTGTTTCCTCACCAAGTTCTACTAAGTATCTTCTTCCATAACCGAGGTTGTTCTTACCCTGTACTTGTCGGTTACTTTCCTTTGCTGGATTCAATCAATGGCATTTGAAAGTGTTATCATCTTCAGACATGTAATTACATTTTGTTTTAATCCATTTGTTATAATATAAAACAAATTTTTTGGGAAAATATGTCTATGCTATATTTTATTCCATGACATATTTATTTGATGTTATTAAGTATTATTTTAATAGTTTCATTTTTAAAACCTGAGGAAAATATTTTGTTACTGTTAGCACCAATTAGTTGCACCTTTTTTTGTATTTTTTCATATTTGTATTTGTTATTAAACTTCTAACAATGTCTTTTCCCCCTAC
Organism: Dipodomys merriami; assembly: GCF_024711535.1. Classification (NCBI taxonomy): domain Eukaryota; kingdom Metazoa; phylum Chordata; class Mammalia; order Rodentia; family Heteromyidae; genus Dipodomys; species Dipodomys merriami. Next base: position 4,700,350 of record NW_027206157.1, read on the forward strand.
TGTTGCGTTCTTAAAAGTGCTTCAAATTATAAACTCTATATGATGATCTGTATGTGTTCATTTATAAATTTAAATTTTTATCTATTATGCACATTTTATATGATATTTTCATCCTATTGTAATTGCTCTGAAATCAATATGGAAGTCCTTCATTAACAAAAAAACGCAATGCCACAAAACCAGTGAAATTAAGATTAGGTATCTATCCAAAAATATTTAGCAATGATATAGTAGAAACATCCACTTCTCTTATATACCAAAACATGTTTATAGCTATGAAAGGTGCATTTTCTTTATTCTCTCTTTATGGAACATCCAGGTTGATTACACAGCTTGGTTGCTATGAATATTGCTGCCATGAACATATATGTTCATATTGATTTATATTCTTTCAGTATGTATCCAATTTGCAATAATGGTCTTCAAGATATTTGTGTTTTTTGTATCGTGTAAACTTCCATTATGATCTCCATATGGGTTTCACTAGTTTACAATGCCACACCACCAAACACAGTTCCTGATTTTTTCAACCTCTCCAGCAGTTTTTTTATTTGCGTGGTGATAGCTCTTCTGGTGTGTCAGATGGGATCTCAGTGAATTTCCTATTTATTTTCCTATGTATTTCCTCTGTGGATAAGAATCTCAAACATTTCATTTATTTACAAAACATATTGGTATTTCGTTCTTGATCAGTGTCTTTCTTTGTCTTTTGGTATTTGATCAATTTTTAAGTTTATAATATTTGATTTTTTCCCATTCCAAATACTCACTTTAATAAAAAGATTTTTTTCATTACAGTCGTGTATTGCTTGGATATTTTGATTTTGTGAAGGCTAAGAGAATTTGATATTGTACTCTCAGTCAAATTATAAGCCTGTAAAAATGATGTGAACCTGATTAAATGAAGTTCTTTCTGCACATTTTCTCCCGTACAGATTTCTCTGATTCATGAAATGTGTATTTTGTGTCATGCTGGATGCCTATCTAAGTCTGTGTTTGGATGATTCAGTAAGAATTGCAGAATTCGCCACATAGATTTTGGAGCAAAGGCTTATAGCTGGTAACTGGGCAATGATTCATAAGGCAGCTGAGGCTGAATCTATGATCCCTTCTACCTGTGTTCAGTTCCCAATCTCTTGTAATACACTCCTCACTTCCCATGCGGTGGTTTCCCATTCTATACAAAAGGTTTCTGGAGCTTCATGTTATTTTGGCCTCCTAGTAGGCCAACATGAGGGGAGTGAAAGCAAACAAGGCAGATATGGCAGAGGAATTTACTTTTTTTAATTGTGTAAATGCCATACAGAGAGGTTACAATTACATGGGCAAGGTAATGAGTACATATCTTATCAAGCACTGTGGCCTCCTCCTTTGATTCCCCTTCCTATACCACCCCAACTCACCACCCCCACCCCGTGGTCTCTCCTCAGACCCCCCCTCCCGCTAAAGTTGTAAAGTTCGTTTTTCAACATAACGTCTTGCACATCTCATTGTTGCAATGGATCCACCTGTACCCCAATTTAAACAATTTCTTTTTTCACTTCCCCTGCACAAAGTATTCCAATATCAAGTGCAGTGAACACAGGGGGCATACAGTGGGGTAGGGACATAAAAAGGAACAAAGAAATCAACTTATAAATATGATAGAAACAATCACAAGAAAGAAAAAAAATTGAATTCCTATCTTGGGGTTCATTTCGCCTAACATCAACTTATCTGACAGTTTCTTCTTGTCTCAGACATGTACTAGTTATTGAAAATAACGGAAACCATGAGACCTATGCTTCTTTAGGCCTGGCTTACTTCATGTAAAAAAATTTTTTTGGTCGGTTTTGGGGCTTGAAATCTGGGCCTGGGCACTGTCCCTCAACTCTTCAGCACAAGGATAGCACTATCCCACTTGAGCCACAGTGTCACTTACAGCTTTTACTGCTTATGTGGGGCTGAGGAATCGAACCTAGGGCCTCATGCATGCAGTGCAAGCACTCTACCACTCTGCCACCTTCCCAGCCCTGGCAGAGGGTTTTTATCTGTAGATCCATCACACTTGGGAGCTTCTGGCTGAAAATTCCAGAAAGACAAAAGTGAAGAAACACTTAGGAGAAAATGTAAAACAGAAAGCCACAATGTTTAACCTATAACAAATTTCTAGGATAAGGAGACTCACTAATTGGTGTCACCTGAGGAGAAAAAGGAAATATTCAGGAAGAATGAGAAGGAAGTGGGAGGGAATAGAGAGAAAGAGGACTAGACTACCTAGAGCTGGGACCTCAATGTGAGCTTAATTTTACTGGGGAAACCAACCCTAAGGACGCAATACCTTACAATTTTGATTACTCTCTCTCTCATGCTACAAAGCCTATTCCAGATCCACTTCCACTCAGCATGGTGTCCATTCTGGGAACCAGACTGAATGCTGAAGGTTCCCAGGGGATGGAAAGACTGAAAACCACAGGGTTAAAGCTCAGAAAAGATATATGCCATCAATTCTCACATGTCATTTGTCAAAGTAAGTTCTACAACCAAGCCTGGTACCAATGGGGATGGGAATAGATATTGAAAGCATTATAATAATATCTACTATTATTATCATATAATAATCTAACATCTATTGTTTCATCAAAGGGAGAGAGATAGCGTTTCTCCCTTTTTAGGTGTATGGGACAGGGCATTCTATAGAAAGTTTGTCAATTGGGGGCTCTCTGAATCTTTTCTCCCAAGATTGTGGCTATGAGGTTTCGGGGAGGAGAATTAGAGTAGAAAAGTGAGTTCTCAAGCTGGGTACTGATGGGTGACACGTATATACCAAGCCTGAGGTCTGAGGATTATGATTTGAAGTCAGTCTGGGCAGGAAAATCCATGAGACTCATCTCCAATTAAACAAAAAGAGCCCGAATTGGATCTGTGGGTCAAATGTTAGAGCATTAGCTATGAGTGGGTGGGGGAGACAGAATCTTGACCCTGAATTTAAACCCAGGTTGGGGGATGGGTGGAAATGTATTCTCAGTGCATGAAATCAAAGGTGTATGGTCAACATCACTATTGATGTTAACTTTGGGGTAGAGTTGATCAGTTTTATTCTGGAAATGATTTATTCCACTCTTCTCTGTCCTGTATTCTTTAAAAGAAACAGCTTTGAACAATCTATACCTAAGATGTGTGGATTGCACAGAAGCACTGGTTTCATTTTTTTCTACTTACAAAATGGTACATAAATAGTGTACAAAGGAGTTTTAATTTAATATGTCGGTTTGTGAGTACATCTTGATCGATGTCATCAATTTGATTATTCTTCTCTATCTCACCCAACCCCACCCCCTCCATTTACGTGGTCACATTTTCACACCTGTGCATTGAATATTATAACTGGATTCTCCCACTGCACCAGTTTGGCAAAGAAATTTCTTCATTGTACAGGCAAGGAAGATGAAGCTGAGGACTACATGCCCAAGACACCATAGCTATTACTTTGCATCAAGATTATTTGACTCACAAAATCTTCACCAAAAGAAGCATGATAAAAAAGAACATGGCCAGGAACCAGAAGCATCTATCTTTGTGTGTGTATGTGAGTGTGTTTGTTCTGGTGCCTGAGTGCTGTCCCTGAGCTGCTTTGCTGACTGTTAGCACTCTACCACTTGAGCCACAGTACCACTTCCAACTTTATGGTAGTTAATTGGAGGTAAGAATCTCATGAACTTTCTATCCTGGCCTCATTTTAATCCACAATCTTCAGACCTCAGTTTCCTTAGTAGCTAGGATTGCTGGTGTGAGCCACTGGCAGCTAGCAAAACATCTATTAGATAAACATGTGGGGCAATTGGTCATTTGATACTGGTGACACTCAACCTTGCTAATTAGGAGGCAGAGATTTACAAGAATGATATCATGACCAGTTTTGACAAAAAAAATTCGTAAAAAAATCTACAACAACAAAGAAAGCTAGATATAGTGTAATTTTCCTGTTAATTCACTATGTGGAAGCCATAGGTAAGAGATCATTGCTCAAGGGAGGCTTGACCTGAAAAATAATCTAAAGTGGTTAGAGCCTTAGCACCTTCAAGCACCAGTATTGCCAAAAGAAAAAGAAAAGAAAAAAACAGAAAATGAAAGGAAAGTATAAAAAGGAACTATTTGCTCTTCATTCGTGGTTTCATTTCATTGGATACAAGAATTGAGAGTATTTTGTTTATTGTTTTAGGATTCAGGCCTCTCTAATATAAAAGCATTTATTTCAGGTAAATATTGTATTATTACTATTTATTAACTTATTATTAGACCTTTAGGTTTGGAGATTGAAATCATGGCTTTGTATATATTAGTCTAGTTCTACAACTTAGCTGTACCCAAGCTCTCTTGTATAGATTTGAAAATTGTTTATTAATTCTTCAATAGTTAGCTATTCTACTTTTCATCTTATATTTTCTCTCCCACCTTTTCCCCTATGTATTTTAGTTTATGTGTTCAAAACTCCTCAATTTTATCTTCTAAATTTAGAATTTTGCTTTTGAGTTTACAGAGAAGTCAGTTATTTGTGACATCTTTTAAAATTATATACAGATATATGTATTTCATATATATGATTGCTTCTTATAGTTCATTGCAATTGGCAACATTTATCTGACCCTGTGCACATAGCTATTGAGCCATTGTGATCCTCTCCTAAGAATAGCTTCCCTTGTTCTTCCCATGTGAATGCTTAGAGTGCTGTTAATCATATTCAAGTGTAATTATTTGTCTTTTACTATCTATTAGATAAACTTGTGGATGTATGGGCATATCTAGTTATTAGAAATGAGGAAAAGCATGCAGCATATATTTAATTGGATCTGGCTTATTTCATTTCATAGCATTTCCCCCCCCCCCAGTCTTTCCATTTCTTCAGAATGGGGTAATGACATTCTTTCCCATGGAAGCACAATACAACAGAATTGAAGATCCAGAAATGAATCTACTCCTATAGGCATATAATCTTTGATAAGGAAGTCAGAAACACAGGGTGGAAGAAAAACCGCCTCTTCAAAAAATTGTTTTAACTGGCTGTACACAGAAAACTGAAATTAGATCATTTTATATCCTCCTGCACCAGAATCAATTCCAAATGGATTGAAGAGCTCAATTTAAATCCAGATGCCTTAGGAATCTTACAGGAAGAGTTAGGGGAAACACGGGGGCTCCTTGGCATAAGTCAAAATTTCCAAAGTACGTCTAGATAAATGGTATTACAGCAAACCAAATCAATCGTCAGGCTCAAAATCCATGAAAAAAAGAGATAGTGTAGCACAGATTTATTAGGTAGCAAACCTACAGATGAGAGCCTCAGCCAATGGTAAACCCTTTCTCCCGTTTCTAACTAGGTTAATTATTCTGGGTTTACATGAATATAAGTATTTTCTGATGGGGATTAGTCAGAAAACAACTAATGCTAAGACAGAGATAGTATGTAAAATGAGTTGTAGATGGAGAAAGGGAGGGATTAAGGCAAGAGTGTCTAGTTCAAAGACTTGGCTTGGTGCCAGCTAAGTAAGGTATAGCTACACAAGGGAAGGGGAGTAAAACAGGAGTGGTTATAAAAAAAAAGCACTGGTCTGAAGCCTCAAAATAAGGACCGCAATCTGTGTGGACAAAACAGTCTCTAACAATAAGTTTTATTTAAATTAACAAGCATGATTTTAATTTTTTGCAGAGTGGGATGGTGTATAGTCACAGGCAATTTCTCCTATGTCACGTAATCCAATCTACTCTTTCACATGTTACCCAGTAGCCAGGTTTCAACACAAATGACTACAATGAGATTGTACAAATGACGCTGTGACTTTTCCCTCTTATGAATCAAAATTCTGTCAAATGATTTATGTCTTCCAGATGTTTACACATTTCTCATGACCTTTTTTACTATTTTGTCTTCATTATTGATAATCATAGTACATTTTGTTGTTTTCTTGTGTGTATATGTCATTTTTAGTGCTTGAACTCGATGTTTAATGGTCTCCCTTGTATTTTTTGCTCATGGCTGATGACACTCTATCCTTGAGTCATATGCTCACCTTCTGTTTCTTGCTGGATAATTGGAGATAAGTTTTCACATTTTTGTCTGTTTGGACTGACATTGAACTAAAATATTCAGGTCTCAGCCCCCTGAGTTCTAGGATTGTACATAAGAATGGCTGACACCAATCTTTGCTTTACTATTATTTTAATTATGTGGTAGAGGAAAGTGGAAGTATATTTGTGTTAAGTGTGCAATTTTCAAATACAAGTTTGAATCAACTTGATATAATATAACTGTTATCAATTTTACCAGTTAAATCATGAATATTACACATTACCACAGAAATATAATGGAAAACAAAAGGCATAATTGTTTTCTTAAAACAGTCAATGAAACCATAAATTACTTTCACTTTACAAATCATGTTTTATTTAACTTAAATTAGATGGACCCATTGCAACAATGAGATGTACAAGTCGTTATGTCCAAAAATGAACTTTACAACTTTGTTGGGGGGGGTAGCGGGGAGAATTAGAGGGGCAGGGGGAGGATGGGAAGGGATGGGAAGGGGAAACAAAGGAGGAGGTTAGGATTGATAAGAAATGTACTTATTATCTTGCCCATGTAATTGTGACCCCTCTGTGCAGTATTTTCACAATAAAAAATAATATAAAAAACAAAAATAAATAAACTGCAAAAAATTTGGACAGGGTGCTAATATACATATTTTTCCATCATCACCTACCACATCCTCCTTCTTCCTTCCTAGAAAAAACACCCAATCAATAAAAGGCATAGATATTTGGCTCTTGACCTTAGAAATGGAAGCAGAATGTTATGGATGTCTGAGATGTTCATTAAGAGTGTTTTACATAGTAATGTCACATGCAACAACCTATGAGTTCTGCAGGTCTTAACACTACTTCCTTAGTGATGTAATAGGAGGTCAGCTTTATTGGACATAGTATTGTTTTCCACTTCCTTTCCTACCACCTGACCTAAATTATAATACATATTAACAGAAAGAAAAAGTAATGCCAACTTAAGAAAGTCCCATTGGAACAAGACGTTATGTCGAAAAGGGAACTTTACAACTTTGTGGGTGGATGGGAGGATCGATGGGTAGGGATGGTAAGGGGAAACAAAGGAGGAGGCAACAATACTTGATAAGAAATGTACTCATTACCTTACTCATGTAATTATAACCCATCTGTACTGTATTTTCACACAAAAATTATTAATATGAAAAAAATTCATTTAGGGCTCGGGGAATATTGCTTCATTGCATGAAACCCTGGGTTCAATTCCTCAGCACCACATAAACAGAAAAAGAAACACTGGAAATGGTGCTTTTCCTCAAGTGATAGACTTCTAGCTCAAGAACAGTTCATGGTCCCTGAGTGCAAGCCCCAGGACAGGAAAAAGAGTCATTTAGCTAGTAAATGCAAAATAAAAAACCCATACTTGGAATATATTATTGCTCCTTCCAAGTGATACCTAACAATAGTTCTTAATTCATGTACTTTACTTATATTAGAATACTGTGTTGAACAAAAAAAACTGTTGTTAATAGGTCATGGCAATTAATGCCAGGAATGTGCTTGGATGTCAGGGGAAGTTTAATTCTGGAAATTGAAAGATTCCAGGATTTTGTGTGCTCAGTGCTAATCAGAAAGGGAAAGTTATCTTTGTGGCCAGTCATGGCACCAAAAATGCATATGCTGGTTAACATTTGTGACAGAAGAGAAGGAATAACTCCAGATGGAAGGAATAAATTATAGTAACTAAGTTATAGCAGAAACCGTTCTAGGAAACCATTTTTGGTTTTTGAAGAACTAATTATAAACTAGGTTTATTCCTTATTGCTTTTATTATTCTAATCACTTAGGCTCTTCTTAATCTCTGTGTGATAAGTTGTATATCCTTCTATGCTGCTCTTTCATACCTGATCTCCTTTGCTTTCTAAAAATCTCAGTCTTTCTCTATTTCTCTATGAACAATTTCTGATACTAAATCCACATATACTAATGTAAGAGTCCCATAGCTCATGAGTCATTAATGTAACAACATGGAAAAGAGGGCATATTTATTGCTACCTCAATTTTTGTGAAAAGCTGCAATGTCACATCATTTGATTTAAATTTCCATTCTTTGTCTACATAGTGTCATTAAGTGCACATAAATGCAAATATGAGCCAGGTGCTGGTGGCTCATGCCTGTAATGCAAGCTACTCAGGAGGTTGAGACCAGAGGATTGTGGTTCAAAGCCAGCCTGGTCAGGAAAATCCATGAGACACTTATCTTCAATTAACCACCAGAAATCCGGAAGTGATGCTGTAACTCAAGTGGAAGAGCACTGGACTTGAGCTGAAGAGCTGAGGTACAGCACCCAGGATCAGAGTTCAAGCCACACGACGATCAGAACAGGTGTAAATATGACTTTATGTTTCCTCAAAAGGAATGACAAAGTCAATAGTAATCTTCCCAAGCAGAGAAAATAATTGCAAAATGACTTTACACTCGCAAAAATGTTTCAATTTTAAAAGTCGATACTCCTGGAAAGATAAAACATAAGAATATAAGGAAGTCTGGGAAGTTCAGGTTGCATCAAGCCTAGGCAGAACAGTCTTTGTGACATAATCTAAAATTAACCAGCCAAAAGCTGTATTGGAAGAATGGCTCAAGTAATTGAATACTAGTTATGAGCAAGATTGCTGAATAAGAGCTTGAGGTTTTTTCATACACACATACAAGCATGCATATACACACAGAGGCACTTATATGTGTAAACACACATAAGAAACAACTTTCAGAATGTGTAGAAAAGTTAGAAAATATATACTGAGTAAGACTAGAACAAGTGATAATTTTTAATATTAGAAAGTCCTCAAGTGAACTTTCCCCAAAAAAGGTTGAGACTATTACATAGGTAGGGACCAGAGATAATATAGTCAACTATTATTAAAGTGATCAGATCCATGGAGGAACAAATCAGAGACCCCTGCAGGTGCATCTGAAAATGTTCATAACCTCTGTCAAATTCTAAAACGTCTTTGAAAATTGTACATAAACAGTTTAAGCACTTAGTCTAGTGGATAAGATTATCAGAGAAGTTCAGAATTGCTAGCCTGTTTCTAGATTAAATAAACCATCACACTATGGCAGGGCAATGTGATACAAGCCTGGAAATTTAGCACTCAGACTAAGACAGGAAATTAGAGAATGGAATTACATAGCGATATCTTCCCTGGAACAGGTAGTATAATTTTTTCTCAATAAAACAAGCCTAACAACAAGAAAGAAATATACAGTTTGAAGTTTGGGCTAATTTTGTCACTATGTTTTGAGAAGTCACGTTTCCTATTGAAATGCAACTCATATCATCCTCTGTTGTGTTTTAAATGCTCTCTTCATTTCAGAAAATCCCTAGATGCAAAATGGCTCATGATTCCCAACTAAAAATTTGAGAAAGTAAGCATCATTCTGTTGGATTCCAAAGAAATGATTAAGGATTACAAAAACTAAAGCCTGGAGAAATGGCAAAGCTCATCTAATGTAGGACTTTGTAGACCTGGCTAAATTAGAATTTAGATTTAAAATAAATATATTTTGTTTGTAATTTCATATTCGATAGGATACTACAAAATGGTTTTCAAGTAGAAGGTTTAATTTAGAAATGCACAAATGATTCTGGCATTCTATTTGCCTGGAATATTCTTTCAATTGAGGTATAATTAGAACTTAATAAATAATACCAACAGTTCATGTATAACATGATAATGTGAATAATCTAGACAGTTGCCAACAAATGGATGCTATTAATTTATAAATTTAGAAAAAGCAATTTTTGAGACATTGGTGTAGCATGGTGTGAAGAAAGTAATTGTGTTACATCTTTTTTTCTTCTACATATACATAACACAGGAAGACATTTCCTTAATTACGGACCTCTGTATACAATTAGAAAAATGGTAGGTTTGAGGTTTGTTTTTATTTTGTTTTTGTTGTTTAGTTTGTCCTAGGGCTTGACCTCTGGGTCTGGGCACTGCCCCTTATCCTGTTTTTGCTCAAGGCTACACCTCTTCCACTTGAAATTCAATGCCACTTTTGTCTGGCTTTTCCTGAGCAGTTTACTGGAGATAAGAATCTAAGAAAACTTCTTTCCTGGGTGAGCTTTGAACCATAAACTTCAGATCTTAATATTCAGATATTCAGATCTCCTGAATATCTATGATAGATAAAATAATAATAATTGTGGGGCAAGTGTGCAGCAAAGATGGTGCTGAGAGGGAGTTGAGTAGGCAGAGACCGATTTGTTTATATTCAGTGCATAAATAGCTCCTGGAAGCTTAGGTGCATGATAGAGTGTGACCATTACAGTGATTAGTTGGTTCCTTTTCCTCCCCATGCCACCTACTCTTTTTTGCTTTTAAACAGTGCTTGCTGTGTGTTAATAAACGAGTTCCTGCTTGACTTGCTCCCTGCTGTGTCTGATTGTCTCCTGGGTTAAGGGAAGCTTTGGAACGGGCAAGCAGCGCACTTACCTTTCCTCAGACCCCGTCCATCTTTCATGGGATGAAGACCCGACATCAGGAGCCCAACTCGGGCAAGAAAGGAAAATATACCGGCTGACGCTAAGCGGTCTCTCAGGGTAAGTAAAACCCTTAGTATGGGTAATGCTATTTCACAGAAGAAGGAGGAGGAGGCAACATTAAGCCTAGAGGGAGTAAAGGGGGACTTGGGAAGTGAGAAGGTAAAGGAATGGGTCAAATTTGACTGAGAATGCACTGAAACATGCACAGTGGAAGTCAAAACAAGGGTGAAGGTTATCCCCTCTGACTTGGGTGCCCTGACTTTCCTAGGCTTCCACCCTATTCCCCCAATTGGGCCAGAGGTTGTGCCTTAGGAGACCTGTGAGAAGGAGATGCAAGACGCAGACCCATACCGACCTTCCATTGAGGGGCTGAGGGCTGCAGAAGAAACCTACTCGGAGGCCTGCCCTGTAAAGGAAGTCCCACCTGGGAGCCCAGAACCTGGGCCACAGGATTCACTTCCCCAACATATCCAGTCAATCTTTCACCAGGAGCTAACAGGCCCTTGGATCTTAAAGAGATCCGCAAGGTGGTGGTGGTGAATGGCCTGAACTCTCCTTGGGCCCATACCCAATTACAGGAAATTGCTTATCACCCATGTGTCCCTAAGGATTGGCTGGATGTGGCCAAAGCCATCTTCACCAGTTCTCAGTTTATTAAATGGTGTGCTTTCTTTAAGGAGCCATGCAGATTGTGGGCGGAGAATAACTGGCAAGTTCAAGCCGCAATACCTATTACTTATGCAGTTTTAACAGGGATGGGGGAAGGGTACTCCACAATATTTGTGGTACTCCACAATATTTGTCCTGTACCATGACCAGGTGAGGCAGGCAGGACTTGCCGTGTGGTAAAAACTGGATGATGGGCCCACTGAGTCCCCCATAGCAGGAGTGAGACAAAAACCTGGTGAGCCTCTACTTGAGTTTATAGCCCTAGTCCAACAGAGTATTAATTGCAAGCTGCCAGCAGGGAACCTCCGAGATCAGTTTCTAAAGCTACTGGTCTGGGAAGGGATATATGCAGACCACATCATGGTCTATGTGGGATTGAGAGAGAATTCCCTGAGCAGATGGGTGGTGGCCTCACAGGATATGGGAACACAACAGCATCATTCCTAATCTCTACCTTTAACCTTACAGGCTCAGACATCTGCAATGACTGAGCCTATTACCCAGGCGCTGGAAGCCCAGGGCCAAGGAACCCCAAGACCATTGGGGAGAGGGACTTGTTTTAAATGCGGGCAGGAGGGGTACTTTAAGAAGGACTATTCACAATAATCCCCCACCAACCAGCCCGGGGGGCCCAATCAGACCCCTACACCCTGCCTCAGGTGCAGGAAGGGGCTGGGAAGGTGGCTCAATGGTAGGGTGCTTGCCTTGCATGCATGAGACCCTGGATTCAATTTCTCAGCAACACATAAGCAGAAAAAGCCACAAGTGGAGCTGAAGCTCAAGTGGTAGAGCGCTCACCTTGAGATGAAGAGCTGAGGGACAGCGCCCCGCCCCAGAGTTTAAGCTCCATGACCAACAAGATATATATATATATATATATATATATATATATATATATATATATATATATATATGAATACTGGTGATGCAGGAGCAGGAATTCCCTATAATCTCCAAGGCCAAGCAATTATAGAAAGAAATCACCAATGACTTAAGGAGCAATTACAATTATTAAAACAAAAAGGAGGAGTTTTAGCCCCCATATACAGTTACATATAGCTTTTTTACCATTAACATTTTACATTTTTCAACAGGGGCAACTGAATCCAGATTTCAGAAGCACTGGGGACAACTTAACCCTAAGCCCTAAGTGAAAGTCAGGTGGAAGGACCTCCCTGACAAATCAATTGAGACGACCTGACCCCCTAGTTACTATGGGCAGGGGATTTGGATGTGTTTTTTCAATAGGGGACACAGCCCCTTTGGGTAGAGCCGGTCAGATCTGGTTGAGTCAGCTAGAGTAGCAGTTGAAGCACATTTCCTTCTCATAGAGATGTGACCCACAGGAACGTCTGCCTAGCTTGACAACCATGAGCTGTCCAAGCTCTCTACATGCCTTAGTACCTGTCACCAAGCAGTGCCTGTCACAAGTGCCTTACATCAACTCCCCGCTAAGTGATTGGCCCAGAAGGACTCAGAAGGTTGGGAAAGCTGGGGTGTAAAATCCCCCCCCCACTTGCACAAGAATAAATGAGACCTGCTTAAGCCTAATCTCCCAGTGTGTGTTCCTTGCGGGCATCATTCACGCTTACCCCCTGCAGGACATCTAGCCCTATAAGTGGCGCCCAACGTGGGGCTCAAGTGTTTTTGGCAGATGGACGGTCTAATGCAAGGTAAGTGCCTCCAAGAGCAACCTTCCCCCTGCAGCATGAGAGCCTTAATTACGAGCGCTTGTTGCCCTGCTTCAGAGTAGGCGGTTAAAAGTATCACAAAAGGAAGCTAGTTTAATATGGGAAATAGTAAATGAATTGTGTCCGTGGATTGACTCCGGGGCCATTTGGGATCCAGACAGCTGGACCTGCTCCTTCAGGCAGCTCATAAAAAAGAAATATGAGAAGGCACTGAGCTACCCCTAAAATTTACCCCATTGTAGTAGCCATCCAAGCCTGTCTATTGGGGAGAGAAGAAGGGGAAACTCTGCAGGCATTTAAGGCCTCACTATGAAAAGAAACAGCATACAGAAAATGGTGAAGCTGCTCAGGCACTCCCATCTTCTTGTAATAATGCAGATGACCAACAACTGCCACCATCACGTGACCCACAGGGCCAGCCAGCTATGCTTGTAAAACCCCTCTCCCACACTTTGGGTCCCAGGAATCCTGCCCAAGGACTTCTTTTGGCCATTTAGGCTAGCCTGGGAACTCCCCTCAGGGAATTTTGTATCCTTGGGCCTTCATAGCCAACTTTGCCCAAGAAAGAAAACCCGTTGTTCCCCCTATAATACAACAGTTTTTTGCGGGCCCCACAACTACCATGGCAATGGCCGCCAAGCCAATGGATGAACCCCAGTTCGTGTTCCCGGTAAACTTCCACCGAACCACTGCACCACCTAACCAATGGTACCCCCATGGCCCCAAAGTGCTTGACAAATATTGGACCACTGTTAAGGAAGATGGGTTGCACTCCCCATATGCTCAACAGATGCTCGAAACCATTAGCATTGATCTGAGTTGCCCCAATGATTGGAAGAACTTAATGTACACAACATCATCTTCAAGGGACTTCCTTTTATGGAAGGCTGCTTTTTATGATGAATGTGAACAACAAAGCACATGAAATGTCACTGATGGAGGATATGATGCAACCATAGCGGACCCTGATTGCTTAAAAGGGGAGGGAGCTTATGGGACTCCCATTGCACAAGCAGTGGCATCTCCGCAGTACTTTGACCAAGTATTCCTCTGTGCATTGTGGGCTGACTCCTTGGTCCCTTGGAAAGAAGGGAACAAACAACTAAAAACCCTCATACAACATCGCAATGAATCTTTCACTGACTTCGTTGCCTGTGTTCTAGAAGCAGTAGCCCAGAAGTGATCTCACGTTGGAGCCCAAGAAGCACTAACGAAGACCCTGATATGGGAAGGGGCCACAAAGGAATGCAGAAAAGCCATTGCCCCTGAACGAAATGGGGAGATCACTGATTGCATCCTAGCCACCAAAAATTTGGGGACATCAACTCATGCTAGGACTGCCCTTGCACAGGTTTTCACCTCTATGACCGCCAGTGCGTGCGCCCCCTAATGGCGCAATGGGAAGTTGACCTTGTTGGGGATGTGGCATAACTGGTCATTTTATTTTTATTTTTTTAATTTTAATTTTTTATTATGAAAGTACTGTACAGAGGGGTTACAATTACATGGACAAGACAATGAGTACATTTCTTATCAAGCATTGTAGCCTCCTCCTTCGTATCTCCATCCCATCCCTTCACATCCTCCCCGAGGCCCCTCCCACTCAATCCTCCCCATTACCTCCGCACACCCGCACCAAAGTTGTAAAGTTCATTTTCCACCAAAACGACTTGTACATCTCATTGTTGCAGTGGGTCCACCTGTATCACTATTTAAAGGATTTGTTTTTCCCCTTCCCCTCAACAAATTATACGGATATCAAATAGAGCGAAAGCAGGGGTTATACTATGGGGGAGGGAAATACAAAGCAATAAAGAAATAATCTTCTAAATGTGTTAAAAAAATCAACTGAAAGAAAAAAAAACACTTGAATACATATCCTAGGGTTCATTTCATTAACATCACCTTATCTGACATTTTCTGCTTGATTTAGAAATATATTAAATATTACAAATAAGGGAAACCATGTTTGATTGGGCCTGGCATACTTCACTTAATATAATTTTTTCCAAGCATTTACATTTCCTAACAAATGGGACAATGCCATTCTTTCTGATAGAGGCATAGAATTCCATTGTGTATATATACCATTTTTTGATCCATTCATCTACTAAGGGGAATTTGGGTTGGTTCCAGATCTTAGATATACTAAATTGTGCTGTAATAAACATAGTCGTGCTGGTAGCTTTAGTGTGGTCTTGTTTGTAAATATTTGGGTAAATGCCCAAAAGTGGGATTGCTGGGTTATAGGGGAGCTCTATGTGGAGTCTTTGGAGGAAACTCCATACTACTTTCCAAAGTGGTTGAACAAGTTTACACTCCCACCAACAATGAAGTAAGGTTCCCTTCTGTCCACATCCCCTACAGCATGTGTTGTTCTTAGAGATCTTGATTTAGCCATTCTAACTGGAGGGATGTGGAATCTGAATGTTTTGGTTTGCATTTCTTTTATGGCTAGGGAATTTGTGCATTTCTTCATGTGTCTATTGGCCATCCTTCTTTCTTCTTCAGAGAAGTTTCTATTTAAGTCTTTAGCCCACTTATTTATTGGGCAGTTGTTTCTTTGAGGATTTGTTGTTGGGGGATTTAATTTTTTGAGTTCCACGTATATTTTAGATATGAGAACCTTGTCGATTGTATGGCTAGTGAAGATCTTCTCCCAATCCGTGGCCTTTCTATTGATCTTGCTAGCTATGTCCTTTGCCAGGCAGAAGCTCTGCAACTTCATGCAATCCCATTTGTCCAACCTTTCTTTGATTTGTTGTGTTTCCAGGTCTCTATTAAGAAAATTTCGGCCTGTGTAAAGGAGACCTAGGGTTTCTCCTATTCCATCCTGTAATGTTTTCAGAGTGTCTGCTTTGACTCTGAGGTCTTTGATCTTTTTGGAGTTGATTCTGTTGCAGGGTGATATATAAGGATTTAGTTTTAGTTTTCTCCAAGTAGTTAACCAATTTTGCCAGCACCATTTACTGAAGAGGCTGTGTTTCTTCCATTCTATATTTTAGCTCCATTATCGAAGATTAGATGGCTATAAGTCTGTGGGTTCATTTCTGGGTTTTCAATTTTAGTCCATTGGTCCTGAAGACTGTTCTTATGCCAGTACCAAGCTGTTTTGATTACTATGGCTTTATAGTAGAGTTTGAAATTTGGTATTGATATTCCTCCAGCAGTGTTCTTTCCGTTGAGGAGCGTTTTTGCTATTCGGGGTCTTTTATTGTTCCATATGAATGTTTGGATTGCCTCTTCTATTTCCTTGAAGATTGAGGTTGGAATTTTGATAGGTATCACATTGAATTTGCAGATACCCTTGGGAAGTGTTGCCATTTTCACGATGTTGAACTTTCCAAATCAGGAGCATGGGAGTTTTTGCGATTTTCTAAGTTCTGTATTGATTTACTTTTTCAAGTTTTTAAAATTTTTATCATCGATGTCCTTCACTTCTTTTGTTAAGTTAATTCTTAGGTATTTTATTTTTGTGGGGCTATTACGAATGCAGTTGCTTTCCTAATTTCAGCCACAGGTTTCTCATTGTTGGCATGCAGAAAAGCAATTGATTTTGGGGGGGTTATGTTTATACCCTGTTACTTTACCAAGGTTTTAAATAAGCTTGAAGGATTGGGAGGGGATTCCGTGGCATTCTTTAAATAAAAGATCATGTCATCTGAAAAGATGGACAGTTTTACATCATCTTTCCCTACTTGAATCATTTTTATGCTTTCATCTTGTCTTATTGCTGTAGCTAGGCATTCTAATAGTAGATTGAAGAGAAGTGGAGAGTGTGGGCATACTTGTCTTGTTCCTGAGTTAAGAGGAAATGGCTTTTGTTTTTCACCATTAAGTATAATACTGGCTGTAGATTTGTCATATACAGCCTTTACTGTATTGAGGAATATTCCATGGATTCCTAATTTTTCCAAGGCCTTCATCATAAATGGGTGTTGGATCTTGTCAAATGCTTTTTGTACATCTATTGAGATAACCATGTGTTTCTTATCCTTGCTCCTGTTGATGTGATGAACAATATTAACTGATTTGCGTATGTTGAACCAGCTTTGCATCCCTGAAATGAATCCTGTTTGATCGTGGTGTATGATTTTTTGGATGGATTGATGTTGACTGGCCAAAATTTTGTTGAGAAATTTTGCATCAATGTTCATCAAAGAAATGGGTCTATAGTTCTCTTTCTTCGATGAGTCCCTGCCTACTTTTGTGATGATGGTTATGATGGCTTCATAGAATGTGTTCAGTAGTGAACTTTCTCTTTCAATTTCATTGAAGAGTTGGAGGAGTATTGGTGTGAGCTCTGCTTTGAAGGCCTTGTAAAATTACACTGTAAACCATCTGGTCCTATACTTTTCTTAGATGGGAGGTCTCTTATTGCTGTTTCTATTTAAATGCTTGATATGGGCCTGTTAATATGGCTTAACACAACTTGATTTAGTTTTGGCATGTCAATATTTGCTAGGAAAAGGTCCATTTCTGCCATGTTCTCAAATTTATTAGCATAAAGTTTTTTTTTTTTTGGCCGGTCATGGGACTTGAACTCTTGGCTTGGGCACTATCCCTCAGCTCTTTAGCTCAAGGAGAGCGCTTTACCAATTGAGCCATAGCGCCACTTCCTAGCATAAAGTTTTGAGAAGTATTCCCTTAAAATGTTCTGAATTTTGGTTGTTCCTTTGGTGATGTTTCCATTCTCATCTCTGAGTTTATTTATTTGAGTGTGTTCTCCTCTTTTTCTCATAAGATATTCTAAGAGTCTGTCAATTTTAATTTTTTCGAAGAACCAACTGTTTGTTTTGTTGATTCTTTCTACAGTTTTTTTGGATTCTAAATCATTTAATTCTGTTGTAATTTCAATTATTTCTTTCTGTCTACTGAATTGGGGTTTAACTTGGTGCTCTTTTTCAAGAAGTTTCAGATCAACTAGATTTAATAGTCATCTACCAAATATTTCACCCAGCAGCATCAGAGTACACATTTTTCTCAGCAGCACATGGAATATTTTCTAAAATAGACCACATTTTAGGCCACAAAGCAAACTTTTCCAAATTCAGAAACATTGAAGTTATACCTTGCATTCTCTCAGACCACAAAGGGAATAAAATTAGAACTCAACACCAAAAGCCACCAAAGAAAGTCCGTTAACATATGGAGGCTGTACAACCCACTGCTGAATCACGAGTGGGTCATGGAAGAGATTAGAAAGGAAATTCAAATGTTCATGATATTCAACAAAAATGAGCACACAAATTACCAGCTCCTCTGGGAACTGGTCATTTTCAAAAGGATTGCCCTTCACTCTGGGGTTCACCCAAAAGAAAGCAACCTCCTTCCGTATGTCCTAAATGTAAAAAGGGTTTTGGGGGGGGCCTCTGAATGCCACTCTAAGACTCAGACTTTAAACTAAATATGGGGTATTCCTCAGCCCCTACCCCAAGGGGACAAAAACTACAACCACCACCTCAAGTGAAATGGACTTTTCCTATCCAAAATGGAAAATCTAGAATGGAACTTAAGGTTAAAGAACAAAATTTAAGGGCATCATTGATACGGGGGCTAAGTGTACAGTCCTTAGAAAAAAAGAATTCGAAGGGTTGGGGTGGAACCTAATTCCTGGCCCCTGCATACATGGTGTCGGTGGAAAAACAGATTCCCTCCATGTCCAATGGCCTGTAAAATGGAAAGACTGTGATGGGGTCACCGGGGCTTTTAAACCTCTTGTTGCCCCTGGCCTTCCATGCAATATTTGGGGAAGAGATGTCCTCACTAATATGGGTATTGTGATAACAACAGATGATAAGGCTTTTTATGAAGACATCAAAACCGATCAAGCCATTAGGCACCCACAGTACCCCCAATTCTAATGGCCAGTGTTGTAGGACCAGAGTCATTTCCACTCCAATGGGATACCACCAAACCCATTTGGGTAGAACAGTGGCCTATTTTCCCTGAAAAGTTCCCTCATCTTCACACTGTAGGGGAGGAGCAACTAGAAAAAGATATATTGAACAAAGCATCAGTCCCCACAATTCTCCCATTTTTATTATCCAAAAAAAGAGCTCAAGGAAAATGGAGACTTCTTTATGACCTACATTCCATAAATATTCCTATGAAGAAGATGGTAATGCTTCAACCCGGACTCCCACATCTTTCTGCAATACCCAATGATTGGCACATTGCCATTATTGACATCAAGGACTACTTTTTTCCATCCACCTACATCCCAAAGATAAAAATATTTTGCATTCTCAGTTTGGGAATCTCACTGTCAGTTACCCAAACATTGATATCAATGGAAAGTTCTCCCTCAAGGAATGAAAAATAGCCCTACTCTATGTCAGATGTATGTTGCCCATGCTATTAGACCTTTGCTTTTAAAATGCTTTTGTGTCCATTACATGGATGACATTTTAATAGCACATAAAGAGGCTACCACCATTCAAGCCTGTTTAACACAACTCAAGGAAAATAGGCCTCCATATTTCCCCCTTACGCCTATCTTGGATGCTATTTAAATCAAACAATTACCCCAAATGGGTCTAATATTGTCATTAAGTCCCAATATACTTTAACTGAATTACAACAATTATGTGGGCATATCAATTGGGTACACAATTTTATGCGTCTCCCTACCCAAGAGCTCCAAACTTTATTTCAATTGCTTCAGGGACCCTCTGACACAACTTTCCTTTGTATACTTTCCCCTGATGCTCAACAATTTTTACAACAAGTCACTGATCGATTATGGTCAACACCCTTGGTGTTTTTAGATACCACCCACGAAATCACCCTGATTACATTAACTCATAATTGACTAATGGCGGCGCTGACTCAAACTTGTGGTGTGTTACAATGGGTACACCTTGACACTTCCCAATTACCAAAAAATAGCACACCCATTACCATGCTATGCAACTTAGCCATCAAAGGCGTGGAACGATGCCATCAAACATATGGCCGATTCTCCGACCATCTTATCTGGCCCATTCGAAAAACAGTCTTTAATTTACTGACAACAGAAGAGGAATTAGTACCAGAGAAGGATCGACCCTTGTGACACGGAGGTCATTGACCTGGTCATCAGAATGGCATCTATCATGAGAGCAGTGTGGATCTGAGCACTAAATCAATGTCTCAGACCACAGTTCTGGTCCAGGAGGGGTAAAACAGTAAATGCCTGCTCATATGGATATCACAAGAATGCACATTTGTCAGGCACACCTTGGGCGGTGTTGAGTTGGACTCATGAAAGACTTGTAGGCTCAGGAATCCAGAGCCTGCTGGCTGCTGTTTGTAATAAACGCTATATCCCAGGAGTCCCACGGCTGGGAACCCTGCTTTCCTCCCCAGTGCTTAGATGGAGGCACAGGTTCCATGGAACTCACTGCCATGGCCCAGATCCCTCAGCCCAAGAAGGACTTAGGGAGAAACAACTGATGTGGTTTAAGAGTTTGCTATGATTATGCCTCAGGACTGACCCCAGTTCTAGCTCTGCTTATCATTACCACCTCCCTCTGTGTTTGTGTGTGTGTGTGTGTGTGTGTGTGTGTGTGTGTGTGTGTGCACATGCGCATGACTGCATCTTGGTAATAGGACTTGAACTCAGGGCCCGGGTTCTGGCCTTCCGTTTTTTTCATTCAAGGATAGCACTGTACCACTTGAGCCAGAGCTTTTCTTCCAGCTTTCAGGTGGTATTTTGGGAGAGGACAGTCTCACAGATATTTTTGCTGGGTTGCCTCTGAATGTCAATCCTCAGATCTCAGCCTCCTGAGGGAGCTAGGAATATAAGAGCATGAGCCATTAGCATCTGGCCATGCTTTCCTTCTTGGATAAGACAGAATACCTGTCTTCTTTTTTTTTTTTTTTTTTTTTTTAGGTCTGGTCATGGGGCCTGAGCTCTGGGCCTTGGTGCTGTCCCTCAGCTCTTCAGCTCAAGGCTAGTGCTCTACCACTTGAGCCACAGCGCCACTTCCGGTTTTTTTCTTTTTGCTTATGTGGTGCTGAGTAATCAAACCCAGGGCCTCAGGCATGCAAGGCAAGTGCTCTACCACTGAGCTACCTTCCCAGCCCAGAATACCTGTCTTCTAGTTGAGCACACATCTACAGCTATCCCACCTATCTCTACCTCTACCCCTACCCCTCCAGGTTTCAGAGGAATCATTCCTTCCCCTGAGGACAAAGAAATAGGATGCATTGACAGGTTTGAGCTTTATGTTCTCCACACAGTCAGGGGCTGCTGGGAGCTGCTGTAGAGGCCAGAGATCTAGGCCAGAGCAAGTAGATAGCTGTTAGAACAGAAGAGACTATGAAAAGACATCCATGCAGCTGGATGCCAGTTGCTCATGCCTATAATCCTAGATCCTCAAGGCAGACACTTGAGGATAAATCAAGATTCAAAGCTAACCTGGGAAGACTCTTATCTCCAATGAATCACCAAAAAGCTGGGAAGTGGAGCTACTATAGTTCAAGTGGTAGAGCACCAACTTTGTGCAAACAGGCTAAAGGTTACCACCTAGGCTCTGAGTTCAAGACCCGGTAAACACACACACACACACACACACACACACACACACACACACACACACACACGCTATGTGCATGCAAAATCAGATATTTCTACATTGAAATTTTTAGTTATTCTCTACCTTTTCTGCATTAAGCCTGGTGGTTGTTGGCCTAGGAGTTTGATGCATACAACACCACTTGGCATCTTTAATTTTGGGGAACAGAATGGCTAGAAAGTCAGCATTTCCCATCCCAGCTCCTTGACTGGGTCGTGATCTATCCCGGCCCTTTGGGGCTCCTTTTACACACTCACCAAGATTCTTTTAAAAAGCATCACATTCTGAGCACTGGTGGTTCACACCTGTCATCCTAGCTACTCAAGAACCTGAGATCTGGAGGATCATGGTGACAAGCCAGCCTGGGCAGGAAAGTGTATGAGACTTTTATCCTTGATGAAACATCAGAAAACAAGAAGTGACCCTGTAGCTCAAGTAGTAGAGTGCCAGCCTTGAGAAACAGAGCTCAGGGACAGCGCTCATGGAAATCAACAACGAGAGGAATTGCATGATGGCTCTGGGATTGACATGGGCTGAATATAATTGGAATTGTCAAGTGCACCAAGATAAAGCATTACCTCCTTTAGTCTTGTGCTCCTCCATCTGTCTCACCGCCTGACCTTGGCATGCTTCAGGTCACCATGGCCCCAGTTGGACGGGAGGGCTCCGAGGAGGAAGGTACCAGAGCAATCACCCACCTCCCTCTTCCATGCTCACCCTGCTGCTTCTGCAATAGACCTACTTCCTGGAATCCGTCCATGAGATCATGGCCGCCACATTGTGGTGAGTGGTGGGTCTAGCCAAACTCGGGGAAGTTAGGGGTGGAAGTCGGTCTGGGACTAGGAGTTTCCACCCTGGGTGTGGGCTGAGTCCAGGGCTGACATTTATTTCATCCTGAGCCTTGCAGGGGTGCGGAGACAATGTAGACTCCACATTGAGTCAGGTAAGATCAGAATCTGGAGGACTACTTTTATGGGGGAGGCTGTGGTGCTCAGGGGGCCACTGTTCTTGGTACTCCTCTCTCGGGACTCCCCTCTCCCTCTCTCATCCCTCAATGGTAAAAGAGAAACTTTAAATAAGGGTGTCAAAGAGGGGACAGTGGAGGATTTCTGTGTGAACCAGATTTGTGCTTCATATTCATCCTAGCCCCTACTTCCAATTTATCTGAGTAATGACTATATGTGTTTGGGGGCAGGGGATCATCTTAGCTGAGAATGTGGCTCAGTGGTAGAGTGGTTGCCTAGCATGCCTGAAGCCTTGGGTTCAATTCCACACAGAAAAAGCTGGAAGGAGAGGTGGGGCTCAACTGGTAGAGCACCGGTCTTGATCAAAAAGAGCTCAGGGACAGTGACCAGGCCCTGAGTTCAAGCCCCATGACTGGAAGAACAAATCTTTGTGGAGGCTTTGTTTCCCTTTGAAAACAATTTATTCTTTGTGATAAGCATAACATGGGCCTCTTCCCAGGTCACCAATGGGCCATTATATGTCCCTTGAATTTTGTCTCCTCCCAGCAGCCTCTGCTCTACCCAGCCCACAGTTTACCCTTCCCATCACCAGGCAGATAGAGACCTATAGAAGGACACCTGGCCACCAAGTTCTGGTGGCTGCCGAGGATATTGAGACTCAATATGTCACATAGGGAGTCATCATCCCCATCAGACTACAGAAAAAAGGGACAGAGTGCTGCAAGCCTGAGTTCGCCAACTGTGGGTGGCTCTGGATGTGGGACATCTGTGGCAGGATGTGCTCTGTGGGAGAGCCCTCTACGGGGTAAGGAACCCTGACCTCTCCTCTGGCAGTTTCCACACGGTCTTGAAGTTGCAATTCTTCAAAACCTTTCTGCTCCTCCATCATTTTGCCCACCCAGGATCCTGAGGCCTCTAAAGCAGCAACACAGATGGGGCCTCAGAATGGACCGACATCTTGAGCCCTTGAGAAGAGAGACAGCAGCTCCTGCAGCTCTTTCCTCTTCTCTATCTTCTCCTGGGACAGTTGGCACATGCCCTTGGCTTTCTCCCGACACAGTTGATCCAGGACTAACATCTGTCCTTTACGCACCAGGAGCAACTCCTGGACGGTGTGGATATGTGCCAACAGCTGGCTGCATGGATGGTGGAGCTCATTCGCTGGACCATGGAAGTGCACCTCATCAGGCAGGTCGTGGATTAAGCAGATTTTCTTTTTGGACTCCTACGTGTCCCACTTCCCATCCTCACACATGCTGTGGTGGCAGCTCACGGGGTGGGTACCTGTGGATCCAGCTCTATCTGGCACTGAGCTGTCGGGTGGATTGAGTGCCTGCAACAGGCCCGCCGCTCCTGCGGCAGGAGTTTCCCCTTGTGGATGTCAGCCTCAAAGAGTGCTCCCAGAGTCACATCCTTCTTACTTTGGGGGATGTCTCTATCCTCTGCGATGGGCACATCAGGGGGAGTTGCTTTCTCACCTTTTCTTCTCTAGGGCTCACACCTTCTCCTTCCCCAGGGAAAGCCAGGAAGATCAGCTGGGCCTGCAGGCACTCATCCTGTGTTCTGATTACTTCCATGCACTTGAGAGTGTCCTGCCACTTTGGGGGCATCACTTGTCCCCACAGTTTGTCGGGCCCTGCACTTGCTAAAGCTGCTCCAGCAGCTGAGTCTGCCTCTGCAGGTGCTGCTGCAAGGCCTACTTCTTGGAGCTCAGCCATTCATTGGAGGTGATGTGATGCTCACAGGTGGCTCTGAGCTCCTGCAGCTGCTCCTGCTGCTCCTGCAGCTCCCAAGCCACTTGGGTCTCTCTCTCATCCATCTCTTACCATTCCTCTATCTTCTCCTCTGAATGGTCCATCTGTTCCTGCAGATGTTTCTTCACCTGCTGCTCAGAGTCCAAAATGTTAGCAAACTCCTCCTTCTCACCGCTCACTCTATGGAGAGCAACCCACAAAAAGGCCAGCTGTTCTTCTATCTGTGGGTCGCACAGACATGTGCATCATGGCGTCTCAGGGATCCCTTGCCAACCCTCCACCTTCTCCTCCAGTCTCTGCAGTTGTTCCCACTGCTCTGCATTCTGGAGATTGGGCCTCTGGTTTTCCTGGACCTGGATATGAAGTTGCTCCTCCAGGTTTTTCAACTTCATCTGCATGCGGTAAGCCTGGGTCTGCAGCTGCTGCTTGGCCTGAGATAGTCCTGTGGGGGGCCGTGGCTCTGCCAGCTTCCTTCTCAGTTCCCCCAGCTCTTTCTCAAAATCCAGCACCTGCCTAGCCCCTCCCTCTTTCTGCTCTGTCAGTTGGTTCACCTGCTCGGTCAGCGGCCGGGCCTCCTCCTTCGCTTGGACCTCTCAATTCTCAGGTCCTTCACGAAGGTGTCTGTGTCCAGATTCGCTGCTGTCACCATCCAGCTCAGGTTGTCCAGTAGTCTTGTCAGTACCTCATGCCCTGCCAGTGCTTGTTGGAGCTTGCAGATTCTGTTATTCCTGCTGCTCCTCTATGTCCAGAGTGTTTCCAGCTTCTCCTGCAACTCTGTGTTCACTTGCTCCAGGTCATAGAAGCTTCTGATCTTTTACTCGAGCTGAAGTGTTACATCATTCAGCTGTTCGAAGAATATTTCAGTCTCCTTCTGTGCAGCAGTGACTGCAGAAGCCTCCATCTCCAACTCTGCCATGCCTGCAGGCAGCTGGTGAGAGTTTTATGCTCCATTACTCTGTTATCGGCCACGTGCTGCATGTGGGCCGGTGATGATTGTAAATCGCTTTCTGTCAAAACCAACTTCTGTATGAGTGGCTTGTGGATTTCTAGCTCTATTTTCAGTTCTCTGTGCCCCTGGGCTATCTTCTCCCTTTCTTTCTCCCGTTGATACTGCAGGTCTGTCTTTTCCTGATTCAGTGGTTAGATACTGGCACAGAGCACCTGGTTTCTTCTTTTGCTGCAGTCCAGGGCAGGCACCACGTGTTGGTAGCACCTCTGAAGATCTTTGGTGGTATCGGGACCCTTGACACTCTGGACCCTGATGGCTGTAACAGTCTCCAAAGGCAGGGGTGGCCCGGGGTTGGCATCACCTTTGGCTGGACCTTCCTTTGAATCATGCTCTCCAATGTTGTTTGTCTTGGGGATCCCTCCCTTTTTGGTGTCCTTTGTTTTCTTGAATGTTGCAGGTCTGATGGCAGAATTCTGTCTGTGATCTGGCAGTTGTTTCTTGCCCACAGCTCTCTCACGGAGTCTGGTTGTTAAAGACATCTGAGCACTAGGATGGGAGAGATGGGCTGGCCACATTCCCAGGCTCTGGGTAATCCTCTATTCTCCCACTCACTGACTAGGCTGTAAGTTTCCTAATCCACTCCAAAGTCGCCTGAAGACTCTTGCTCACCACCCAGCCACCTCTAACTTCCTCAACTGCTGGTAGTGGTGTCAACCAACAGAGGAAATCTGGGTGCTACTGGACAGCATGGAATATGGGAGTGGCCACAATTCTTGTATCCCATTAGTTAGAAAGAACCATGAAAGAATGGGGGTGCAGTCAGAATCCTGTGATGCAGGCTGCAATAGGTGGAGTCAAGATGACAGTGGCTCCCCAGCCCCTTTCCAAGGAAACTCTGTCCAATTCAGTTGGAGACAGGGTGACTTGCTTTAGCCGGATGGCTGCACAGATTGTTCTGTATGACTGTTTCTTGCCAATCTCGGAACTTGAATTCAAGGTCTGGGCACATTCCATGAGCTGCTTTTGATCAAGGCTAGCCCTCTACCATACGGGTCTACTTATGGCTTTGTTGACACTGAACATGGACAAGCGTTTCCACGACTTTCCTGCCTACGGTGACTTTGACCATAATCCTCCTATACAGGCTTGTATCAAGGAGGACTGCTGAGAGCCATTGGTGCCTGCCTAATCATTGGTCTTGCTGATGTTTTGGGACAGACCAGTGAGTTCCCTATCCATAGGTTTAAGTGGTGGGAGCTGGAGCCCACAGTTCAAATCCTGGTCCTGCCACCTCCAAATAGCAGGAGATCCTAAGACACTCATTCATATCCATATGAATACAAATGGAATGGGATGTATGTATGATTTAATAGGCAGTTCTTGAATGATTCCAGAATAAAATTATACACTATTATAGGACACTGATCAATTTTAATCAATACTTTATGAAACACTTACACAATCACATTCATTTAATGAAGGCATATTGAAATACCTAAGAATTGGGCATCACATAGTATAGAGATGCCATTTTTCTCTGCCAGGACTGGGATTTGAACTCATGGTCTGGGTAACTCTGTTGCACTGTATGGGAAGGGGAAGCTCGCTTCCCTGAAGTGAAGAAATTCAATTCTGTTCCTTAGGCCTGAAACTGATCCTCAACACTAGAAAACATCCTATTCGTGTACATTTTAGATATATGATTTATATTTACATACATATGTTGATTCTATATTACATTCAGTGTAGTTATTCATTTTATTTTTCATTTTGTTCATGTATTGACTATTTTATTGATTATTTTGACACATAGAACATTGATTACTTTGATTACATAGGATATAGGACTGCATATGTTTTCCACTTCTTACCGGACACCCAAGACTTTTGCAGAAAAGTAAAACATGTGTCACCATCAGCTTCTTACTCCACGATTATTGTTTGGGAGTGCTGGCATGTGAATTCATGGCCTACAGGTCCAAATTCATGAATGGGTGAGTGTCAGCATGCCATCCTGGGGCAAAATGAGCTGACACAAACTATGCAGGACCTGAGATTGAGCCCCTGGGGTTGAGAAAATAAGAACAGATTGACACGCAGATGGTAGTGAAAGACCCCCTAGACCCCTGGGGTACTTTCTTTAAAGGGAGGGCACCCCAAGAACCAAGACTCCAAGCCAGCAGCTGCAATATGCAAGAGGAGTTTATTTGGCATTTGCGCAAACGGGCTCTCTGTCCGAGGGAGCCCTGTCCAGCGATTACAGGCATTTTTAAAGACAAAGACCACAGGATTAGCATATAACACCAGGTGTCCCTGGGATTGGCCCATTTAAAAGGTCACTATGTACTTTAGCAATTATTTTTTTACTACCTGGGGAAGTTTATAACACTCTTTGCAATAAGACAATTAGTGCAGACTGAGATAGTCACTCTGGGGGATAAGGGTTAGGAGATTTACAGTGTTTACAGGTTTGTGATTGATTAACAATTTGGCCTAGTCTGCAGAGCCCACCAGATGGCCCTTATCTTGAGCCCCCTAAACCAGGAATTTCTGCACAGGAATGCGGAGGAACATACTCTTTGTTCCTTATCTAGGGTCCCATTAAGCCATTTGGGGAATTTATTGTTAGCTCTTTATTTACGACTACAGAGCTTGTCTCAGGGCCGACACCTAGACTCCGAAGCTTTTTATTTATTTCCAGCGAGGGGAAGGGTCAGGGCTAGCGCAAGCAAGTTTACAGAAGCTAAACCAGCAGTTAGTATTTGTAAAAATATAACTCTAATTTTTAATCTTTCAGTAGTACATTAATAATATATGTTTTCACAAGTCAATACCTGACAAACATTAGACACTTATCTGGGCATTATGAAACTGAATGATGTTTTTGACCAATGTGATCATTAACACCCTCATTACTAGAAGGCAATCCTTCTCCCACTAGAAGGGAAACTTGCATTCCTGCTAGATAAAAATCCACCAAACTCCCTCGTTCTCGGTAGGAAACTCTCTGTTCCTCTTGGTAGGAAACTCTTTATGTGTAGCTTGCCTTTTGTTTTTTCATTTTTGGTCAGTCTTGGGACTGAACTCTGGGCCTCGACACTCTTCCTCAGCTCTTCATCTCAAGGATAGCGCTCTACCACTTGAACCACAGCAACACTTCTGGCTTTCTCTGCTTATGTGGTGCTGAGGAATCGAACCCAGAGGCTCAAGCATGCAAGGCAAACACTCTACTGCTGAGCTACCTTCTCAACCCTTCATCTGAGTTTTTAGTTCACTCACTTGCCAATGTTGAATTCTTCTAAGTCCTTTGTACAGCTTTGGCCTTCAATCACCACATAAAATCTACCCTTTATAGATAATGTTGCTAGAATTAATTTTCCCATGCCATCCTTCTAGAGCACTTAATTTATGGGTTTAAAAAAATCTTTTAGTATAATTAACAAATCTCTGTTGATCTTATTCTACTCTACATTTTATTTTTGCCAGTCCTGGTGCTCCCTGAGCTTCTTTTGCTCAAAGCTAGCACTCTACCAGTTGAGCCACAGTGCCACTTCCAGCCTTTTCTGTTTATCTAGTGCTGAGGAATAAAACCCAAGGCTTCATGCATGCTAGGAAAACAATTTAAAACTAAGCCATATTCCTAGCCTCCAAACTACATTTTATTTATACTAATTATACTAATTAATTTATACTAATTATACTGATTCTTAAGCTGCTATCTGGGGCCTGGCTTGAATTTTTGGAAACTTTTGGGGGAGGATCCTGAATAGTACCTATGTAAATATGAAATGAATGATCCTTTAGGGAAGGAGTCTCCCCTAACTAGTATAAAATGTTTGAGAATGGACAGGTGGATGAAATGCTAGGATGTAAGTGATGGCAAATTAAACCAAAGCACAGGTTCTACTCTAGTTGGCCAGAAAGGTCTCCAACACTGGTCCTCCACAATACCATCAGACATTTCCCCTGGCTATGTTTAGTGCTTACTGCTCAACTCTTCACAGGTTCGGCCTTCACTGCATCTTGATAAGTTTCCCAGAAATGCCAGTTGTCCCCCGTACCTACAGAGGCAAGGGGTATAGATGGCCTTAGGAAGATATGATTTTTGTCTTAGATCCTCCTCTTGCAAACAGCAACAGCAGGGTCTTTCAAGTTTCCCCAAGCTGTGTTTGGCCAACAGATCATGCACTCCATGCCCTTGAGGGTCTGAGGTTCATTATAGTGGGAAGTGTACCACTTGTTTTTCTGGTCTCTGTGCCACACAATCTTTACAGTAATGGTGAGCAAAATATTTAATCCATTTCACCCAAGCATTAATTTTTGTTGGTCATAGGACTTGAACTCTGGGCCTGGGCTCTGTCCCTGAGCTCTTCAGATCAAGGTGAAATAAAGTCCTACTAGTTGAGCCCAGAGCCATTCCAGTTTTTTGGTGATTAATTGGAGATAAGAGTCTCAAGGACTTTTCTGCTCTGTCTGTATTTGAACCCCAATCCTCAGATCCTGAGTAGCTTGGATTGCAGGTGCATGTCACTGGCACCCAGATTTGGACTTGAATTTTAAGTTTACCCAGAAAGTTTGCTTCTTAAACTGAGGCTTCAATGCCATACATCCTTCAATCAGCTAGAGGATCAATCCAGGCTTCAGAGTCAAAGTAGGCAGCTGAAGGATTTTAGTGAATAGGACTTTTTTGAGTTCCCCTTTCAGCATATAAGATTTAAAACACACACATTCAAGCACTTATGTATAACAAATTTTTGTTTGGACAAGTGCACAGTATGGATCTCAATAATAAAAATTATCCATTATTTAATACTGTTCTGAGATCTTTTTCACCATTCTCCCAGTGGATTATCAGAAGCAGGTCCTTTGATCAATTTTCTTTGGTTCCTTAGGCCTAGAATTCTAGAATTCTTATTCCCCATTTTAGCAGGTATCTTGAGATTTCAGTTTTTGGTGCACTAAATCCTATCTATTGTAAGTTTCTTGTGCTCCCCTCTCATATTCAACTCTCCCCTTACTGGAGATTTCTCAAATATGGCTTCCTTCAGCTCCCACATTTTTATTCCTGGGCCAGAGAATGAAAACAAACATCAAGACTCAAGTTTTCTTTGTGCCTAAGACTCACTCAGCACATGAAAGTACCCAACCAACAAGGTAATGTGCACTAGTCCAATTTTTCCTCTCATGGCCAATGCATGAGGTAACTTTTTATTGGGGTGCTTCCATCGGCCCTTTCCTGACATTGCTGATACACTTTCCATCATTAACCACAATGGGTGGGTTTAACCCAACCTTGAGCTACCGCAACAAGGCAGGATGTGTCTCCTTCTAAAGGGTTCCCGCCTTGCATAACAAAGATTTTGGACAATACCCCAGATTATTGGGAATACTCCCATAGTGTAAGCCAATATCCCAAGAAAGACCAGCAAGTTGAAAGAAACTTAGCAGGCAAAGTTTAGTTCTGTTGAAGGGCATGTTATTGGCAGGAAGCCAATGAAGCAACCGTTCTGAGTAGGAAGTCTGAGTAGGAAGTAGGTTTTACCCCTAATGAGTTACTACTTCTGGTATTTATCAGAAGTTGTGTTCACAATCTTGCTCAATTGGCTCTTTTGAAGCGCAGCTGGCTAGTTTGAAAGGGGATCAGTTTCAGAGCAATCAATGAAACCAGGACAACAAATGCCAGAAATTGTTAGAAAATTCTTACTATGCTTGTGCTCTATGAATTAAACTATGCCTATGAGTTGAACCATGTCCCTAGAACGATTTTACTTACAGGATATACTTTAGTTAAAATAGCTTTTTGTAAGATTATGGCTACGTGTAGTCAATGCTTTCCTTCAAGCAATCACTTTCACAGAAAAATATTCTTTTTTTTTTAATTGTATTTTATTTTATTTGAGAACAAGAGATTAGAAAGGAAATTCAAATGTTCATGCTATTCAACAAAAATGAACACACAAATTACCAGCTCCTCTGGGACACAGCAAAGGCAGTACTCAGAGGCAAGTTTATAGCTCTGAGCTCCTACATCAACAAATTGGAGAGATCGGAAACTAACAATTTAATAACACACCTAAACCTCCTTGAAAAAGAGCAGCAAGATAAACCCCAATCCAGTAGACGGAAAGAAATAATCAAAATTAAATCAGAATTAAATGAATTAGAATCCAAAAAAACTATAGAAAGAATCAACAAAACAAAGAGTTGGTTCTTCGAAAAACTTAACAAAATTGACAGACCCTTAGCAAACCTTATCAGAAAAAGGAGAGAACACACCCAAATTAATAAACTCAGAGATGAGAATGGAAACATCACCACGGAAACAACCAAGATTCAGAACATTATAAGGGAATACTTCTCAAAACTTTATGCTAATAAGTTTGAGAACTTGACAGAAATGGAACTTTTCCTAGCAAATATTGACATGCCAAAACTAAACCAAGATGAGTTAAACCAGCTTAACAGGCCCAAATCAAGCATTGAAATAGAAACAGCAATAAGAGACCTCCCAGCTAAGAAAAGTCCAGGACCAGATGGTTTTACAGCAGAATTTTACAAGGCCTTCAAAGCAGAGCTCACACCAATACTCCTCCAACTCTTCAATGAAATTAAAAGAGAAAGCTCACTACCGAACACATTCTATGAAGCCATCATAACCCTCATCCCAAAACCAGGCAGGGACTCATCAAAGAAAGAGAACTATAGACCCATTTCTTTGATGAACATTGATGCAAAACTTCTCAACAAAATTTTGGCCAATCGACTTCAACAATTCATCCAAAAAATCATACACCATGATCAAACAGGATTCATTTCAGGGATGCAAAGCTGGTTCAATATACGCAAATCAATTGATATTATTCATCACATCAACAGGAGCAAGAATAAGAACCACATGGTTATCTCAATAGATGCAGAAAAAGCATTTGACAAGATCCAACATCCCTTTATGATGAAGGTTCTGGAAAAATTAGGAATCCATGGAACATTCCTCAATACAATAAAGGCTGTATATGACAAACCTACAGCCAGCATTATACTCAATGGTGAAAAACTAAAGCCATTTCCTCTTAACTCAGGAACAAGACAAGGATGCCCACTCTCTCCACTTCTCTTCAATCTAGTATTAGAATGCCTAGCTACAGCAATAAGACAAGATGCAGACATAAAGGGGATCCAAATAGGGACAGAAAAATATTCTATCTCCCGCACAGTCCCTTCCCAGACAGAATTTATTATCAGCAGCTTCCTCTTAGGAATGGAGGCTTATGAGCTTCCAGTTGAAAACACCTTATTCACATATTGCTTTGGCTCCCTTAGGCAAACTCACCTCAGCAAGTGGTTATGAAACCAACCGCTGTGTGTGGCTGCTTTATTATAAAGAACCTATCTGGTACTTCTGCTCCTAATGCTAATAGAAAGAGGAAAGCCTGCTCTCTCTGGAGGCACGTAGCTATGGATTTAAGCACACATATTGAACCCTGAGCACAGGACACAGATTAAACTGCAGTATTTTCAGAGCCATAGATGAATCAGCCAGATCCCAGATGCTTGGCTGAGCATAGGGCACACTTCTGATGCCACATTTCTGAAGTAAAGCAGTTCTAAGCTGCCAAGACACTATGGTAGGAAGAGGCCTGAGGGAGAATTCTTGGTGGGAAGGAGAAGGGGAAAGTTTGGATTTAGGTTTTAGAAAATGCAAGCCACTTTCTGAATTGCTTGAGGCATCGAGCAGATCAACATGTTTACTAGCCCTCTAGATGCAGAGTATGAGAACACTTCCCACAGTTTACACTGAATCCTTCCTGTCTGGCAGCCTTCAATTCCCTCTTGCAGGAGTTAAGCAGTTTTTAAGAAAGCAAAAGTCAGTGAACGTGATCTAGCTAGTGAAGGAAGCATATCCTTTGGCTGTAGAATAGATCGATTTCTATCTCAGAACAAGAGGAAGAGAAGAAACTGGTAATGACATTTTGATGAACAAATGAAAGAAAAAATTATAAAAGCAGTGATATTGATCAAGTTGCATTGTATTTATTTTCTGACTTGTTGAATGATGACCCTTGCTACAACTACTTAAAGGAATATATATATATATATACATATATATATATATATATATATCTGCAATACTATGTATTTTTTGTGAGTGCATCTCAATCCACAGTGTAAGTATCTTAAAGATAGGAGAACTCCAATGATCATAAAAATGCAACTAGTAATGGTTTAGTCTCTTATCTGTTGAAAGCCCAGAGGAAGACAGTATAGGCATGAAGATTCCAAGAAGATGGAGGCATACCCCAGCATTAGGGTATAGCCCTCACTGTCTTGGCCCAAAGTGACCCCTAAATTGCCAGTAATCACTTCCAAGTTCCAGGAAGTGAGATGAACGAACAGAAAGAAGGAAATCAAGAAATACAGAACATGTGAGGACTAGCCTTAAAGCAATATCCTAGATGTTATCAGGTAACATTTTTATCTGTATTATCTAAATATTATCACTATTGGGAAATGTTATCACTATTTTACTTACCCTAGACTTCAGTTAAATTTATTGATTCAGAAAGAAGGGTGGATATTATGGTAAGCACCTGAGATGTTTTGCTATGTATATCAAGGGCTCTAGAACTCGTGTTTAATGTTTTACTATTTTGTATGAGGAATAGTTGATGCATTTTATCTGCAACTAGAAACTGCTTTCAAGCATAAGAAAAAGAAGAAACATATTTCATATGCTACATATGCTCTTATATATTGAAAATGCGTATGAAAACATCCAAATTAAGGCACATTGAAAAATCTATTTTGAACTAACGGGGTGATTTCCCTGAGCATACTCTCATTACATTAAAGAAAATCTGCACTCAATGGAGGGAAGCCAGAAGGAGGAACACAATGAGTGGAACTCAGAACAACACACAACAAGAGGCCCATCAGCTCCACTGGTCATAGAAGGAAAAGAACTAAGCAATCCAAAGACAGTGATTGGAAGGGAGGAATAAGAGGGAAACCGGGAATAATCTACACTATACAAAAGGCAAGAAATGTAAACATCACCTGATATGGAAGAAATACTTGGTATTGTCAAAGCTCATAGAATTCACAAACTTTATAGACCATGAAAATGATAATTTTCCTTGTATGGTTAAAATATTTTTGTGACTTTTACTAAGTATCATGATTCCACAATGCTGTGAATTATGTGAGTATTATGTAATCACCTATCTCAATTTTTTCTAAAAGTGGGAGAAGGGTTGGGTTGAGAGGGATGGGTGATTATGTTGTCAGATACATCGTATTCATATACTGTTGTGCAGAATGGGAACTTGTTTGTACAACTACTTAAAGATAATACTAATAAAAACATGTTTAAAAAACAACCTCACAGGGGCTAGGAAGGTGGCTCAGTGGTAGAGTGCTTGTCTTGCATGCATGAGGCCCTCGGTTTGATTCCCCAGCACCACAGAAGCAAAAAGAAAAAAAGCCAGAAGTAGTGCTGTGGCTCAAGTTGTAGAGCACTAGCCTTGAGCTGAAATGCTGAGCGAAAATGCCCAGGCCCAGAGTTCAGGACCCACGACTGAAGCCCCCCCCCCAAAGAAAACCCTCACATACTTAAATGAGATATAGTTTTGAACACAGGTTTATAGAATGCTGACAATTTAAATTGTTTCTCAGCCTGTTGTTGTTTTTTTCCTTTTTTTCAATAATTGTGTTCAAATGCAAACAACTTAAAATATAAATGTATTATCTTTTTTAAATTCTGTATTAGCTTTACCTAGTTAAATAAGTGTATTTCATTTTGATATATCTACATAGGCATACAATGTCCGTTGATTATACTTACCTCTTCATCATTCTCCTTCTCCTCTCCCAGGTTTGTTTTTTATTATTTTAATCATTTTAAGAATACAGCATAGTTGTAGTAAGTACATTTACAATATTGTATACGATCAGTGTTCACACTTTACATCCTCCAAAATTCAAATTGTATATTCAGTAAAACAATTTTCCACTCTTCCTCTGCTTCAAGATATGCATCAAGTACGATTTTGCTTCCTGTCTCTATCAATTTGACTGTTCTAAATAACTGATGTAAGTAG
Organism: Dipodomys merriami; assembly: GCF_024711535.1. Lineage (NCBI taxonomy): Eukaryota > Metazoa > Chordata > Mammalia > Rodentia > Heteromyidae > Dipodomys > Dipodomys merriami. The sequence goes on from NW_027206157.1 coordinate 4,735,622, forward strand.
AATCATGTAATATTAGATCTTTTTATGACTGGCTTATTTCACTTAGCACAGTGTCCCAAAGATTCATGCATAATATAGCAGTTGTCAAAACATAATTCTATTTAAAGTTGAAATAATATACTTCTGTGGGTATAAACCGCATTTGCCTTAGCTATTCATTAGTTGATGGCCACTTGGATTGCCTCCAGGTTTTGAGTATTGTACAAAATGAATATGAGAGTACAAGGATCTCTTCCAGACCTTGCTTTTAGATCTTTAGAGTATATACCCAGAAATGGAGTAATTGGATCATATCAAAATTCTCTTTTCTTCTTTTTTTATTTTCTGTCATGGGGCTTTAACTCAGGTCAGGGCCACTGTCCCTGAACTTTTTCTCAAGACTAGTGTTTTACCACTTTAAACCACAGATCCACTTCCAGTTTTCTCCCCAGGCTGGCTTTGAACCACTATCCTTTTATTTCAGCCCCTGTCCTGAGTGGTTAGGATGACAAGTATGAATAATCCTGTTATAAATTGTTTGAAGAGATGCTCTAATTTTCCCATAGAGGGGTTCTAATTTTACCACACTTTTGTCAACATTGTTATTTTATTTTCTTGTAGTTATCCTGCCTAATTCATATGAAGCGGTAATTTTCTTCATTATGTTGACTAACACTTTCTGGTGATTAGTGATATTAAACACCTTCTTCGTGGGCTGGTTAACACTTTGACTTTCTACCATTCTGTGTTGTTTTATGGACACTGTTGATTGCATCCTTTGTTGCCTCCCGATTTGTGTTTTCCCACAATGAATGACCCTACTCTGATGTCAGTTTCCAGTATGTCTTCTGGTCCTGTATCTACAAACCATCATATTGATTTGTACCCCTGTTATTGTAACAGTGAACTAAAGATACAAAGTTATGCTCTGGTCACCTATCTACTTCCACTTTTGGATCTCTCTCCCTCAGCTTTTAGTAATGGCCTTGGGGCATATCCAAAACTTACTAGGTCCCTAAAACCTGTAGAAACTTAAAGCCCCTATATTTAGTTATTTCTAATGGAAATATGTGACATCCAATTTCCCTTTTATTACTTTTTGTACGTTTTTGATTGTAAAAATAGTGTACAGGTGTTACAGTTACATGAGTAAGGTACTGAGTACATTACCTATAGAGCACTGTTGCCTCTTCCTGGCAAATAAGATGAATATTGAGAGCTTTTTAATATAAAAGCACACCAAAACTCTAGATATATATTTTTATTCATATGAGTATTTAGAATTGTGTGAAGCTAGAGATATAACCTACTTGAAAGTTAATAATGAACTTGTCACATTTTCGTGTATGCTAGAAGATTTATGATACTCTTGGGTTAGAGGCAAAAAGGAGTTAATTTGTATGAAAATTGTGAAAGCCAGTGAGATATGTGTGGGTATGTGTGTGTATTTATATATTTGAAGTGAATCTTCCTCAGTGCCACGGAGTGAAGTAAAGATAGCCATGTGAAACCTATACAAACAATAGGTTCTGACTTTGAGCAATTTCAATCTATATAATGAGACATAGGCATACCTGAACTTTACGCTGGAGGATGACAATAGCTTAGAAATAGCTTATGAAAATATTCTTGCAAATATACTATAGAATATAGAGCAGCTAGTGTTCACTTGAAGGTATGCAAATACTTGAGACTGCCATGAAATTATTCTTTTTCTTTTGTTTCTTGAAGGTTCCTAGCTACCAAGACAGATACATATTTCTCCTAATCAGTACATAGCTCTCCTTAAAAATGAGGCTTGACAATTTGTCGAGAATACTTATTCTTTTTCTAGCTCTAAGCCTTAAGATGAAATAGAGATTTCAATCCTATCTAGAGTACAATTCAACAAAAGAAATAGATGGAGTTCAAATTTTACACATCTAGAAGTTTTTCTTTTAAAGACATTTCTTAATGCAGGTGTGGAAGAAATTAAGGAAAAAATAGGTCCATGAATATATTTTAAGAAGATAGTTTATGTATTTTAACAGTACTAAAGGATTACGTTTCTGTTTTTTAGTGTGTAAATATCTATAGTATGTGCAAAGAACCAAAGTTCATTCCAGGGCCTATCATGGAATAGAATGTAGCAAATTTTGTATATATTATTTGTATATTTATAGAATTCACCTGTCTCACTTCTCTCCCATTTTCATAAACAGAGCACCTCTTTGACATAATAAAAAACAAACATTATATTTCTACCTACTACAGGATTCTACACACTTTGCTTTCTGCTAAATATAGAAAAGACTCCTGCACAATCCTCATTTTCAAGGAACAATTTTCCAAAACCCAAGTAGCTTATGTATATCTCATACCCCTTTCTTCCCAGCTGTCAAACTATAAGACATAAAAGGTCAGATAATTCAGAGGCATGCAGTTAGTATCCAATAGAATCTTCTTCACTTGGATATATATTATCACCATCTTTGTGAGAACTTCAGCTTCCTTATTTGAAAACTGCACTGTCCAGTTAACAGAGTAGATGAATCTCATTATTTAAAATTTCATTTAACTGAAATTGGAAGCATTAATTTCTCAGACACTATTAACGTTTGAGATTCTGTAGCCACATATAGCCAGTGGCTAGTCTGTTAGAAAACGCATATATAGAATATTTCTGTTATCAAAGATGTTTCTGTTAAAACTGTTTTAGAGTGTGTTTCCGCTTGTTAAGAAATAGTACATCTTCCTAAACTACATATACTCCATAGCTGGTACTCAGACTGAAGATCAGACCAGAAATTCTAGAAACCCATCAAGTTAAGATATAGATATAAATTGTTCTACATAGGCACATTTATTTGTGAGGAGGAAGAGGATCAAACAGTCAACGTCAGCATAATCAACTCTCTCAACTCTAGGAATGAATAGATGAAAAATTTAGCAATTCTTTGCAGCATTGCTTCTGTGATTGGAATTGGCTGTGGTATTCTCAATGGTGATTTTGTTGGAAAGTATAAATGTGTTAATTATCACATTAGCTTACAGAAGAATTAGGATCTGTGCTTGTAATGTCATTTGGTATTTACACATGACATTTTAATTTTGCCTGGTATCAGTACACCACAAATATCTTTATATGGTTTCTGAGGTGTTTTTTTTTTACATTTTTTATTGTGAAAATACCGTACAGAGGTTTTACAATTACTTGAGCAAGGTAATGAGCTCATTTCTTATCAAGCACTGTTGCCTCCTCCTTTGTTTCCCCTTATGATCCCTTCTCATCTCCCCCTTCCCCAGCCCCATGTCTCCCCTTGCGCCAAAGTTGTAAAGGTCGTTTTTTGACATAACGTCTTGTACATCTCAGTGTTGCAATGAATCCACTTGTAACCCTAATAAACAATTTTTCCCTTCCCCTCCACATACTATACCAACATCAATTACAGTGAAAACAGGTGTTGTACCAGGGGAGAGGACATACAAAGCAACAAAGGAATCATCTTAATTATGTTAGAAACAATAACAAGAAAGAAAAAGCATTTGAGTACTTATCTGGGGTTCATTTCACCTAATATCAACTTATCTGACCGTTTCTGCTTGTCTGAGACATGTACTAGTTATTGTAAATAAGGGAAACCGTGGGACCTATGTTTCTTTGGGCCTGGCTTACTTTACTTAATATAATTTTTTCCAAGTCTTTCTATTTCCTAACAAATGGGACAATGTCATTCAATCAACTCCAAATTTATCAAAGACCCCAGAGTCAAAGCAGACACCCTGAAAACATTACATGACGGAATAGGAGATACCCTTGGTCTGAGTTGTTTTTTTAATTAATTTTTATTCTTCTTACAGCAGGCATTTAAGAAATGAGTGGAAAACTTAAGACTTTCTTGTGTTTTATAGTCCCATTATTACTCAGTAAGCTTAATAAAGAAAGAGAATCCATAAACTATGTGAACAAATTGTATCTCCAACCACCCTTTTGTTAATTACTGGAGCTAAGAGAACTGGCTCCCCAGAATCTGAACTTCAGAATTCAAGAAAGAGATGGGAATAAGACAAGGAAAGAGAGACATAGTAATTCACACTGGAGTTGCTTTGCTGTCACAATGAACACCTGTTCTCAGACAATCTTTTTGATTCTCACAGTTAGCTTTTATTTGTGCTTTTTTATTAGCATGACAAATATAACTGACTTTCCCAGATTTAGAGTTGGAAATTTGTGGGGCACATTCCTTTATTATGTAATCTTTCTTAAAATTGTGTATCATTACTTTGGCTTTTGGTGCCTTTTCCATCCTTGTTGCAAGTATGTATTTCTACAAATGGAGACTTTGGTTCATCATCATGATTAAATTATGAGGATTTGAGAGATTGTGTGATTTGTTATAGAAGTAAGGTATTATGAGTAGGACCCTTTGGTCCATGTTTACATTTCTTCGTAGAATTTTTATTGGGGTCCTTACTCATGGACTCATGTGTAAGTAATTCTTCCAATATTCCAGTATAATCCAGTAGAGTGGGACAATGAATTGGAAATTTAAAACATGCCTATAATTCTTTGAAAATATACTTTTAAATGTAATATCATAAATAAAAGCTTTGTTTTGTTTTTTTTGTAATTTTAATATTATAGTCAAGGTTATGTACAGATTGGTTACACTTACATAAGTAAAGCAGTTATAACATTTCTTGTGTAACTTGTTACACCCTCCCTCATTTTCTTCCTCTTTCCCTGGCTCTCTCAATCCCACCACCCAAGTTGTACAGATCATTTCCAACATATTGTCATTTTTTGATTTCCATTAAGTAAATTTTTGTGCTGTTCCCATCCTGGATCTCCACAATGTGAACACTGGAACATCATGGTTATACTCCTCTGCCTTGCATATATGCATATATATATATATATATATATATATATATATATATATATATATATATATGCCTACAATTTGGGTTTATATATCTGTTTGATTATTCATTTTTTTATTGCCAAAACTGGAGTTTGAATTCAGAGCCTGCACATTGTTCTCTGTGTTTTTTCCACCTCAGTGCTAGCCACAGCTCCACTTCTGGCATTTTGGTAGTTGAATGGACTTTCTCTGGGAGCTGCCTTTGAACCATGATCCTCAAATCTCACCCTTGTGAGTAGGTAGGATTACAGGTGTGAGCCTACTTTATACTTTGACTTTTCATCTCGTTGTATCATGCATATATTTCCTACCCAATAACATCCTTAGAAATTTCATACTGTTCTAAGAGCATCACTTACAATGATTACATGGGAGTCCAATGTTTATAAATTCCATAATTAATTGAACTGTTTTTATTACTGAAAATCTTTGCTGTCTCCAAAATATTATATGTATCATCAAAGTTCTTTTGGATTTTTCACTGTAGTATTCATTTTTTATAGAAAAGTATCTGCTCGTTAGAAAGAACCAAATACAAACTTTCTTCTTACATAATGATCCATCTTAACTTGGCTCATCTAAAACAGTAAGTTACTCCTCCCTGTGAATTTATTCTTTTTCCCAGCATGTAGTTCCAATTTTGTAAGTTTTACCCAACTTACCCACTATTAACTTTGTCTGAAATGACTCTTGCTATCATCCAGTTTTTGTAAAAACCTTTTCCATGGTATTTCTTCAATAGGAAGCCATATTTAAATAATAGCAACTTATTGTCATCATTTCCACGGGTATCTGCATTTCAGTCTGGAACAGGATTTTATTTTAATGGAAGAATCAGAGCATCATTTGGAAGGTAGAGATTACACTTATGAACAGAATTTGATCTTTCATTGCTTATTTTTGTTTTGGAATTTGAAGGCTAAAGATTACCAACTCATATATCCTCTGTTGTCACTGTATTTGATTCCGGTTCCCTGCATCTTGTATATACAGTTTTCTAATTTGGGGAGGGGAAGATAACAAAATGCTGAAACAAGGATAGTGGTTGACCAATTGTAACAGTGAGATGTACAATACACTATGATGAAACTGAACTTCACAACTCCAGGATACGGAGAAGGAAGAGTTAGGGAAGTAAGGAGAAAGAGGAATGTAGGAGGAAAACAAAGGATGGAGTAACAATGCTCAACGGGAAATGTACTCATTACCTTACTCATGTAACTGTAACCCCTCTATACAATATTTTACAATAAAAATATTTTAAAAGATTACCAGCTCATACTCCCACAGTTTACTTGCTTCATATGGCTGAAAAGGGGAAACCAAAAAGACAGCAACTTTCAATATATATTGTCTATTTTTGTAATACCAAGATGCCAAATGCAGTGCCACGTGCACAGGAACCCAGAGTACAGTCATTAAGCTTTAGAATTCTGAGTTGTTCGCTTTGGCTAGAAATCTCTTAATTTTATTATACACAATATGCAGAAATGTCCTGAAAATTATTCATGCAGAAAAACCTTTCCTACAAAATCAGGAAAATTTGACCAAGTCAAAAAGAGTAAAATAACACAAGAAGAATTCTTTTCCTGTTTATATAAAAGCTGGGATTCAACATGGGTCTACTAATAGTCTGAAGAAGACAAACAATTATTTAAGTGAGTTGTTATTATAAATGTAATGATATATGAACTCTGCCTGGGGAGTTGAAAAAAATCCTTCCTGCACAGTGTCTTGATACATAGGAATGGAGAAAACAAATATTCTGTAAAATGATGAAAAACTTAGGAAGTTCAGTATTCTCCAAATATTATGACCAAGGAATGTAAGGTATCAGGAACAAGGTGAGTTTGAGAGTGAAATTGGAGAGATGGAAATGGCCATATAGCTTGGTGTTATGGCAATTTCTTAATATGCACAGGGCCCTGGGTTCAATCCCCAGCAATAAAAATGAAGGAAGGAAGAGACCAAGAAAGATTTGTGAGGTAGGCCTAGCATCATCATAGAAGTTTTATTCTCTTCTCTTTTTTTATTTTTTGGTTGGTCATGGGGTTGAACTCTGGGTTTTGGGGCTTTCCATGTGCTCTTCAGCTCAAGGCTAGGGCTCTACGACTTCAGCCACAATGCCACTTCCGTTTTATAATGGTTTATTGGAGATAAGAAACTCATGAACTTTCCTGCTTGGGCTGGCTTTGAATGATGATCCTCAGATCTCAGCCTCCTGACAAGCTAGGATTACATGCTTGAGCCACTGGTGCCTGTCTACAAGTTTTATTCTCTAGCCCAGGATTTCATACTGTTAATTACACATTATTACTGCATGGGAGATTTTAAAAGTACCGTTGCCCAATTCTCAGCTGTTTTATCTGAGTGGGAACAGACGTATCAACTTCAGCTGATATGACATGGTGGCACCAGTAAAGCACCCAGGATTAATATATCATGGTAGCATATAAGAGTGTAGAACTTGAAAAAATTTCTGTGAGCAGAAAAATAAGTGCACATAGTATGTTAGCCTAAGTATGATTATAGATCAGTCTGAGTTTAAATGAACCAATATACCAGTTTTGCAACCTCTTTTTAAACCTCAGTTTCCTATTTTGGACATGGAAGCCCATGAGACTAGTGCAAGAGTGTTCATAAAGTGTTTTCTGGCTATGCATTTTAAAATTTATTATAACTACCATTAGTTGATTTGTTGATATAGTGTAAATTTGCACTAGGTGCTGATGAGCAAAGCGGAAGATGATGAAGTGTCCTGTCTTAGGTCTCTTGGGTACTTGATGTCATTCCTTACACTCCAAAATTTGTGAAGTCAGAATTGGACAAAAGGGTACTTTTAAACGTTTCTCTATGGAGATTTAGCCTTTTTCAATATCAGAAGGACTCTGGAAAGATGGAAAAATGAAATAGAGAAACTGGCGCTGGGAAGGTGTCTCAGTAGTAGAGTGCTTGCCTTGCAAGCATGAGGCCCTGGGTTCAATTCCTCAGCACCACATAATTAGAAAAAGCCGGATTTGGGGCCTAGGCTTAAGTGATAGAGCGTTGGTCTACAGCTGAAGAACTGGGGGACAGTGCCCTGGCCCAGATTTGAGGCCGCACAACCAAAAGAAAGAAAGGAAGGAAGGAAGAAAGAAAGAAAGAAAGAAAGAAAGAAAGAAAGAAAGAAAGAAAGAAAGAAAGAAAGAAAGAAAGAAAGAAAGAAAGAAAGAAAGAAAGAAAGAAAGAAAAAAGAAACCACAACAGTCCTTTTCAGCTGGCTTACTGTCAGTCCTTTTGACGTATGATGACAAATTACCAGACACTGAATTGCTTATAAACAACAAATTTATTTCTCCAATCTGGAGCCTGTAGGTCCAAGATTACAATGCCAGCATAGTCAGGATTTTTTATTTCTGAGTGAGGCCCTGTTTTAAAGTTCAGGAGTGAAATCTATTTGGTTTTGTTTATTTAAATCCAATTCATGACGTTTTGCTTGCATGACTTAATTACCATCCATGTACACACAAAGGCCCACTTCTATAACATTACATTTGAGATAGAATTTCGATATGTGAAACTGGATGAAGGGAGTAAATAAATGTATTGTACATATACATTCTTTTCTTTTCCTATAAGATTGTGGATCTAAGAACAGTAAGATCCAGACATTGAATGATCTCAAAGCTGAATCTTAGCCATTCTATGATTCTGGAATTTTATATTGATCTGGATTATTTAATTCTCTGCCTTCACTACAAGTTTATTTGGAGAATACATATGATAATTACACAGAGTGAGAAGTTTAGATAATTATTTCATATTGTTCACTTTTAATTTTTTGGTAAATACTTGGATTCAAATTCAGAGCCTGGCATTTGCCAAGCAGGGACCATACCACTTGATTCATGCCACATCCAGAAATTTTTGCTTCGATTATTTTTGAGATAGAACCTTGCATTTGTTTATTCCTAGGATAACTGGATAGTGAACTTCCTAGTTGTATGTCCAACATAGGTAGGATGACAGCCACACATTGGCACAACCAGCTTTTATTGTTTGAGAAGAAGGTCTCTTGTATGTCTTCCAGCTTGACCTTGAACAGTGACTATCCATATTTCCATTTTCAGAGTAGCTAGGATTATAGGTATAAACCACCTCATTTGGTTTGTCTTATTTATGTTTATGAAAGTTCTGACAGTATGAGAAAATTCTCAAAAAGTTTACTAACCATTCCCAGATTCTAGATGATCCACTTATATTTATTCTGTCACAAACACAGTTTGTAATATTGCACATCAAGAATATAAATATGTATTGCTAATCCCAATTTAAAGAGTTGTGATGATCTAATTTCTATGTATGGATTTTTTTCCTGGCAAAACATCCTGAGTACATAGGCCAAAAATTTAATAGTCCTACAAGCAAAAATTACTTCTAGTATGATCAACAGTTTGCAAATAAGGGTTCCATGCCTGTAGAGAAGACAGATCACAGGGCAATTCCCTGCTGTTACCCTATAATAAATCTGCACTTTTCAAAATAGCAGAATGGTGAATTTTATCAAAATTATTATATGGGAACTATCTTGACCTGATAAAGATTACTGCATTAGAATGAAAATATTCCCAGTTGTTCTGAAGTCAGGCAAAGATGTCATCCATTTGTATTCAAACACATAGCAGGCATTTTTGCTAATATAATGAAGAAAAATATAAAGTTCTTCACAAATAGCTTATATATATATATATATATATATATATATATATATATATATATATATATATATAAAGGACTCTTAAACACACGGATAAGACAATAAATAACCCAATTAAGAAGATTCAGAGAGAAGGCAAATAAGCACACCCAAAACCCATACATTACAAGAATATTATAGAAATTCTTCTCAAATGTGTTCAGATAATGTTTTCTGGAATGTAAGGAATGTAAATAATTTCACTATCTTGATTCTTCCAATAATAATTTTCAAAAATGCATAAAGAACTTCATTATTCATGGAATTTTTATTTCATGTTCTGTGCATAGCACTTTACAAAAGGTATATTCTTTATTTCTAGAAAACACCAATATTTTTTACCTGTTTACAGGAATAAAACAACACATGACAAGTCTAAGAAACATGTCCAATATCACCCAGCTAGCACAAAAATTTAAGTGTTAGTATAGTCACCGGGTTTGCAAATCATGAATTGAATTTGAGCCATGATTCTGGTTTCTGCTCAGTCTCAGTTGTCATTTACACATCAGCCTTCAGCAACACACGAAGTCTCCCCATGCCTCCATTTCTGTATTTTGAAAATGAAGATAACATCCTCCTAACGCTAGATGATGAGATATGTAACACCATCAGATGAAACAGAACACACATTTGCATTGTTGGAATTTATCCAACAATTGTTGAATAGCTTCTATAAAATCTATGAAACAATTGTCTTACAGCTTTTATCAAAATAACAACCATAATTTTACTGTCTAAAAATCTTGCTTAAAAGTGTATCCCAAATTCTAAAAGAATTTACCCTAATTTTTAAAATTGATATAAAATAAACTCAATCATTCCTCACATTCTGATGAATAGCTATGAAGTGCATTTTCATGAAACCATTACCTCTCCTTTTGAGCTCATTGAACTCAGATTTACAGAGTTGTTCTGTAACAAAACGAGTTGTAAAGAATTTCTTGTGAATTCCCCAAATAATGGTATTCGTCTGTGTAAATGACTTCACAAAACTTTTAAGGCAATTGAAGAAGGAAATTGTAGCCAAAAAATGCATAGAAAATATCTTGAAAATTGTATCATAATCTTTTTCCTTTTCTTGTTTCTTTTTTTTTCAGGAGAAGGGATTGAACTCAGGGTCTCAAACATCCTGGATAATTGCTCTTGATCCATACACCTAACACTTTGTTGAGCTTTAGATTTCTTTTCAGATAGTTTCTTATTAACTGCCTAGACTGGCCTCAAAACATTATCCTCCTACTTTTGCCTCTCTTATAAACATGTGGCACCAGTTTGTTTTAAATATTGAAGTACCTGTATCACATTTTTACCATACAAACAGCAAATCTCCTATACTTTCCACTGTCTAGCTCTTAAGTAGTTAGAATTGTAGGCATGTACCACTATATCAAGCTGAATTTTTCTAAAAAGAAATCTTTAGTAGCTCTGATAACAAAGAAATATTCACTAACTTCTATTTAGTCTCCAATTGTCTGCCTCTGTAACTTCTTTCTCATTTTTCTCCTCACTGAAGACAGTAAGTTTGTGATAAGTTCAGTTTTGTTAATGCTTTCAAAATATTCCTTTTTATTTTATTTTATTTTTTTATATTTTATTTTATTTTATTTGAGAACATACTGTACAGAGGGGTTACAATTACATGGGCAGGATAATGCATACATTTCTTACCAAGCATTGCAGCCTCCTCCTTTGTTTACCCTTCACCTCCCTTCCCAGCCTCCCTCCTCCCCCACACCCAATCATACCCCCTTCCCCCCCACATCGACATTGTAAAGCTGGTTTTGACATGACATTTTGTACTTCTCATTGTTGCAACAGGTCCACCTGAATCCTTAAACGACTTGTTTGTCCCCATCTCCTCCACATGTTATACTGACATCAAATATAGTGAAAGCGGGGGTTACACTCTGGAGGAGAGACATACAAAGCAACAAAGAAATAATCTTATAAATGCGTTAGAAACACATGCATGAAAGAAACGAAAATATTAAAATACATATTCTACATTCTTCATGCCTCATGTTCTATATCATAGTGATTTTCCTTAGCAAAAATATTTGTCTCAGCCTGGAGAGGTGACTGATGCCTACATCCCGAGGTACTCTGGAGGCTGAGATGCAAAGATTTTAGTTGGAAGCCAGCCAAATATTTTCTATCTAAAAGGAAACTGGATGCATCCTAGTATCATAAAAATCATTATCTCATATTTGTTATAATAACGTTTTACAAATTTAAGGTTATTCATTTGATAACTTTAATAGAAACAAGAAATACACATCAATTTCTCTCAGGAAATCCAAGTCATTCATTACAACCCTAACTTGTTTCAGGAAAGAGATAAAATCTCGTTCAGAGAACATAACTAGGTGCCATTGTTACATTCTCCTTTCTGTCCCTATCAAAGATGCTTCAGAGGAAACAGACCTAAACAGATATGAGTCCTGGAACATATTATAAATGCCAGCATTGAATGATCTCTCTATGGTAAGAAAGACAATCCACAAATTTTCACGCACCTAAACAACCCATCATGTTGCTTTGCTCTGAGCCTGGATGAGTTTTCTTATTTGTCCTTCTGTGGCACTGAAGGTGTGTATCTTTTTCTACATTCGGTCTATATGGAGTCCTATTTCCTCTTGCAAACATTCTGAGAAGCTCTTCCCAGGCCACAAGAAGTACAGATAAATTATTCATCCCTCACAGCTCTCCTGTCCTGAAAAACTGTTTACTGAACAAAATGGAACAATGATTGCGCAATGATATAAACCTGAGTGAGCATTATCACACTAGTCATAACACCAGAAAAGAACAAGGGTGTTTTCTCATAAGATCAAAATATGCTAGTTTTATATGCATGATTTATGCGTTCAAAATACAATTAAGTAATTCACTATCCTGGAAATGATTGGCGAGACCTAAGAGTTAAATGTCTTAAAAGCTAAAGACAAGGTTTTTGTGAGTTTTATCCAAAGGGAGGGAAGAAAGTTAAAATCCATAGTTTATTTTGTAGAATCAAAGTGGTAATACAAAATGAGAATCACAAAAAATCTCTGCCCAGTCTAGATCTCCGGTGCTTTCCTCAGCATGGTTCTTTCTGTCTTTTCTGGACGTGGTTAGGTCCACCTGCCCAGTGGATCAGTTGTCTTCAAGGCATCTTGGTCCTGAATTGGGACTTGTATTACCCAGTGGTGGTTGGGACCTGGCCAAGGACAGGACACAGACCACTTCCATGGAATGACTTCTTTGCCAACCATGTAAGTAGGATTACAAGTGGAATTTCTCTGAATTTGTCTCCAGAAGGCAATCACTGAACCAAAAGGAAAGGCCAAACAAACTCCTTCTCCCCTCCTCCATTCCTCCCTTCCTCCCTCCTTGGGAAAGAGCAAAATAATTTTGCAGATTTTGGTACACACACAAATCACCCACCATCTCCCCTGGTAAACTAGGTTGCAAGTGACTAAGTTATGTAATTCCATTATGCCCCACTCATTATTCTGGACATCATCTTCAGGTTGTTTGGTGCTTTCTTTTTTTTTTTTTTCTTTTTGTTGGTCGTTGGGTTGAATTTCAGCTCGAGCCAAGCTCTCTACCACTTGAGCCACAGTGCCACTCCCTGTTTTCTCGTGGTTAGTTGGAGATCAGTATCTGACAGACTTTCCTGCTAGGGCTTGCTTTGAATCATGAATTATTTTTTGTAAGCTTTTTACTGTAAAAAATGCTGTACATAGGGGTTACAGTTACATGAACAAGGCAATGAGTGCATTTCCTATTGAGCATTGTTGCCTCCTTCTTTGTTTTCCCCCTACCACTCCTTCCCTCCCACCTCTACAACTAAACCCCCTCCCCCACTGAAGTTGTAAAGTTCATTTTCCTTTAAAAATATATGTATGTAGATACATATATATGCGAATATATAGGTATATATATATAATAAAAATGCTGTAGAGAGGGGTTACAGGTACATAAGTACGGTAATGAGTACATTCCATAGCAAGCATTTAACTCTTCCTTTGTTTTCCCCCTACCATCATTTCCCTCCCCCCTCCCCAACACCTCCTGACCCCCCCTACATTGTAAAGTTCATTTTTTAACTTAGTGTCCTGTACATCTTGTCATCACAATAGGTCAGCCTGCATCCTCATTTAAACGTTCCCCAATATCCTTTCCACTCCCCAAATTACAAAAATGTATGTACAAGGTGCAGAACACCAGTATCAGATCCAGTGAAAACAGGGGTTACACGGGCGGGGAAGAACATACAAAAGAAACAAAAGATTCACATAGTGCATTTTAAGTACATTATAAAACACTAGCAATAAAGACAAAACCACTCTGTCCCTGTCTTGGGTTACATTTTGCTTCACATTATCTCATGTGTTCGTGTGTACATAGCCTTTGAACTTCTCTGCTTTTTCTAGACCTGTGCTAGTAATTGCAAACAAGGGAAACCATGGAAACTATGTTTCTTTGGGCCTGGCTTACTTAAGTTAATATAATTTTTTCCAAGTCTTTTCAATTCCTAACAAATGAGGCAATGTCATTCTTTCTGATGGAAGCATAGAATTTCATTGTATATATTTATACCACATTTTCTTGATCCATTCATATACTGAGGGGCATTTGGGTTGGTTCCCTATCTTAGCTATGGTAAACAATGCTGTGATAAACATGATTGTGCTGGTAGCTTTGGTATTACCCTGTTTGTGATTGTTTGGGTAAAATCCCAAAAGTGGGATTGCTGGGCCAAATTGGAGCTCTACATGGAGTCTTTTTTTTTTTTTTTGTCGTTTGTGAGGCTTGAACTCTGGGCCTGGGCTCTGTCCCACAACTCTTCAGCTCAAGGCAGGGCTCTACCATTTGAATGACAGCGTCACTTCCAGTTTTCTAGTGGTTTATTGTAGATAGGATTCTCATGGTCTTTCCTGCACGGGCTGGCTTTGAACCACGATCCTCAGATCTCAGCCTCAGTAGGTAGGATTACAGGCGTAAGCCACCAGTGCCCTGCAATATGAAGTCTTTTGAGGAACCTCCAAACTGCTTTCCAGAGTGTTTCAACAAGTTTACACTCCCACCAAAATGCAGTAGGGTTCTCCTCTAGCAACATGGCCACCAGCATCTGTTACTAAATTTCCTGATTATAGCCATTCTAATTGGGATGAAGTGGAATCTCAGCGTTATCTTGATTTGTATTTCCTTTTTGGGGGGGTAATTTAATTTAATTTTTTTGTGAACATATTCTACAGAGGGGTTACAATTACATGGGCAGGATAATGTGTACATTTCTTATCAAGCATTACAGCCTCCTCCTTTGTTTACCCTTCACCTCCCTTCCCTACCTCCCCCCAACCCCCCCAATCCCCCCCCCCCCCGCACCAACGTTGTAAAGCTCATTTTCGACTTGTCCTTGTTGCAAATTATCTCTTTGTTTATTTGTATTTCTTTTATGGCTAGAGGAGCTAAGCATTTCATCATGTGTCTATTGGCTATTCTTATTTCCTTTTCTGAGTAGTCTCTCTTTAAGTATTTAGCCCATTTGTTAATTGGGCAGTTGTTTGAGGATTTGTTTTTAGGAGATTTCGTTTTTTGAGTTCTAAGTATATTTTAAACATGAGACCCTTGTCCATTGTTTGGCTAGTGAAGATTTTCTCCCAGTCCGTGGGATTTCTGTTGATCTTGTGAGCGATGTCTTTTGCCTTGCAGAAGCTCTGCAGTTTCATGCAATACCATTTGCCTAACCTTTCCTTGATCTGTTGTGCTTCTGGGTATCTATTAAGAAACTTTTGGCTTGTGCAAAAGAACCCTAGAGTTTCTCCTATTCCTTCCTGTCATGTTTTCTTGGACTCTGCTTTTCTTTAGAGGTCTTTGATCCATTTGGAGTTGATTCTGGTGCAGGGTGTTATATACGGTCCTATCTTTAGTTTTCTACAAGTTTTTGACCAATTTTACCAACACCATTTACTAAAAAAGCTGTTTTTTCTTTCCATTCATTTTCTTTTTTGGGGGGGGGAGTCCGATTGTGGGCCTGAACTAAGGGCCTGGGTACTGTCCCTCAGCTCTTCAGCTCAAAGCTAGAGCTCTTCCACTTGAACCACAACACCACTTCTGGGTTTTTAACTGCTTATGTGGTGCTGAGGAATACAACCTAGGGCCTCATGCATGCAAGGCAAGCACTTTACCACTGAGTCACCTTCCCAGCCCCCATTCAATTTCATTAGCACCCTTATCAAAGATTGGGTAACTATAGGTCTTTGGATTCATTTCTGGGTCTTCAGTCCTAAACAATTCATCCTCGGGTCTATTCTTGTGTCAGTACCAAGCTGTTTTGATTACTATGGCTTTTTATTAGAGTTTTGAAATTTTGAATTGATATTCCTCCAGTGATGCTGTTTTAACTAAGGATTGTTTTTGTTATTTGGGGTTTTTATTGTTCCATATGAATTTTTGGATTGCGTCCTCTATTTCATTGAAGAATGAAGTTGGGATATTGATAGGTATCGCAATGAATTTGTAGGTAGCCTTGGGCAATATTGCCATTTTCACGATGTTACTCTTCCCAATCCAGGAGCATGGGAGGTTTTTCCACTTGCTTAGTTCTCCTTTAATTTCTTTTTTAAAAAAGTTTTTAAAGTTTTTGTCATAGAGGTCCTTCATCCATTTGGTTAACTCCTAAGTATTTTATTCTTTTGTGGGTCTATTGTAAAAGGGGTTGCTTTCCTAATTTCAGCTGCCCTCTTCTCATTATTGGAATACAAGAAAGCTATTGATTTCTGAGGGTTAATTTTATACCTTTCTTTTTTGCCAACGTTTCCGATCAGCTCAAGTAATTAGGAGTTGAATCTATAGGTTTCTGTAAATACAAGATCATATCTTCTGCAAAGAGGAAGAGTTTTACTTCATTTTCCCCTATTTGGATCCCCTTTATGTCAGTGTCTTCTCTTATTGCCCTAGCTAGGCATTCTAATACTAGTTTGAAGAGGACTGAAGGGATTGGACATCCTTGTCACGTTCCTGGAATTTAGAGGAAATGGTTTTATCTTTTCACCATTAAGTATAATGCTGGCTGTAAGTTTGTCATATACAGCCTTTATTGTATTGAGGAATGTTCCATGGATTCCTAGTTTATACAGAGCCTTCATCATAAGTGTTGGATCTTGTAAAAGTTTTTTCCACATCTATTGAGATAATCATGTGGTTCTTATTCTTGCTCTTGTTGATGAGATGAATTATATCGTTTTGTTTATGTTCAACCAGTTTTGCATCACTGAAATGAATCCTGTTTGATCTCAGTGTATGATTTTTTTGATGAGTTGTTGTAGTTGATTGGCCAAGATTTTATTGAGAAATTTTGCATCGAAATTCATCAAAGAATGGGTCTATAGTGCTCTTTCTTTGATGAGTTCCTGGTTTTGGGAGGAGGATTATGCTGAATTCATAAAAAGAGTGTGGTAGGTATGTTTTACTTTTAATTTCATTGAAGAGATGGAGGAGTATTGGTGTGAGTTCTGCCTTGAAGGCTTTGTAGAATCCAGATGTAAATCCATCTAGTCCTGGACTTTTCTTTGGTGGGGGGTCTTTTTTCTTGTTTTGCGGTCATGGGACTTAATCTCTGGGCCTGGGTGCTGTCCCTACACACTTCAGATCCAGGTGAGCACTGTACCGCTTGAGCCACAGCACCACTTCTGTTTTTTTCTAGTGATTTATTGGAGATTCACGGACTTTTCTGCCCAGGCTGGTTTTGAACTGTGATCCTTAGATCTCAGCCTCCTGAGTAGCTAGGATTACAGGCGTGAGCCACCGGCACCTGGGAAAAGTTGGAGGTCTTTTATTGCTGCTTCTATTTTGATGCTTGATATGGCTTTGTTAAGTTGGTTTAAATCATCTTGGTTTAGTTTGGGCATGTCAATATTTGCTAGAAATTTGTCCATACCTTTAAGATTCTCAAACTTACTAGCATAAAGTTTTGAGAATTATCCGCTTAGTATATCTTGAATCTTGGTTATTACTTTTTTTTTTTGGGGGGGGGGGGTCTGGTCGTGGGGCCTGAACTCTGGGCCTGGGCGCTGTCCCTCAGATCTTCAGCTCAAGGCTAGTTCTCTAACACTTGAGCCACAGTGCCACTTCTGGCTTTTTTCTTTTTTCTTATGTGATGCTGAGGAATCTAACCCAGGGCCTCAAATATGCAAGGCAGGTGCTCTACCACTGAGCCACCTTCTCAGCCCCTGAATCTTGGCTATTTCTACAGTGATGTTTCCATTCTAATCTCTGAGTTTGTTTATTTGGGTGTGTACTATTTTTTCTGATTAGATTTGGTAGGGGTCTGTCAATTCTATTAATTTTTTCGAAGAATCAACTCTTTGTTTTGTCAGTTCTTTCTATAGTTTTTCTTTAAATGTAATTTATTTAATTTAGATTTAATTTTAATTATTTGTTCCCATCTACTGAATTTGGGTTTAGCTTGTACTTTTTCAAAGAGCTTTCAGTGACTCATTAAATTTTTATTTTCAGATCTCTCCAATTTGTTAATGGAGGAACTCAGAGCTATAAACTTGCCTCTGTGTACTGTCTTTCTGTGTCCCAGAGAAGCTGGTAATTTGTGTGTTCATTTTTGTTGAATATCATGAACAGTTGTGTTTACTTTCTAATCTCTTCCTTCCACTGATGATTCAAGAGTGTGTTGTTCAGCCTTCATGTGTTACAGTATTTCCTCTGGTGGCTTTTGATGTTGAATTCTAATTTTATTCCCTTGTGGTCTGAGAGATTACAGGGCATAATTTCAATGTTTTTAAATTTGGACAGATTTGCTAAATGGCCTAGAATGATGTCTATTTTGGAGAATGTCCCATGTGCAGCTGAGCAGAAGGTGTAATCTGATGCTGCTAGGTGGCATATTCGTTAAATGTCTGTTAAGTCTAGTTGATCTATGCATATTTTAAGATCCGAGGTTTCTCTCTTGAGTTTATGCCAGATTGTTCTCTCTATTGAAAGGAATGGTGTGTTAAAATCCCCAACACTTAATGTCTTTGAATCTATGTGAGATGGAGTGAAAGTAGTGTTTATTAGATAAATTTTGGTGCTTTATTATTCGGTGAGTTGATATTTAGGATCATAATATCCTCCTGAAGAAGAGATCCCTTAATTAGTATGTAGTGACCTTCTTTATCAGTTCTCATTGATTTTAATTTGAAGTCTATTTATCTGATATTAGGATTGCAAATCCTGCCTGTTTATGGCCTCCATTTGCTTGATATATTTTATTTCAGCCTTTCACTTTCAGAATGTTTATTTTTGTGGGCAAGTGTGTCTCTTGAAGACAGCAGATAGAAGAATCTTGCTTTATGATCCAACTGGACAATATATGTCGCTTAATTGGAGAGTTAAGTCCATTAATATTGAGGTTTAAGACACAGAGGTGTTTGTCTGTCCCGACCATTTTATCCAATTTTTGGGGGGGAAGCTGTTCCTTGGCTGTTCTTGTGATTACATATTTCTGTGTTTGTGGACCGCTTCATTGACTATATTCTTTTCTAGTTGGTTTTCTATATGTAGAAGCTCTTTGAGGAATTTTTGAAGAGCTGGTTTGGTAGCGGTATATTGCATCAGATTTAACGTGCTGTGGAAGGTTTTTATTTGTCCTTCTGCTGTGAATGAGAGGTTAGCTGGGTAGATTATTCTTGGTTGGTAGTTATTTGACTTTAAGACATGGCATACCTCTTTCCAGGACATTCTTGCTTTTATAGTGTCTTCTGTGAAATCTGAGGTAATTCTGATTGGGTTACCTTTATATGTGATTAATCTCTTCTCCCTGGCAGCTTTAAGAATTCTTTCTTTAGTGGCTATTGAGCGGTGTGGATTGTAATGTAGAGGTGGGATGTCCTATTCTGGTCTATTTGGGTTTCTAAAACTTTTTGCATGTGTATGGGCCTGTCCTTTTGTATATTTGGGAAGTTCTCTGCTAGGATTTTGCTGAATGCATTTCTAATCAATTGGCTTCCCTCTCCAGCCCCTCTTGTATTCCTATTATTCTCAAATTAAGCTTTCTGAACGTTTCCTGTATTTCCTGCATTGATCTGTCATGCTTAATTTTGTTATGAAAAATGGTGTGCTCTTTCTCTATGGAGTCTAAACTGTCTGCAGCTACTTATATTCTTTCTTCGGCTTCTTCCATTGTAGGTTGAAGACTTTGTACTTTCGTGTTTAACTCATTTCCTTCTTGCTGGTCTTTCTTAATGGTGCCCAGCTCTTTATTAAGGTTCTCTTTCAAGTCTTGAATAGATTGCCTTACCTCCTGGAGTTGGTTATCAGACTTTTCTTTCCTCTCCATAAACTAGGTTCCTATCTTTTCATTAGATTCTTTCTCCCTCTGCTGGAGTTCCTATACCTTTTTATTTGTGGAGGCCATGAAGTCATCTATTAACTTCTGGTTGGCCTCTTTGCACTCTCTGATAACCCCATGTAGGGTTTCCAATTTTTCATTCAGCAGGTTTACCAGCCATGTTTTTAATCTATCTTGATCATTATCTTCTATGTCATACTGGGACTGCTATGTAGCTTTTTTATGTGGAGATGAAGGTGGGATTTGTTTATTTGCTATTTTTCTTGTGTTTCTGCAGTTAGTTCTGCCCATTTAGAGACAAGAACCACATTGCTACAAGAGTAGGACAGTCTTTTAGGACCGGAGCCAACCCGATGTCGTGGAAATGGGTAGATCTTAGGGTTTCAGTGGTAAGGTTAGGTGTTGTCCTGTTTAGCTCTCTTTTTCTTTGCTTGCAGTGGGATATTTTGGCTTTGGGGTCGAGATTGCATATAGTTGTAACTTTTGAGGCAATCTAGGTTTGATTAATAAGCAGTCTGCTCTTTAGAGTTAACAAGATGGGCCCCCTGTACTCAAAGTTGTCAAATGGAACCAATTTTGTAGTCAAATATAGAACCAACTGTAAGTTGGGTCACTTATAAATCATTAAGTATCAGTGGGCTGGATTAGATGGAGAAATGAAGGGTTAAGTTTAGAGAGATATAAATTTAATTTCAGAAGTGAACTTGGGTATAATGATAGTAGAGGGGTAAGGACAGCTTAGGAGAGAGGTATATGTAGTAGGAAGAGAATAAATACCTTGTTACTGAATGTAACAGGTTGAAAAGAATTTGAAGAAATGTTATGTAGGGAGTAGCTTAGAGATCAAGATGAAAATAAGAAAGTGTATTGGGGAGACTTGCTGAGATTAGAAAAATATCAGTCAGATATTATTGAAAAGTTGCTTACTCTAAGTTAACTCCTGTAATTATTGTTTACTCACATAGAAGGAGGCCTTATTTGTGCATAGAACTAGAAAGGGGAGCCCTGATGGAGTAATAGTGTAAGGTAGAGAGAGAGAGAGAGAGAGTGAAGGGGGAGTGAGAAGAAAAGAAAGAAGAAAAAACTTACAAATTCGCAAATTGTAAAGTAGAAGCAGATACCAAATAATAATGAAAAACAGAAGTTTTAAGTGGTATAGCAAATCCTAAATCACAATACACCTAAGTAACACATAGAAATACAAATGAACAACAAATGATCAGACATTTCAACTAACAACACAAAACAAAAACAAGAAGAAAATACTAAAGAATGGATTTTTCGGGTTCTTTGGGGAGTTTATTCTCCCTGTAGTCCTCAGAGCAGATTCCTGATGGAACCTTGTGTGCCTTGCTGTAGTCCACTTTCCTTGTAGCTTGGTTGGGAGCAGATGGCTTTTTTGATTGGGGAGGGTGCCTGCTATCAAGAGTTCCATTCTCACGCCTGGTGGCAGGCAGTTTTGGGGGTTTCAGGTTTGTAGACTGCTATGATCAGACTGGAGTTGGGTTCCCATGGTTTCCCAGGTAGCCACAGGAGCCTTAGGAACAGAGCTTATGTCTGTGTTCGGTTTTGATGTGATCCATCCCTTTTGGAAGGGGGCTTGTGTCAGGGGGCTTTGGGATCCCTCAGAGAATTACCACCCCCAGGGCGTGGACCCAGTTGTGTTACTCACAAGTCTGTAGTTGGTGGTGCCCTGGACCACAGAGCCTGTGCTATGGTGGCTAAGATGGAGTTGGCAGGTTCTAAAACAGAGGGTCTCTGTGCTAGCAGATCTAGGTGGGGGGATGGCTTTGCTGATGCTGAAGGGTCTCTCTCCTATGTGGTGGTGTGAGGAGTCCTGGCACTGGGAGGACTGGGTAGAGGTTGGAGTGGCCAGGGGTCTGTGCAGGGCAGCAGGAGGGAGCAGTCCTATCAGAAAGCTCAATCGCCTGCGCAATTGGCCCATAGAGCATAGAGCGATTGGCTGCAGCTGTGGTTTCCTGGAGATCTTGTGCAGGGTTGACAGGAGCCCTCTGGGATCCTGCCAGTGCTGCAGGTATGGGCTGATTTTGGGGGCTTACCCGGTGGTGCCAATTTCTGGCAATTGTAATGGTGGCGGTAATACTAAGTTTGCTCCTTCCCCATAGGCTGGGCGGGGGGGGGGGGAATGGGGGAGGCATTCACCAACTCGGAGATCTTCACCAGATTCCCTTCTAACATTTCACAGGTATAGTATTGAGCACTTTCTTCAGCTTTTGGGTGCTCCTCTGCTAAAACTCTGCAGGAAGTCCTAGTGCAGCATTGCATAGACCTATGTGGTACAGGTGCTCCACAAGAGTCCCATTCACTTTTTCTCTTTTGCCTTTTCTTGTTTGCCTGCTAGGATAGTCCTTTTGTAGTAGAAAAAGACTTTAGGTATTTAAAGTTTGATTGGAGTGGATCTCTTGAGGTAATGGGTGGCTGTGGCACTAGATCTTCTTTTGGTCAGAGACACTTAGTGGGCTGCCTGTGAGAACCTTACCATTTTCCCACAACCCGTTTGGATATTTAAATTATATCTCTTCTTAGTGTTTATTGGAGCATTGCAGTTTTTCTGGAATTTAAGGTTTTCTGTGAAACTTTTTCTTCAAGTAATCCAACAGCATTAAATATTATATTTAAAAGATGTCCTGTAGCACCTAGATTTTGTAATTATAATATTAAGATGAAATTCTTATTGTTTGTACAAAAATCCTTTTTAAGTCCAAACAGGAAATATGCTCATTTCATCAGCCTTAGGTCTACTTCCTCTTTTTTTCTCCAGTATCTTTCTTGTTTTGGAACAAGTGTCATGGATGTCTGTCCATTCCAAAGTAAGATTACTCCATTAATTCATTAGAAAAGGAATACAATATTCTTGCCTCTAAAGACAGCTTTGAGGATAATGATAATCTGATAATTCACATATGTGAATTTTCAAAATTATATTGATTATTTTTTCGGTAGGTCATGGGGCTTGAACTCTGGGCCTGGGCGTTGTCCCTTAGCTCTTCAGCTTAAGGCGAGCGCTCTACCACTTGAGCTACAGCACCACTTCCTCCTTCACTTCTTTAGTTAAGTTAATTCCTAGGTATTTTATTTTTTGTGGGGCTATTACAAATGGAGTTGCTTTCCTAATTTCAGCCACACTTTTCTCATTGTTGGCATACAGAAAAGCCATTGATTTTTGGGGGTTAATTTTATAACCTGCTACTTTGCCAAAGTTTTGAATCAGCTTGAGTAATTTGGGAGTGGAGCCTATGGGATTCTTTAAATACAAGATTATGTCATCTGCAAAGAGGGAGAGTTTTATTTCTTCTTTCCCTATTTGGATCCCCTTTATGTCTGCATCTTGTCTTATTGCTGTAGCTAGGCATTCTAATACTAGATTGAAGAGAAGTGGAGAGAGTGGGCATCCTTGTCTTTTTCCTGAGTTAAGAGGAAATGGCTTTAGTTTTTCACCATTGAGTATAATGCTGGCTGTAGGTTTGTCATATACAGCCTTTATTGTATTGAGGAATAACCCCTGCTTTCACTATATTTGATGTCAGTATAACTTGTGGAGGAGATGGGGAAAAAACACTTGTTTAAGGATACAGGTGGACCTGTTGCAACAATGAGAAGTACAAGTTGTCATGTCCAAAACGAGCTTTACAACGTCGCTGCGGGGGGGGGGAAGGGGGGGAAGGAGAAGGATTGGGATTGGGGGGGGAGGGGGGAGGCTGGGAAAGGATGTGAAGGGTAAACAAAGGAGGAGGCTGCAATGCTTGGTAAGAAATATACGCATTAGCCTGCCCATGTAATTGTAATTCCTCTGTACAGTATGTTCACAAATAAAATTAAATTAAATTAAAAAAAAAAGACAGCAGTACCCAAGTCAACTAGCTCCTACCATTCTACCCTTGCTATGTTAGGGAAAGTGGTATCAGCCACAGGGGTGTCAGGGATCATGTGGCTGGAACAATGGTGTTATGAATTATAGGTAGCAGAACAGAGTAGCAGAGAATAGGATACCTGGGAAAGGGGAATTGTGACTGTATTCGCTAAGTTGCAGTGCCAAGAAATTGTGTAGCAGCAACAACATTGCAGGGATTGGAGTAGTTAACACAGGTATCCAGACAGTTTAGCAGGGATAAGGAGGAAAAGAGAAAGTGAAAGAGTAAAAGTTGTGAGGGATTAAGGTGGCACAATCAGGGTAACAATGTCATGGGTGTGCAAACTGGTTAGCCAGTACTAGGATAGAAGCAATTTGCATGGTATACTGATGTGGTGCAGAGCTCAGTGTTTCCCTCTCCAGTTTTGGCTGTCAGATCTTTAGGTAACTACTGGTAGCAACTCATTATCAGTATGTTGGGTTCAGGCATGTTCCATCCATAAATGTCTACTCCAAATAGATTGCAATGTTTGACAGTGGCTTTGGGGTCTTTTCCCTAAGCATCCTGAGAGAGGACACTCCACAATCCTGCAGAACAGGCTCCACATAGTGAGCTTCAATCACCTTTTACAAATCTCACTGCTTCTCTCCAACGTCAATTATCATGGTAGCAAGGGATCTGAGGACTGCTCAGCAGCAGTGCTCTGGGAAGGTACCAGTTCTTACCCTGGCATTTTGGGAGCTCCCTTGAAATGGGCAAGAGCACTTGCTGCTGCTCTTCCAACATCTCTGTGGCTCTGGAAAGCCAGACTGTTCTACCTCAGATGTGTTACTTTGATCTACAGGACCAAATGTGGCTTCAAACTTTCTCTGTCTCCTCTAGGTGATCATCACCTTCAACTGTCTCTCCTTTTCCTCCCAGGTAGTTGCTTCATCTCCACATCCTTTGATTTCTGCTTTGGATCAACCTGTGGCTTTCACACCAAACCCTTCCAATTTCTCATCTTCCTCTCTAGGTGTGAATTGGGCATAGCAAGCTACATGTAACTTCTATATCTATTTATCAAGATTAACTCTGGAATCCAAGGTAGTACTAGGCAACTGAGAACATGGGTAGCATCTTAAATACTCCCCTCCCAATCACTGCTCATTGACAAACGTGCAAATGTGCTGTGATCAGTCTCTACATTTCCATTACGACAGTACAAATAGTTTCCATCAAACAATTTAGTTTATTTACAAAATTCCAGACCAGTCTTGGGCTCTGCCCTAGATCTTCCTGTTCTGAAGGCACTGAGTACCCCTAGATACAACTCAGACCTAATGACATGGGTGAATAGAAATATTGGTGAGTATTGCTTAGCGTTCTGAAGTTGCGCTAAATTGTTGTCATGTTATGGCTGCAGTCTAATCAATGTCCTTTCCTGATCTTCACCACATCTCTTTATTTGGTATTAGTAGCAGGTGGGAAGATCTAAGAAGCTCACCTAGAGTTTGGGCCTGGGTTTAAAACCTCCATTTTGTGATCATAAAAACTCCATCACTTCCTGAAACTAGATTTAAGAGGAAGCAAGGAAGTTGGTTTAGGAATTCAAAAACTTATAAATACTTCATAGATTAATATCTGAAATCTTCCCTTCCCCCCTCAGAATATTATTTCCCATCTGTGTAGACATCAATAAACTCTTTTCTCCTGGAGCGTTTGAGTGTGGCACATCATCTGCTTCTTATGTGTACTGCTTTACACAGGGAGATTTTTCTCCTAAGCTTAAAATGACTTCAGTGCTTGGTGTACTGTGCAATAGGCTAAACATGCCTACTCATTTGTTCACACCCCTAAGTAGAACTGTCAAGGACTAAGGACTAGTCAGGGCTCACTTGTTGTCAGTGGTATTGCTCTGAGGAATTGCTGTCAATGTTGCCCACAGTGCCTAGGCTAAGGCCTCTCAGAAAGGCTCCAAATTCAACCTGCATGAGTCTCTGAGTTAATCACCAGAGAGCAACTATGTTCCACAGTCTGTGACTCACTCACTTCTGTGGATATATGCACATGAGGTCTCAAGAAGAGAGTTCCCTGGAAGGAAGGCCCTGGAATGCAAAACATCTACTAGGACAATGGAAACCTGCGGTTGGGTGTTCTTAATATGCAATGAAGTAACAAGAAAGAAAGACACACTGTTAAACCCTAAAGCAAAGGGTCAGAAGGACTGAGGGGAAGGGAGTCCCATGATCTGGAATATAAATGAAACTTACAAGCCCCTTCAGGCTCTGACTTTCTAGGTTGAAAGGAATGTAACAGGCAGACTGAGTTTCTAAGAACTCAGTGTCTAGGCTATATGGCTCATTCAGAAATTCTTTTCCTTCCTCCTGTGTTCTGAGAGCAACAGTTAGTGCAGTGCTTCTGTCTCCTAGAGGCAATCATTCTCTTCACACAATGCTTAAAGTAAACCATGGATGGAAATCTGTTAGTAAATCAAAAATATGAAGTAGCACACAGTGCTTCCCCTGAATTCCTGGCCCTAAAAATTCCCAATTCTGAGCACAGAATGATCATGGGTGAGTGCTAACAACCTCAACTGAATAGTGAATTTTGAACATTTTTCCCAAGTCACATACAGTCCAGTACAATAGTTGCCACCTATAATCCTGCTTATTAAGACAGGAAAGTCTAAGATATTGAGTCCCAAAGTGGAAACTGGGCCAAGGAAAGACAATTTATCATTGCTAGAAAGGAGGAACACTTAAATAGGAGAATGTTTCTCTGACCCCGGATATGGGTAGTCATTTCAACAGTTTTCAAATTGTGGCTCATCAGCAGAGACTACCAAGGCAAATCTCACTAAAACTAATTCTAAAACATATGAAAATAAAAAATAAACTATTTGGATTTAATTACTAACATCTTTTCTAAAGTGTGTGTGTGTTTGTGTGTGTGTGTGTGTGTGTGTGTGTGTGTGTGTGTGTGTGTGTGTGTGTGTGTGTGTGTGTGGTGTCAGATTTTGTATGGGATAGCATTGGTTGTTAAAAAAACAACGTATTGGCAGTGTCCTTCATGTTCCCCATTCAAGACTAGTGGCATTCTAACTCTACCACTTGAAACACACAAGTCTGCTGGTTATCTGGAGATCAACATGTAATGGATATGCCAATCTAGGTTGGTTTCAAACTGTGGTTTTAAGATCTCACTTTCTGGATTAGGTACGCTATAAGAGTGAGCTTCAATGCTCAACCCAGTATTTCCAGTCAGTTACTTACCCTTTCTGAATCTCAGCTTCTTCCTGTGTGTAAATAGAAAAGAAATACTTTCTGGACCTTAGAATCTGGTGGGAATTATGAATTGTTGCTTGAAGTATAAGTGTTCGGGATGTGTGGACAGACCTTGACACTCTCATAAAACTACTGATGTTTATATTGAAATGAATTCCAGGAATTGGAAACAAGAGGGATTTTTTTGTTCTTTTTTATCCATTTTTGGGCAATGAGGAAGCCACAGAAGTTCATGGAGAACAGGGAAACAAATGCAGCGATGGTTCTCTGTATATATTATTTTTACAATGAACTATACCATTTGTGACAGGGACAGGAGGGAAAAGCAGAGAGAGAGAGCAAAGGAAGTGATGAGACTGTCCAATAAGAAATGAACTCATTACGTGACTTACAAAATAGTGACCCATGTATACACTATCTTAACAATAACAATTTTAAAAATTAGGGTTGATGATTCTCTCCTCTGGTTTTTGTTAGAGGCCCTTAAGACTCAGACCCATCTGTGGAGTTTTTAAAGGTTAATTTATATGATAATTAATATAGAGCCAGAATCTCTTAAGAAATATTATAAAAAGTACTCCATTCTTAGTAACTGTTTATGTTTGAGTGCAGATTCTCTATGTTGTTGGCAGAGCTCTTTTTTTTTTTTACTTTTTTTCAGTAATTGTCAGGTGTTGAAATCCTTCTGAAAGCTTTGGGACAGAGGTATATTATGTCTTGACACCCTGCCCCTAAGTAACATGATAATCAACATTTGAAATTAATGTTTTTGATTTGAGTTTTATTTATTTATTTTTTGTTGCTGGTGGTGAACTCTGGGCCTAGTTGCTGTCCCTCAGCTTTTCAGCCGAAGGCTAGTGCTCTACTACTTGAGCCACAGCACCCCTTCTGGCCTTTTCTGCTTTACATGGTGCTTAAGAATCCAACCCAGGGCCTCATGCATGCAAGGTAAGCAGTCTATTACTGAGGCACCTTCCCAGTCCCTACAAGTGGTATTTTTGTGCATGGATTTATCAAGCAAATCTATTGAGCAAATATATTCCTTTGCCACTAGACATATTCAAAATTATGAATTATCTGATATTTTAACAAATAAAACTGCTGTCATTGTTACCAGTAATTGTTTGTCTCCTCCTGCCAAAATCACAAAGGAGGGTATTTTAAACTAAAACTACAAAAAATTCAAGATCTTGATGCTAACAAGAGAATTAAAGAGAAATTTCAAAATGGTTTTTCATCATGAATACAGAGCTCAAAGGTCTTATAATACATATTTCTGAATGCAAATTAAAGGGGAAAATCAACTAGGAAATAAAATTTATATTAATTGTTAATTTTTAAAGAGGAAAATATGATCACTGATGGCAGACTAAAGACAAAGTAATACTAGAGCCGTATATGCTCAATAAGAAGCTTTTATTGAAAAATTGAGCTGGAAAGTGCACATCAGGCAAAGGCAAGCAGTCGGAGCCTACCATCAACAAAGAAACACCACAATATATATCTCAGAAAAAGGACACAAGTTCAGAACAACGCTCATCATCTGTATCTGTGATTTCAATAATACATGTACACTCCCCTACACACACACATACATACACACACAGGAATGTATACAACAGCTCCACCTACTCACAAACATCCACTCAACATGAATCAAAGATCTTCCTGTAATATTTGAAATT
Source organism: Dipodomys merriami (assembly GCF_024711535.1). Lineage (NCBI taxonomy): Eukaryota > Metazoa > Chordata > Mammalia > Rodentia > Heteromyidae > Dipodomys > Dipodomys merriami. Next base: position 4,764,399 of record NW_027206157.1, read on the forward strand.
TAAAAGTTTTAAGTATTGTAAATAATTAATAACAGATGCACAAGCAATAATTTCTGAATAGCACTCTGCTATGGAAATGAGAAATCATTATTATTATGACTACCTAAAACATCTCTGAATCTGGAAAGAATTAAACAGACAATCTGCATTTTGGGACCATATTTCTTCCAGCTATTCTGCAAAGGATTAATGAAATGATACTTATAAGACCCAAAAATTAAATACTAAATTAATAATGAATACACGAGTAAGTAAAGTGAAAGACACTGATCAGAGAGACCTATGCTGCCTTCAGCTCTCAGTCAGCCACACACTGTGGCACCCTTGATGCTACCTGGGGCACACAGTTGGCTTTCCCAGAGCAGTGGCCAGGCTGGGGTTGGAGCTAGGGGTGGGGGTGAGGAGAGGAGGGTAGGACAAGGGGGAGGCTGCACTGGGGTTGGTGCTGGGGGTGGTAGGGAGGGGAAGGTAGACCCCGACAGAGGCTGGTGAGGGGAGGAAGGAGGGGCAGGTCAGTGGCTCAGGCAGCAGCCACCCCTATGATAGCTAGGTCTGGGGAGTGTCTTTGAGGTGGGATGTTTGGGGCAGATCCCCTGCAGTCTGGCAGTCTAGTGAGGAGAGGAAGGAGTCTCAAGTGCTGGCAAAGCAGACAATGAGAAAGGAGACAACCAGTGGATGAAGAATTTCAACAACAAAGGCGGGAACTTGGAGGCAAACTCTGGGGGTGTGGAGGGTGGACGCCACAGGATTCAAGCTGCAGTGTCCCTCTTTTGACGCCTGCTGGAAGTTTGTGAGGGGCAGCTCCAATGCTGTGGGCTCAGTCTATGACTGGTCTCGGACCTGGCACCAGGAATGGCCAGCACAGCCTTGGCCTGCCCCACAGAGCAGTGTCTGGGAGGCCATGCAGAGCGGTGTGGAGGAAACATTCTTGGCTGGTGCTGTTCCAGCCCAGCCAGGACAACGGCCACTGGGGACGTTCCACCTGTAGATCTGGACTTCTGCCATTGACAAGACTAGGTGTGTCCTCTGGGGACCAGCATGGTGGCTGTCATGTGTGAGCTGGGAACTTCCTTAGCTTGCCTTAGGATTCTCCATAGAAAGGCCCATTCACTACTGTTCCTCTTCCACCTTCTGGATTCCAGCTGTCCTCCTGCCTCCTGCCACATCCAAGTACAGTGTCAACTCCATGCCATTGAGAGGTCATTATGGAGATGCTCACAGGGCTTCCAACAACTGGTTCGCCATGCATGCAAGGCTCATGGTGTGCCATCCTCCAGACAAAGTGTACACCTATTTCACCTTGGCCACCCATGCCTATGGGACCACGAACTTCATTCTTACACAGAAAGCCAGGGATACACAAGGCTGTGCTGCAGTCTAAGGCATCCTTTCCCTCCTCCTGCTCAAGTGTAGGGTGGCTGTGGAGCCAACTGCACTATCATGTTTGATTATCTGATAGCAAGAGGAAAAAAGCTTCGTTGTCCCAGATACAGCTGCTCCTGGATTTCTATGTGTACATGAGGTGTGTGTGTGTGTGTGTGTGTGTGTGTGTGTGTGTGTGTGTGTGTGTGTGTGTGTGTGTGTGTGTGTGTGTGTGTGTGTGGTGTGAAAGAAACAGACACACCTGAATTTTAGGGTAAAACACTTCTTCCCTTCAGCATTGAGATTTTGTATCTAGTGGTTTTCCCCCCTCCACAAATTCTTAGTCAACGTTCTAAAGTTGTCCTTCTGTATACTTTTATCCCTTCATCTTCTTGATGATCAGATTCCTATGGTCTGCTTGTGAACTTCACCATTTGCTTGATGAAGTTGGTGCCTTTTTAAAACATCATTTATGAAGTCTTTTGATCTCTTTAAATGCAATTTGTGCTGTGTTAATGTATTTTACTTTGCCCAATTGTTAGGGCCTACGCAGTGACTGTTATTTGAGATTGGCTTAGCACTAATATGAGATACTATCCTTTCAATCTACTTTTCTAGTGAAAGAAGTTCAACATCTTTATTGAAATAATTGCCTGGGTGTAAACAAACAAACAAACAAAAAAACAGTGTTATAAATGTACAATCACTTGATTTTAGTAAATTGTGCATCACTGTAATAATTTTTTAACTAATGTTAATAGTTGGAATGGGAAAAAATCACAAATTATAAAACTTAAAATTTGTCAAATACCAAAAAGGACACTGATCAGGAATGAAGTACAAATGTAAATGTTTAATAAATAAATGAAATATTTGAAATTCTTATCCACATATCAAAAAATTACTGAGCTCCAATCTTACACATCAGAATATTTATAACCACTCAAACAAATAAACACAAATCCTGGAGAGGTTGAAATTAATCAGGAACTGTGGTTAGTTGTGTGGCAATTGTAAACTAGTGCAAGCCATATGGAGCTCAGAATGGAGATTTACAAAATACCAAAAAAAAACCCACATATTTTATTGACCTTTACAAATAACTTGGATACATATTGAAGGAATATGATTCAACATGAACATCCGTGTTTATGGCAGCAGTATTCATAACAACCAAGATCTGCAATCAGCCTAGGTGTACCAGTAAAGGGAATAAAGAAAATGTGCTGTTCATAGCTATAAACATATTATGCTTTTGCTTTTGTGAGGAACATCCCTATTGATTTTCAGAGAAGTTACAACAGGTTAAGGATATCCTATAATAGATGAATATTAGACCAAAATTTAAATATATTAGTGAACACATACAGGACGATCATATATAGTTTATAATTTGAAGCAATGTTAAGAAGGCAACAATTGGGAAAAAGATAATGCTAGAATCTTAATAAGAAATTATCTTGAAAAGGTAAATGAAGAAAGTATAAAATAAGATACATCAGAAACTGTTGAATGGTAGAAGATGGATGAATGTTAGAAAAACATTCATCTGCATGGTCAAGTTGAATGAAGTATATGCATATTTGGTGTACACTGATGAAACTCATTCCAAAACATAAAATACACTTAAAATGTTTATGAAAAGACAAAACACGATCTGTATTTTGTATATGTAATATCAGGAATTCACAGAAGGATCAGAACTGTGAAGGAGAGAGAATATGGCCAAAAATGTTGATGTGATTGAAGATATCTGTGTTTGTGTGGGAAGGGAGGAAAGAAGATGAAGAAAACATATGGGGTGCTGATCAAGATATATTTTCACATATACAGACACGGAAAAATACGAAAAATATGCAACTGATTTGTGTTAATTTAACAAAACATTTTGCTCAAATTTTAAAAAATGAAACTATAAAAATAATACTTAATAATATCAAATAAGTACGTCATGGAAGAAAATTTACCATAGAAAGATTTTCCTCATAATTTGTTTAATTTCATAACAAATGGATTAAAATAAAATATAGTTATATCTGAAGATGTTAACACTGTCAGATATCATTGATAGAATCCAACAAAGAAAAGTAACAAAAAAGTAGAGAGTAAGAACAACCTGTGCTTAGGATGAAGATACTCAGTAGAAGTTTGTGAGGAAAGAATGTGCTTTCTTTTCCTTATCAACTTAGATCTAGGACACCTAGCTTTTAAAAGAACACTTGTAGTCAGAACAATAGAGTGACTAATTTAGACAGTTATTTATTATGTTTATTCTCTAATCTTATGATGTGATTCCCGAATTACGTGAGTGATCCTAGAAGATTTTGTGACCTCATTTTTACCCAGAATTTCTAATTCCTCCCACTGGGCATGGTTTTTCTACTACTATCATTTTTCCTTGTTTATGAACTCAACTCCTGTAAATCTTTTTGTTCATAAGAGATGGAGAAATGTGAGGGTGGCCTGGAGTCTGTGCTAACTTTCACTCCAGCTTAGAGGATCTAGTGAAGGACTTCCACCTAGGCCTCAGAATCAGATATTAATTGATCTCTTTTGAAATGGAGAAACTCACTCCCTCAGGCAGAATCTGTTATTCCTTGACTTTCTCTGAAGAGATTTGGAACTAGGGCACAATTCAGAGGATGAGCTTTCCCACCACCCACCACAGCCTTGACAGAAGGAACAGATCCAAAACTGATAGTGGTTTCAGTTCCCACAGGACCTCGTCAGGGACCTTCTGGTGGGAATAGAAACTGGACAAAGTCTAAGATGGAGATTAACTGAGACTGGGCCTAAGATGGACACTAAAGAATTTCCCTTTCTTCGACTATAAGTGAGTTGTTTAGTGAGACATGACACCTTCCTTCATATCAGAAAATGCAGTAGGTTAATTGTGTTACTGCCACTTTGTAGGAGGTCAATTTCCTCGAAGGAGAAGGGGTTAAATGTTGTGTCCACCAGTTTTCTCTCTAGTCTATTGTCTCTCCCACGCTTTCCTATGCCAGGAACATATTGCTTCATTCCTGCATTCAACTACTTGTCCTGACTCCTAAGCAGAAATACCATAGGCTATCCTTTTGCTAGTCTTTTACATTTGTGATAGAATAGACCCAGGCTCTGCTGATGCCAAGAGGTGACAACAAGATATGATTTGTACTGAAGATCAATCATATTGAAAGAACCATTCTATGAGGTCTTTCCTGACCACACTTTTTGAGGTTTTCACTGAAAATTGATTGAAATCACTAGAAGCTCAAAAGTTTCAGTTTGTGGGGTGGTGGATACTAGTGATTCACGTCTATAATCCTAGTTAGTCATGAGGCTGAGAGCTAAGAATTATGGTTCTAAACATGCCTGGGAAGAAAGCCTATGAGATTTGTCTGTAGCTAATCAACGAAAAACCCGAAGTGATACTCTGCCCCAAAGAGGTAAAGGGCTAGCCTTGAACCAAAGAGCTGAGAGACAGCACTCAAGCCCTGACTTCATGCCCTGTGACCAACAAAAAGTAAGTTTCATTTTCCTACCATGGTTTCCTCTTCTATCACACTATGTCCTTTATCTATAAGTCTTTCTTAAGATTCCTGTGTCTCACTCAAGCAATTTTTGTCTGTCAACAATAAGAAAGTCTACCAAGAATACAATCAGTAAGTTTACAATAAGTATTTGTTAAGTGTGAGTGTGCAGACATTAGACTAATTCTTACTTTAAATAAACCATGTTGGTCTTTATTCTGTTGGAACAATTGTATGGAAAATAGATGTATCTCTGGATTCCTTTGGTTCTTTGTAGAATCTATATTCTCTAGATTGTTTTTCCATTGATATGAATATTGCTATGTCAACATCCCTATCTTGCCTCTTTCTCAACAGTATACAAACTATGCTACAAACATATATCTTCAAAAAAGCTCTCCTTTGTAATCACATATGCACCTTCAAATATTCTCCCTATCACTACAAACAACCTCTAAGATTGGCTACACTTATCCACTAGAGTCACCCTACGACAACAACCACTGTTATACTTTCTGGATAAAGTTGCTCCTCCTCATCTTCATCAACTTCTAGTAATTTCAGTGAAGAGCATTTTCTCCTGCTTTGCCTTAGACGATATCATCCTTTGTTATTTCCCAGCAAAGAAATTGTGGCTTGCAGGCTTGAACATTTATACATTCAGAGCATCTTTGGTTGTGAATTTTTCCTTTCCTTTCTTGGTAAGAGAGCTGGAATAACAAAAAACATTTAAGGCAATGTGTTTTGGTGTAAATGAAAACATACTGATTTGAAAATATTAGAAATATTCATTCTTTTTTATTGTGAAAATACTGTACAGAGGGGTTACAATTAGATGGGCAAGATAATGAGTACATTTCTTATCAAGCATTGTAGCCTCCTCCTTTGTTTCCCCTTCCCATCCCTTCCCAGCCTCTCCCCACTCCCTATCTAATCCTCCCCCCCTTAAAAGATGTAAAGTTCGTTTTCGACATGACAACTTGTACTTCTCATTGTTGCAACGGGTCCACCTTTATCCTTATTTAAACGACTTGTTTTTCCCTTTCCCCTCCACAAATTATACTGATATCAAATACAGTGAAAGCAGAGGTTATACTGTGGGGGAGGGACATAAAAAGCAACAAAGATATAATCGTATAAATGCGTTAGAAACAAATGCATGAAAGAAAAAAAAAAACATTTGAATACATATCTTAGGGTTCATTTTCCTAACATCACCTTATCTGACCTTTTCTGCTTGACTCATACATATACTAGATATTGCAAATAAGGGAAACCATGGGATGCCTCTCAGTAGATGAATGGATCAAGAAAATGTGGTATATATACACAATGGAATTCTATGCCTCTATCAGAAAGAATGACATTGCCTCATTTGTTAGGAAATGGAAAGACGGAAAAAATTGTATTAAGTGAAGTTAGCCAAGCCCAAAGAAACATAGGTCCCATGAAATATTCATTCTTTAAATTTATTTTTCATTCAAATATAATAGGGGTGGTTTTAGTGGTGCATGCCTTTAAATCTAGCTATTTAGAAGGCTGAAAATAGAGGATCAGAGTTTCAAGCTAGACTAGTTAAATGGACCACGACACACTTATCTTCAACTAAGAACCAAAAAGGTAAAAGTTGAGCTGTGGTTCAAATGGAAGCCTGCCAGCCTGAGCAAAAAAGAAAAGTAAAAGAACCTAGGCTCTGAATTTAATTCATAGTACTAGCACACATATTTTATGTATGTATGGTTCCTAAAATATTCTGTGAGTTAATTTGTTGAAACCTGGTCATAGATTAAATATGACGTGTGAAAAGTATGTAAGTCTGAAATGACTGCCAGGTATTTTGACAAGACAACTAGAAGAGTTATCACTTAATTAAATAGTAATGAGGAATAGGTATGTATATAAAGATCAAAGCTCACTTTGGGTTCTTTTTAGTTTGTTAAAATCAGTAGCTAGTTGTCAGTAGACAGGATGCTATTAAGGACTTGAATTAAAGAAAAAACAGAGCTGGAGAGAAAAAACAGAAATAATTACACGTATTCAGTGATAACAACCATGAGAATGAATATTACAGAACAAACACTGGGATACACAAATATGTAAAACATGACAAATGAAGAAAAACAGTAATAAGTATGTAATGCAGACTTATATGGATAGGTATTTTTAATGTTTAAGGGCTACGAAATGAGTATGTGATGACCTAAAATTTAAGAAATTGGTAAGGTCAATTATCCCTTGGCCCAAACATAGATGGAAGCCAGTCCCAAATTGTGCCTTTTCCAAGTTATCAGATATTCAGTCTATCACATGCCCAAATAATAGAGAATGGAACTGGTCTACATTGAGCACTCACAGTAGACAGGTCTCTGGACTTTCTCAGGAAGAGCTTTCTGCCATTGTGGGATGGATAGGGCTGGAAAATATACAAAACAGACTTCATAGATTGAAAGTATTGTGCAAAGTTGACACCTGAGATATTGGATGTTTTAACTGCATAATATTGGTTTTCATGAATCAGTTAATCAGATTCTTTATACAATATGATGTTACTAGACTGTGGAATGCATGTTTATTGCATTTACTTTGTATAATATATTTTGAAATTTGGTATAAATTGTTTATCTTTTTTCTTGATATGGATTACTCTTAGTTTTCAAGAGTGAGGAAATGCCCTGGAACTTTGTAATTTGAAGTCTTATGTTGCCATGTGTCATATCCTATTTTCCTTTTACAGAGTTGGTAAAAAATGATATGTAATTTATTTTTTATTTTATTTCTTATCTATTTCAGAATTTGAACTCACAGCCTGGGCACTAATCCTGATGTCTTTTGCTCAAGGTTAGCTCTCTACAACTTCGAGCCACAGAATCAATTTTAGTTTTCAATGATTAATTGGTGATAAGTGTCCCGCGGGGACTTTTCTCAACCTGGCTTTGAACTGTGATCCTCATATTCCAGCCTCCAGATTAGCAAATATTACAGGCATGAGCTACCTCCACCCAGTTATACGTAATTTAAACTGTAGTTTTCTGAAGTGTTTCATCCTCCACTGAATATTTTTTCTTATGAGCTTTCTAATAAATATGTAATATATTCAATTATGAAAAGTACTGTGTACCTCACACTTAATTGTGGCATTTCTGAAATCCATGTTTCTCTGTATGTCAGGGTGGATACTTTTGCCTGTAACAAGTATGTTGAACACATAACATCTGACTACTTACAGAACAAAGGATGTGAAGCTAGAGTAGCCAGATAAAGAACTTCCAGGACAATTCAATGGCAACTCATGTACTCTCTCTGTAGGTGAATAGGCAGCACAGAAAAGAAATTCTTATATTTGAAAGTGATTGAGTGTGTGTGCACATAGGTGTTCACTTATTTTTCTGTTATTATAGTTTTAGATATATTCACTAGTATAAAACAATATTTCATATATATATATATATATATATATATATATATATATATATATATGCAATAACAGTTTCCAAAATCCAGGGAACCACCTCCATGGGCATCGCTTTCCTATGTTGGTCTTTGGGTAATAAGAATGAAACGTGGAATTGTCCTTTTGTAGAGAAATTACTCAGAGATTCAAGCATTTTTCTTTTAATATGTTGCTTGTTCCTAACTAAAATTAGGAAGTCTGTTAATATATATGTTATATTATAAAATATTTAATATATTATATATAATGTATAATATATTGTTTATTATAAAATATATTTCATATAATACCTGAGAATATTATATATTTATGAGGAAAAATACAACAAACATATCAGTCCATACTTTCCTAGCCATGATTAGCTTCAGTACAGTTAGGCACATTACATCTCAACAGGAAAATTCTACTGAAGTTCTGATCACCTTAAGCTAGAAAAGGAGAATTCCTGTAAAAGAAGCCTCTCCTCAATTATGAGAAAAGTTATGTTTGGAAATTTAGTTTAGTTTTATTGTTTTGTTTTGTTTTGTTTTTTTTGGCCAGTCATGGGGCCTGAACTCTGGGCTTGGGCGCTGTCCCTCACCTCTTCAGCTCAAGGTTCGTGCTCTACCACTTGCGCCATAGCTCCACTTCTGGTTTTTCAACTTATGTGGCGCTGAGAAATAGAACCCAAGGCCTCATGCATGCCAGGCAAGCATTCTACCACTGAGCCACCAACCCAGCCCAAGTTTGAAGTTTTTGAGAAGAGTAATTTGACATTTGCTTTGCATCCTTGATTAGTCATGAATAGATATCATTTGCCTCCAAATTTTGTCTTCTTGTAGGTTTCATAAACAGTTACACATCAGCCTTATTCCATCACATATCTTTAAGTCATTCTTTTATTTCTTTTTATCATTATTGTATTGTTGTTGTTGTATTTCTGATCCAGAAGCTTGAACTCATGGCCTAGGCAGTGTCCCTGAGCTCAATGCTAGTGCTCTACAACTTGAGCCATATACCACTTCTGGCTTTTTCTGTTTGGACATGCTTTGAATCATAATACTCAGATCTCAGCCTCCAGGGTAGCTAGGATCACAGGGGTGAGCCACCAGTGCCAAGCAAGTTCCTCTGTTTTAGATATTATTCTAAAAGCATCCTATGCAATGTCACTCCTAAGATAGTTACTGGAACTATGCCAATAGTTCCTTCACACTCTCATCTCCTGTTATGGCTATGGTGTATCTTTTGCAAATTATATTGAAACTACTTCACTGTTCCCTTCCTAATCCATGATTCTAGATGTGTTAGTAATAATTACTTAAATTTAGCTGCTATAAACCCTAAATCTCTGAATTATTAATTTCATTTAATTATTTCAATATGATTATTTTTCGATGCAAATATGAGCTTATACTCACCTTCTTGAATTTACTCTTTGGCATGAGCAGTACATGGGCCTATTCTACCTCAAATGCAAGAGGTTGGCAAAAGAATAGCCTACAGTATTCCTGCTTAAGAGTCAGGACAAGTAGTTGAGTGCCTAAAAGAAGCAATGCATTCCTGGCATGGGAAGGGGTGGGAGAGACAACAGCCTAGAGAGCAAACTGGCAGTCACAACATTTAACAACTTCTCCTTTGGAGACACTGATCTCCTGCAAAGTGGCAGTGAGATAATTCACCTAGTGAATTTCATATATGACGGAAGTTGTCATGTCTCACTACACAACTCACTTGTAGTCAAACAGAGGGTCATTCTTTTGTGTCCTTCTTAGGCCCAGTCTCATTTTATCTCCATCTTAAACTTTGCCCAGATTCTATTCCTACCAGAAGATCCCTGATGAGGAGGAATGTATGATCTCTTGGCTTTTGATTAGTCCTATGGGAACTGAGGGCACTTTTAATTTTGATCCTGTTCATTCTAACAAGGCTGTGGTGGGTGATGGGAAAGCTCATTCTCTGAATTGTTCCCTATTACCACATCCCTTCAGAGAAAGTCAAGGAATGACAGATTCTGCCTGAGGGAGTGAGTTTCTCCATTTCCAAAGAGGTCAATTAATATCTGATTTTGAGGCCCACGTGGTGGTCCTTTCCCAGATCCTCCGAAAAGGAGTGGATATTACCTCAGACACCAGGCCATCCTCATAATTCTTCAGCTCTTTCTCATGAAACTAAAGGTCTCAGGATTTGAGTTGAGAAACAAAAAGAAATGAGAGTAGCATAAGAATCATTGGCATGGGGAGCAATTAGAAACTCTGGGTGAAAAAGGGCTCAGAAAATCTAGGATCACTCACATAATTTGGGAATAATATCACAAGATTAGGGAATAAAAGTAGTAAATTACTACCTAAATTAGTAACTCCACTGCTCTGACTACATTACAAGTGTTCTCTCAAAAAGTAGCTGTCCTATTTTGATGAGGAAAAAGAACATTCTTTCCTCACCAAGTTCTACTAAGTATCTTCTTCCATAACCGAGGTTGTTCTTACCCTGTACTTGTCGGTTACTTTCCTTTGCTGGATTCAATCAATAACACTTGAAAGTGTTATCAACTTCAGACATGTAATTACATTTTGTTTTAATCCATTTGTTAAAAAATAAAACAAATATTGGGGAAAATATGTCTATGCTATATTTGCTTCCATGCCATAGTTATTTGATGTTATTAAGTATTATTTTAATAGTTTCATTTTTAAAACTTGAGGAAAATGTTGTGTTACTGTTAACACTAATTAGTTCCACCATTTTTTTGTATTTTTCCATATCTGTATATTTGTTATTAAGCTTCTAACATTGTCTTTTCCCCCTACTGTTGCATTCTTAAAATTGCTTAAAATTATAAACTCTATATGATGATCTGTATGTGGTCACTGATGTATTTAAATTTTTATCTAATATGCACATTTTATATAATATTTTTATCCTATTGTAAATGCTCTGAAATCAATACGGAAGTCCTTCATTAAAGAAAAAACACAATACCACAAAACCCAGTGAAATTAGGATTAGGTATCTATCCAAAAATATTTATCAATGGTATAATAGGAACATCCACTTCTCTTATATACCAAAACATGTTTATAGCTATGAAAGGTGCATTTTCTTTATTCTTTCCTTATGGAACATCCACGTTGATTACACAGCTTAGTGGCTATGAATATTGCTGCCATGAACATGTATGTTCATATTGATTTATATTCTTTCAGTATGGATCCAATTTGCAATAATGGTCTTCAAGATATGTGTCTTTTTTGTAAATTTCCATCATGATCTCCATATGGGTTGCACTAGTTTATAATGCCACACCACCAAACACAGTTCCTGATTTATTTCAATCTCTCCAGGAGTTTGTTTATTTGCCTGGTGATAGTTATTCTGGTGTGTAAGATGGGATCTCAGTGACTTTCCTATTTACTTTCCTATGTATTTCCTATGTGGATAAGAATCGCAAACATTTTATTTATTTACTAAACAAATTGGTATTTCATTATTGATCAATGTATTTTTTTTCTTTTGGTATTTGATCAATTTTTAAGTTTTATAATATTTGAATTTTCCCATTCCAAATACTCACTTTAGTAAAACGTTTTTTTTTTTTTTTCATTACAGTGGTGCATTGCTTGGATATTTTGATTTTGTGAAGGCTAAGAGAATTTGATATTGTTCTCTCAGTCAAATTATAAGCATGTAAAAATGAAGTGAACCTGATTAAATGAAGTTTTTTCTTCACATTTTCTCTGGTACAGATTTCTCTGATTTACGAAATGTATATTTTATGTCATACTGAATGCCTTACTAAATCTCTGTGTGTGGATGATTCAGTAAGAATTGCAGAATTCGCCACATAGATTTTGGAGCAAAGGCTTACAGCTGGTAACTGGGCAATGATTCAAAGACAGCTGAGGATGAAGCTGTGATACCTTCTACCTGTGTTCAGCTCCAATCTCTTGTAATACACCCCTAACTTCCCATGCATTCGGTGGTTTCTTTTTCTATCCAAAATGTTTCTGGAGCTTCATGTTATTCTTGCCTCCTAGTATGCCAACATGAGGGGAGTGAAAGCAAACAAGGCAGAGGTGGCAGAGGAATTTATTTTTTAAAATTGTGTAAATACCATACAGAAGGGTTACAAGTACATGGGCAAGGTAATGAGTACATACCTTATCAAGTATTGTGGCGGCCTCCTTTGATTCCCCTTCCTATCCCTTCCCAACTCCCCGACCGCACCCCATGGTTCCTCCTCAGACCCCCCTCCTACCAAAGTTGTAAAGTTCGTTTTTCAACATAACGTCTTGCACATCTCATTGTTGCAATGGATCCACCTGTATCCCAATTTAAATAATTTGTTTTTTTCACTTCCCCTGCACAAAGTATGCCAACATCAAGTGCAGTGAACACAGGGGGCATACCGTGGGGGAGGGACATGCAAAGCAACAAAGAAATCATTTATAAATATGAAAAGAAAGAAAAAAATTGAATTCTTATCTTGGGGCTCATTTCACCTAACATCAAGTTATCTGACAGTTTCTGCTTGTCTCAGACATGTACTAATTATTGATAATAAGAGAAACCATGGGACCTATGCTTCTTTGGGCCAGGCTTACTTCGTGTAAAAAATTTTTTGGTCGGTTTTGGGGCTTGAACTCTGGGCCTGGGCACTGTCCCTGAACTCTTCAGCTCAAGGCTAGCACTATCCCACTTAAGCCACAGTGTCACTTCTAGCTTTTACTGCTTATGTGGGGCTGAGGAATCGAACCTAGGGCCTCATGCATGCAAAGCAAACACTCTACCACTCTGCCACCTTCTCAGGCCTGGCAGAGGGTTTTTATCTGAAGATCCATCACACTTGGGAGCTTCTGGCTGAAAACTCCAGAAATACAAAAGTGAAGAAACACTTAAGAGAAAATGTAAAACAGAAAGCCACAATGTTTTACCCTAAAACCAGTTTCTAGGATAAGGAGACTCAAGAATTGGTGTCACCTGAGGAGAAAGAGGAAATATTCAGGAAGAATGAGAAGGAAGTGGGAGGGAATAGAGAGAAAGAGACCTAGACTACCTAGAGCTGGGACCTCAATGTGAGCTTAATTTTACTGGGGAAACCAACCCCAAGGACGCAATACCTTACAATTTTGATTACTCTCTATCATACTACAAAGCCTATTCAATATCCACTTCCACTCAGCATGGTGTCCATTCTGTGATCCAGACTGACTGCTGGAGGTTCCCAGGGGATGCAAAGAGTGAAAAACACAGGGCTAAAGCTCAGAAAAGACACATGCCATCACTTCTCACATGTCATTTGTCAAATTAAGTACTACAACCAAGCCTGGTATCAATGGGGATGGGAATAGATATTGAGAGCATTATAATAAAATCTACTATTATTATCATATAATAATCTAACATCTATTTTTTCATCAAAGGGAGAGAGATAGCGTTTCTCCCATTTTAGGTGTATGGGACAGGAGATTCTATAGAATATTCTTCAACTGGGGGCTGTCTGAATCTTTTCTCCCAAGATTGGGGCTATGAAGTTTTGGGAAGGAGAATTACAGTGGAAAAGTGAGTTCTCAAGCTGGGTACTGATGGCCGACACCTATATACCGAGCCTGAGATCTGAGGATTATGATTTGAAGTCAGTCTGGGCAGGAAAATCCATGAGACTCATCTCCAATTAAACAAAAGGCCTGAATTGGATCTGTGGGTCAAATGTTAGAGCATTAGCTATGAGTGGGGGGGGGACAGAATCTTGGCCCTGAATTTAAACCCAGGATTGGGGGATGGGAGGATATGTATTCTCAGTGCATGAAATCAAGGGTGTATGAACAACATCACTATTGATGTCAACGTTGGGGTAGAGTTGATCAGTTGTATTCTGGAAATTATTTGTTCCACTCTTCTCTGTCTTGTATACTTTAAAAGAAACAGCTTTGAGCAATCTATACCTAAGATGTGTGGATTGCACAAAAGCACTGGTTTTATTTTTTTCTACTTACAAAATCATACATAAGTAGTGTACAAAGGAGTTTTAATTTAATATGTCGGTTTGTGAGTACATCTTGATCGATGTCATCAATTTGATCATTATTCTCTATCTCACCCAACCCCAACCCCTCCGTTTACGTGTTCACATTTTCACGCATGTACATTGAATATTATGACTGGATTCTCCCACTGCACAAGTTTGGCAAAGAAATTTGTTCATTGTACAGGCAAGGAAGATGAAGCTGAGGACTACAAGCCCAAGACAGCATAGCTATTACTTTGCATCAAGATTATTTGACTTACAAAATCTTCACCAAAAGAAGCATTATAAACAAGAACATGGCCAGGAACTAGAGGCATCTATCTTTGTGTGTGTGCTGGTTTTGGGACCTGAGTGCTGTCCCTGAGCTGCTTTGCTAAAGGTTAGCACTCTTCCACTTGAGCCACAGTATCATTTCCCGCTTTATGGTAGTTAATTGGAGGTAAGAATCTCATGGACTTTCTATCTTGGGCTCATTTTAAACCACAGTCTTTAGACCTCAGTATCCTGAGTAACTATGATTGCTGGTGTGAGCCACTGGCAGCTAGCAAAACATCTATTAGTTGTCCCAATTAAACATGTGGAGCAATAGGTAATTTGATACTGGTGATACTCAGATAATGATTCCTCTACTTGTTCTTTTCTGGTGTTATGACTAGTGTGATAATGCTTGCTCAGGTTTATATCACTGTGCAATCATTGCTCCATTTTGTTCAGTAAACAGCTTTTCATGACAGGAGAACTGTGAGAGGAGAATATGGGATTAAAATTTTATCTGTAGTACTTGTGGCCTGGCAAAAGCTTCTCAGAATGTTTGCAAGCAGAAATAAGAGTCCACTTCGGCCGAATAAAATGAAAGACACACACCTGACATAGAAGCAGTGCCACAGAAGGACAAATGGGAAAACTCATCCAGGCTCAGAGTGAAGCAATAGTATGAGTTGTTCAGGTGCATGAAAATTTGTGAAGATTTTCTTTCTAATCATGGACAGATCATTCAATGCTGGCATTTACAATATGTTCCAGGCACATATCTGTTTAGGACTGTTTCCTCTGAATCATCTTGATAAAGACAGAAATGAGAATGTAACAATGGAACCTAGTTATGTTTTCTGAATGAGATTTCATCTCTTTCACAAATCAAGTAAGGATTGTAATGAATGACTTGGATTTCCTGAGAGAAATTCATGTTTGCTTCCTTGTTTCTATTAAGCTTCTCAAGTGAATAACTTTAAATTTGTAAGCTGTTATTATAACAAATATGAAATATTTTTTTATGTTTCTAGGAGGCACCCAGGTTCCTTTTAGATAGAAAATATTATCTGGCTTCCAACCAAAATCTTTACATCTCAGCCTCCAGAGTAACTAGGATTGCAGGCATCAGTCACCTCTCCTAGCTGAGACAAATATTTTTGGTATGGAAAATCACTATGATATAGAACATGAGGAATGAAGAATTTAGACTAACAAGGAATATTTTGAAAACATTAACAAAACTGAAGTTATCACAAACTTGCCTGATTCAGTGAGGAGAAAAATGAGAAAGAAGTTACAGAGGCAGAGAAGTGGAGACTAAAGAGAAGTGAATGAATAGTTCTTTGTTAGTAGAGCTACTGAAGATTACTTTTTAAGAAAATTCAGCTTGGTATAGAGGTACATGTCAATAATTCTAACTACTTATGAGCTAGAATCTGGAATGTATAGGAGGTTTGCAGTTGATATGGTAAAAGTATAATACTGGGACTTCAATACTTAAAACTCCATGGTGCCACATGGTTATAAGAGAGGCAGTAGTAGGAGGGTCATGATTTGAGGCTAGCCTCGGCAGTTAATAAGAAACTATCTGAAAATCAATCTAAAGCTAAACAAAGTGCTAGGTATATGATTCAATAGCAATTATCCAGCAAGTTTGAGGCCTTGAGTTCAATCCCTACTCCTGAGAAAAAGAGACAAGAAAAAGGAAGAAAGATTATAATACAAATTTCAAGATATTTCCTGTGGAACTTTCTGCTATAATTTCCTTCCTCAATTGCCTTAAAATGTTTACGAAGTCACTTACAGAAATGACTACCATCATTTGGGGAAATCACAGGAAAGTCTTTGCAACCAGCTTTGTAACAGGACAATTTTGTCAAGCAGATTTCAATGAGGTGAAAATGAGAGATAATGGGCTCATGAAATTGCACTTCATAGCTATGTGTCAGAATGTGAGGAGCTCATGAAGAGAATTTATTTCTCAAGAGAAGAGGAGGATTGAGTTGATTTATCAACTTGAAAAATTACGGTAAATTCTGTTGGTATTTGGGATACACTTTCAAGCACGGTGTTAAGCCAATAAAATTATGGTTGAGATTTTTTAAATATTTTTTATTGTGAGTGGTTGAGATTTTTATAAAAGCTGTAAGATAATTTTTTCATAGATTTTTATCGAAACTATTCAACAATTGTTAGATAAATCACAATAATGCAAATATGTGTTCTGTGTCATCTGATGGTGTTACCTATCTCATCATCTAGGGTTGGAAGAATGTTATCTTCATTTTAAAAATGCAGAAATGGAGGCACGAGGAGAATTGGTGTGTTTCTGAAGGGTGATGTGTAAATGACAATTGAGACTGAGCAGAACCAGAATCCATGGCTCAGATTCAATTCATGATTTGGAAACCCCGTGACTATACTAATATCTAAAACTCTTGTGCTAGCTGGGTGACATTGGACATGTTTCTTAGAGTTGTCATGTGTTGTTGTTTTTCCTGTAAACAGATAAAAATATTAGTGTTTTCTAGAATTAAAGAATATACCTTGGGAAGGTGGCTCAGTGTTAGAGCACTTGCCTTGCATGCCTGAGGCCCTGGGTTCTATTCCTCAGCACCACATAAGCAAAAAGAAAAAAAAGCTGGAAGTAGCATGTGGTTCAAGTGGTAGAGCGCTAGCCTTGAGCTAAAGAGCTGAGGGACAACATCCAATCCCAGAGTTCAGGCCCCAAGAAAGCATCCCCCCCAAAAAAAATACACCTTTTGTGAAGTATTATGTACAGAACATGAAACAAGAATTCCATGAATTCTGAAGTTCTTTATGTATTTCCCTTTAAATTTTATTTTTAAGTCTCAAGATAGTGAAATTACTAACATTCGTTACATTGCAAAAAGCATTATCTGAACCCATTTGGAAGAATTTCTACAACAGTATTGTAATGTATGGGTTTTTGATGTGCTTATTTGCCTTTTCTATGTATCTGCTTAATTGGGTTATTTATTGTATGATTCATGTATTTAAGAGTTCTTTATATAATATGAATAAAAGCTATTTAACAAGAATTTTGTATTTTGCTTCATTATATTAGCAAAAATGCCTGCTATGTGTTTGAATAGAAATGGATGACATCTTTGCCTGATTTCGGAGCAACTGGGAATACTTTCATTCTAATGCAATACTCTTTATCAGATCAAGAAAGTTCCCATATAATAATTTTGACAAATGTTTACCATTCTGCTAGTTTGAAAAGAGCAGATTTATTTTAGGGTCACAGCAGGGAATTCCCCTGTGATCAGTGTCCTCTACAGTCATGGAACCACTCTTTGCAAACTGCTGATCATAATGGAAGCAAATTTTTGCTTGTTAGGACTATCAAATTTTTGGCCTATGTACTCAAGATGTTTTCCCAGGAAACAAATCCACACGTAGAAATTAGATCATCACAGCTGTTTGAAATGGCATTAGCAATATATATTTGCATTATTGATGTGCCATACCACTATATAAAACAGTTTGTCACAAAACAGTTTGTGAAAGAACAACCAAATGTATAACCTAGAATCTGGGTATAGCAGTAAACTCTAGATGATTTTCTCATACTTTCAGACTTTTCGTAAACATAAATAATAAAAGCCAAATGAGGTGGTTTATACCTATAATCCTAGCTACTCTGAAAATAGAAACGTGGATAGTCGCAGTTCAAGGTCAAACTGGAAAACATACAAGACACCTCCATCTCAATCAATAAAATCTCAGTGTGCCAACGTGTGGATGTCATCCTACCTATTACTGGACATGCAACTAGGAAGTTCAGTATATAGGTAGCTTAGGATTAAACAATGCAAGATTCTATATCAAAAACAAAGCAAAAATTGCTTGATATGGCATGATTCAAGTGGTAAGGTGACTGCCTGGCAAATGCAAGGCTCTGAATTTGAACCCAAGTACTTACCCAAAAATATTAAAAGTAAATAATATGAATTAATTCTCTAAATAATGTATCTGCAAATATTGTATATTCATATAGACTTGATAAAATTATATTGGGGTTAATATGTCACAAAATAAAGTAACTGAAGTCTCCGTACGATACTTGTGAAATATTAATGTCATATTTGTGATGTATAATAGAAATATTTAAATAAATTGGAAAAAGGTTTCAAGGGAATTATGTGTGTTCTTACAACATCATAAAGATCCATACTAACCGCAATATAATTTAATGATATCTAGAAAACAGAAGTAAATATTGAATGTTTACATTAAAATCTAGTCTGCTCCCAAACTTAACATGAAATATACCTTGCTAATTAGGAGGCAGAGATTTAGAAGACTGATATCATGGACAGTTTTGACAAAAAAATCGTAAAAAAACTACAAAAACAAAGAAAGCTAGATATTGTGTAATTTTCCTGTTATCTCACGATGTGGAAGCCGTAGGTAAGAGATCATTGCTCAAGGGAGGCTTGGCCTGAAAAATAATCTAAAGTGGTTAGAGCCGTAGCAATTTCAAGCACCAGTAGTGCCAAAGGAAAAAGAAAAGTAGAAAACAGAAAATGAAAGGAATGGATAAAAAGAAACTATTTGCTCTTCATTCTTGGTTTCATTTCATTGGATACAAGAATTGAGAATATTTTGTTTACTGTTTTAGGATTCAGGCCTCTCTAATATAAAAGCATTTATTTCAAGTAAATATTGTATTATTACTATTTATTAACTTATTATTAGACCTTTAGGTTTGGAGATTGAAATCATGGCTTTGTATGTATCAGTCTAGTTCTACAACTTAGCTGTACCCAAGCTCTTTTGTATAGTTTTGAAAATTGTTTATGAATTCTTCAATAGTTAGCTATTCTACTTTTCATCTTATATTTTCTCCCACGTTTTCTCCTATGTATTTTGATTTGTGTTGAAAACTCCTCAATTTTATATTCTGAACTTAGAATTTTGCTTTTGAGTTTACAGAGAAGTCAGTTATTTGTGACATCTTTTAAAATTATATACAGATATATGTATTTCATATATATGATTAATTCTTAGAGTTCATTGCAATAAGCAACATTTGTCTGGTCATATGCATATAGCTATTGAGCCATTGTGATCCTCTCCTAAGAATAGCGTCCCTTGTTCTTGCCATGTGAATGCTTAGAGTGCTGTTAATCATATCCAAGTGTAATTATTTGTGTTTTACTATCTATCGGATTTACATGTAGATTTATGGGCATATCCAGTTATTAGAAAAGAGGAAAACCATGTAGCATATATTTAATTGGATCTGGCTTATTTCACTTAATAGCATTTCCCCCCCAGTCTTTCCATTTCTTCAGAATGGGGTAATGCCATTCTTTCCCATGGAAGCACACAATTCCATCAATACAACAGAATTGAAGTTCCAGAAATGAATCCACTCCTATAGGCACATAGTCTTTGATAAGGAAGCCAGAAACACAGGATGGAAGAAAAACAGCCTCTTCAAAAAATTGGTTTAACTGGCTGTACACAGAAAAGTGAAATTAGATCATTTTATATCCTCCTGCACCAGAATCAATTCCAAATGGATTGAAGCGCTCAATGTAAGTCCAGATGCCTTAGGAATCTTACAGGAAGAGTTAGGGGAAACATGAGGGCTCCTTAGCATAGGTCAAAATTTCCGAAGGAAGTCTGGATAAATGGGATTACATCAAACCAAATCAATCATTTGTCAGACTCAAAAGCCATGAAAAAAAGAGATAGTGTAGCACAGATTTATTAGGTAACAAACCTACAGATGAGAGCCTCAGCCAATGGTAAACCCTTTCTCCCTTTTCTAACTAGGTTATTTATAGTGGGTTTACATGAATATAAGTGATTTCTGATGGGGATTAGTCAGAAAACAACTAGTGCTAAGACAGAGATAGTATGTGAAATGAGTTGTAGCTGGAGAAAGGGAGGGATTAAGGCACGGGTGTCTAGTTCAAAGACTTGGCTTGGTGCCAGCTAAGTAAGGTATAGCTGCACAAGGGAAGGGGGGTAAAAGCGAAATGGTTATAAACAAAAGCATTGATCTGAAGCCTCAAAATAAGGATCTCAGTCTGTGTGGACCAAGCAGTCTCTAACAATAAGTTTTATTTAAATTAACAAACACGATTTTAAATTTTTGCAGAGTGGGATGGTTCATAGTCAAAGGCAATTTCTCCTGTGTCAGGTATGTCCAAGCTACTCTTTCACATGTTACCCAGGAGACAGGTTTCAATGCAAATGACTACAATGAGACTGTACAAATGAGGCTGTGACTTTTCCCTTTCATGAATCAAAATTCTGTCAAATGATTTCTGTCTTCCAGAATGATCTTCTGTCTTTCTCAGGATCTTTTTTACTACTTTGTCTTCATTATTGATAATCATAGTACATTTTGTTGTTGTCTTGTGTGTATATGTCATTTGTAGGGCTTGAACTCGATGTTTAATGGTCTCCCTTGTACTTTTTGCTCATGGCTGATGATACTCTATCCTTGAGTCACATGCTCACCTTCTGTTTCTTGCTGGATAATTGGAGATAAGTTTTCACATTTTTGTCTGTTTGGACTGACATTGAACTAAAATATTCAGGTCTCAGCCCTCTGAGTTCTAGGATTGTACACATGAATGGCTAACACCAATCTTTGCTTTACTATTATTTTAATTATGTGGTAGAGGAAAGTGGAAGTATATTTGTGTTAAGTGTGCAATTTTCAAATACAAGTTTGAATCAACTTGATATAACTGTTATTAATTTTAACAGTTAAATCAATGAGTATCAAACATTCCCACAGAAATATAATTGAAAACAAAAGGCATAATTGTTTTCTTAAACAATCAATGAAGCCAAAAATTACTTTCACTTTACAAATCATGTTTTATTTAACTTAAATTAGCAGATTTCTTTGAATAAAAGTAAATATATTAATTATATACCACAAGAAACAAAGTTATTATAGTTAAGAATAGATATTTCATCATACCCAGAAGATACGTTTTAGTGCATTCTCACTAAAAAGAAATGTTACATGCAGAAATTAATGGATATGATGGAGCTTATCATTACACAATATAAATAAATGGGATTACCACTCAATACTTTATAAATATGTAAAAAATGATTATATATCTAGGAGCCAGTAGCTCATGTTCGTAACCCTACCTAGTAAGGAGGCTGAGAGCTTAGAATCATGGTTCAAAGCCAGCCTAAGCAGTCAAGTCGACGACTCTCTTATCTCCAATGAGCCACCAAAAAACTGACAGTTGTTCAAGGGGTACAGCACTAGTCTTGAGCTAAAGAGCTGAGGGACAGTGTCCAGGCCCAGATTTCAAGCACCACAACCGACTAAAAATAAACAGTTAAAATAAATATTTTGACATAAATGTTAAACTATGTATTGTAAAAATTTTAAATCCTCACTAGATATACTAGTTTATATAAATATAGAGAAGGTTTTTCTGGACTTAGTTGTCATTGAATTTTGTAAATCACATATTTGTCACTCAATTCATATTTGTATGTTTATATACTTATATACCATAAGAATGATATGTTTTAGGCAGTGCTGTTTTAGCAATTTCCCTTGGCTTTTTAACATTAACCCTTCTACCATAAAATCGATATACCCTCCAACCTTATCAGAGTTTTCATCTCGTTGGAGCAGAGAAGTATAAGCTATAATCATTGTTTGGAACAACTGTAACATTTTACATGAATTTCACTTAGTTTAAGATCCAAAACATTCAAGTCATCTTAACCATGCCAGTAATAGCAAAATGTCTTCTGGGCTTTGCAGTCTCTTCAGAGATGAAAATCTTTAATTATACATCTACTTTTTTCTGCCTAACATCTTATATCTTAGCAAGATCTTTTTGGGTAACCCTCTGTTCCTGACTAGAAGACTGCAACAAAGGCAATAAGGAAAATACTTGAAAACAATTAAAAAAGCCATCACAGACACTCCTGTAATCACCAGTTTCAATGAGAATATACATTAAAGTAACACGTTTTTGTTGCATTTAAAGAGCAATAATTAAACTTTAATTAGCAGTGAAGGAGGTAACAGAAAACTGTGAAGACATCTTGACTTTGAACAATTCAATATAAGCGTAATGGATTTATCTTGTTTTTCTATGGAGTTGCCAAAATAATAGAGAGCAACACCCTAAGGCAGGAAAACACCTAAGCCAAAGCAGTAATCTTTTGTCTATAAAATAATCGTGAGGGTTTGACTCTTCCAAAGTCTGGCTTGAAAAGAGGAAAATGTATTTGCTTTGGAGTGAACAATAAAAAATATAAAAATCCTTTATTAATATTTTACATATATTGACTAGGACCTCTCATGTTGGAGAAGAGGAAAGGTATGAAAAATTTCAAGATTGTTTGATTATTCCTGAAGATCATTCTTATTTATCAGCTGTAGCCTGGGTTACACTTAGTATCATGCTTGTTTAAATTTAGAAGCATTATTTGTTTCTGGGTTATAAGCTGCAAAGCCTTGACTATTAATAAAAGGTCATTTCCTAAGAGGTGAAAGTTGCTGTGAAAACAAACCTAAAATATAAAAGACAACATCGTGGAAACTATTTTCTAGCTATATGACAATATGTGGTGTAAATTTGTTTCGCATTGTTCCAGGGGACTCATTTTTGTTATCTTCTTTTTCACCATCTAGTGTTGCAATAATATTCTATACCATCCTGGGATGACTATGACTTTACTGGATTCTCTAATTTCTCTGTTTCTGTTTTACCTTTTTTTAATTACTTTAGAAACTCTAACTCAACATGACATAAATTATCTTTATTATATTAGCAAACAGATTTAATTTCCATAATCTTACCCTAGCCGTCTACATAACTTTGGTACTTAGTGATCCCCAAATGTGAAAATTAAGATAGGGAGCTTCTTATTTAGATATTATTTAGTATTTCAAGACTTCATTAATGCAAGGCCCTTAGTAGTATGTACATCATACAGGTGTACTAAGCTGGTGGCAAATTTTTTCTTATTCTCAGAAATTAGGAAATGTGGTGTCCCTGTAGTTACATTAGGAAAAGGCTGTAGTTGAATTAATTTACTAAACCAAATTTGCTGTAAAGTATTTCTACAAGTTATTTGGCTTAAATAATCCGTATTTACCATTTTACAGTTCTAAAGGACAGAAATCTAAAAGAAGTCTCATTAGATTAAAATAGAGACACCCACCGAGCTAAAATATTTTTCAAATGATTCTAGTGGAAAAGGCATTTATCTCCTGTTCTGCTTCCAGAAATTCAGAATCTGGGTTGTTATTTTTTCATTTATATTCTAATGTAGCATCTTTACATCTTTCTGGTAGTTCTTACCTAATCATGTCCCTTTTGAACTATACCTGGGACTTTTTCTTTTTTTCTTTTTTTCTTTTTTTTTTTGAGTCCAGTCGTGGGGCCTGAACTCTGGGCCTGGGCGCTGTCCCTCAGCTCTTCAGCTCAAAGCTAGTGCTCTACCACTTGAGTCATAGCGCCCCCTCCGGCTACTTTCTTTTTGCTTATGTGGTGCTGAGGAATCGAACCCAGGGCCTCACGCATGCAAGGCAAGCGCTCTACCACTGAGCCACCTTCCCAGCCCCTATACCTGGGACTTTTAACTACCCATTTGAGTATACTTCCCTGGTTAGCTTTGAACCATGATCCTCAGATCTCAGCCTCCTGAATAGCTAGGATTACAGGCATGAGCCACCAGTGCCAGGCTGATGAAAACTTTCAAAACCTGAAAAACAAAATCAAAACAGTTCTTAAGAAGTGGAAAAACCTCCCATGTTCCTGAATTGGAAGGATCCACATCGTGAAAATGGCAGTAGTTGCCAAGGCTATCTACAAATTCAAAGCGATACCTATCAATATTCCAACCTCATTCTTCAAGGAAGTAGAAGAAGCAATCCAAAAAATCATAGGGAGCAATAAAAGACCCCAAATAGCAAAAATGATCAAAAACAGAAAGAAAAGTGCTGGAAAAATATCAATACCAAATTTCAAACACTACTACAACATCATTGTAATCAAAAGAGCATGATACTGACACAAGAACAGACTTCAGGAACAATGGAATATAATTGAAAATCCAGAAATGAACCTACAGACCTATAGCCATCTAATCTTCGATAAGTGAGCTAAAAATTAGAATGGAAGAAAGACAGCCTCTTCAGTAAATGGTGCTGGCAAAATTGGTTAACTACTTGTAGAAAACTAAAGCTAGATCCTTATATATCACCCTGCAAAAGAATAAACTCCAAATGGATCAAAGGCCTGGAGTCAAAGCAGACACTGAAAACATTACAGGATGGAATTGGAGAAACTCTAAGTCTCCTTGGTACAGGCCGAAATTTTCTTAAAAGACACCCAGAAACACAGCAAATCAAAGAAAGGTCGGACAAATGGGATTGCATGAAATTTCAGAGTTTCTGCATGGCAAAGTATGAAGCTAGCAAGATCAATAGAAAGCCCAAAGATTGGGAGAAGATCTTCACTAGCCATACAATGGACCAGGGTCTCATATCTAAAATATATCTGGAACTCAAAAAATAAATGTCCCAACAACAAATCCTCACAATAAATAAGTGGGCTAAAGACTTAAAGAGAAACTTCTTTGAAGAGGAAAGAAGGATGGCCAGTAGACACATGAAGGAATGCTCAACCTCCCTAGCTATAAAATAAAGGCAAATCAAAACATTCAGATTCCACCTCACCCCAGTTAGTATGGCTATAATTAAGAATTCTAACAGCAGGTTGGTCTGTGGACAGAAAGGAGCCCTACTGCATTGTTGGTAGGCGTGTAAACTTGTTCAACCTCTTTGGAAAGTAGTATGGATATTCCTCAAAAGACGCCACATAGAGCTCCCCTATTTCCCTGCAATCCCACTTTTGAGCATTTACCCAAATGATACAAACATGATTATTTTAAAGCTACCAGCACAACTATGTTTATTGCAGCATTATTTACCATCGGTAAGATATGGAACCAACCCAGATGCCCCTTAGTAGATGAATGGATTAAGAAAATATGGTATATATACACAATGGAATTCTATTACTCTATCAGAAAGAATGACATTGCCATATTTCATAGGAAATGGAAAGACTTGGAAAAAATTAAGTGAAGTAAGCCAGGCCCAATGAAACATAGGTCCCATGGTTTCCCGTATTTGCAATAACGTATATTTTTGAGACAAGCAGAAACGGTCAGATAAGTTGATGTTAGGTGAAATGAACCCCAATATAAGTATTCAAATGTTTTTTTTCTTTCTTGTGATTGTGTCTAACATTCATAAGATGATTTCTTTGTTGCTTTGTATGTCCCTCCCCAACAGTATAACCCCTGTTTTCACTGTATTTGATGTTGGTATAATTTGTGGAGAGGAAGGGAAAAAACAAACAGTTTAAATAGGGATACAGATGGACCCATTGCAACAATGAGGTATAAAAGTCGTTATGTTGAAAAATGAACTTTACCACTTTGGCCTGGGGGGAGGTAGGGGAACACGTGGTGGGGGGATGAGAATGGATGTGAATGGGAAACAGAGGAGGAGGCAACAATGCTTAATAAGAAATGTACTCATTACTTTGTTCATGTAATTGTAACCCCACTGTACAGTATTTTCACAAATAAGAAAAAGAAATATACTATTCAGAAAATCATATATAGAATTAGGGGCTGGGAAGGTGTTTCAGTTGTAGAGCGCTTGCCTTGCATGCTTGAGGCCCTGGGTTTCATTTCTCAGCACCACATAAGCCAAAATAAAAAATCAGCAAGTGGCGCTGTGGCTCAAGAGGTAGAGCACTAGCCTTGAGCTGAAGAGCTAAGGGACAGCGCCCAGGCCCAGGGTTCAAGCCCCATGACCGGACCCCAAAGAAATATATAGAGAGAGAATTATAAGATATAAAAATACTTAAGATTCAGGATCATTGTAGCATTAACATTGTAGCATTAAAAAAAATATGTACCCTGTATCTGTTGGATATATTTTCACTTCTGTTATAATGTCTTTGAATTATGAATGTGATCATTTGATGTTATCTGGTTTATTCTTGCTTTTTTTAGCCACTAATGTGCATCCTGAGCATCGAGGATTACAGGCATGACATATTGGTGCATGTTTGTCTTTCAATTTTTAAGAGTTTTCCTCTTTCCTTTGAATTCAAACATTGTCCTGTCAGTAATTCTGCACATTCTCAGACTGTTGTTCTCAAAGAAGATAAGTATCTGTTTGATGGGTGATTGTCCTGTTCATTGTATTTGACATAGTTTTCATTGTTTCTATTGATTTGCCCTTCCTAATTATTTCATTTGATGATTAGAATATTTAATATATAGACTTCAGTCTTGCCTCTATGGAGATTGTAGAAGTCATGTCAAAATAATGGTTTAAAAGATTCTTATAGAGACAGAATTGTGAACTTTATACATAAAAATGAAAAAAATGGTCTTTGTTTCTATGAAGAAATTTTAAAAATAGGATTTAAATTATATGGTAATATATTTTAAATGCCATATGAACAAAAAATATGATAATCAGCAAAATTTTCTCTAGGTGACTGTCCCATCTATTCCCCCACCCCACCTTTCCCTGTTCTGGAGCCTAGAAAGGAAAAGGAAAATTTGTGTTGATTATTAAAGAGTGTGAATTTCTCAAACTAGCTTTTTAGAAGCTCTAGAGGGTTGGGATGTAGAACTGTGTTGGCCAAGAAGAAGAAGGAGGAGGAAGAGGAGGAGGAGGAGCGGGAGGAGGAGGAGGAAGAAGAGGAGGATGAGGAGGAGGAAGAAGAGGAGAACGAGGAGGAGGAGGAGGAGGAGGAGGAGGAGGAGGAGGAGGAGGAGGAGGAGGAGGAGGAGGAGGAGGAGGAGGAGAAGAAGAAGAAGAAGAAGAAGAAGAAGAAGAAGAAGAAGAAGAAGAAGAAGAAGAAGAAGAAGAAGAAGAAGAAGAAGAAGAAGAAGAGGGAGAAGAGGAAGAAGAAGAAGACGAAGAAGACGAAGAAGATGAAGAAGACGAAGAAGATGAAGAAGATGAAGAAGATGAAGAGGAGAAGGAGGAGAGGAAAAAGAGGAGCAAGGAGGAGGAAGAAAAAGAAAAGGAGGAGGAGGAAGAAGTACAGAATCAAATTTATCCACATTTTATTTGATGAATATTTATGGCAAAATAAGAGGTTCAAGTTTCATTTTGATCTTTACAGTAGTTCCTGTTTAGCCTCTGGATATACATTTCAAGTGGATACCTGAAATCAATGAAGTACTTTAGAGAGTTAACCCTCATTATCCAGAATTTCCACATCTAGGTGATCAATCAACCAGAAATTTAAAATATTCAGGAAAAAATGTTCCCCAAACATTCAATATAGCAACTATTTATGTACTGTTACATGTATGTTGGTAATAGATATAACCTTGACGTGATTTAAAGTGTAACTTACTTTGTATGACATACTATGCTATTTTCTATATGGGACTGGAGCCTATGCTGATTTTAGTATACTCAATCAGTTCTGGAAGCAACACTGTAATTACCTAGATGACCATTTTATGATTTTACCCAAACAAATATAGCTACAATGAAGCTTCAGGTATAAATTAGGTACAGTAAGACAATTATAACAGTAGCTAATAAAAATAGAAAAATTGTAACAATATACTGTAAAAAAAAAAGTAATGTGAAATGGATATGTAAATGCATACCTGTAATTCCAGGAAACAAGACTAGGCAGGAAAATAATCAAAGAAATATACAGTGAAACTTTAGCTCCAAAAGAACCCAAAAAACAAAATGAAGGTATTAAGTGAATGTGGTCTCTTTTAATTTATGAGATGTTTTTCCATTAATCTTTTCAGAGCACAGTTGAGAACAGGTAACTTGTTGGGTCTTTGTCCGTCCCACGAAAGACAGACTGGGTCTGAGGAAAGGTAAGTGCGTTGCTTGCCCATTCTCCACACTCCCTCAGCCTGGGCGACAATCAGACACAGCGGGGAGCCAAGTCAAGAAGGAAGAGAACTCGTTTATTAACAGAGAGCAGCCCTTTTTAAAGCCAAAAAATGCTGGTGGTATGGCAGGGGAGGAAGAGGAAACAATCACTGTCAAAGTCACACCGTATCATGCACCTAAGCTTTCACGGGCTGATTACACACTGAATGTAAGGTAAATTGGGCTCTACCCACTCACCTCCCTCTCAGCACCATCTTTGTGCTCTGCAGTAACTAACTACAGAAGGGGGAATTACAGTGAAGGTGACTACTGTATAATTGTTTTGTGAAGAGAAAAACGTACCTTATTTAAAGGTTATTTTCTGACAAGAAAAACCATGCACAATTCTTTTGCCTTTTTCTGAAACTCTAAGATATTTTTCCCCTCCCAACTAACCATCTTCCCACCTGGGTGCTGGAAAGGACAAGCACTCCCAAACTAGCTTAGCTGTGCCATCGAGTCTTTCCAGGGCAACAATGCTTGATAAGAAATGTACTCATTACTTTGCTCAGGTAATTGTAACCTCTCTGTATGGTACTTTCACAATTAAAAAGAAAAAGCAGAAGTACAAACATGATTTATTCCTGAACAACCAAGCTTTCTGTAGCCTATTTCACTCTTCCTATTTTGCTCCCAGACGCCCAGAAGACCCTGGTTTGAAGACATATTCTGTATTGTCAGGTGTATGAGATAAATGACTTCTTTAGAAGAAAATGTGAATTTGGAGATTGAAATTGTGAAGGGAAATGAAACTATTCCATCTTTTTTACTAAGGACTAGAAAAAAATGATATGTGCTTACATGCTGAGAGTAAGCAACTTTTGCCACCTGTGGTAATGAATTTAATTTTGATGCTGTTGTGAAATGTGTCCTGAATCCTAATTCCTTATTTTCTGAGAGCACCACCTCTTCAGAAATTCTGATTTGTACTGTGAATATTTACTTCCTGTAAAATGTAGTTGCTTGGATATTTTGATTTTGTGAAAGCTTGGTTAGTTTGATATTGTTCTCTCAGTTGAATTATAAGCAAGTAAAAATGAATTGAAACTGATTAAATGAAGTTCTTTCTGCCCATTTACTCTGGTACAGATTTCTTTGATTTAGGAAATCTACATTTTAAGTCATTCTGGATGACTAACTAGGTCTGTGTATGTGGATGAGTCAATAAGAATTGCAGACTTTGCCACATTGATTTTGGAGCAAAAAATTACAGCTGGTAACTGGGCAATGATTCAGAAGACAGCTGAGGCTGAAGCCATGAGCCCTCCTGATTGTGTTAAGCTCGCAATCTCTTCTAAAACACCCTTCACTCCCCATTCAGTGGTTTCATTGTCTATCCAAAAAGGTTTCTGGAGCTTCATCTTATGCTGACCTCCTAGTATGCCAACATAAGGGGAGTCAAAGCAAGCAAGCCAGATGTGGCAGAGGGATTTTTTTTGGTCGGTTGTGGGGCCTGAACTCTGGGACTGGGCATTGTCCCTCAGCTCTTCAGCTCAAGTCTAAAACCGCTGATCTAAACAACTGCATAGATCAAGTAGATTTAACTGACATCTACCGAATAATTCACCCAGCAGCAACAGAACACACGTTTTTCTCTGCAGCACATACAACATTTTCCAAAATAGACCACATTTTAGGTCACAAAACAATCTTGTCCAAATTCAGAAACATTGAAGTTATACCTTGCATTCGCTCACACAACAAGGGAATAAAATTAGAACTCAACACCAAAAACCACCAAAGAAAGTCCTCTAACATATGGATGCTGAACAACACACTTTTGAATCACCAGTGGGTCAGGGAAGAGATTAAAAAGGAAATTCAAATGTTCATGCTATTCAACAAAAATGAGCACACAAATGAACAACTCTTCTGGGACAGAGCAAAGGCAGTACAGAGAGGCGAGTTTATAGCTTTGAGTTCCTATATCAACTAATTGGAGAGATCTAAAACCAATAATTTAATGAGACATCTGAACCTCCATGAAAAAGAGCAGCAAGATAAACCCTAATCCAGGAGATGGAAAGAAATAATTAAAAATAAATCAGAATTAAATGAATTAGGATCCAAGAAGGCCATAGAAAGAATCAACAAAAGAATGAGTTGGTTCTTCGAAAAAATTAACAAAATTGACAGGCCCTTAGCAAATCTTATCAGAAAAAGAAGAAAAATCACCCAAATATATAAACTCAGAGATCAGAATGGAAACATCACCACAGAAACAACCAAGATTCAGAACATTATAAGGGAATACTTCTCAAAACTATGCTAATAAGTTTGAGAACTTGGCAGAAATGTACCTTTTCATTGCAAATATTGACATGCCGAAACTAAACCAAGATGAGTTAAAACATTTTAACATGCCCATATGAAACATTGAGATAGAAACTTCAATAAGAGCAGTCCCATTTAAGAAGAGCCCAGGACCAAAAAGATGTGCAGCAGAATTTTATAAGGCTTTCAAAGAAGAGCTCACACCAATAGCCCCTCAAAGAAATTGAAAGAGAAAGTGCACTACAGAACTCACTCTGTGAAGACATCATAACCCTCATCCCAAAATCAGTCAGGGACTCATAAAAAAAGAGAACTTATAGACACATTTCTTTGATGAACATTGATGCAAAATTCTGAACAAAATTTTGGCCAATCGACTTCAGCAATTCATCCAAAAAATCATAAACCATGATCAAACAGGATTCATTTCAGGAATGCAAAGCTGGGCCAATATACGCACATCAATTAATATAATTCATCACATCGACAAGAGCAAGGATAAAAACCACATAGTGATCTCAATAGATGCAGAAAAGGCATTTGAAAAGATTCAACACCCATTGATAATGAAGACTAGAAAAACTAGGAATCCGGTGAACATTCCTCAATACGATGAAGGCTGTATATGACAAACCTACAGCCAGCATTATACTTAATAGTGAAAAACTAAAGCCATTTCCTCTTAAATCAGGAACGAGGCAAGGATGTCCATTCTCGCCACTCCTCTTCAATCTAATATTAGAATGCGTAGCTACAGCAATAAGACAAGATGCAAACATAAAATGGATCTAAATAGGGAAAGATGATGTAAAACACTCCCTCTTTTCAGATGTCATGATCTTGTATTTAAAGAATTCCACTGACTCCACTCCCAAATTATTCAAACTTATTCAAAACTTGGGCAAAGTAACAGGGTATAAATTTAACCCTCAAAAATCAATGGCTTTTCTGTATGCCAAGAATGAGAAAAGTTTGGATCAAATCAGGAAAGCAACTCCATTCATAATAGAGCCACAAAAAAAGAAAATACCTAGGAATTAACTTAACCAAAGAAGTGAAGGACGTCTATGATGAAAATTTTAAAAGCCTGAAAAAAGTAATCAAAACAGAACATAGAAAGTGGCAAAAACTCCCATGCTCCTGGAATGGAAGGATCAACATCATGAAAATGGCAATATTTCCCAAGGCTATCTACGAATTCAATGCAATATCTATCAATATCCCAGATTCATTCTTAAAGGAATACAAGAGACAATCCAAAAATTCATATAGAACAATAAAAAACCCTGGATAGCATCAAAGATCATTAACAGAAAGAAAAGGGCTGGAGGAATATCAAGACTAAATTTCAAACTCTACTACAACACAGTAGTAATCACAAAAACTTGGTAATGGCACAAGAACAGATCTCAGGACCAATGGAATAGAATTGAACCTAAAGATATATAGCCATCTAATCTTCGATAAGGAAGCTAAATAATTAGAATGGAAGAAAGACAGCCTCTTCAGTAAATGGTGCTGGCAAAATTGGTTAATCACTTGTAGAAAACTGAAGCTAGATCCTTATATATCACCCTGCACAAAAATCAACTCCAAATGGATCAAAGATTTCAGAGTAAAAGCAGACACTCTGAAAACATTACAGGATGCAAAAGGAAAAACCCTAGGTCTCCTTGGCACAAGAGAAACACAACAAATCAAACAAAAGTTGGACAAATGGGATTGCATGAAATTGCAGAGCTTCTGCAAGGTAAAGGACATAGCAAGCAAGATCAATAGAAAGCCCACGGATTGGGAGATGATCTTCCATAGCCATAAAATGGACCAGGGTCTCATATCTAAAATATACCTGGAACTCAAAAAAATAAATCCCCCAACAACAAATCCTCAGAGAAACAACTGCCCAATAAATAAGTGGGCTAAATGCTTAAAGGGAAACTTCTTTGAAGAAGAAAGTAGGATGGCCGATAGACATATGAAGAAATGCTCAACCTCTCTAGCTATAAAAGAAATGCAAATCAACCCAACATTGAGATACCACCTCAGCCCAGTTAGAATTATATATCTTGATTATAGCCATAATCAAGAATTCTAATAACAACCGATGCTGGAGGGGATGTGGACAGAAGGGAACCTTACTTCATTGTTGGTGGGAGTGTAAACTTGTTCAACCACTTTGGAAAGCAGTATGGAGGTTCCTCAAAAGACTTCACATAGAGCTCCCCTATGACCCAGCAATCCCACTTTTGGACATTTACCCAAATGCTTACAAACAAGACCACACTAAAGCTACCAGCATGACTATGTTTATTCCAGCATTATTTACCATAGCTAAGATCTGGAACCAACCCAGATGCCCCTCAGTAGATGAATGGATCTTGAAAATGTGGTATATATACACAATGGAATTCTATGCCTCCATCAGAAAGAATGACATTGCCCCATTTGTTAGGAAATGGAAAGGCTTGGAAAAATTATATTAAGTGAAGTAAGCCAAGATCAAAGAAGCATAGGTCCCATGGTTTCCCTTATTTGTAATATCTAGTATATGTATGAGTCAAGCAGAAAAGGTCAGATAATGTGATGCTAGGAAAATGAACCCTTAGATATGTAATTAAATGTTTTTTCTTTCATACATTTGTTTCTAATACATTTATTAGATTATTTCTTATTTGCTTTGTATGTCCCTCCCCCACAGTATAACCCCTGCTTTCACTATATTTGATGTTGGTACAATTTGTGGAGGAGAAGGGGAAAAACAAGTCGTTTAAGGATAACTGTGGACCCGTTACAAGAATGAGAAGTACAAGTTGTCATGTCGAAAACGAACTTTACAACTTTGGTGGGGGGGGGGAGGATGGGGGGGGAGGCTGGGAAGGGATATGAAGGGTAAACAAAGGAGGAGGCTGCAATGCTTGATAAGAAATATACTCATTATCTTGCCCATGTAATTGTAACCCCTCTGTACAGTATGTTCACAGAAAATTAAAATTAAAAAAAGAAGCAAAAAAATGAAAATACACAATATATCAATGAATAAGACACAAAATAAAGAGAATGACTACAACAAATGCAAGATGCCATGTTTGGAAATATAGATCTTTTGTTTTTATTATGAATTTATGACTATATTGGCCCACACCAGGACTCCATCTCTGGTCCCAGAAATGGCCTACCTCCTTAGTGGCTCATAGGCTGGTGTGCTCACCATGACCCATTCACCAATTGGGCCTGCTAGGCCTTGAGTTCAAATTCCAGCATTGCCAAAGATTCATTCTGATGTGAAAAGCCTAGGGTTGCACATGTTTTCCTGTTCGGTGAATGTCCTGGGTCTCTTTGAGGATCGAAAATACTATATAAGCAACTCAATAGCTATGGGAATAGGTTGTCATCCATGTAAGCACAGTTGTATCTGTCAACATATTCAATAAAATGCACAATACATCCATGAATAAGATAAATAAAAATTAATAAAAAGTATAACTACACTGAATGCAAGATGCATACCACACCTGTAGGTAAAGAGAGATCCTATGATTTAAAAAGGTGGGCTTGGGGAGTCCAGGAAGATGGCGGAGGAGAAGCTGGAGACTAAGTAAGTTCTCTCATAGAAAGCAGTTTTAGAGTTCCACTGAACAGTCCTAAGCCAGAGAATTACACCAAATGTGCCATCACAGCACAGAGAATTAGGCCAGAGAAAGAAACCCGGGCAAGAAGACACTTCTGAGCTCTTGCCAGCAGCAGCCATGGCGGCGGCAGCTGTGGCAGTGGGCGAGCCCAGGAGCCATACCTGAGCAACAGAGATTCCGGGACGGAGGAGCCAGACGCACAGACGAGCGTATTATACTCAACATCAGTAAGAACCGACAAGGAGCAGACATCTTCATCCTGCAGGTCGCAGACCAGAGACTACCCAGGAACTAAGACTTGGAATGAGTAGAAGCCTGACATCCTCACTCCTTCTCAGGGAGTAGAGGAGGGAAGGCCACCCATCCCCCCCCCAGCACCGGTGTTCTCCATCTTGGATAGCGAAAAAGCTCGAAGGAGCTGCTAGCTCCAACTCAGGCCTTGGAATAAAACGAGTCATTTAGCAGGTCGCAACTTAACGGCGGCGTGACCTGCCAGACTCAGCTCCACCCAGGGAAAAGTCACCCAGCTCGGCACCAGCCCTAGAAGTGGGTTTCTTCACTGGGTAATCAGAGCCAGAGGCTGCTCCTCCCTCTAGCAGCCTCGACAATCAATTGAAAATCAGTAAACAGAAACCCTGAGAATGGCTCCAGGCTGGGCTCTGTGAGGTTTTCACAAAGTAGCCCCAGAAAAGCTACTGTCTGTTGAAACTCCTCAACTCTACCCAGAACCTAGCCTCATCACTGCATCCCTCTCTTTTGTGATGCTCAAAGCAGATCTGCCTCCCAATGAACTAGCCTGGGAGGAGGATCGCCAAGTCCTGGGTAAAGCAGAGCATTTTTCTGCCTGTTGGAACAAACTGACTTAAGAAACCAACCAAGCGATAATCTTATAAATGTGTTAGAAACACATGCATGAAAGAAAAAAACATTAAAGTACACATCTAAGGGTTCATTTTCCTGACATCACATTATCTGACCTTTTCCGCTTGACTCATACATATACTAGATATTACAAATAAGGGAAACCATGGGACCTATGTTTCTTTGGGCCTGGCTTACTTCACTTAATATAAGTTTTTCCAAGTTTTTCCGTTTCCTAACAAATGGGGCAATGTCATTCTTTCTGATGGAGGCATAGAATTCCATTGTGTATATATACCACATTTTCTTGATCCATTCATCTACTGAGGGGCATCTGGGTTGGTTCCATATCTTAGCTATGGTAAATAATGCTGCACTAAACATAGTTGTGCTGGTAGCTTTAGTGTGGAGGAGATGGGGAAAAACCAGTTGTTTAAGGATACAGGTGGACCTGTTGCAACAATGAGAAGTACAAGTTGTCATGTCCAAAACTAGCTTTACAACGTCGGTGGGGGGGGGAAGGAGAAGGATTGGGATTGGGGGGAGGGGGGAGGCTGGGAAGGTATGTGAAGGGTAAACAAAGGAGGAGGCTGCAATGCTTGGTAAGAAATGTACGCATTATCCTTCCCACGTCATTGTAACACTTCTGTACAGTATGTTCACAAATAAAATAAAATTAAAAAAAAAAAAAAAGTAACCAACCAAGCCACAGGACCACAACCAGACCAGAGACTCCAACAAGAAGCTGGTTAAAGACACAAGGGAGATACAGGATTTCTCCCACTTCTCCCAAAAAAAATCAAAGAAGTTTTTTTTCTCTTCTTCTTCTTCGTCTTCTTTTTTTTATTTTTTATTTTTGGTATCTTATATAAAAATTTTTTTTCTTTTCTAAAACTTTTTTAAATCTTTAATCTTTGTCTTTTTTGAAAAGAAAATTGTTTTCCAGAAATATTTTTTTTCCTCTTATACTTTTATTTTAGGGATACGTGAGTGTGCGTTTTTCTTTCTTTTTTGGTCTTCTTTCTCTTTTTTTTTCTTTTTTAATTATCTTTTTGTTTTTTGTTTAGCTCTACTTAACTTCTCATCTTTTTCTTCTTCCTTTCTTATCTTTTTCACCTTCTCCTCTCTTTCATTCTTCTTTATGTGACTTAATTCTTTTTTTTTTTTTTTTTTATTTGAGAACATACTGTACAGAGGGGCTACAATTACATGGGCAGGAAAATGCATACATTTCTTACCAAGCATTGCAGCCTCCTCCTTTGTTTACCCTTCACCTCCCTTCCCACCCTCCCCCCATTCCCCACCCAATTATACTCCCCTCCCCCCCCACACCGACATTGTAAAGTTGGTTTTGACATGACATTATGTACTTCTCATTGTTGCAACAGGTCCACCTGAATCCTTAAACGACTTGTTTGTCCCCATCTCCTCCACATGTTATACTGACATCAAATATAGTGAAAGCGGGGGTTACGCTGTGGGGGAGGGACATACAAAGCAACAAAGAAATAATCTTATAAATGCGTTAGAAACACAAGCACGAAAAAAATGAAAACATTAAAATACATATTTAAGGGTTCATTTTCCTAACATCACATTATCTGACCTTTTCCACTTGACTCATACCTATACTAGATATTGCAAATAAGGGAAACCATGGGACCTATGCTTCTTTGGGCCTGGCTTACTTCACTTAATATAAGTTTTTCCAAACGTTTCCAGTTCCTAACAAATGGGGCAATGTCATTCTTTCTGATGGAGGCATAGAATTCCATTGTGTATATATACCACATTTTCAAGATCCATTCATCTACTGAGGGGCATCTGGGTTGGTTCCATATCTTAGCTATGGTATATAATGCTGCAATAAACATAGTTGTGCTGGTAGCTTTAGTGTGGTCTTGTTTGTAAACATTTGGGTAAATGCCCAAAAGTGGGATTGCTGGATAATAGGGGAGATCTATGTGAAGTGTTTTGAGGAACCTCCATACTGCTTTCCAAAGTGGTTGAACAAGTTTATATTCCCACCAACAATGAAGTACCGTTCCTTTCTGTCCATATCTCCTCAAGCATCTGTTGTTGTTAGAGTTCTTGATTTTTGCTGTTCTAACTGGAGTGAGGTGATATTTCAATGTTGTTTTGATTTGCATTTCTTTTATGGCTAGGGATGTTGAACATTTCTTCATGTGTCTATTGGCCATCGTTCTTTCTTCTTCAGAGAAGCTTCTCTTTAAGTCTTTCGCCCACTTATTTATTGGGCAGTTGTTTCTTTGAGGATTTGTTGTTGGGTGGTTAATTTTTTGAGTTCCAAGTATATTTTAGATATGAGACCCTTGTCCGTTGTATGGCTAGTAAAGATCTTCTCCGAATCCGTGGGCTTTCTATTGATCTTGATAGCTATGTCATTTGCCATGCAGAAGCTCTGCAACCTTATGCAATCCCATTTGTCCAACCATTCTTTGCTTTGTTGTGCTTCCGGGTCTCTATTCAGAAAATTTCGGCCTGAGCCAAGGAGACCTAGGGTTTCTCCTATTGCATCCTGTAATGTTTTCAGAGTGTCTGCTTTGAGTTCAAGGTCTTTGATTCATTTGGAGTTGATTCTGGTGCAGGGTGATATATAAGGATCTAGCTTTAGTTTTCTACATGTAGTTAACCAATTTTCCAGCACCATTTATTGAAGAGGCAGTCTTTCTTCCATTCTATTGTTTTAGCTTCCTTATAAAAGATTAGATGGCTATAGGTCTGTAGGTTCATTTCTGGGTTTTCAATTCTATTCCATTGGTCCTGAGGTCTGTTCTTATGCCAATACCAAGCTGTTTTGATTACTAGGGCTTTATAGTAGAGTTTGAAATTTGGTATTGATATTCCTCCAGCAGTGTTCTTTCCGTTGAGGAGCGTTTTTGCTATTCGGGGACTTGTTTTGTTCCATATGAATTTTTGGATTGCCTCTTCTATTTCCTTGAAGAATGAGGGTGGAATTTTGATAGGTATCGCGTTGAATTTGTAGATAGCCTTGGGAAGTATTGCCATTTTCACGATGTTAATCTTGCCAATCCAGGAGCATGAGAGGTTTTGCCATTTTTAAAGTTCTGTGTTGATTTCCTTTTTCAGGATTTTAAAGTTTTCATCATAGAGGTCCTTCACTTCTTTGGTTAAGTTAATTCCTAGGTATTTTATTTTTTGTGGGGCTATTACAAATGGAGTTGCTTTCCTAATTTCAGCCACACTTTTCTCATTGTTGGCATATAGAAAAGCCATTGATTTTTGGGGGTTAACTTTATAACCTGCTACTTTGCCAAAGTTTTGAATCAGCTTGAGTAATTTGGGAGTGGAGTTTATGGGATTCTTTAAATACAAGATCATGTCATCTGCAAAGAGGGAGAGTTTTATTTCTTCTTTCCCTATTTGGATCCCCTTTATGTCTGCATCTTGTCTTATTGCTGTAGCTAGGCATTCTAATACTAGATTGAAGAGAAGTGGAGAGAGTGGGCATCCTTGTCTTTTTCCTGAGTTAAGAGGAAATGGCTTTAGTTTTTCACCATTGAGTATAATGCTGGCTGTAGGTTTGTCATATACAGCCTTTATTGTATTGAGGAATGTTCCATGGATTCCTAATTTTTCCAGAACCTTCATCATAAAGGGGTGTTGGATCTTGTCAAATGCTTTTTCTGCATCTATTGAGATAACCATGTGGTTCTTATTCTTGCTCCTGTTGATGTGATGAATAATATTAATTGATTTGCGTATATTGAACCAGCTTTGCATCCCTGAAATGAATCCTGTTTGATCATGGTGTATAATTTTTTGGATGAATTGTTGAAGTCGATAGGCAAAAATTATGTTGAGAAGTTTTGCATCAATGTTCATCAAAGAAATGGGCCTATAGTTCTCTTTCTTTGATGAGTCCCTGCCTGGTTTTGGGATGAGGGTTGTGATGGCTTCATAGAATGT
Organism: Dipodomys merriami; assembly: GCF_024711535.1. Classification (NCBI taxonomy): domain Eukaryota; kingdom Metazoa; phylum Chordata; class Mammalia; order Rodentia; family Heteromyidae; genus Dipodomys; species Dipodomys merriami. Next base: position 4,803,682 of record NW_027206157.1, read on the forward strand.
GTTCAGTAGTGAGGTTTCTCTTTCAATTTCATTGAAGAGTTGGAGGAGTATTGGTGTGAACTCTGCTTTGAAGGCCTTGCAAAATTCCGCTGTAAAACCACCTGGTCCTGGACTTTTCTTAGCTGTGAGGTCTCTTATTGCTGTTTCTATTTCAATACTTGATATGGGCCTGTTAAGCTGGTTTAACTCATCTTGGTTTAGTTTTGGCATGTCAATATTTGCTAGGAAAAGGTCCATTTCTGTCAAGTTCTCAAGCTTATTAGCATAAAGTTTTGAGAAATATTCCCTTATAATGTTCTGAATCTTGGTGGTTTCCGTGGTGATGTTTCCATTCTCATCTCTGAGTTTATTAATTTGGGTGTGTTCTCTCCTTTTTCTGATAAGGTTTGCTAAGGGTCTCTCAATTTTGTTAAGTTTTTCGAGGTACCAACTCTTTGTTTTGTTGATTCTTTCTATAGTTTTTTTGGATTCTAATTCATTTAATTCTGATTTAATTTTGATCATTTCTTTCCGTGTACTGGATTGGGGCTTATCTTGCTGCTCTTTTTCAAGGAGGTTTAGATGTGTCATTAAATTGTTAGTTTCAGATCTCTCCAATTTGTTGATGTAGAATCTCACAGCTATAAACTTGCCTCTGAGTACTGCCTTTGCTGTGTCCCAGAGGAGCTGGTAATTTGTGTGTTCATTTTTGTTGAATAGCATGAACATTTGAATTTCCTTTCTAATCTCGTCCATGACCCACTCATGATGCAGCAGTGTGTTGTTCAGCCTCCATGTGATACTGGACTTTCTTTGGTGGCTTTTTTTGTTGAGTTCTAATTTTATTCCCTTTTGGTCAGTGAGAATGTAAGGTATAACTTCAATGTTTCTGAATTTAGACAAATTTGCTTTGTGGCCTAAAATGTGGTCTATTTTAGAAAACGTTCCATGTGCTGCTGAGAAGAACGTGTATTCTGATGCTGCTGGGTGAAATGTTCGGTAAATGTCTGTTAAGTCTAGTTGATCTATGCAGCTGTTTAGATCTGCGGTTTCTCTGTTGAGGTTTTGCTGAGTTGATCTATCTAGTGGGGAGAGTGGTGTGTTAAAATCCCCAACAATTAATGTCTTTGGATCTATGTGGCATTTGAGGGAAAGTAGTGTTTCTTTGATAAATTTGGGTGCTCCATTGTTTGGCGAATAGATATTTATAATTGTAATATCCTCCTGAAGGAGAGATCCTTTAATTAGTATGTAGCGACCTTCTTTATCTCTTCTCACGAATTTTAATTTGAAGTCTATTTTATCTGATATTAGGATTGCAACTCCCACCTGTTTATGAGGGCCGTTTGCGTTGGAGATTTTGTTCCAGCCTTTAACATTGAAAATGTGTTTGTTTTTACGGGCAAGATGTGACTCCTGCAGGCAGCAGATAGAAGGGTCTTTTTTTTTAATCCAAAAAGAAAGTCTATGTCGCTTAATTGGAGAGTTCAGTCCGTTAACGTTAAGAGATAGGACTGAGAGGTATTTGGGAGTTCCTGCCATGTTATACACCTTCTTGGGCGCTGCGAAAACTGTGTTCTTCCTAAGTTCTTGGATTTTCAGTTTGGGTGCAGTTTCTTGGCCTTTGTTGCAGTCTTGTTGGTTTTCTATGTGTAGGACATCTTTAAGAATGTTTTGTAGGGCTGGTTTGGTGGAGATGTATTGTTTCAATTTTTCTTTGCTATGGAAGGTTTTTACTTGGCCTTCAGCTATGAAGGAGAGGTTAGCTGGGTACAGTATTCTTGGTTGATAGTTGTTTGTTTTTAGGGCATGGCATACGTCATTCCAGGCTCTTCTTGCTTTGATTGTCTCTGCTGAGAAATCTGAGGTAATTCTAATTGGTTTCCCTTTATAGGTGATTAACCTTTTCTCCTTGACAGCTTTAAGGATCTTTTCCTTGGTCTGGGTTGATCCTGTGTGGAGTATAATGTGACGGTGGGATGTCCTATTCTGGTCTGGTCTATTTGGGGTTCTAAAAGCTTCTTTTATCTAAATAGGCCTATCTTTTTGTATGATTTGGAAGTTCTCTGCTAGGATCCTGTTAAACAAATTTCCTAGACCATTAACTTCTGTTTCTGGGTGCTCCTCTACACCCATTATCCTTAGATTGGGCCTTCGGATGGTGTCTTCCAGGTGTTGGATAGACCTATCATATTTCTTGGACTTGTCTTGGATGGTTGTATGTTCTTTATAATATCTAGGCTGTCTTCAATCCCTGAGATTCGATCTTCTGCATGGTCTAACCTGCTGTCAAGACTCTCTACTTTGTTTTTTATCTCTTTTCCTTCTAATTGGTCAGCTTTGATGGCTTCAAATTCTTTGTTGAAGCTCCGCTTTAGGTCTTGTATGAATTTCTTTACTTCCTTAATTTGGTGTTCAGTGTTTGTTCTCAAATCACTTAGTTGATTGGTTATGGTATCTTTGGACTCCCATTCCTTCTGTTGGGTTCCATTCAGCATTCCCTTTGTGGTCTCCCTGACTTCCTTCAGCTCTTTGTTAATGGATTCCATGAATGCCTTTAGTGAGCTTTGTGTATTCTCTACCTGGTCTCTCAATTCTTGAATTACTCTTTGATTAGCTTCCTCCCGTATGTGGGATTCCTGCAGTTCTCTTTGAGTGTTCTCTGCCTGCTCACGCCATTCCTCCCTTTCTCTTTGAGTATTCTCAATTTGTTCACACAAATCCTGTATCAGTTTTTGAGTAGCTTCCTCATGCTTATGATATTCCTGTATAAACTTCTGGGATGTCTCCTCTCTCCCTATCACACTTATACAGTGTCCTTTGTACATTGTCAAATTTCTCATTTATCATGTTTGCTATTAGTGTTTGTAGAGCTATTTGGGAACTCTCCTCTGGATTATTCTTTATCTGTTCTAATCCCTGATTATCAAGATTGGGAATTGAGATACCTGAATTTGCCATTTTTTGTGTTTTTCCGGCTTACTCGGCCCATTTGAGATAAAGATTGCACCAGTTTTGTGCTAGAACACTATCTTAAGGCAACCATCAACCAAAGTTTGCGTTTGTACAGTCAATAGTCTACAGATACAATCTAGTTCAACAGATATATCTATTCAACATCAAACAACTATATGTTAATGGACTTCGAAGCGCAGAAAATAATTTGGAAAACCAGAAATTATTAGAATTAGCGAGAGATGTGGGTAAAAAATAGGAATAGATTGGTGTGGGGAGGCACAGGGAGAGTTAACTATGTCCTAATCACAATGCAGGAAATGGGTTGGGTAGGATGCAAGTAGAGAGAGAGAGAAAAAGAAGAGACGGAAAGGGGAATGAAGAGAGACCAGAAAAAAAATAGAAACGTAAAAATTAATGTTATTATAGAGGTTAAAAGACCGTCTATTTAGAGAGGAATGTGAATATGTTCAGAGAAGGGGAGGGACATAGAGGAGATGTGAAAAACTTTAAGGATAGGAAAGGGAGAAGAAAAGATCAGAAGTTCAGTAGAGCTAGACAAAAAACAAAAAGATAATTAAGAAAGAAAGAAAAAGAGAAAGAAGACAAGAAAAGAAAGGAAAACGCTCATTCACATATTCCTAAAATAAAAATTATAACATGAGAAAAAAAAGTTACAGGAAAACAATTATTTTTTCAGAAGAGGCAAAAATTAAAGATTAATAAAACTTTTAGAAGGGGAAAAAATATATATCGTAACAAAAAACAAAAAACAAGCAAAAAAAAGAAAAGAAGAAGAAGAAAAAAAAAGAAAAAAAGAAAAAAAAGTCTTTTGATTTTTTGGTGGGGTGGGGAGGAGTGGGAAGAATCCTGTATCTCCCTTTTGTCTGTAACCAGTCTCTTGTTGGAGTCTCTGGTCAGCTTGAGGTCCTGTGGCTTGATTGGTTTCTTAAGTCGGTTGGTTGGAAGAGGCAGAAAAATGCTCTGCTTTACCCAAGATTTTGAGATCCCCCTCCCAGGTTAGTTTTCTGGCAGGGTGATCTGCTTTGAGAATCACAAAAGAGGGGGATGTGGTGATGAGACTAGGTTCTGGGTAGAGTTGAGGCCTTTCAGCAAACAGTAGCTTTTCCCTGGGGCTATTTTGTGATAAAGCTCACAGTGCCCAGCCTGGAGCCATTCTCAGGGTTTCTGTTTTCAATTGATTGTGGTGGCTGCTAGAGGGAGGGGCAGCCTCTGGCTCTGGTTACCCAGTGAGGCAAGGCACTCCAATGGCTGGCGCCTGAGCTGGGTGACTTTTCCCTGGATGGAGCTGAGTCTGGCAGGTCACTTAGCCGTTAAGTTCTTGTGACCTGCTAAATGACTCGTTTTATTCCAAGGCATGAGCTGGAGCTAGCAGCTCCTCCGAACATTGTTGGTATCCAAGATGGATATCACCGGTGCTGGGTGGGGAGGGGTGGCCTTCCCTCCTCTGCTCCCTGAGAAGGAGTGAGGACGTCGGGCTTGTACTCACGCCGAGTCTTGGATCCTGGGTCGTCTCTGGTCTGCAAACAGCAGGATGAAGATGTCCGCTCCTTGTCGGTTCTTGTTGGTGTTGAGTAGAATCCGCTCATTCGCTGCATCTGGCTCCTTGTCCCGGACTCTCTGTGTCTCAGGTATGACCCCGTGGCGGTGGTTGCCGCTGCGACCCTGCCGCCGCAGCGGCAGCTCATGTGTTTCCTTGGCTTCCCCTCTCTTGTCTAACTCTCTGTCCTGTGATGGCACACTTGGTGTGATTCTCTGGCTTAGGACTGTTCACTGGAACTCTACATCTGCTTTCTATGCAAGAGCTTGTTCAGATTCCAGCTTCTCCTCCGCCATCTTCCCGGAACTCCCTATGTGACTTAATTCTTGTACTGCACATCCTCAGATAAACCCGTAGTTGACTGTTATACCCTATCCCCCATTGTGAACACACTTAATCCACAAATTTATTACTCAAGTCACAACCTCTAAGACTTAAACTCCTTAATAGCAGTACTACCTCTTTATACCTATATAATATTTTAAACATTTTTATTTTTAAGTTTTTCACATCTGCATTAAATCCCTCCCCTTCTCTCAATAAATTAACGTTCTTATTTAAATAGATTGTTATGGAATCTACATATTTTGAATAATTTCTACCTTTCTATATTTTCTGGTCTCTTTTCTTTTCCCGTTCCCTTTCTTCTTTTTTTTTTTCTCTCTCTCTACTGTCATCCTACCTAACCTATTTCCTGCTTTGAGATTAGGACTTAGTTACCTAGCCCTGAGCCTCCGCACAACAATCTATTCCTATTTTTTACGCACATCTCCCCCTAACTCTAATAATTTCTGGTCTTCCAAATTCTTCCTTGCGGTACATAGCCCATTAACGTATAGTTGTTTGATGTTGAAGAGATGTATCTGTTGAACTAGATTGTATCTGTAGACTATTGACAGTACAAATTCAGACTTGGGTTGATGCTTGCCTTAAGATAGTGTTCTAGCACAAAACTGGTGCTATTTTCATTTGAAAAGGGCAGAGCAAGCAGGAAAAACACAAGAAAAATTGCAAATCTGGATATCTCAATTCCCAATCTTGAAAATCAGGGAACAGAACAGAGGAGAATTCCCAAATAGCTCTACAAACACTGCTGGCAAACATGATAAATCAAAAGATTGAAAGCATACAAAGGTCTCTGTATGAGCGTGATGGGAAGAGAGAAGAGGCAATCCAAAAATTTATTCAAGAATATCATAAGCCTGAGTTAGCTACTCAAAAACTGACAAAGGATTTGAATGAACAGCTTGAGAATACTCAAAGAGAAAAGCAGGAATGGCGTGAACAGGCTGAGAACACTCAAAGAGAACTACAGGAATTCCACGAATGGGAGGAAGCTAATCAAAGAGTAATACAGGAATTGAGAGAGCAGGAAGAGAATACACAAAGATCACTAAAGGCATTCATGGAATCCATTAACAAAGAGCTGAAGGAAGTCAGGGAGACCACAAATGGAATGCTGAATGGAACCCAACAGAAGGAATGGGAGTCCAAGGAAACCATAAGCATTCAACTAAGTGATCTGAGAATAAACACGGAATATCAAATTAAGGAAGTAAAGAAGGTCATACAAGATCTAAAACAAAGCTTCAACAAAGAATTTGAAGCCATCAAAGCTGACTAATTAGAAGGAAAAGAGATAAACAACAAAATAGAATGACTTGAAAGCAGGTTAGACCATGCAGAAGATCGAATCTCAGGGACTGAAGACAGCCTTGATATTATAGAAAAGAATATACAACCATCCAAGACAAGTCCAAGAAATATGATAAATGTATCCAACACTTGGAAGATACCATCAGAAGGCCTAATCTAAGGATAATGGGTGTAGAGGAGCACCTAGAAACAGAAGTTGATGGCCTAGGAAATTTGTTTAACCGGATTCTAGCAGAGAACCTCCGAAACATGCAAAAAGATAGGCCTATTCAGATACAAGAAACTTTTAGAACTCCAAATAAAACATAGAAGAATAGTACATCCCACCATCACATTATAATCCACACAGGAACAACTCAGACCAAGGAAAAGATCCTTAAAACTGCAAGGAGAAAAAATTAATCACCTATAAAGGCAAACCAATTAGAATCACCACAGATTTCTCAGCAGAGACAATCAAAGCAAGAAGAGCCTGGAAGGATGCATGCCATGTCCTAAAAACAAGCAATTATCAACCAAGAATACTGTACCCAGCTAAACTCTCCTTCACAATTGAAGGCCAAATAAAAATATTCCATAGCAAAGAAAAATTGAAACAATACATCTCCACCAAACCAGCTCTACAAAAGATTCTTAAAGATGTCCTACACATAGAAAACCAACAAAAACACAATAATGGCCAAGAAACTGCACCCAAACTGAGAATCCAAAAACCATAGGAAGAACCCAGTTTTCGCAGCCCCCAAGAAGGTGGATAACATGGCAGGAATTCCCAAATACCTCTCAGTCCTTTCTCTTAAGGTTAACGGACTGAACTCTCCAATTAAGCGACATAGACTGTCTTTTTGGATTGAAAACCAAGACCCTTCTATCTGCTGCCTTCAGGAGTCACATCTTGCCCGTAAAAACAAACACATTTTCAATGTTAAAGGTTGGAACACAATCTACCAAGCAAACGGCCCCCATAAACAGGCGGGAGTTGCAATCCTAACATCAGATAAAATGGAATTCAAATTAAAATTCGTGAGAAGAGATAAAGAAGGTCGCTACATACTAATTAAGGGATCTCTCTTTCAGGAGGAGAATACAATTCTAAATATCTACTCACCAAACAATGGAGCACCCAAATTTATCCAAGAAACACTAGTTTCCCTCAAATCCCATATAAATCCAAAGACATTAATTGTTGGGGATTTTAACATACCACTCTCCCCACTAGATAGATCAACTTGGCAAAAACTCAATAGAGAAACTGCAGATCAAAACAGCTGCATAGATCAACTGGATTTAACAGATATCTACTGAACATTTCACCCAGCAGCATCAGAATATACAATTTTCTCAGCAGCACATGGAACATTTTCTAAAATAGATCACATTTTAGGCCACAAAGCAAACTTGTCTAAATTCAGAAACATTGAAGTTATACCTTGCATTCTCTCTGACCACAAGGGAACAAAATTAGAACTCAACACCAAAAGCCACCAAAGAAAGTCCGGTATCACATGGAGACTGAACAACACACTGCTGAATCACGAGTGGGTCATGGACGAGATTAGAAAGGAAATGCAAATGTTCATGCTATTAAACAAAAATGAATACACTAATTACCAGCTCCTTGGGACACAGAAAACCAGTATTCAGAGGCAATTTTATAGCTCTGAGCTCCTACATCAACAAATTGGAGAGATTTGGAACCAACAATTTAATGAGACATCTCAACCTCCTTGAAAATGAGCAGCAAGATAAACCCCAATACTGTAGATGGAAAGAAATAATTAAAATTAAATCAGAATTAAATGAATTAGAATCCAAAAAACTATAGAAAGTATCAACAAAACAAAGAGTTGGTTCTTCGAAAAAATTAACAGAATTGACAGACCCTTAGCAAATCTTATGAGAAAAAGAAGAGCACACACCCAAATAAATAAACTCAGATTTGAGAATGGAAACATCACCACGGAAACAACCAAGATTCAAAATATTATAATGGAATACTTGTCAAAACTTTATGCTAATAAGTTTGAGAACTTGACACAAATGGACCTTTTCCTAGCAAATATTGACATGGCAAAACTAAACCAAGGTGAGTTAAACAGGCTTAACAGGCCCATATGAAGCATTGAAATAGAAACAGCGATAAGAGACCTTCCAACTAAGAAAAGTCAATTACCAGATGGTTTTACAGCGGAAATCTTCAAGAACTTCAAAGCAGAGCTCACTTCAATACTCTTCCAACTCTTCAATGAAATTAAAATAGAAAGTTCACTACCGAACACATTCTATGAAGCCATCATCACCCTGATCCCAAAACCAGGCAGGGACTCATCAAAGAAAGGGAACTATAGACCCATTTCTTTGATGAACATTGATGCAAAACTTCTCAGCAAAATTTTGGCCAACCGACTCCAACAATTCATCCAAAAAGTCAAACACCATGATCAAACAGGATTCATTTCGGGAATGCAAAGCTGGTTCAATATACCAAAATCAATTAATATTATTCATCACATCACCAGGAGCAAAAATAAGAACCACATGGTTACCTCAATAGATGCAGAAAAAGCATTCGACAAGATCCAACACCCATTAGGATGAAGGTTTTGGAAAAATTAGGAATCCATAGAACATTCCTCAATACAATGAAGGCTGTATATGACAAACCTACAGCCAGCATTATACTTAATGGTGAAAAATTAAAGCCATTTCCTCTCAACTCAGGAACAAGACAAGGATGTCCACTCTCTCCACTTCTCTTCAATCTAGTATTAGAATGCCTAGCTAAAGCAACGACAAGATGCAGACATAAAGGGGATCCAAATAGGGAAAGAAGAAATAAAACTATCCCTCTTTGCAGATGACATGATCTTGTATCTAAAGAATCCCATAGACTCCAGTCCCAAATGACTCAAGCTGATTCGAAACTTTGGCAAAGTAGCAGGTTATAAAATTAACCCCCAATATCAATGGCTTTTCTGTATGCCAACAATGAGAAACTTGTGGCTGAAATTAGGAAAGTAACTCCATTTGTAATAGCCCCACAAAAAATAAAATACCTAGGAATTAACTTAACCAAAGAAGTGAAGGACCTCTATGATGAAAACTTTAAAATCCTGAAAAAGAAAATCAACACAGAACTTAAAAAATGGCAAAACATCCCATGCTTCTATATTGGAAGATTAACATCGTGAAAATGGCAATATTTCCCAAGGCTATCTACAAATTCAACGTGACACCTATCAAAATTCCAACCTCATTCTTCAAGGAAATAGAAGAGGCAATCCAAAAATTCATAAGTAACAATAAAAGACCCCAAATAGCAAAAACGCTCTTCAACGCTAAGAACACTACTGGAGGAATATCAATACCAAATTTAAAACTCTATTATAAAGCCCTAGTAATCAAAACAGCTTGGTATTGGCATAAGAACAGACCTCAGGACCAATGGAATCGAATTGAAAACCCAGAAATGAACCTACAGACCTATAGCCATCTAATGTTAGATAAGGGAGCTAAAAAAAATAGAAAGGAACAAAGACAACCTCTTCAGTAAATGGTGCTGGCAAAATTGGTTATCTACTTGTAGAAAACTAAAGCTAGATCCTTATATATAGCCCTGCACCAGAAACAACTCCAAATGGATCAAAAACCTCGAAGTCAAAGCATACACTCTGAAAACATTATGGGATGGAATAGCAGAAACCCTAGGTCTCCTTGTCTCAGGCCAAAATTTTCTGAATAGAGACCCGGAAACACAACAAATCAAAGAAAGGTTGGACAAATGGGATTGCATAAAGTTGCAGAGCTTCTGCATGGCAAAGGATATAGCTAGCAAGATTAATAGAAAGCCCACGGATTGGGAGAAAATCTTTAATAGCCATACAAAGGACAAGGGTCTCATATCTAAAATATACTTGGAACTCAAAAAATTAAATCCCCAACAACAAATCCTCAAAGAAACAACTGCCCAATAAATAACTCGGAGAAAGACTTAATGAGAAACTTCTCTGAAGAAGAAAGAAGGATGGCCAATAGACACATGAAGAAATGATCAACATCCTTAGCCATAAAAGAAATGCAAATCAAAACAACACTGAGATACCACTTCATTCCAGTTAGGATGGCAAAAATCAAGAACTCTATCAACAACAGATGCTGGAGGGGATGTGGACAGAAGGGAACCTTACTTCATTGTTGGTGGGAATGTAAACTTGTTCAACCACTTTGGAAAGCATTATGGAGGTTCCTCAAAATACTTCACATAAATCTCCCCTATGACCCAGCAATCCCACTTTTCAGCATTTACCCAAATGCTTACAAAGAAGACCACACTAAAGCTACCAGCTCAACTATGCTTATTGCAGCATTATTTACCATAGCTAAGATATGGAACCAACCCAGATGCCCCTCAATGGATGAATGGATCTTGAAAATGTGGTATATATACACAATGGAATTCTATGCCTCCATCAGAATGAGTGACATTGCCGCATTTGTTAGGAAATGGATAAACTTGGAAAAAATTATATCAAGTGAAGTAAGCCAAGCCCAAAGAAACACAGGCTCCATGGTTTCCCTTATTTGCAATATCTAGTATTTGTATGAGTCAAGCGGAAAAGGTCAGATAATGTAATGTTAGGAAAATGAACCCTTAGATATGTATTTTAATGTTTTTTTCTCTCATGCATGTGTTTCTAACGCATTTATAAGATTATTTCTTTGTTGCTTTGTATGCCCTTCCCCACAGTATAACCCCTGCTTTCACTATATTTTATGTCCGTATAATTTGTGGAGGAGATGGGGAAAAACACGTCGTTTAAGGATACAGGTGGACCTGTTGCAACAATGAGAAGTACAAGTTGTCATGTCCAAAACGAGCTTTACAATGTCGGTTTTGGGGGAGAAGAAGGATTGGGATTGGGGAGGGAGGGGGGAGGCTGGGAAGGGATGTCTAGGGTAAACAAAGGAGGAGGCTGCAATATTTGGTAAGAAATGTACGCATTATCCTGCCCATGTAATTGTAACCCCTCCATACAATATGTTCACAAATAAAATAAATAAAATTTAAATAAACATAAAAAATAAAAAGGTGCGTTTGCTATTTTGTTCAGTCCTGGGGCTTTAAATCAGGCCCTGTACCAGGCCTGACATTATAGTCTTCAAGGATGGTGAGCTTCCCCTTCCCCCTCAGTGCAACAGAGCTATTGAAACCTCAGTTCAAATCCCGTCACTCACAAAAATATTCATCCTGATGTCAGAAGCCAGTTGTTTTAAATATTTTCATCTCCTGTGTAAGTCCTGAGTCTCAACTAGGAAGGGGAATTCATAGGCAACCCTATAACCATGGGAACAGGTTGTCCTCCATGTCAGCACAGTTAAACCTGTCACCTTACTTAGTAAAATACACAATACCTCCATAAAGTAGAAACAAAATAAGGAGAAATTCACTGAACACAAGATTTTGTACACACACGTATGTCAATATAGATCGTATGTTTAAATTATGAATTCATGACTGTAGTGGACCACCCTGGTGATCACTGTCAGATCCTGGGAATGGCCTAGCTCATTAGTAGCTCACATGTTAGTGTGTTCACCTTGACCTATTGGCCAATTGGTCCTACTAGGCCCTGAGTTAAGATCCCAGCACTACCAACAAGTGAATCGTGGAGTAAGAAGCGAAGTGTAAAACTTGTTTTCCTTTTCTCTGAATATCCTTGGTGATCCTGAGAATCCTGGTATGATGGAGAACATTTTTATAAATCTATATGCTTTGTGAAAGGATGTCATCAATGTAATACATGGAAGGGGTTTCATCATAGTACAATCAATGGTAAATAAATGAATATAACAAAAGATACAAGAACAACCACAGCAAACATGTATGGTTGAACATCTATAGGTAAGTAAATATCCTATCTTTACAATGTATATAAATAGTATGTTTCCAGGGCTGGGGCTTGAATTCAGTACTAGTGAACAGGCCTGACTTTTTTATCTTCATCCCCATTGCTGCAGGTTTACCCAGATCCTGAGTTCGAATCCAAAGCCTGGAAGAATAAACAGCATGAATTGCAAGCCAGGGAGCTAATTTTTTTATTTTACTTTTCTCAATACGGTGCTTGAACTCAGGTTATGGCAACTCTGCCTCAGCTTTGATAACCCTAGGCTGGGGTACAGCCACTAGATCTATAGCTCATCCTGGGATCCTAGACCCCCAGGCCTTGAAGGGAAAGCAATGCACAAAAATGGCCATTTTACGTTTTCTTCCTTTGCATGGTGACCATCATGGGTCTGAATGACACTGTTGCAAAGGGTACTTCACCTTGCATTGCTGAAGGCTGCCAGACTATCAGGATTAACAATGGAATGTTGTCAATGTCAGGGTTGAATGAATTGATCATGGATGATGCTTTATAAAATTAGACAGCATCATTTCAGGAGGCTGATTGATTTGATTTAATATTTATGAAGCATTGAAAGAATATTATTACTTAAAGGAAGGCAATAAATTCAGGACATTGATTTCATTAATAGTTTAAGAATGGAAACAATTTATTAATTACATTACATTAATTACATTAACTACATTGAGGCACAATTAATACCCAGGAATTGGTAAGAATGTAGTTTATCTAACATCTTTGACACTCTATAAAGATATATATTTATTAGCGTACTGCCATCTGCATGTCAATCTTTTCTTATTTTGGTAACCCCTGGGGCTTGATCTGAGGTCCTGGGAACACCCTGTCAGCTCAATTTGCCCCAGGATGGCATGCTAACACTCACCCATTCATGAATTGGGCCTTGTAGGCTTGTAGGCATTGAGTTAAGATGCCAGCACTACCAAAAATGAATCGTGGAGGAAGAAGATGAAGGTGACACATGTTTTCCTTTTCTCTGAAAGTTCTGGGTGTAAGGTATGAAGTGGAATACATATGCAGACCTATATCCTGTGTAATCAATGTAATCAATGTTTTATGTTCCATAATAGTCAATAAAATAAATGGTCAATACATGAATAAAACAAAAAATAAAATAACTATACTGAATGCAATATGGAGTCAACCAATGTATATAAATATAAATCATATATGTAAATTCTACATGAATAGGATATTTTCTAGTGGTGAGGATCTATTTTAGGCATAAGGAACAGACCGGAATTTCTTGACTTCAAGGAGGCCAGCTTCCCATTCCCACACAGTGCAACAGAGTTACTAAGACCATGAGTTTCAAACCCAGACCTGGCAGAAAAATGGCACTTTTGCAGTATGTGAGGCCCAATTCTTATGTATTTTATTATGTCTAAATTTTATGAATGTGATTGTTTAAATGCTTAATAAAGAATTAACTAAAATCGATCAGTGTCCTATAATATATTGTATATAATTTTATCCTAGAATCATTCAAGAACTGCCCATTCAATCAGGACATACATCACATTCCATTGGTATTCATATGGATAGGAATGAGTTCCTTAGAATCTCCTGCCATTTGGAGGTGGCAGGACCAGGATTCCAACTGTGGGCTCCAGCTCCCAACACTTCAACCTGGGGATAGGGTACGCACCGGTCTGTCCAAGAATATCAGCAAGACCAATGATTAGGCAGGCACCAGTGGCTCTCAACAGTCCTCCTTGATACTTACAAGGCTGTAATGGGAGGATCATGGTCAAAGTCATCCTAGGAAGAAAAGTCCTTGAGACCTCTGTCCAACTTCAGTTCCAACAAAGCCAGAAGCCCAGGGCTCCAGTGTTGAAGGCGAGCCTTGAGCAAAAGCAGCTCACAGACTGTTCCCAGATCCTGAGTTCAAGGTCCGGGTCTGGTAACAAACAGACATACACAACAATCTGTGCAGCCATCCAGATAAAGCAGGTCACCCTCTTGTCTCCAACTGAATTGGTCCCTGGGAAAAGGGCTGCGGGAGCTGCTGTCTTTTTGACTCCACCCATGCTGCTTGCATCACAGAAATCCAGCCACACCCCCATTATTTCATGGTTCTTTCTGACCAATGGGATACAAGAATGGTGACCACGCCCACATTCTGTGATGCCCAGTAGCACCTGGATTCCCTCTGTTAGTTTACAACATTACCAGCAGTTGAGGAAGGTAGAGGTGGCTGAGTGATGAGGAAGAGACTCAAGCGACTTTGGATTATAGTAGGAAATTGAGAAGCCTGCCCACACCCTGGCTCCCTCCCCCCTTCCCCAGGTGTGGGATTTCAAACCTCAGGTAAAGTTGCCTGCCAGCCCTCCTAAAGCACTGACCTGGTCCCTGGCCCTGGTTCTTTGCTCTTGGCCCATCTGTTTGCAATGCCACTGCCATTGATGCTTGCCCCACCTGGAGCAGACTCCAGCAGATTTTCCCAGCAGCACAGGTGAGTGGCTGCACCCAAATCACCACTACCCGAGGTCAGACACCCCTCTGGGGGCACCATGACCCCCTGCTTGTTTCCTCACGCTGGCTCTGAGGAGCCACCTTTCTGCCTTGTGCATTTCTGAAACAGAGACTCAATATATGATTCTGGTTGGACTGGATTGAGGTCCTCCTATCTGGGACAGGTATGCTCTACCGCTCCACCAGACCTGGTCCTCTGTAGTTGGGATGGTAGACATGTAGCACCATGCTCAGTCATCGATTTAGATGGATTATCCCAAACATTTAGTCCACAGCAGCCGATTCTTGACCACAGGTGAAGCTCTGGGTAGGGCCACAACCATCAGACCTCATTCTCTTCACAGGACAGTTTTGAGGAAACAAGGGATTTATACAGAGGGAATCTCTGGAGCATGACTTGGCATGGAGGGAGTGGCCTTTAGAGAAGGTTCTTGGCTATTCTGTTAGCAAATGACAGGAAGATACCCGAAAAGGGCTCAGGTGGGGTCAGTTATTAATCATGCAACAGGTGGGGATTTTGAAACAAAACATGGCTCTCTTTCATTATTACCCTATCCCCATGAGGAAGGGGATGCTTCACTGTGTTGAGTTTTGCATCTGGGGAAACCGAGGCACAGAGAAGTCAGGTGATCTCCTTATCATTTTAACTTCACAGGAAACTCGTCCTGACTTCATTACCATCCTCCCAAGGACAATGGGTGCTATTCAATCCACTTCTTGTGGTAGGAAGTCCACTTCTTGTCAGTTGTGGGGCTTGAACCCTAGGCATGGGCGCTGTTCCTGAGCTCCTCAGCAAAAGGCTAGTGCTCTACCACTTGAGCCCACAGCACCACTTCTGGTTTTCTGGTGGTTCTTTGGAAATAAGAGTCTCAGAGACGTTCCGGTCGGGGCTGGCTATGAACCATGATCCTCATATATCAGCCTTCTGTGTAGTTAGGATTAGAGTTCTGAGCCACCGCCACCCGACTTAATTGTAATTCTGACTTTTCTCTCTCTTTTCACAAAACTGGAGGAGGAGGGCCAGCATCCCCATATGGCTGGAATCCACGGTGACCCTCTCATTCTGGAGGTGGGCTCTGGGTCACGAGCTGTCTCGCTTAGCCTGTTGAAACAGCTCCCTGAGGTAAGACCCACTGTGCCCTGGCTAGACTGTGAAATTCATTGTCCATCCAGCCTTACTGGACTTATTATATTGTATTGCTTTCTGCATCATTTTCTAGCACCTGGACAAACTTATGATACATACTTACGGAATGAAAATGTAATGCCTTCTTAAGAAATTCTCTTAGGGCTTGGGAATGTGGCTTCATGGTATGGTGATTGCCTAGCATGAATGAAACCTTGGGTTCAATTCCTCTGTAACACATAAAAAAGAAAAACACTGAAAGGAATGCTGTGCCTCAAGTGGTAGAGTGCTAGCCTTGAGAAAATAAAAAGCTCAGGAATAATTCCCTACCACAGAGTTTAAGCCCCTGAACTGGCAAAAAAAGAGTAATTGGAAAATAAAGAACCCATACTTGAAATATATAATTGCTCCTTTCATACTGACACCTGACAATAGCCCCTAATTCATGTATTTTACTTATGTTAGGATACTGTGTGGAAAAAAGGTTTGTTCATTAAGTCACAGCAATTAATGCCAGGAATGTGCTTAGATGTTAGGTGAAGATTAATTCTGGAAATTCAACGATTCCAGGATTTTGTGTCATCACTGCTAATCACAAAGTGAAAATAGTCTAAGTGTGATTTTGAAAACTTTCTGGTCAGTTTTGGCACCAAAAAGGCAGAAGCTAATTAATAGTTGTGACAGAAAATAAGGAATAACTCCAGATGGAAGGAAAAAATGATAGTAACTAAGTTTACCAGAAACTGGTCTAGAGAACCATTTTTGGTTACTGAAGAGCTAGTTGTCAAGTAGGCTTTTCCTCATTGCCTTTAGCATTCTAAATCTCTTAGGCTAGTTCTTAATCTCTGCATGATAAATGTATCTCCTTCTATGCTGTTCTTTCATACCTTATCTCCTTTGTTTTCTAAAAATCTCATTCTTTCTACATTTCTCTATGAACATTTCCTGATACTAAATACACCTATACAGATGTCACAGGATGCTAATGTAAGGGTTCCATAGCTCATGAGTCATTAATGTAACAAAATGGAAAAGGAGGACATATTTACTGCTACCTCAATTTTTCTGAAAATCTACTATGTTATCATTTGGTTAAAAATTCCATTCTTTGTCTACACAGTGTCATTCAGTGCACATATATGCAAATATGAGCTGGGTGTTGGTGGTTTACACCTGTAATCCTAGCTACTCAGGAGGTTAAGACCAGAGGATTGTGGTTCAAAGCAAGCCTTGTCAGGAAAGTCCACGAGACCCTTATCTTCAATTAACCACCAGAAACCCGGAAGTGGTGCTGTAGCTAAAGTGGTAGTGCGCTCAACTTGAACTGAAGAGCTGAGGGACAGTGCCCAGGATCAGAATTCAAGCCACACAACCAACAAAAAGTGAAATATGACTTTAAGTTTTCCCAAAAAGAACGACAAGATCAATAATCTTCCCAAGCAAAAAAATTAATTCCAAAATGATTCAGTGCACCTGCTTTTGCTGAGTTATGTTATAGAATCTTTGCTGTACATATTCTCTAAAAACAAATCGTTTAGGGATACAGGTGGACCCATTGCAACAATGAGATGTACAAGTCATTATGTTGAAAAACGAACTTTACAACTTTGGTGGGGGGGGAGGATAGGGTGAGGGGAGAGGGGGTATGGGAATGGAAGGGAAGGGGAAACAAAGAAGAGGCAACAATGCTTGATAAGAAATGTGCTCGTTATCTTGCCTGTGTAATTGTAACTCCTGTGTACGGTATTCTCACAATAAAAAAAGTCAAATACTAGCTTTCCAATAAACATCTAATATTTCTTCTTTGAAGAGACGTCTATACAGTTGATGTCACTTAGCATTACTCCTACGTGGAACACGAAGTATGAGGCCACTCCCTTTTTAAATCATGCTTGCTAATCACGCAACTTTGTAGACAGTAGAATGGAAGCATAATTCTGTTTCCAATGCAAATCAGATATAAGAGCATGGACTTAATTGGAAAAAAAGTCCATCCTGAGAGAGCAGGGATTATACTAGCCATCAACTGGTGGATAAGATCACATTTATTTTCTTTCCTTTACTTATATATTTTTTGTTGGTGGTGGTCTTGGCACTTGAACACAGGGCTGGGAGCTGTCCCTCTGCTATTCAGCTCAAGCCTAATGCTCTATACTTGAGCCACAGTGCCACTTTTAATTTTCTTGTAGTTAATTGGAAAAAGAGTCTCTGGGACTTTCCTGTCCAGGCTGGCTTTTAACCCTATCCGAAGATCTCACCACCACCAAGCTTAGGATCACATTTCTAACAGTGTACACTCAGCATATGTAATGTGCATGTTCATCTATCTTTATATAAATTCTTTAGTTAAAAATCTATGCTACACCTTAGTCTTTACACTCACAAAATATTTGTAATTTAAAATTTGATACTACTGGAGCAATACAACCTAAGAATGTAAAGTAGTCTGGGAAGTTCAGTTTGCATCCAGCCTGGGCAGAACAGTCTTTGAGAAACTATATATAATTAACCAGCCAAAAGTTGGATTGGAAGAATGGCTCAACTATTGGAATACCAGTCATGAGCAAGGTTGCTGAATAAGATGTTGAGGCTTTGCATACATACATGCAATCATACACATATATACAGAGGCACTTATATGTGCACAAATACACATATGAAGCAACTCTCAGAATATGTGGAAAAGTTAGAAAACAATAGAAAACATGTCCTGAGTAAGACTAGAATCAATTGATAATTTTTAATGTTAGAAAATCCTCAAGTGAACTTTCTTCAAAAAAGTTTAAGAATACTACATAGATAGGGACCAGAGATAGTAAGAGAGTCAAGTAATCATTATTAAAAGGATCAGATCCATGGAGGAATGAATCAGAGACTCCTGCAGGTGCATCTGAAAATATTCATATCCTGTGTCAAATGTTAGAACATCTTTGAAGAGTACATGAACACTCTGAGCAGTGCAGTGCATAATATTACTGGAGAAGTTCAGAATTGCTAGTCTGTATCTAGATTAAATAAACCAAGAATCTATGGAGGGGCAATGTGATACAAGGCTAGAATTCTAGCACTGAGATTAAGATAGGAGATTAGATAGTGGAATTACACAGTGATACCTTCCCTGGACCAGGTAGTATACTTTTGTCTTAATAAAATAAACCAAACAAGAAAGGAATACAAAGTTGGACGTTTGGGCTAATTTTGTCATTATGTTTTGAGAAGTCAAGTTTCCTATTGAAGTGCAACTCATATATAATCCTCAGTTGTGTTTTAAATGCACTCTTCATTACAGAACCTTAGATGCAAAATGGATCATGATTCCCATCCAAAATTTGAAAAAGTAAGTAATCATCACTCTGTTTGATTCCAAGGAAAGGATGAAGGATTACAAAAACTTAAGCCTGGGGAAATAGCAAAGTTAATCTAATGAAGGACTATGTAGATCTTGCTAAATTGGAGTTTAGATTTAAAATAAATACTTTGGTTTTGTTTGTAATTTCATATTCTATAAGATACTTACAAAATTCTTTTTAAGTACAGTGTTTAATTGACAAATTTACAAATGTTTCTTGCATTCTATTTGCCTAGAATATTCTTTCATAAGAGTTATAATTAGAACTCAGCTAATAGATAATTACAACACTTCATGTATAAAATT
This sequence comes from Dipodomys merriami, assembly GCF_024711535.1. Taxonomy (NCBI): domain Eukaryota; kingdom Metazoa; phylum Chordata; class Mammalia; order Rodentia; family Heteromyidae; genus Dipodomys; species Dipodomys merriami. The sequence goes on from NW_027206157.1 coordinate 4,823,016, forward strand.
ATAATGTGAATAATGTAGAGAGAGTTGCCAACAAATGGATGATATTAATTTATAAATTTAGAAAAAGGGCAATTTTTTTTGGTCCGGTAGTGGGGCCTGATCTCTGGGCCTGGGTGCTATCCCTCAGCTCTTCAGCTCAAGGCTAGCCCTCTACCACTTGAGCCACAGCACCACTTCCAGTATCTTTCTTTTTCCTTATGTGGTGCTGAGGAATTGAACCCAGGGCCTCAGGCATGCAAGGCAAGTGCTCTGCCACTGAGCCACCTTCCCAGCCCGAAAAAGGGCAATTTTTTGAGGCTTTGATATAACATGGTATGAAGAGAATAATTGTGTGACATCTTCTTTCTTCTAACTGTATGTAACACAGGAAGCAATTTCCCTTAATTACTTCCTCTGTATACAGTGAGAAAAATGCTAGGTTTGGGATTTGTTTTTATTTTTGTTTTTGTTTTATTGGTTTGTCCTAGGGCTTGAACTCTGGGACTGGACACTCTCTCTGAGCCTATTTATTCTCAAGGCGTGTGCCCTACTATTTCAACCTCAGATCACTTGTGTCTGTCTTTTGCTGAGAAGTTTATTGGAGATAAGAATCTAGGGAACCTTCCTGCCCGAGTGGGCTTTTGTCAACATCTACTGCGTTGGGGTCCCTGGGTAAGGGTAACGAAATCACCAAGACATAAGGGATGCAGAGTGCAAACAGCAATTGCCACTGAATGCTGTGCTTTATTGTCAGTGGTATTTAAAGACAAGCAAGCATGAGCTTTGCCAAGATTTGGTCAGAAGACATTCACACAAAAATTTCAACAGATACATTTTTACTTGACCTATGAGACAATGTCTTGGTATTTTATGATCTAACCTATTTTAGAGCAAGCTCAAACCACTTCTTCAATATCAGGAAAATGCTTGACCAGCTGATTATCTATGCTTAAGCAAGCAGAAGAGCTACTTCCTCAGCTCCCAGGAGTCTGTGACATGTGTTTTGAGACAGGGAGAGAGAAAATTTTCCCTCTCTAGCCCGGCATCCAAGAGCTTTCTTAATACTCAAACACAGCTCTCGGATAATCCTGAGGCCAGAGCCTGCATCATTCTGCCCCTTTAACATAGACCCTGAGTCTTCACAACTTTATTCTTTTTTCTTTTGTTTTAAAAGAAAAGCTTTCCACAGCGTTATCATAGACGCTTGCATTGGTTTCATAAAAATCAAATATAACAGTACAAGTGCAAACAAAATAATAACAATAATGATTCCCATACTACTAGTAGTATTTAAAATGCTATGTTGTATTTCTTTCGGATCCAACCCTTCCAATTGTTTAATAAATGCATCAGCAATATTAGAAGCATCGTCATTTGTAAATTGTTTACCAAAAATATCATGTACATTAAATTATAACTGAGCAATCAATTGAGGAGCTGTAGAATTTCCAGATAAATACTACTGTATTACATTCTAATCATGTATAGATTTATTATATTTTATATTAGTAATGCAAAAGGTAGTAAAATTCCAATCACATTTTAATAATAACTGTTTTTCCACAACCAATAATATTTTTCCTAACCATCCCACTGTCTGTTTAAGAATATTAATCTGTGTTTATATTAGAGCATCAATTTCTACCTGTGAGACCCACAATTCATGTGAATCCCAGTGCCATTCTTCCACAAAGTGCTTAGTTTGTAAGGAAGTGTATAGGGCAATTCCAGACACTGCAGCAATAGTGGTAATAGCAATTAAGTTTAAGATCACATATAATGGCTCCAATCATATGCTTTGTACGTTTTAGTAGTTTGGTAAAAAAATTCAATAACAACACTATCCAAAGGATTTTGGGACCATTCTCTTCCTAATTTAACAGGTAGCCAAATATGAGTTCTTTGTTGTAATATCATAGTACTATTACTGTCATTAAAATTAAGAGAGGAATTAATGCAAGAATACAGGCGACAAGCTACAGCAATAAGACAAGATGCAGAAATAAAGGGGATCCAAATAGGGAAAGAAGTAATAAAACTCTCCCTCTTTGCAGATGACATGATCTTGTATTTAAAGAATCCCATAGACTCCACTCCCAAATTACTCAAGCTGATTCAAAACTTTGGTAAAGTAGCAGGTTATAAAGTTAACCCCCAAAAATCAATGGCTTTTCTATATGCCAACAATGAGAAAAGTGTGGCTGAAATTAGGAAAGCAACTCCATTTGTAATAGCCCCATAAAAAATAAAATACCTAGGAATTAACTTAACCAAAGAAGTGAAGGACCTCTATGATGAAAACTTTAAAATCTTGAAAAAGGAAATCAACACAGAACTTGAAAAATGGCAAAACCTCCCATGCTCCTGGATTGGAAAGATTAACATCGTGATAATGGCAATACTTCCCAAGGCTATCTACAAATTCAATGCAATACCTATCAAAATTCCAACCTCATTCTTCAAGGAAATAGAAGAGGCAATCCAAAAATTCATATGGAACAAAAAAAGACCCCGAATAGCAAAAACGCTCCTCAATGGAAAGAACACTGCTGGAGGAATATCAATACCAAATTTCAAACTCTACTATAAAGCCCTAGTAATCAAAACAGCTTGGTATTGGCACAAGAACAGACCTCAGGACCAATGGAATAGAATTGGAATCCCAGAAATGAACCTACAGACCTATAGCCATCTAATCTTAGATGAGGGAGCTAAAACAATAGAATGGAAGAAAGACAGTCCTTCAGTAAATGGTGCTGGCAAAATTGGTTAACTACATGTAGAAAACTAAAGCTAGATCCTTATATATCACCCTGCACCAGAATCAACTCCAAATGGATCAAAGACCTTGAAGTCAAAGCAGACATTCTGAAAACATTACAGGACGGATTAGGAGAAACCCTAGGTCTCCTTGGCTCAGGCTGAAATTTTCTTAATAAAGACCCGGAAACACAACAAATCAAAGAAAGTTTGGACAAATGGAATTGCATAAAGTTGAGGAGCTTCTGCAGGGCAAATGACATAGCTAGCAAGATCAATAGAAAGCCCACGGATTGGGAGAAGATCGTTACTAGCCATACAACGGACAAGGGTCTCATATCTAAAATATACTTGGAACTCAAAAAATTAAACCACCCAAAAACAAATCCTCAAAGAAACAACTGCCCAATAAATAAGTGGGCGAAAGACTTAAAGAGAAACTTCTCTGAAGAAGAAAGAAGGATGGCCAATAGACACATGAAGAAATGTTCAACATCCTTAGCCATAAAAGAAATGCAAATCAAAACAACTGAGATATCACCTCACTCCAGTTAGAACGGCAAAAAATCAAGAACTCTAACAACAACAGATGCTGGAGGGGATGTGGACAGAAAGGAACCTTACTTCATTGTTGGTGGGAATGTAAACTTGTTCAACCACTTTGGAAAGCAGTATGGAGGTTCCTCAAAAGACTTCACATAAAGCTCCCCTATGACCCAGCAATCCCACTTTTGGGCATTTACCCAAATGTTTACAAACAAGACCACACTAAAGCTACCAGCACATCTATGTTTGTTGCAGCATTATTTACCATAGCTAAGATATGGAACCAACCCAGATGCCCCTCAGTAGATGAATGGATCAAGAAAATGTGATATATATACACAATGGAATTCTATGCCTCCATCAGAAAGAATGACATTTCCCCGTTTGTTAGGAAATGGAAAGGTTTGGAAAAAATTATATTAAGTGAAGTAAGCCAGGCCCAAATAAACATAGGTCACATGGTTTCCCTTATTTGCAATATCTAGTATATTTATGAGTCAAGCAGAAAAGGTCAGATAATGTGATGTCAGGAAAATGAACCCTTAGATATGTATTTTAATGTTTTTTACTTTCATGCATGTGTTTCTAATGCATTTATAAGATTATCTCTTTGTTGCTTTGTATGTCCCTCCCCCACAGTATAACCCCTGCTTTCACTATATTTGATGTCAGTATAACTTGTGGAGGAGATGGGGAAAACCCAGTTTTTTTAAGGATACAGGTGGACCTATTGCAACAATGAGAAGTACAATTTGTCATGTCCAAAATGAGCTTTACAACGTCGGTGCGGGGGGGGGGGGGGGAGAGGGGAAGGAGAAGGATTGGGATGGGGGGAGGGGAGGCTGGGAAGTGATGTGAAGGGTAAACAAAGGAGGAGGCTGCATTGCTTGGTAAGAAATATACGCATTATCCTGCCCATGCAATTGTAACCCCTCTGTACAGTATGTTCACAAATAAAATAAAATAAAATTATAAAAAAAGAATATAGGCGACAATTAAAACAAGAAATATTAGGAGAAAATGTAAAATTTCCCACTAAAAATACATAAGGCAGAGGTACACAAGCAGTAACATCATAAGATTTGTACAAAGTAAAATTATAAGTGGATGCAGAGTTCGACGTCCCTGAAAACGATCCATTTGATAGCATCACGGGTTTCAGCACTGCTCTGACCTTCCAAATTGAGTCTGAAAAGCAGTGAGTACAGCCATGAAACCCAGCATGCATCTGCAATGCCTCCATCTCCCTAGGCCATCAGTCGATCTCCAGCATCCTAGTAACATTTGATAAATCACATCTGGTACTATTCCATTCTTAACATGTGTTAATAAACTGTCCAAAAGGTCCCTAATTAATAAAATTATTGAACACTTTTCCAAATGTCCCTCTACACTCTTGCCACACAAAAGGCTGATATTATAAATCAATATAAGTAAAATCAGGACACATAGGTAAGGATAACTTGCCATCAAAGGTGACACTTTCCCAGCTACTATTTATGGACCAAGTAGTTAATCGCGTCAGCTGTGTTGTAGAATTGGAAGTGCGTTTCCCAGGTAAAACCCAATGTTGCCAATTCATAACTAAACATGGAGGAGGCCCCAGACAAACAGGCAAGGGATGAGTATAGTAAGTAAAATTTAAAAAGCTACCATCATCCTTATTGCAAAATGTCAAATTATTCCAAGGAGAGATTAAACAGCAGGAACATTATAGATGGTTATATCCATGTCTCCCCAAACAACAGGTTCCAATAAAGGAGGGTTAGGAACAAAAGCCCGAATAACTTACATTAGCATTAGCATGGACAGGGTTTACAGCAAGCAGGGCACACATGGCTAGAACAAGTTCTCAGCCATGACAGGTTTACCAGTGCATTGTAACATCTTCTGTCCTTCTCCAGTCAACTTTTTTACCTGTCCCCAGGTGGGCAGTGGGGATTTCTTCTTCCTCAACTGGTGGCTGATTCGTTGCAGGATATGGGGCTGTCCTCACTGGGCCGCGTCTGTATCCATTGTGCAGGAAGACAGTATTGTTTGCCATCCTGTGTAGACACAAAACTCTATCCTCATCCCTTATGTAATGTTCCTAGTTGCCATTCTGCTTTCAATGTAATCTTAATCTATGTAGGAGCATTTAAATAAGGTTTTTGTGATATTTGTTCAAAATGGCGCTCAGCTCTAGGTAAAATATCTCCTTGTGGTAAGTTAAAAACGTTAAGAACAAAAAGAGCTTGATGTAAAATTATTTTAGGATTTTGCATGGAAAACCACAAAATATCCATACCTTCATCCAACCTTTTCCTCCTTTTTAATTTTTTGATTTGTTGTTTTAGTGTGCAATGAACTCGTTCAATAATGGATTGTCTTGGGAGTTATATTCTATTCCGGTAATATGTACCACATCATAAAGTTCACAAAATCTTTTAAATTTGATACTTTTATAGGCTGATCCAATATCAGTCTTTATTTGGCAGGCACTCCCATAATGGCAAAAACTTCCAATAAGTGTTCTATTACATGGTTAACAGTTTCTCCCGTAAGGGCAAAAGCCCAAATTTGGAATAAGTATCTATTGTAACATGTACAAAGGAAAAATGGCCAAAGGCTTGTACATGGATTATGTCCATTTGCCAGAGCTCCTTAGGTTGTTATCCTGAGGATTTACTCCAGCAGGTACAACTCTCAAATGCATTGGTCTGCAGATGGGGCACCTTTTTATAATTTGTTTACCTTGAGAATAAGGTATTTTATAATGCATATGTAAATGGCCAGCATTTGTATGTAAATGAGCATGATCTTGTTTAGCAGAAGCAAAACTAATTTATCAACCTGATTATCACCATATACAAGGTACCCAGGTAACGAAGAGTGAGCCCTAATGTGAGTTAGCACTTTGGCCTTATGTTGTTGCAGTAATGCTTGTAATTGTTTAAATAATTGGTTTAGCTGGGGTTTAGATGAATAAGGAACAGCAGTGACTATATTAGTCACAACCCCTACAGCATAGGCAGAATCAGTATCAATATTAACATCTCCCACAAAATCTTGTAACACCTTAATAATAGCAAAAAGTTCATTTTGTTGAACTGATGCTAAAGTAGTTGTTTGAACCCAATATGTATTTGTTGTCCAATAAACACTTTTTGTTTTGGAGCCATCTGTAAAAACAGTAAGAGCAGTGGAAATAGGGACCTTGGTAATTATATTATTAAATACAAATTGTTGTTTAAGCAAGCAATTCCACGATCTACCTTTGGGAAAATGATAGGAAAATTGCCCAGTAAAATTTACTAATGTAATTTATAGCATTTCAGACATGTTTAACAAATATTTTACTTGGTCTTTTGGCAAAGGAAGGATAATTTCAAATAAATCATACCCTGATAGGGTGAATACCCATTGCCTGGCCTGTTGAATAATAATTGCCAACTGTTGTTCATAAGGCATATTTTTTGTAAATCTATGCAGTGTATAAATCCATTCTAATGGTATCTCATTTTGTCCTATAATTCCTTTTGGGTGTTTCCATGTATCTAAAATAAATAAATTTATGAGTTGACTTAGCGTTACTCGATGTATAACCATTTATTTTATTCTCTGTTCTACAAATTGTACTTCTCTTTCTGCTTCCTTAGTTAAAGTTCTTTTGCTATGTAAATCAGGCTCCCCTTGTAACAATGAAAACAAATTATGTAATTGATAAGTAGGAATTCTTAAGGCCAGTTCCATCCAATTAATATCTCATAGGAACTTTTGAAAATCATTTAACATATGTAATTGATCACGTCATAAAGATATTTTTTGAGGTGCGAATGTTTGTCTACAGACAACATATCCTAAATATTTTACCAACATGTCTTTTTGTGTTTTTTCAGGTGCTATTATTAATCCAAATTCTTTAAATATAGATGGTAAGCACTGTAACACCATTTCTAATTCTGTCATATTTGGTCCTGCAACTAAAATATCATTCATATAATGAAAAATATAAATGTGAGGCCATTTTTGTCTAACAGATTTTAAGGCCTTATCAACATATATCTTATCAACATATAACACATAGTTGGAAAATTCATCATTCCTTGGGGCAACACCTTCCATTGGAAGCGCTGATAAGGGCCTTGATGATTTATTTGTGGTAAAGAAAAGGCAAGTCTGTTACAATTTTTTTTTTTTTTTGTCGGTCGTGGGGCTTGAACTCTGGGCCTGGGCGCTGTCCCTCAGCTCTTCAGCTCAAGGTGAGCACTCTACCACTTGAGCTACAGCACCACTTCTGGTTTTCTGGTGGATTATTGGCGATAGGAGTCTCACGGTCTCTCCTGCCCGGGCTGGCTTTGAACCGCGATCCTCAGAGCTCAGCCTCCTGAGTAGCTAGGATTACAGGCGTGAGCCACCAGCGCCCGGCCTGTTACAATTTTTTACATGTACAGGAATGGTAAAAAAGCAATCTTGTAAATCTATTACTATTATTGGCCAATTTTTAGGAAGCATTGCAGGCGATGGTAAACCAGGTTGTAAAGCTCCCATAGGGTACATGGAAGCCTTTACTCCTCGTAAATCAGTCCGGAATCTCCATTTCCCTGACTTCTTTTTAATAACAAATATTGGAGAATTCCATGGTGACATAGACGGCTCAATATGTCCGTTGGTTAACTGTTCTTCAACTAATTGATAAGCTGCTTCTAATTTTTCTTTCGATAAATGCCATTACTCAATCCAAAGAGGTTCCTCAGATTTCCATAATATCAATATGGGCTCCATCTAAAAATGTTAAAATTGAATATGAGCTCCCCATTGTTCCAGTACATCTCTACCAATTATGTTAACTGGAACTTCCATAATATAAGGTTTAAGGACAGCTGTCTGTCTATCTTCTGAGGTTATAGAAACATACAACACTGCTTGTCCTATAAAATTTACAAGAGTATTGTTAACTCCTTTAATATTACAGGAGATTATTTTATATAATAAATGATTAGGCCATTCATGAGTGTTAATAATTGTAATATCTTAGCCAGTATCTACTAGTCCTGTCAATATCTTTTCCTGAATATTAATCTTAATCTTAGGTGCATTTTAGTAATATGAGTAGTCCAAACACATTTTTGTTGGTTAATACTTCCAAATCCCCCAATGTGGGGTTTAAATAACTTTCCAATAGATATCTATGGTAATAACAAAATTTGAGCAATTCATTCTCCCTTTTTAAAGGAATTATCTGCAGAAGCTGACATTAAAATTTTTATTTCCCCAATATAGTCAGCATCAATAATTCCTAAATGTACTAAAACTCCTTTTGTATTAAGACTGGATCTACCGGTCAATAGACCAAATGTTGCTTCAGGTAAAGGCCCATAAATTCTGGTAGGAATTTTTTGTGGCTTATCACCACCTTTCAAAATAAAATCTTTTAAGGCTGGTATGTCCACTGCGGTGCTGTGGGCTGTGGCAGGGACGAGGGAAAAGATGGTTGGCTGCCCTCGGTTATTAATCCTGGACTCCGGGGCTAGCCCGATGGAGAGTTTCCCTGCATAGGGTAAGCATATTTTATAGGAATTCCTTTATTGTCTCTTTTTGCTCTACACTCCCTTTCTCAGTGCTTCCCCTTTTCACACTTAGGGCAAATTCCAGGTCTTCTCTTGTTAACATCAGTAGCCTTTTTAAAATTTTTCTTTATATGTCCCATTTGACCACATCCAAAACACTTTAGATTAGAGGGTTTGTTTGCATAGCATGCCAGGTAGTGGCCATAGTTTCAGCAAACACCTGCATAGGCCTGGATTCAGATGTAAAGTCTTTGCAGGCCCTTAAATATGTATTCACATCCCCAGATTCTTTAATAGGCAATAGGGCTCATCTACAGTCCTCATTAGTATTCTCATAAGCCAACATGCGCAGCAGTTGTTGCCATGCAACCTCTCCCACAACAGTAAGTTCCAAGGTCAATTTCAATCGTGATAAAAATTCAACATAGGGTTTACTAGGTTTTTGAATTACTTTAGTCCAAGAGACATAATGCTCTCCTACCGGCGGAATCCTTTCCTATGCCTCAATACCTATGTCTCTTAACTGCTCATGGATTTCTTCAGGAGAGTTTACTTTTATATGAGCATCCGCATATTGTTCTGTTCCACCTAACATGGGAAAGGTGTGGATTACTGCTCTGTGCATTTTGTCTAGCCCTTTTTGTACATAACTCAGTAAACCACATTTGCCATTGTAGGTGTTTAGGTTTCTTAAGCAAGGCTCTACAAACATCTTCCAATCCATGGGAGCAAAATTATTGTAATGTCGGGCAAGCCCATTAAGCAATTCCTTAACCTAATGAGACTGAGGACCATACAACTGCCTTCTTAAGTTTACCAATATCATAAACAGCAACACTTTCATATCTGGCTGGTTGAGCTATACCATTCATAGGGGGTGGTTGAATTACAGGATAAGAAAAAATAGGCATTTCATCATCAAACTCACTGTCTGAGCCCTCTGTTTTGGGAGGGAGTGATGCTGTAAAAATTGCATCAGCCAGTTGAGGAGCCGAAGGCTGCTTTACTTTCACTTTCTCAGGTTCTCCATTCACTCTGCTAATTTCCAACTCCATATGTTGTAATCTTGATAAAATCAATTCCATTTGCTCAGACATTTTATTTATACTTTCAGTTTATTCCTTTTCAGCCTTTAGCTCTTGTTTTTCTCTGTTAATTGCAATGCATCCTTATCTATTGCATCTTTAACCTCAGAGTCCAATTGTAAATCTACAAAAGAAGGGGGGAACTCTTTCTTTACATCTGCTATTAATCTTTCCTCATTCAAAGCTTTAAAAAGGGTATGTAAAATAGCCCAAATGGACAAAAATATAATAGGAATCTTTTCCCATTCTCGAACAGCTCTTTCTACATTATTCTTTACTCGGGGAACCAAGGATTCCATTCCCTAACTACATTAATACACATTTCTATGTCATAAGAAGACATATTTACAGCATAAGCAGCAAGTAAATGATTAAGCATATGTAAGTACAGAGTAGATTTAACTTGTCCCATCACCCTGTAATTAAAAGTACTTTCCTGAATATCCTTTCCTGAATTCAACAATGCAGGGTCCCTGTTTGGGCACCAATTGTAACAAGCAAGCATGATCTTTGCCAAGATGTGGTCAGAAGACATTCACACAAATATTTCAACAGACACATTTTTACTTGACTTTTGAGATAATGTCTTGGAATATTATTATCTAAACTATTTTAGAGCAAGCTCAAACCACTTCTCCAATCTCAGGAAAATGCTTGACCAGGTGTTCATCTATGCTTAAGCAAGCAGAAGAGCCACTTCCTCAGCTCCCAGGAGTCTGTGACATGTGTTTTGAGGTAGGGAGAGAGAACATTTTCTCTCTCTAGCCCGGAATGCCAAGAGCTTTCCTAATACTCAAACACAGTCCTCAGATAATCCTGAGGCCAGAGCCTGCATCATTCTGCCCCTTCAACATAGACACTGAGTCTTCACAGTCTTTGAACTGTAATCTTCCAATCTTCGCATCCTGATTATCTATGATAGTTAAAAAAGTATAAATATAAATAATATTTGTAAGAATACCAGTGAAGGAAAAATGATACAACCCTGTTTATAGTGGTGTTCTTTTCAGAATATATTGGGCATCACATTAGCAGAGGTGCAGTGTATTTTCACAATGGACATAAGCTATTTTTAATGTAAATTAAGGGAATTTTGAGGTGCACCCTACAAGTTGGAAACTGGTGCGCTAGGATGAATTTATGGCATAAATTTTGTGATTGATGGTCATAGAAATAATAGCTTAATCTGATAAACAACTGCTTAATCTTGAAGAATTAATTATAAGATGCTTCATAGTTTTATCCCATATCAGAATGTGGCTCTTTTTCTATTCACATTTCAGTCTGTAACACCCCATTGGAAACTGCATCTACTGCAGAATTAAATAACATGCAAACAGGTTCAGAATTTGAAAATGAGTATTTATTAGTCATAAGAATTTTGAAGAACACATACATTCTGTCCTCTTAACAACTTATTTACTTTTAAAAGTTATGGGATTTCATAGAATTAAACTGTTTTCTGTTTTAGTATTACAAAGTACTATATTTATTTTATTTTCAAAATATTGGGAAAAAATTTTCTAGTTGGATATCGTTCAAGTTGATGACTCTTTGATAAAGAAGAGGTAATTAATTCAAATTAGATGCCAATAAGACTGATTTTTTAAAAGTTACTACATAAAGAATAATATTTACTATACCAAAACAGTGAAATTTTATTTCATCAGCTTTTTTTTTTTTAATTTTAATGTGAAAATGATGTGCACTGTGGTTACAGCCATTGTAAGGTAGTGAGTACATAACTTTTCAAATTTGTTATCCCTTCACTCAATTTTCTAAGTTTTTCTTTCACCCTAATAACCCTCCCAAGTTGTAATGTACATTTGCAACTTATTGTCTTGTGAGAATTGCTATTGCATTGGTTTGCTGTTTGTCCTTTGACTCGCCATTGTTTTTGTTCCTGTTCCCTTCCTTATTAAGGTAAATGTATACACAATACACAGGGTACCAAAATCAAACACAGCAGGGGATAAACCATAGGGGAAAATCTCAAAGAAACTAGAAATCACATAGTACATAAAAAACCAACTGCAAATAAATATCTGTTTCCATATCTTGGAATTCATTTTGTTCAGCATCAGCTTATGTGGTCAAATATACGCAATACAAACCCACTGGAAAATAGTAGTTTCATGGACACTATATCATTAAAACAACATGTTAACTGTTTTTGATGGTAAAGGTGGGATTAAGATTGGTGAATTCATGATTCTGATAAAGGAATTTAAAAAGAGTTAAAAATTTTTGACAGGTAAATTTTAATTGTTCAAACATTTTAACAACTTAGCCTATTAAGAAAATTTAAAATTGTCTGAGAAAATAGGCTTTAATGCAAAGAAATCCATGGAGACTTAGCTGAGAGGGAACAATGTGGGTGAATATGGCTCATTTTCACACTAAACAAACAAACCTCACAAACCTTGCTGTAAATCCTGTAGGTTCCCTTGAGAATTGTCCTTACCCAGGAAATATACTCTCACTGTGTGAAACAAAGTTGTAGTGGAATTTAAATTCAAAGTTATTTTAAAAAAAGACATCAAAATTTGTGAATTGACATTTAATTACCAAACAATAATTCTCTGAAAAAGAAGGAAATATAATTCAAAATCACTTGACTTTATTAAAAGTATGAGAAAAGATTAGTGAAGAGAGATGAGAGAAACCATAGGGTACTGTTTTCTCTCCAGTGGTGTAATGGGTTCTTGATCTTGATTCTTCCATTCTATCTTCATAAGCTATAAAGCCACAGCTCAGGACTGGAGTAAACAGTTCAGACAAAGAATACTCACAGAATGGGGGTTCGATACCTCAGATCCACATAAGCAAAAAGAAAAAAGCCGGAAATGGAGCTGTGGTACAAGTGGTAGAGCGCTAGCCTTGAGCTGAAGAGCTAAGGGACAACGCCCAGACCCAGAGTTCAGGCACCATGACCAGACCAAAAAAAAGAAATACTCACAGAAGAAAATATGTGCAGTAGATGTAGGTGATTTATAACCTTAGACAATCTATTTAAATCTGTTCAAAATTCTCCCCTACCTTAAACTGCCCTCTTTGAACAGCTTTGTTTGCTTTTCCCAAGATTGCCCTTCATTAACTGCTTAAAATTTTGTGAGGTCATATACATACTTTCTAGAGATTGCTGTTTGGTTGTGCTTTTTGTGTGTTTTTGTTTGTAGTTGTGTTTTTAACTGAAGTTCAATAGGTTGTGCAATTGTGTTACAATTAAATATGTCCATCTAATTGTCCAATGCTCCTGGATCAGAGTCACTCCTTCTATCATTCTCAACCAACACTTTCTTCAAGATTTATTTCAGATTTACCACTTCTTTTATTATATGTGTACATTGAGTATTGTAGCTGTACTTGCCCCTTGTTCCATTTTTCATTCATTCTATGTCTTTACTATTATTTCTTTCTGGTTTCAACTTCCTGATAGTTATTCTGTTAAATTGTCTGTTAATACTTTGAAATGTTTATATATATTCCATGGAGTTTCAATCCTGCATATACTTGAACTGATGTCAGCATATACTTCCATAATTCATTCATCTGTAATAACAATTTGCAAGACTGGAGACGTGAAGCACCTAAACAGTCAACAAGAAAGTTTAAAAATTGCTTAGAATTTATAGCTAACTACCAGTTTTTATAAATGGCTTTGTGCAATGGTCTGTGATTATTTGATTTTACATGGGATGATATTTTCTACTACCTATAAGTTTTGGAAAAAGAAGAAAACTAAAATTTACTACTTAGAGGAATATGATAGAAATAGAAGATAGATTTTATGTTTGTCACATCTCTGATCAGTACCCATATTCAAGACTTACAGTCATATTTATTACTATGTTTACAGATAGGGAAAATATATGATAAGGCAACACATGATAAGGCAACTATTAGTGACTTTTTAAAATGTACCTTCTTATGTGATGAAATTTACTTTATTAGATAATATTTGGGTTTGAAATATGGGAGGCTGATCTATTTAACACATTTCTGGAAGGCACCTACTGAACAACGCAAATGGTGGGAGATACTATTTCCACACTTTAATGAATGGTTGAACTTATTTGGCATTAGTGCTCGGTAAATAAATCAACTCTATTGTAACTTGATTCCTACACTTGAGAAACTTTTAATATCACTATCATCTACTTGTCAAGTGTTATTTTGGTGAATATGATTCTAAAAAATTTATTTGAAAAGGAACATACTTTCAGGAGATTAAATGTAAGTTACATTGGTTTGAGAATGACAACATTTTTATACTACAGAACCAAGTTTTACTGAAGTGCCAGTGTTTTGAAGCACTAGGGTCTTCTCAATGTTTTACTAAATTATACTTGACATCGAAGTCAAGTTTCCTAGCCTTGGTAGAACAATTATGGATCTATCATTCCAGGAATTTTTTTGGCCTACTTATGCTGGGCTGAAATCTTTCATTCATCAATAGGAGAGAGGTATTAAAAAAAATCTTGTGACATTTGTGATTTTGTTTACTCATATGGGCTTGTCATCTGTAAATTGAAAGTTTGAACTACAATACTTTCTCTCATATCTTGTGGTTTCCTCTTTCATTTTAAGTTGCCTTACATTTCACAATTGCTTACTGCTAATTACTGCAAGGAATTGGAGCCCTGAAATATTATAGGAAATGAGAAATTGAGATGGGACTTCAATTACTTTCTGTTAGCATGTTGCATGGGCCAAGGTGAGAAGACTTGCCATTGTTATCTGATGATGCAGATAACTGGGATCTGGTATCCTTGGACCCGTGGGTACTGCAGAAGAATAATAGCTTTTAGGCATCATATGGAGAAAAACACTTTGGGACCAGCGAGTTATTACAATAAACACAGCAGCAGTGTAAAATCTCTTCAAGATTAGAGGAAAACAATACTGTTTTTTTTTTTATTATGTGAATTCAGAAGATCAAGAACACTTAGAAGGTATCACAAGCTTATACCAAAGACAATGAATTGATACTTTTTATATTCAAATATATATTCTAAACCTAATTATTTATGTTCCAATCTATTTATGGGAATAAATTTCAATTTATTTGTCAATTTATAAATTAATTCTAGTTAGATTCACTGTGTGAAATTTAAGATCAGCACATATAAATATTAAATATATAAGTAGATATAATATAAGAAATTGTTATGCATTGTTCTGTGTGGTTAGTGTATCAAAGGCAACTCTGTTTTAAAGTATTATCCCATTATTTCTACCTCAGTTTTTGGTAGAGTTAGACCTAAAGCTTTACCATTTGTAAATTTAAAGCCTGGAGGCAAGAGGAAACACTTTGATTAAAACATTACCCATTTAAGGCCTAATATCGAGGAGAAATATATAGACTTCTCCAGGAGCTATGGAAATATTTGGTGATAGAAAGTCATTAGTGTAAGTTCCTGCCTGGTTGTATGGTAGACAGGCCAGGACATTAAGTAAACATGCATATGAACAACTTTTTCATCTTCTTGGCTTTAGCTACTTTTGAAATTATAGGTATAATGAACAATTATATTTTTTTGTTGTTGTGGTTTTTTTGGGTCCAGTCGTGGGGCCTGAACTCTGGGCCTGGGCCCTGTCCCTCAGCTCTTCAGCTCAAGGCTAGCGCTCTACCACTTGAGCCACAGCACCACTTCTGGCTTTTTTCTTTTTGCTTATGTGACCTGCCAGAATCAGCTCGACCCAGGGAAAAGTAATCCAACTCAGGCGCAAGCCCCAGGAGTGGCTTTCTTCACTGGGTAATCAGAGCCAGAGGCTGCCCCTCCCTTTAGCAGCCTTGACAATGAATTGAAATTCAGTAAACATAAATCCAGAGAGTCGCTCCAGGCTGGGCTCTGTGAGTTTCTCACAAACTAGCTCCCAGGAAAAGCTACTGTTTGCTGAAAGGCCTCAACTCTACCCAGTACCTAGCCTCATCACAGCATCTCCAAACTTGAGGAAAAAGCCATCTCCCTCTTTTGTGATAATCAAAGCATATCCCTCCCATTGAACTAAACTGAGAGGAGGATCACAAAATCCTGGGTAAAGCAAAGCATTTTTCTGCCTGTTCAACCGAACTGACTTAAGAAACCAACCAAGCCACAGGAAAATCAAACACCACAAGCGGACCAGAGACTCAAACAAAAGGCTGTTTATAGACACAAGGGAGATACAGGATTTTTCCCACCACTCCCAAAATAAAGAACTATTTTATTTCCTTTTTTTGTACATTTTATAAAAAATTTTTTCTAAAACTTTTTTTTTAATTTTTAATTTTTACCTTTTTTAAAATAAAATGTTTCCTAGTAACATTTTTTCCCTCTTATTATTTTTTTTAGAGGTATATGTGTGTATGCGTTTTTCTTTCTTTTTTTTTTCTTTTAAATTTTTTTTTGTTTTTTGTTTTGCTCTATTGAATTTCTGATCTTTTTTCTTTCTTTCTTATTCTTTTCCCCTTTTCTTTTCTTTCATTCTCTTTTATGTGAGTTAATTGTTTTTCTGCACATCCTCAGACATGCCCACAGTTGATTATTAGACCTTATCCTTTATTGTGTACACACTTAATCCAAGAATTGATTATTCAGTTCAAAACCTCTTAGACTTAAATTCCTTAATGGCAGTATTACCTCTTTATACCTATATAATATTTTCAGTATTTTTATTTTTAAGTTTTTCACATCTCCTTTATATCCCTCCCCTTCTGCATTATATGCATGTGCTTCTCTGAATATTTCGTTTTGAATCTGCATAATATTTTTAATTTTTACTTTTCTATTTTTTCTGGTCTCTTATTTTTCCCCTTGCTCTTTCTTCTTTTTCTTTTATCTCTACTTTCAACCTATCCCACCTATTTCCTGCTTTGAGATTAGGACTTAAGTTAACTCTCCCTGTGCCTTCCTATTTTATACCCATATCTCTCCCTAACCCTAATAATTTCTCGTTTGTCAAATTCATATTTGTGGTTGTTAGCCCATTTGACGTTGAATAGATGTACCTATTGAACTAAATTGTATCTGCAGACTATTGACTGTGCAAATACAGACTTTGGTTGATGCTTGTCTTAAGTTAGTGTTCTAGCACTAAACTGGTGTTATTTTCATCCCAAATGGGCCGAGTAAGCCAGAAAAAGACAAGAAAAATGGCAAGTCCTGGGTATCTCAACTCCCACTCATGATAATCAGGGGACAGAACAGATAATTAATAATCCAGAGGAGAGTTCCCAATTAGCTCTACAAACAGTGCTGGCAAACATGATAAATGAAAAGATTGAAAATATACAAAGGAGTCTGTATGAGCATGATAGAGAGAGAGAGAGAGAGAGGAGACAAACAAAAGTTCAATGGAGGCAAACAAAAGGTCAATACAGGAAAAGATTGAAAACTTACAAAGGACTCTGTATGAGTGTGATAGGGAGAGAGAGGAGGCAAACCAAAGGTTTATACAGGAATATTCTGAGCTTAGGAAGCTACTCAAAAACTGATACAGGATTTGGGTGAACAGCTTGAGAATACTTAAAGAAAAAGGCAGGAATGGCATGAGCAGGCTGAGAACACTCAACGAGAACTACAGGAATGGCGTGAACAGGAGGAAGCTAAGCAAAGAGTAATACAGGAATTGAGAGTATACACAATGATCACTAAAGGTATACATGGAATCCATTAACAAATAGCTGAAGAAAGTCAGGGAGACCACCAAGGGAATACTGAATGGAACCCAACCGAAAAAAAGGGAATTTAAGCAAACCATAAACATTCAACTAAGTGATTTGAGAATGAACAATGAACACCAAATTAAGGAAGTAAAAAAGTTCATACAACATCAAAAACAAAGCTTCAACAAAGAATTTGAAGCCATCAAAGCTGACCAATTAGAAGGAAAAGAAATTTTAAAATAGAAAGCCTTGACAGCAGTTTAGACCATGCAGAAGATCGAAACTCGGGGATTGAAGACAGCCTAGATATTATAGAGAAAGAACATACAACCATCCAAGTCAAGTCCAAGAAATATGATAGATCTATCCAACTCTTGGAAGACACAATCAGAAGGCCTAATGTGAGGATTATGGGTGTAGCGGAACAGCTAGAAACAGAAGTTAATGGTCTAGGAAATTTGTTTAACAGGCTCCTACAAGAGAACTTCCCAACATGAAAAAGGATAGGCCTATTCAGATACAAGAAGCTTTTAGAACTACAAATAGACCAGACAAGAATAGGACATCCCACCGTCACATTATAATCCACATAGGATGAATTGAGAACAAGGAAAAGGTCCTTAAACATGTCAAGGAGAAAAGATCAATCACCTATAAAAGGAAACAAATTAGAATCACCTCAGATTTCTCAGCAGAGACAATCAAAACAAGAAGAGACTGGAATGATGTATGCTATGCCTTAAAGACAAACAACCAGCACCCAAGAATACTGTATCCACCTAAACTCTCCTTCATAACTGAAGGCCAAAATAAATCCTTCCATAGCAAAGAAAAATTGAAACAGTACATCTCTACCAAAACAGCCCTACAAAAGATTCTTAAAGATGTCCTACACATAGAAAACCAACAAGACCACAATAAAGGCCTAGAAACTGCACCCAAACTGAGAATCCAAGAACCATAGGAAGAACCCAGTTTTTGTAGACCCCAACAAGGTGGATAACATGGCAGGAACTCCCAAATACCTCTCAGTCCTATCTCTCAACATTAACGGTCTTAATTCTCCAATTAAGCGACATAGACTGTCTAGTAGGACTAAAAAGTAAGATCCTTCTATCTGCTGCCTTCAGGAGTCACATCCTGCCAGTAAAAACAAACACATTTTCAATGTTAAAGGTTGGAAAAAAAATCTACCAAGCAAATGGCCCCCATAAACAGGCGGGAGTTGCAATCCTAATATCAGATAAAATAGACTTCCAATGAAAATTCATGAGAAGACATAAAGAAGGATGCTACATACTAATTAAGGAATCTCTCCTTCAGGAGGATATTACAATTTTAAATATCTACTCGCCAAACAAGGGAGCATCCAAATTTATCCAAGAAACACTAGTTTCCCTCAAATCCCATAGAGTCCAAAGACATTAATTGTTGTGGATTTAACACACTACTCTCCCCACTAGATAGATCAACTCGGCAAAAACACAACAGAGAAACCCAGATCTAAACAACTTCATAGATCAACTAGATTTAACAGACATCTACCGAATATTTCACCCATCAGCATCAGAGTACACATTTTTCTCAGCAGCACATGAACAGTTTCTAAAATAGACCACGTTTTAGGCCACAATGCAAACTTGTCCAAATTCAGAAACATTGAAGTGATACCGTGCATTCTCTCTGACCACAAGGGATTAAAATTAGAACTCAACACCAAAAGCCACCAAAGAAAGTCCTGTAACACATGGAGCCTGAACAACACACTGCTGAATCATGATTGGGTCATGGAAGAGATTAGACAGGAAATTCAAATGTTCATGCTATCCAACAAAAATGAGCACACAAATTACCAGCTCCTCTGGGACACAGCAAAGGCAGTACTTAGAGGCAAGTTTATAGCTCTGAGATCTTACATCAACAAATTGGAGAGATCTGAAAGTAACAATTTAATGAGACATCTGAACCTCCTTGAAAAAGAGCAGCAAGATATACCCCAATGTAATAGATGGAAAGAAATAATTCTTTCAATTAATTCATTTTAATTAAAATTAAATCAGAAATAAATGAATTAGAATACAAAAAAAACTATAGAAAACATCAACAAGAGAAAGACTTGGTTGTTCGAAAAAATTAACAAAATTGACAGGCCCTTCGCAAATCTTATCAGAAAATGAAGAGAACACACCCAAATAAAACTCAGAGATGAGAATAGAAACATCACCACAGAAACAACCAAGACTCAGAACATTATAAGGGAATATTTCGCAAAACTTTATGCTAATAAGTTTGAGAACGTGGCAGAAATGGACCTTTTCCTAGCAAATATTGACATGCCAAAACTAAACCAAGATTAGTTAAAGCATCTTGAGAGGCCCATTTCAAGCATTGAAATAGAAACTGCAATAGAGACCTCTCAGCTAAGAAAAGTCCAGGTCCAGTTGGTTTAGAGCAGAGTTCTACAAGGCCTTTAAAAGAAGAACTCACACAAATACTACTCCAACTCTTCAATGAAATTGAAAGAGAAAGTTCACTACCCAACACATTCTATGAAGCCATCATAACTCTCATCCCAAAATCAGGAAAGGACTCATCAAAGAAAGAGAACTATAGGCCCATTTCTTTCATGAACATTGATGCAAAACTTCTCAAAATTTTGGCCAATCGTCTTCAGAAAATCATACAACACAATCTAACAGGATTCATTTCAGGGATGCAAAGCTGGGTCAATATTCGCAAATCAATTAATATAATTCATCACATCAACAGGGGCATGGATAAGAACCACATGGTTATCTCAATAGATGCAGAAAAAGCATTCGACTAGATCCAAAACCCCTTTCTGATGAAGGTTCTGGAAAAATTAGGAATCCATGGAACATTCCTCAATAGAATAAAGTCTATACATGACAAAACTACAGGCACCATTATACTTAATGGTGAAAATCTAAAGTCATTCCTCTTAACTCAGGAACAAGACAAGGATGTCCACTATCACCACTTCTCTTCAATCTAGTAATAGAATTCCTATCTACAGCACTAAGACAAGATGCAAAGATAAAAGTGATCCAAATAGGGAAAAAAGAAATAAAACTCTCCCTCTTTGCAGATGACATGATCTTGTATTTAAAGAATACGATAGACTCCACTCCCAAATTACTGAAGTTGATTCCAAACTTTGGCAAAGTACCGGGGTATAAAATTAAACCCCCAAATCAATGGCTTTTCTGTATGGCAATAATGAGTAAAGTGTTGCTGAAATTAGGAAAGCAACTCCATTTGTAATAGCCCCACAAAAAATAAAATACCTAGGAATTAACTTAACCAAAGAAGTGAAGGTCATTTATGATCAAAACTTTAAAAACTTGAAAAAGGATATAAAAACAGAACTAAGAAAATGGCGAAAATGCCCATGATCCTGGATTGGAAAGGTTAACATCGTGAAAATGGCAATACTTCCCAAGTCTATCTACAAATTCAAAGCGATGCCAATCAAAATCCAACCTCATTCTTCAAGGAAATAGAAGAGGCAATCCAAAAATTCATATGGAACAATAAAAGACCCCGAATAGCAAAAACGCTCCTCAATTGAAAGAACACTGCTGGGGAATATCAATACCAAATTTCATACTCTATTATAAAGCTATAGTAATCAAAACAGCATGATAGTAGCACAAGAACAGACCTCAGGACCAGTGGAATAGAATTGAAAACCCAGAAATGAACCTACAGACCTATAGCCATCTAATGATAAGGGAGCTAAAAAGATAGAATGCAAGAAAGTCTTTTCAGTAAATGGTGATTGCAAAATTGGTTAACTACTTGTATAAAACCAAAGCTAGATTCTTATATATCACCGTGCACCAGAAGCAACTCCAAATGGATCAAAGACCTTGGAGTCAAAGCAGACACTCTAAAAACATTACAGGATGGAATAGGAGAAACCCTAGGTCTCCTTGACGCAGGCCAAAATTTTCTTAATAGAGATCCAGAAACACAACAAATCAAAGAAGGTTTGGACAAATGGGATTGCATGAAGCTGCAGAGCTTCTCTATGGCAAAGGACATAGCTAGCAAGATCAATAGAAGTCCCACAGATTGGGGGAAGATCTTCACTAACCATACAACGGACAAGGGTCTCATATCTAAAATATACTTGGAGCTCAAAAAATCAAACCCCCCAACAACAAATCCTCAAAGAAACAACTGCCCAATAAATAAGTGGGCTAAAGACTTAAAGAGAAACTTCTCTGAAGAAGAAAGAAGGATGGCCAATAGACACATGAGGGAATGCACAACCTACCTAGCCATAAAAGAAATGTAAATCAAAACAACATTGAGATACCACCTTATCCCAGTTAGAATGGCAAAAATCAAGAACTCTAACAACAACAGATGCTGGAGGGGATGTTGATGGGACTGTAAACTTGTTCACCCACTTTGGAAAGTAGTATGGAAGTTCCTGAAAAGACTCCACATAGAGCTCCCCTCTTACCGAGCAATCCCACTTTTGGGCATTTACCCAAATGTTTACAAACAAGACCACACTAAAGCTGCCAGCACAACTATGTTTATTGCAGCATTATTTACCATAGCTAAGATATGGAACCAACCCAGATGCCCCTCACTAGAAGAATGGATCAAGAAAATGTGGTATATATACACAATAGAATTCTCTGTCTCCATCAGAAAGAATGACATTGCCCCATTTGTTAGGAAATGGAAAGACTTGGAAAAAATTATATTAAGTAAGCCAAGCCCAAAGAAACATAGGTCCCATGGTGTTACTTATTTGCCATATCTAGTATATGTCTGAGTCAAGCAGAAAAGGTCAGATAAGGTGATGTTAGGGAAATGAACCCTAAGATATGTATTCAAATGTTCTTTTTCTTTCATGTGATTGTTTCTAATACATTTATAAGATTATTTCTTTGTTGCTTTGTATGTCCCTCCCCCACAGTATAACCCCTGCTTTCACTGTATTTGATGTCGGTATAATTTGTAGAGGGGAAGGGGAAAAACAAGTCCTTTAAATAAGAATACAGGTGGACCCGTTGCAACAATGACAAGTACAAGTTGTTATGTCGAAAATGAACTTTACAACTTTGGTAGGGGGGCAGGGAGGGCTGGGTGGGAAGGAGGTGGAAGGATGGGAAGGGATGGGAAGGTGGAATAAAAATGTTTTTTTTTCATGTTGTTTCTAACACATTTATAACATGATTTGTTTGTTGCTTTCTATGTCCCTTCCCCACAGTCTAACCCCTGGTTTCACTGTATTTGATGTTGGGATAAGTTGTGGAGGGGAAGGGAAAAAAACAAATAATTTAAATAGGGATACAGGTGGACCCTTGCAACAACGATATGTACAAGTCATTATGTTGAAAAATGAACTTTACAACTTTGGCCTGGTGGAGGGGAGGCCGGGGTAAGGAGTAGGGGGAGAGTAGGCGGAGGTGAGGGGTTGGGGGTGTGAGATGGGAAGAGATGGGAAGGAAACAAAGAGGAGGCAACAATTCTTGCTAAGAAATGTACTCATTATCTTGCCCAAGTAACTGTAACTCCTTTGTATGGTATTTTCACAATAAAAAAATCGTAATTTTTAAAAAATAAATAAAATAAAAAAATAAAAAACAAATAATATAAGGACCTAGGAAAAAGGAATCTTAAAGTTTTACTTTATGGAATGTAATCTGAAAGGACACATTTATGAATGAACCTATATATTGTAAATCAATGTAGACTTCAACGTATTATATATAGAAGACAATGAAATATATTATGGACTTTATACAAACATAGATACTTTTTTTAGACAAGCACCAGGAATATCTTTAATTTCTATACTATTCATTTCAACCATAAGTTAAAATTTAAAAAACTCTCAACCTCTGCAGCAATCATTATAGATGCATACAAACAACTCGAATACATTTTGATATCAAAGTCTGGCAATTCACGTGGAAGAATACTATGGAATCCATGAATTTTTAAATTAAGATATTGCTGTTGCTTTGTATATGAAAATATGTTGTAGGTACACAAAGGATGGACTGGCACTTTTGAAATTTTTGAAACTTAACCAAACTCCTATGTAGGAGAACAATTTGTAGAGCCATCCACAATTTCAAAGAGGTAGTGATACATACTTATCCTTTTGGCAATATCAAATGAAGTTTCTTCCAAGTTGTTCTTCAGACCCGGTTTGATATAATGTTTCAACAGAAGGAGATACAGCATATCTTTGCTATTTCTATTCCCAGCAGCAAGATGCAAGGGTGTCAAGAGACCTTTAGTTTGGGGATTGGTATCTTCATCATGATGAAGTAAGAAAGAATCCATTCTGGTGTTATTCCACATATAAGCACTGTGCAGGGGTGCCAAGCCATTCAGAGTTATTGCATGAATATCTGCCTTGAGCTACCAACTCATGGACAATGTCTAAATGTCCACTCTAGGCTTCCCGATGAAGAGGGGTATACTTACCTCATCCCTAGTATACATATGAGTGGCCTTTTGGGAAAGTAGTCTCGGAACTCTAATAAGTCGATTAATTTCGGCATCCCAAAGAAGAAATTTGCATGGATTCTTCTCCATTATTTTCTTGCAATTGATACCATTCCTCACGTTTTCATCTTGTTCCTTGTCTTCATCAGAATTGCCTAACCAGAGACTTTGAGTAATAGTGGGAATGAGGTGTCCATGTATTTCCCCAGTAGCTCACGTTGGTTGACATGGTCAGAAAATCCGGTGAATTTTCTGCATATGTTTTTCACCATGATTTATTTTCTCTTTTTCCATTTTTACTATTCTAAATTATTCTAACTGGATAGTAGTGAATTGATATTCACTCCGTATTCAAATGCACAGACTGAAAATGAGGACCAGTGGTGTCTTCATGTGCAGCTTATTCTAGGAAGGAGAAAATAGGAAACAATGCCTTCTATGTATATGATTTGGGAAATACTATGATATAGTGTAAGAGAACTTACTATTCAATATATGAGCTTTAAGAGCTTTCTAATAGATCCATTTTTTATTGGTACCCAACATTAGAAAAAAAATGTATAATACAGTAGTAAAATAGAAGTCCTTTGCATGACTATTTAAATTCCTTGTATTTTTAAAGACACTTGTTTTCATCTAAAAAAGTTGGCCTATCTACTGTTTTCAAGTGATTTTGATGATTGAAGATGCTTAATGAGAAGTCAAAATGTATTAGTATTCCTTTGATATCAATTAAATTTCATTTTTTCTTCTTGGAGAATATAATGATCGAAGCAATATTTCAGAATCAGCAAGTAATAGTTCAGCATCATGTTTCCAATGCAAGTGGATCACCAGTAAGTAATCCTCGATACCATTTTCCTCAAAGTTTTTTTTCACAGATACAATCTGCCTGCCTTCTCTAGCAGCTTTCCTAGCCTGGACCTTTTCTTTCATTGTGCAGGAAAAGTGTGATTCAACTGATTTCAGTCATATTTGTTCCTAGAGTTATCAAGGATTTAGATTCTTTTTTAAAAAAAACATTACTTGTGGGGCCTGAACTCTGGGCTTTGGCACTGTCCTTGAGCTCTTCAAATCAAAGCAAGCGCTCTACTACTTGAACCACAGAATCACTTCTGTGGTTCTGTTTATGTGGTGCTGATATGGGAAATGATAGAGCAGAAAGTGAAATAATGCAACCAAAAATATAAAAGCAAAATAAATTAGGACAATTATGGAGCAACCATATTGTCTATGAAAATCATGAAAGAGAGAGAGGAAGAGAGATACAGATGTGCAATGACCTAGCTATCCACAAAATCAATGCTTCTGATCTATTTATAAAGCAGTTTTATTGTTTTATTTGTTAAAAGAGATGGAAATAGAATTTATGTATTTACTTGAAATTAGCACATACATTTTTAGTCACCTACATAAAGAGACATAGCTTTGACTAAATTACAGACAAGAATCTTAATCCTTGGGCTGGGAAGGTGATAAGTGGTAGAGTGTTTTTCTTGTAGCTTACTACAGTGCGGACACTACTTTCCAAAAAGGCCACTCATGAATACTAGGGATGAGGATGAGTATACCCCTCTTCATCAGGAAGCCTAGAGCGGACACTTAGACATTGTCCATGAGTTAGTAGCTCAAGGCAGATATTTATGCGATAAATCTGAATGGCTGGACACCCCTGCACAGTGCTTATATGTGAAACATATTGCAGCACACACACACACACACACACACACACACACACACATCATCATCATCATCATCATCATCATCATCATCATCAGATTTCTTCTTAAGTATTTTTGTGTATGATCTTAAGAAGAAATTTACATTACTAATTTGAATTTCTGAGAGAAGAGTATAATCAGTGTACATCTTGCTTCTATACTCTCAATATTTAATTGCTATCGAAGTATATGCAATAGATAAGTATAGGAAAAAGTAGGAGCCACACTGGTGGTTCATGTCATTATTCCTAGCTAATCAGAAAGATGAAATCTGATGATTGTGGTTTGAAACCAGACCAAGAAAAATAGTCCATTAGATTCTGGTTTGAAAGTAACCAGCAAAAGCTAGAAATGGAGCTGTCTTACAAGCAGTAAAATGCTAGCCTTGAGAAAACTAAAACAAAAAAATAACAAATTCTGGGACAGAGCTAGGCCTTGAGTTCAAGCTCTAGTATTAGTATTTAACTAATGAAGGAATGAATTAGTTAATTAATTACCTAAAATAAAATAAGTGGTGACATGTGGAGGGGCAGGTAAAATGTAACAACCCTGGTGACTGGAATATGTATTATTTTGTAATAAGACAAATTATAATTTGTCCTAATCACTCATATTTTATTTGAACTTTTTTGTACAATAAACTCTGAATTTGGCATGCGTGTATATGTGTACATGTGCACACATATGTGTTTAAGTGTGTGTGTGTGTGTGTGTGTGTGTGTGTGTGTGTGTGTGTGTGCTGTTGCAATGTTGCTTGCAAATATGAACAGGGTGAGGCTGAAAAGAGCTGTGTTAAAATGTTTTTTAAAATGTTTTTTTTATTTATCAGTGTTCTGTCCTGTCATTTCAGTGGAAACACCCTTCTGTACATTTTATTTGTTAATAACATCATCATAATCGAAGCAATTACAACATTAAGTTAGATAAAAGAGATCATTTTCAGCGTTTAGTATGTGTTAGGTAAAAAGATACACATATAATTGGGTAGTAAGTTATGACTGTCAGTTCAAAATATGTATTTGACCTCTTAAATTGATTATATTTTTAAGAAATACTCATGGAGTGATTTTGACCGACTTGAACAAGTATTACTCTCTGGTTATTTCTGTGAAACTCAAGGTAGGTAAACTCCGGATTTCTGTTAAAAATAACTTTCTTTGTAAGATCGTATCTATTCACACTAAGATAATAAAATCCGTATTTTTAAGGTTTGAATATCCCATCATATTGACTGAAAATCAGTATTGTGGCTATGCGTGTTAGATATATATTTCAAAAACAAAAACAAAAACATGTGTCACCTCCAGATTGTGGATGCATTTGAAGTTTGTACATACAAAGGTTTCTTCATTAATAGTTCTTTTGTGGGAGTAACTATCACAACTTTAACAAATAAGGCTTTTCGAATATCTTTTCCAATATAAATAACATCCCAGAGCGAGTTTTGCAATTTCTGAAAAACATTTAAATATTTTACTATTATTTTAGTTCATTGACTATACAGCTAAAGACATTTCTGAAATAAATATTGTTAAGATCTGAAAATGTAAGTGGGTATATAGGCTTTTCATGCATCATTTCATGAAAAGCCAGTTTTTATGAAACTAAAAGAAATAGAATAAAAGAATGTAAGTGAATTGAGTAACCTAATTATTAGTATAATTTTATTTTCTATTAGCACAGTCCTTTGAATGTAGATGATGCAGTTAAATTATTTTTTGTCTCACTGTGCTTGTTATTTTTAGATTATTTGTAGTTATAAGAATGAATTTGTAGTATAAATAAAGGTCTTTTAAAATGATTAGGATTAATCTTGTGTTTTGTATTCTACTCCCATGAAAATGAGTTATGATCAAGTGTTAATAGTTTATAATTGAATCTTCAGCATCATAAGAAATTTTGAAAAATTTGGTAGTATTGATGTCTTTTTTGTGGGGGCGTTCGGTAGTGGGGCCTGAACTCTGGGCATTATCCCTCAGCTCTTCAGGTCAATTCTAGCGCTCTACCACTTGAGCCACAGCGTCATTTCCAGCTTTTTTCTTTTTGCCTTTGTGGTGCTGAGGAATTGAACCCAGGATTGGAATTAATAGCAATTATCCATTTTGTTAAAGTAGAGATGGTTTTCCCAAACTGATTCATATTTCATTCAACAAAAAGAAACGTGTAACAATTCCCTTTGTTTTCCTCCTCATTAACTTTTGTTTCCATTTTATTTTATAATGATGATTTCATATATGTACTGTAGATACAAAAATATGTTAAACTATTTCTATCCGTATATATTGATAAATACACACATACATATATTACACAGGTTACAATGATAATTATAACTTCTGTAACTATACAATTTACTAAATTATTAAAAACATCGATGGCTCATGCCTGGAATCCTGGTTACTCGGGAGGCTGAGATCTGATGAACATGGTTTAAAACCATCCTGGGCAGGAAAGTACATGAGCCTCTTATCTCCAAACAACCAACAGAAAATCAGAATTGGAACTGTGGCTCAAAGTAATAAAGTGGTAGCCTTGAGAGAAAAAGCTCAGGGACATCACCCGGGCTCTTAGTTCAAGAACTACAATCTACCCAAAAAAATTATTTAATTTACACCTGTGTAAGTAGAGTATTTCCATCACACAAATGTACATCCATGCTCATTTGCAAGGTAACTCTGTTTTGTCTGAAGTACCAATAAATATTATCACTTAAGTAGAAAGCATTGGAACATAGGTTCATTCTGTCTCTCTCATGGAGTTTTCTCGACTCAAATACTCAAGTGTTACAATTATTCCAATTATTTAAAATCATAGCTTTTATCTTTAATACCCCTAATATTACAGTTTGAATTCAGTGTCTTGTGCCCCCTAAATAGGTGTTCTTACCACTTTGTCATGTGTCCAGCCCTAAATTATCAAGATTATTTTTTCAGATAGAAACTGGCTTCCTACTTGTGTATGATCTTGGCCACAGTCCACTTTATGTTATTCTTCCTGCAATTTAGAATAATAAGTGCATGGTATTATGTACAGATCTTTCTGTCTAGTCTGGGCTTTAGCCACTGTTCTCACAACAGTGCACTCCCATGTAGTTAGGATTTTCAAAAGTTTGTCATAGCTGATTTTTTTTAAATCTTTTCATTTCCTGCAGGTTCTTGAGTACTGAATTAATTTGTGTTTTCTTGTGTTGTTTTGTTTCATTTGAATGTTTGTATTGATTTGTTCCTTACTTTTCCTTTTGTTTATTTCCCTCAAGTTCTTACCTAAAGTGCTGTGAAACCAATTCTTCTTTCTCAAAATAGGGTGAACATTATTTATTCCAAAGAAATTTCAGTAACATTTAAACACCTTCATATCTATGAATGGTATACAAATGCTAAACGCTGAGAAGGGTGTTTTTACTTTCACGGTAGTCTTTGTCATACACAGATCATGAAATATATGAAGATAATATAACTACAGATGCATGCCAAGAGGAGAAAACCTTATTATTAATTGTTTGACAGAAGCTTCCCTTCTAGTGAAAGAAATATATTACTTGATGCAGGATTTCACAAAATCATATTGCTAGGAGGAACCTAAACAATCATCTAATACTGTAGACTTGAGAGTGATGACTTGACTACCTGAATAATTTACTTTTGGGTCAAATAAAAGCAGGCTTCCAAAATGAGAGTAGATTTTAGAGAAACATGATGAATTTTATGTAAATAGGTCCTTAGCTGATTTTGTTAATTTGTGACCTAATACAGGGAAATAAAGTACAGCAAGGTAAAAATTAAAGAATTTCACATTGAAATACTCATTTGTGTGTGTGTGTTCATGCGCATGTGAGTATGCAAACTCATATGTGCATGTGCTCATGCATGCATTCATCATTCTTGAGGCTTGATAGTGCCTGGGATATATTCCTCAGCTTCTGTGCCCAAGGATAGTGGTCTACCACTTCAGCCACTTCTGTTTTTATTTTTAGATAATCGCTTGTATTTTCATGATTGGACTGGCTTTGAACAGTGGTCATCAGATCTCAGACTCCCTAGTTGCTAGCTAAGCTTATTCAGCCTCTGAGTACCTAGTTAAAATTCTGGGTGTCCTCTATGCTTCACTGCTCTTTTATTCATTTCCTGAGGTAATCACAAGCCTAAGTTATATATATATATATATATATATATATGTCTAATTGCTTTAAAAATAGTTACTGCTTGGTACCAGGGGTTCCCATCTATACTCTTACCTACTTAGGAGGCTTGAGAATAGAACCCAGGCCAAAAGTTTAGTGGAATTCCTTCTCAATCTACAGCTGGGTGCATTGGATCATTTCCAACATCCTTAACTATCTAGTTACTAACATTGGAAGGACTGCGGATCCAGGCCAGTCAAGGTAGCAGGCTAGACAAGTTGGTGTTCATGTCAGATGCCATTGATGATGGGAAGGCTAAAAGGACAGATCAGGTGCATGTTCTTGTGGAAAGAAAATCCCTATCCTAAAATTAACCACTGATATGATGCTGGCCTAGAAAGAAAAATATACTCCAGTTTGAAATACCCACAATTTCCCACAACCAAATTAAGTATATACATGAACAATCAAAAACTTAGTACAATCTATTCTTTAATATCAGCTTTATCTGATTATCATATGATGTGACAGAAGAGTTTCTTCATTAAACTTATGATAATTTAAAAAGTCCTAGAAAATTCTTTCACACTTATTAAGTGCAAATGAATGGCAAATTTCTTCATTTCTTACATATTTGACTACCACTATAAATTCGTCTTATGATTATTATTAATAGTAATATATTCTGATTTATTACTTTACTTTGTAATAGTTTTTAAACTTTTTTGCTTTTCTGCTAAAGTTGAAGTATTTAAATAGTATCATCAAAGTATATTCCTTGCATATTTAGGGAAGATTTTTAGAAAGTTTTTAACCAATGGCTTCTATGAATTCTTAATTGGTATATATATATATATATATATATATATATATATATAGGTTTATTTTAAATTTCAATTAATTTTATTGTATTGGTAATGTACAAAGGAGTTAAAGTTACATAAATGAGGTAATGAATACATTTCCTAGGGAAGGAACATTGTTATATCTTCCATCGATATTTTTGTACACTCAAAACAAGAACCACTGATACTTTTGCTGTTGCTATTGATCAATGGGTTGATATACAAAGGGTTTACACTCAATTAAGTCAACTAAAGAGTACACTTCATTTTATTTTCTAAATTTCATATTTTGTGCTTAAATGTTTTCATTTGTTTCTTTAGGATAATTCATTTTTTTCAGAGTTGTAGAATTAGTTTATTTATTTTTGCATGATTTTTACACATGTAAATTATTCAGACATGTATTTTGCTTTTATAATATTTAACATGTGACTATTTAAAAATTGTTTTCTTAATTTTTATAATGTTAATGATGTTAAATAAATTTATTTTCTTATACTTATGAACATATTTGTCCAGGTAACAAATACTTACTGTATTTTCAGGAAGCACATACTTTATTAAGAAAGGCTTTTTGATGTGATGAATAATATTAATTGATTTGCGTATATTGAACAAGCTTTGCATCCCTGAAATGAATCCTGTTTGATCATGGTGTATGATTTTTTGGATGAATTGTTGAAGTCGATTGGCCAAAATTTTGTTGAGAAGTTTTGCATCAATGTTCATCAAAGAAATGGGTCTATAGTTCTCTTTCTTTGATGAGTCCTTGCCTGGTTTTGGGATGAGGGTTATGATGGCTTCATAGAATGTGTTCGGTAGGGAGCTTTCTCTTTCAATTTCATTAACAACAACAGATGCTGGAGGGGATGTGGACAGAAAGGATCCTTACTTCATTGTTGGTGGGAATGTAAACTTGTTCAACCACTTTGGAAAGCAGTATGGAGGTTCCTCAAAAGACTTCACATAGATCTCCCCTATGATCCAGCAATCCCACTTTTGGGCATTTACCCAAATGTTTACAAACAAGACCACACTAAAGCTACCAGCACAACTATGTTTATTGCAGCATTATTTACCATAGCTAAGATATGGAACCAACCCAGATGCCCCTCAGTAGATGAATGGATCAAGAAAATGTGGTATATATACACAATAGAATTCTATGCCTCCATCAGAAAGAATGACATTTCCCCATTTGTTAGGAAATGGAAAGGCTTGGAAAAAATTATATTAAGTGAAGTAAGCCAGGCCCAAAGAAGCATAGGTCCCATGGTTTCCCTTATTTGCAATATCTAGTATAGGTATGAGTCAAGCAGAAAAGGTCAGATAATGTGATGTTAGGAAAATGAACCCTTAAATATGTATTTTAATGTTTTCGTTTCCTTCATGCATATGTTTCTAACGCATTTATAAGATTATTTCTTTGTTGCTTTGTATGTCCCTCCCCCACAGTGTAACCCCCGCTTTCACTATATTTGATGTCAGTATAACATGTGGAGGAGATGGGGGCAAACAAGTCGTTTAAGGATTCAGGTGGACCTGTTGCAACAATGAGAAGTACAAAATGTCATGTCAAAACCAGCTTTACAATGTCGGTGGGGGGGGGGACGGAGGTATAATTGGGTGGGGGGAGGGGGGAGGCTGGGAAGGGAGGTGAAGGGTAAACAAAGGAGGAGGCTGCAATGCTTGGTAAGAAATGTATGCATTATCTTGCCCACGTAATTGTAGCTCCTCTGTACAGTATGTTCTCAAATAAAATAAAATAATATTTTATAAAAAAAAAAAAGAAAGGCTTCATTACTTGGTCACTTTTTGGAAATATTTTTACTTGAAATAAAAAAAAATGTTTGAGCTCGGCATGTTGATTTGTGGAATCCATTTTCTAGCTATGGTGGGACGTGTAAATAGAGTTTGTAATTCGGGAGATACTGAGAAACTCTGTGACCTTATTATAAAACTATTCATAGTGAACTGATTAGAGATATAGCCATCGCTAGTGTTATATACAGCACCTCGCTATCATATTCTAAATCTTGAGTTAAAATACAAGTAACATCAATCTTTTTTCAAAATAAAAGGACACGTTTCAAAATGTTTATTATTTAAAACTTATTTGCAAAGGTTCTCATTTCTTGTATTAATTTTCAATTTACTTAAGCTATTAAAATCCAAGCATACTGTGATTATTTTATTTCTACTAAACTTTTAAATAGTACAAGCAATATTATGATATCATATAACATACTTTTACTATTTATTATAATTTCCTCTGTTTAATATGATAAAATCTATATTCCAAATATGTGTATGTGGTGTGTATGTGTGTGTTTATATGGTTTTTGTGTGTGTGCACTTTCTGTGTACTTTGTAATGTTTGGGAGGTCACACCATTGCTTTACACATGCTAGGCCAATGTTTTACCACTGAGCTATACTGCCTAGTTATAATCAAAATAGTGTTTTAAATCATGACTTTGAAACTTTCATTCCTAGTATGTTTTTTCAAAATAATATATGATAAAACGTGATCCATATTCTATCCACGCTAGCAATATTTAGTTACTTAGAATATTCCCACTGCCTTTCCACTTCCAAACTCTTGTGTTTGTTATTGATAAAGGTTTTACTTTGCTTCTTTTCTCTCTTCATTTTTTTTCCTTTTGAGTTTAGCTACTCTTTCTCTTATTTCTTTGAGAATTAATTATCATATTCTTATTACAATATCCTTACATTGTTACAGGTATATACAATGCTCTATTTTTTATTTTATTTTTCCATTTTCACTGACTTTTGGTCCAAACTATTAGATGGATTAAAAAGAAACTTGACTTAGGACAATTACTCTTCTCCTTCTCTTCTCTGAAATCTTTCTGTTTTTTGAAACACAATAGCAATGTCATATAGCTCCTACATGGTCCATCATTCTTTCCCCTCTCACTCTCCTCTGTTGTATAGCTCAAGTTGTTATCATTCAGATTTATTATGCTACAGCATTATCTAAATCTTAACTCATTCCTAAATTAATTTTAGTTGTTTCAAGTATTCTCTAAAGACATTTCTCGATATATAATATCTGGGGTCTTGTGTTTTTACAAGGTACAAAATATGAGTGACTATCAAACATCTAGATATCTCTGTAGAATATTGGTCCACCTGCTCAATAAACTTGTATGTAAATTCAAGGAATACAGGTCAGTCAGAACAATCATGTAAAATGATGTAGCTTCAGCCTTCATTCTAGCTTTGAATCTTATTACCATGTTTACTAGTGAAGACAAAATAGTTCTACTATAAGAGCAGATACATAGAAGATTGTAACAAATTTGTCAAAAATAAATTCTTAGTTTTATGGTCAATAAATTTTGAAAACTATCCTATAACTTTATGAAATAAAAATAAAATCTTAAATGGTGTATTGGCACTATTGTCTCTTGAGATTTAAAGAATGATCTTAGACTACTACCTCAATACTTTTTTGTTTTGTTTTGTTTTTTGTCATTCATGAGGCTTCAACTCTGGGCTTAGGCGCTGTCTGTGTGCTCTTCTGTTCAATGCGCGTGCCCTACCGCTTGAGTCACAGCACCAGATCTGGTTTTCTAGTGGTTTATTGGATATAAGAGTCTCATGGACGTTCCTGCCACGGCTCGCTTTAAACTGTGATCCTCAGATCTCAGACTCCTCAGTAGCTAGGGTAACAG
The DNA here is from genome assembly GCF_024711535.1 of Dipodomys merriami. Classification (NCBI taxonomy): domain Eukaryota; kingdom Metazoa; phylum Chordata; class Mammalia; order Rodentia; family Heteromyidae; genus Dipodomys; species Dipodomys merriami. Next base: position 4,857,476 of record NW_027206157.1, read on the forward strand.
ATATGAGCCTCAGGCACACGTCCTACCTCCATCCTTACACAAAAATTTAAAATAAAAAATGATTATCAAACTAAATGTGAGATGTGAAAACCTATAAAATATAAATATAAAAATTCATGACATTACATCAGTAAAGGTTTCTAAAACTTTGACATGGAAAGCATTAGTGGCTAAAGATAAGCAAGAATAAACTGGATTATATCAATTGATAGCATTTCATAATTCAAAGGACCCTATAACCGAAGTGAAAACATATCCAACAGATACAGGGAACATATGTGTTAATGCTCCAATGTTAATGCTACAATGATTCTGAATCTTAAGTATTTTTGTATCTTCTAATTCTATATAAATTTTTTCCTGAATAAGATATTTCTTTGAAGAACATATGCAAATTAATAGTCAATAGAAGGAGCATATAAAATAAGTTCCTCTTTAGTATCTAAGAAAAAAGACAAAGAAAACTCACTAGTCTGAACCTAATATAAAAAGATGACACAAAATATAGTAATGCATTTGTGGAGAAAATGATAAGCTCTACATAGGAGAATGATTTGTATAATAGTTCGATCATTTTAGCAAGCAAGATTTCAATTCTTCAAAAGGTCAAAGAGAATTGTATATGATCCAGCCATTACACTTCTATGTATGTATTAAAGAGAAGTAAAAATCTTGTTTGGACAGGGAATGTAGTTCATTGACAGTGCACTTGAGTAATATGTGTGAGACCCTGGAAATAATCCCCAAAAACAAATTTGAAAAGACACACTATAGAGGATGTATGCTGGACAAATTCCTGTAAGTGAATTTTATATCTATTTTAATGTCTGTTCTAAAATTTACAGCATTTCTATTTGAAGAAATGCAAGTTTGTGAAATTTAGGCTTGGAAAATCTATCATTGTATAATTTACTTCCAAAGCACTAAATCTATACAATAAAAGGAGATTAAATATTGCATGTAAATTTCATGGCAACAAAAACAAAACAATTGTTAAAATACTTCACATAAATTGCAGAATACCTAAAAAGATGTTTTCAATATTGACTAAAAATTCTTTGTAAACTACAGCATTTAAAACAAATATGTGATTTTGTGTATTTTGAGTGTTTTTGAGTGTTTTTTTTTGAGTTCATACAGAGATAACTCAATCAAAAAGTGTATGTGATAACTGTAATATCTAGGAGTTATGCATCACATATAAGTAATTGATAACCTTTTCCGCAAGAAACTTTTAGCAAATGACAGAAGACCCAAATCCATGCATCTGCATTCTATGAAAGTCATATGTTACTTCCTCAATTCAATTGCTTTTCTCTACTTTGCTAGGAAAAAAATTATTCTCAAGGTAAGAGCCAATAGCAATGAAAAGAAACAAAATACATAATCATCTTTATTTATTTGTGAAAATAACAAATGAAATAAAACAATTCCACTTAAGCGACTCCAATATTAGTACCTATGAAGATGTTCCTGAATATCAACATCCAATGAATTTTTGCAATTTTAATTTCTACCAACATATTAAAACTAGAACAAGAAAACAAATATAGCCTTGGAGCCAACCAGCACTGGACTAATTTTTTTAATTGTTTTGAAATTACAAAAGGATTGATACCATTAAGAAAATGATTTTTTTGGAAATCAATTAAAAGTGTTTATTACTTATTATAACTCAAATACCAAACAAGAGTATTTTTATACAATCATTACAAATATCATTTTATTACTATAGTAAAATATAATAAAAGACCAGTCCCAATAAATTATCATTATTCTTAATTCTTAATTATTACCTTAATATCTTAATCAAACTAAATAGTCATGTCTTTAACATAAACATAAATATTCTATACTTTTTACCTAACATTTTCCAGGGGCATGTATTCATGTTTGTAAGAAATGTTCACAGCAGTTAAATGGTGCTTTTGTGAAATTAATGTGATATATTTTGTTGTTGTTGTTTGCAAGGCCTGGGCATTATTCCTAAGCCTTTTTATGCTCAAAGCCAGCATTCTACAACTTGAGGCACAGAGGTAATTCCGGTTTTTAGTGGTTAATTGGAGATCAGAATCTAACAAGTACTTCTTTAGTGGGGGGATCCAGTAGTGGGGCCTGGGGGCTGTCCCTCAGATCTTCAGCTCAAGGCTAGCGCTCGACCACTTGAGATACAGAGCCACTTCCAGCTTTTTTTCTTTTTGCTTATGTGGTGCTGAGGAATCTTACCCAGGGCTTCATGCATGCAAGGCAAGGGCTCTACCACTAAGCCACCTTCCCAGCCCCCTAACAAGTACTTTCCTGTCTGAACTAGTTTCGAACACAATTCTAAGATCTCATTACCCAGAACAACTTACATTATAGGCATGAGTCCCTGGCGCTTGGTTGGATGTATTTTTTAAATTTTAATTATGTTTTAAGATTTTTGTTTCACTATAATATACATCGTTCTACACATAAATGCATATATATGTATATATTTCTGATGACAAATAATCTCTAAAAATGTATGTCTTTCTACATATAATATATGTATATATATATATATATGTTGCTGAACACAGACTTACTCTAAAACTTTTATGCTATTTTTTTACCTTTTTCATTTCAAAGACATACAGTCTATTGTTCCAAAAGTTTCCTAGAATAGACTCACTAATATTTCAATAGAATGTAGAATCTATTCCTTTCAAGGTAATTTTAGATATACACATGATATTGCAGTAACATTTATACTATATTACTTGAAATAATTCTGTTCACACTCTTAAATCTTTGTGTGTAGTGATGGGGAGAGAGGAAGTTATTTCATACTAGTTAGGAATTTGCAATGCTTCCAAAATCTATTCCATAATTTGATATAAGCATGTAGTCAATCTACCTGTTATGGTTTAGTATTTTTGTTTCTTTATTTGTGCAAATTTTTAATATGGATGCATGCAAAGTGGTAACATTAAAAATATCAATCCAGATTTTGTGGGTATTTATATTTCTCTTGGGGAAACTAATGAGCTCCAAGAAAATGTCCATAAGGAGCCTTCTAATTCCAATATCACGGTTTGTCTTACAATGCTTTAAATTCTACACACTCTAATGTGGACATAGGGTCATATTGTGGAACTTTTCTCCTCAGAGAGTTAGAACTACACTATTGCTTAACATGGACATTGTACCTTCATACATAGACAGGGAATGTGCAAAGAAGAAGTGGTAGTTGAACAATTTTCTTATCAGTTTTTACAGATGAAATGGAAATAGAGCAAATATGAGCTCAAAAGGAATGTGCAAAGAAGACAAGGGCACAAAATAGAATGTGCCAAGAAATGCTGAAGTATAATTTCAAATAATGTGCTCAGGTGTGAGGGTGTGTTCAAAGTACAAATTCAGACAATGTACTTGGATATCTTAGGGAAAAAACTGCTTTAACCTATTCTGGGATAATTGTACAAGTACAAGCCCTTAACTCTGACTTTAATCAGCCACAACATCATCAACCAGGGACTATTTTCCAACTGCAAAGTGAGAAAAAAAGGGCTCATCACAGTTAGTGTTCAGGTTAAAGCAATGGCAATCACATAACTTTTCTATAATTCTTCAATTGTTTTGGAGCATTAAAATAGGAAAAAACCAAGTAATTATTTTGCATGAACCTAAATTAAGTAGGATGTATTCTATTGGTCTCTCTTTAACTTGAAAGTTATACATTATGTCTTTTTCTACTCTATCTTGGGACAATGATATGCGGTCAGTCATTTTTTTCTCTTCCCCTTCTTTTGCCCTTCCACTTACATAATTGTTATTTAAAGAGACATACTTAAGCTTGCATTTCTAAATTCTTCAAAATTATCTGAACTACTTTATACTTCTGGCAGCCTTCTATATCTTTCTCAAGGGAAATATTTTTGTCACTACCATTTTTATCCTCTATGATATTGGATATCTTCCTGCCTAATTCAGTGCAAGATATACACGAGACTCATCCAGATATCTCAAAACTCGGACCACCATAAAAATCCTATCTTACTTAGAAATCATGCTTTTAGAATGTCTGGGGAAGTGGCTTCTCTCATTTTTGAATGACACTAAGTGATAGTTATATGCAGTCATGTTTTAAACCAATATGCCACTCAGTAGATGAACGAATTGACAAAATGTGGTTTATGTATGCACTGGAAAGACTTGGAAAAATACTATGAAGTAAAATAAACAAGACACAAAGAAACAGATTCCGTGGTTTCCTCATTTGTAATAAGTTAGAAATGTCTAGGATAGGGAGTTCCGGGAAGATGGGGAAGGAGAAGCTGGAATCTGAACAAGCTCTCGCATAGAAAGTAGGTTTAGAGTTCCAGTGAACAGTCCTAAGCCAGAGAATCACAACAAGTGTGTCATCACAGGACAGAGAGTTAGACAAGAGAGGGGAAGCCAAGGAAACACACCAGCTGCCGCTCCGGCGGCGGGGTCGCGGCGGCGACCACCGCCGGAGTCATACCTGAGACACAGAGAGTCGGGGACGAAGGAGCCAGACGCAGCGGACGAGCGGATTCTACTCAACACCAACAAGAACCAACAAGGAGCGAACATCTTCATCCTGCTGTTTGCAGACCAGAGACAACCCAGGATCCAAGACTCGGCGTGAGTACAAGCCCACATCCTCACTCCTCAGGGAGCAGAAGAGGGAAGGCCACCCCTCCCCCCACAGCACCGGTGATCTCCATCTTGGATACCGACAAAGCTCGGAGTTGCTGCTAGCTCCAGCTCAGGCCTTGGAATAAAATGAGTCATTTAGCAGGTCACAAGAACTTAACGCCGAAGTGACCTGCCAGACTCAGCTCCAACCAGGGAAAAGTCACCCAGCTCAGGCGCCAGCCATCAGAGTGCCTTACCTCACTGGGTAACCAGAGCCAGAGGCTGCCCCTCCCTCTAGCAGCCACCACAATCAATTGAAAAACAGAAACCCTGAGAATGGCTCCAGGCTGGGCGCTGTGAGCTTTATCACAAAATAGCCCCAGGGAAGAACTACTGTTTGTTGAAAGGCCTCAACTCTACCCAGAACCTAGCCTCATCACCACATCCCCCTCTTTTGTGACTCTCAAAGCAGATCACCCTCCCAGAAAACTAACCTGGGAGGGGGATCTCAAAATCTTGGGTAAAGCAGAGCATTTTTCTGCCTCTTCCAACCAACCGACTTAAGAAACCAATCAAGCCACAGGACCTCAAGCTGACCAGAGACTCCAACAAGAGACTGGTTGCAGACAAAAGGGAGATACAGGATTCTTCCCACTCCTCCCCACCCCCCCCAAAAAAAATCAAAAGACTTTTTTTTCTTTTTTTTTTTCTTCTTCTTCTTTTCTTTTTTTGCTTGTTTTTTGTTTTTTGATACCTTATATATATATTTTTTTCCCTTCTAAAACTTTTATTAATCTTTAATTTTTGCCTCTTCTGAAAAAATAATTGTTTTCCAGTAACTTTTTTTTTCTCATCTTATAATTTTTATTTTAGGAATACGTGAATGAGAGTTTTCCTTTCTTTTCTTGTCTTCTTTCTCTTTTTCTCTCTTTCTTAATTATCTTTTTGTTTTTTATCTAGCTCTATTGAACTTCTGATCTTTTCTTCTCTCGTTCCCATCCTTAAAGCTTTTCACATCTCCTCTATGTCCCTCCCCTTCTCTGAACATATTCACATTCCTCTCTAAATAGATGGTCTTTTAACCTCTATAATAACATTAATTTTTACGTTTCTATTCTTTTTCTGGTCTCTCTTTATTCCCCTTTCCGTCTCTTCTTTTTCTCTCTCTCTCTACTTGCATCCTACCCAACCCATTTCCTGCACTGTGATTAGGACATAGTTAACTCTCCCTGGGCCTCCCCACACCAATCTATTCCTATTTTTTACCCACATCTCTCCCTAATCCTAATAATTTCTGGTTTTCCAAATTCTTTTCTGCAGTTCGAAGTCCTTTAACATATACTCGTTTGATGTTGAATAGAAGTATCTGTTGAACTAGATTGTATCTGTAGACTATTGACTGTACAAATGCAAACTTTGGTTGATGGTTGCCTTAAGATAGTGTTCTAGCACAAAACTGGTGCAATCTTTATCTCAAATGGGCCGAGTAAGCCGGAAAAACACAGGAAAAATGGCAAATTCGGGTATCTCAATTCCCAACCTTGATAATCAGGGATTAGAACAGATAAAGAATAATGCAGAGGAGAGTTCCCAAATAGCTCTACAAACACTAATAGCAAACATGATAAATGAGAAGTTTGTCAATATACAAAGGACTCTGTATGAGCGTGATAGGGAGAGAGAGGAGGCATCCCAGAAGTTTATACAGGAATATCATAAGCATGAGGAAGCTTCTCAAAAACTGATACAGGATTTGCGTGAACAACTTGAGAATACTCAAAGAGAAAGGGAGCGTGAGCAGGCAGAGAACACTCAAAGAGAACTGCAGGAATCCCACAGAAGGGAGGAAACTAATCAAAGAGTAATTCACGAATTAAGAGACCAGGTAGAGAATACACAAAGATCACTAAAGGCATTCATGGAATCCATTAACAAAGAGCTGAAGGAAGTCAGGGAGACCACAAAGGGAATGCTGAATGGAACCCAACAGAAGGAATGGGAGTCCAAAGAAACCATAACCGATCAACTAAGTGATTTGAGAACAAACACTGAACACCAAATTAAGGAAGTAAAGAAATTCATACAAGACCTAAAACAGAGTTTCAACAAAGAACTTGAAGCCATCAAAGCTGACCAATTAGAAGGAAAAGAGATAAAAAACAAAGTAGAGAGTCTTGACAGCAGGTTAGACCATGCAGAAGATCGAATCTCAGGGATTGAAGACAGCCTAGATATTATAGAGAAAGAACATACAACCATCCAAGACAAGTCCAAGAAATATGATAGGTCTATCCAACACCTGGAAGACACATTCAGAAGGCCAAATCTAAGGATAATGGGTGTAGAGGAGCACCTAGAAACAGAAGCTAATGGTCTAGGAAATTTGTTTAACAGGATCCTAGCAGAGAACTTCCCAAACATACAAAAAGATAGGCCTATTCAGATACAAGAAGCTTTTAGAACCCCAAATAGACCAGACCAGAATAGGACATCCCACCGTCACATTATAATCCACACAGGATCAACCCAGACCAAGGAAAAGATCCTTAAAGCTGTCAAGGAGAAAAGGTTAATCACCTATAAAGGGAAACCAATTAGAATTACCTCAGATTTCTCAGCAGAGACAATCAAAGCAAGAAGAGCCTGGAATGACGTATGCCATACCCTGAAAACAAACAACTATCAACCAAGAATACTGTACCCAGCTAAACTCTCCTTCATAGCTGAAGGCCAAATAAAAACCTTCCATAGCAAAGAAAAATTGTAACAATACATCTCCACCAAACCAGCCCTGCAAAAGATTCTTAAAGATGTCCTACACATAGAAAACCAACAAGAACGCAACAAAGGCCAAGAAACTGCACCCAAACTGAGAATCCAAGAACCTTAGGAAGAACCCAGTTTTCACAGCTTCCAAGAAGTTGGATAACATGGCAGGAAATCCCAAATACCTCTCAGTCCTATCTCTTAACGTTAACGGACTGAACTCTCCAATTAAGCGACATAGACTGTCTAGTTGGATTAAAAAACAAGACCCTTCTATCTGCTGCCTGCAGGAGTCACATCTTGCCCGTAAAAACAAACATATTTTCAAGGTTAAAGGCTGGAACAAAATCTACCAAGCAAACGGCCCTCATAAACAGGCGGGAGTTGCAATACTAATATCAGATAAAATAGACTTCAAATTAAAATTCGTGAGAAGAGATAAAGAAGGTCGCTACATACTAATTAAAGGATCTCTCCTTCAGAAGGATATTACAATTATAAATATCTATTCGCCAAACAATGGAGCACCCAAATTTATCAAAGAAACACTACTTTCCCTCAAATCCCAGATAAATCCAAAGACATTAATCGTTGGGTATTTTAACACAACACTCTCCCCACTAGATAGATCAACTCGGCAAAAACTCAACAGAGAAACCGCAGATCTAAACAGCTGCATAGATCAACTAGACTTATCAGACATTTACCGAACATTTCACCCAGCAGCATCAGAATACACGTTCTTCTCAGCAGCACATGGAACGTTTTCTAAAATAGACCACATTTTAGGCCACAAAGCAAACTTGTCTAAATTCAGAAACATTGAAGTTATACCTTGCATTCTCTCTGACCACAAGGGAATAAAATTAGAACTCAACACCAAAAGCCACCAAAGAAAGTCCGGTATCACATGGAGGCTGAACAACACACTGCTGAATCATGAGTGGGTCATGGAAGAGATTAGAAAGGAAATTCAAATGTTCATGCTATTCAACAAAAATGAACACACAAATTACCAGCTCCTCTGGGACACAGCAAATGCAGTACTCAGAGGCAAGTTTATAGCTCTGAGCTCCTACATCAACAAATTGAAGAGATCAGAAACTAACAATTTAATGACACATCTAAACCTCCTTGAAAAAGAGCAGCAAGATAAACCCCAATCCAGTAGACGGAAAGAAATAATCAAAATTAAATCAAAATTAAATGAATTAGAATCCAAAAAAACTATAGAAAGAATCAACAAAACAAAGAGTTGGTTCTTCGAAAAACTTAACAAAATTGACAGACCCTTAGCAAACCTTATCAGAAAAAGGAGAGAACACACCCAAATTAATAAGCTCAGAGATGAGAATGGAAACATCACCACGGAAACAACCAAGATTCAGAACATTATAAGGGAATACTTCTCAAAACTTTATGCTAATAAGTTTGAGAACTTGACAGAAATGGAACTTTTCCTAGCAAATATTGACATGCCAAAACTAAACCAAGATGAGTTAAACCAGCTTAACAGGCCCATATCAAGCATTGAAATAGAAACAGCAATAAGAGACCTCCCAGCTAAGAAAAGTCCAGGACCAGATGGTTTTACAGCGGAATTTTACAAGGCCTTCAAAGCAGAGCTCACACCAATACTCCTCCAACTCTTCAATGAAATTGAAAGAGAAAGTTCACCACCGAACACATTCTATGAAGCCATCATAACCCTCATCCCAAAACCAGGCAGGGACTCATCAAAGAAAGAGAACTATAGACCCATTTCTTTGATGAACATTGATGCAAAACTTCTCAACAAAATTTTGGCCAATCGACTTCAACAATTCATCCAAAAAATCATACACCATGATCAAACAGGATTCATTTCAGGGATGCAAAGCTGGTTCAATATACGCAAATCAATTAATATTATTCATCACATCAACAGGAGCAAGAATAAGAACCACATGGTTATCTCAATAGATGCAAAAAAAGCATTTGACAAGATCCAACACCCCTTTATGATGAAGGTTCTGGAAAAATTAGGAATCCATCGATCATTCCTCAATACAATAAAGGCTGTATATGACAAACCTACAGCCAGCATTATACTCAATGGTGAAAAACTAAAGCCATTTCCTCTTAACTCAGGAACAAGACAAGGATGCCCACTCTCTCCACTTCTCTTCAATCTAGTATTAGAATGCCTAGCTACAGCAATAAGGCAAGATGCACACATAAAGGGGATCCAAATAGGGAAAGAAGAAATAAAACTCTCCCTCTTTGCAGATGACATGATCTTGTATTTAAAGAATCCCATAAACTCCACTCCCAAATTACTCAAGCTGATTCAAAACTTTGGCAAAGTAGCAGGTTATAAAATTAACCCCCAAAAATCAATGGCTTTTCTATATGCCAACAATGAGAAAAGTGTGGCTGAAATTAGGAAAGCAACTCCATTTGTAATAGCCCCACAAAAAATAAAATACCTAGGAGTTAACTTAACCAAAGAAGTGAAGGACCTCTATGATGAAATCTTTAAAATCTTGAAAAAGGAAATCAACACAGAACTTAAAAAATGGCAAAACTTCCCATGCTCCTGGATTGGCAAGATTAACATCGTGAAAATGGCAATACTTCCCAAGGCTATCTACAAATTCAACGCGATACCTATCAAAATTCCACCCTCATTCTTCAAGGAAATAGAGGAGGCAATCCAAAAATTCATATGGAACAATAAAAGACCCCGAATAGCAAAAACCCTCCTCAACGGAAAGAACAATACTGGAGGAATATCAATACCAAATTTCAAACTCTACTATAAAGCCATAGTAATCAAAACAGCTTGGTATTGGCATAAGAACAGACCTCAGGACCAATGGAATAGAATTGAAAACCCAGAAATGAACCTACAGACCTATAGCCATCTAATTTTCGATAAGGAAGCTAAAACAATAGAATGGAAGAAAGACAGCCTCTTCAGTAAATGGTGCTGGCAAAATTGGTTAACTACATGTAGAAAACTAAAGCTAGATCCTTATATATCACCCTGCACCAGAATCAACTCCAAATGGATCAAAGACCTTGAACTCAAAGCAGACACTCTGAAAACATTACAGGATGGAATAGGAGAAACCCTAGGTCTCCTTGGCTCAGGTCGAAATTTTCTGAATAGAGACCCTGAAGCACAACAAATCAAAGAAAGGCTGGACAAATGGGATTGCATAAGATTGCAGAGCTTCTGCAGGGCAAATGACATAGCTGGCAAGATCAATAGAAAGCCCACCAATTGGGAGAAGATCTTTACTAGCCATACAACGGACAAGGGTCTCATATCTAAAATATACTTGGAACTCAAAAAATTAAACCACCCAACAACAAATCCTCAAAGAAACAACTGCCCAATAAATAAGTGGGCGAAAGACTTAAAGAGAAGCTTCTCTGAAGAAGAAAGAACGATGGCCAATAGACACATGAAGAAATGTTCAACATCCCTAGCCATAAAAGAAATGCAAATCAAAACAACATTGAGATATCACCTCACTCCAGATAGAACAGCAAAAATCAAGAACTCTAATAACAACAGGTGCTGGAGGGGATGTGGACAGAAAGGAACCTTACTTCATTGTTGGTGGGAATGTAAACTCGTTCAACCACTTTGGAAAGCAGTATGGAGGTTCCTCAAAAGACTTCACATAGATCTCCCCTATGATCCAGCAATCCCACTTTTGGGCATTTACCCAAATGTTTACAAACAAGACCACACTAAAGCTACCAGCACAACTATGTTTATTGCAGCATTATTTACCATAGCTAAGATATGGAACCAACCCAGATGCCCCTCAGTAGATGAATGGATCAAGAAAATGTGGTATATATACACAATGGAATTCTATGCCTCCATCAGAAAGAATGACATTTCCCCATTTGTTAGGAACTGGAAACGTTTGGAAAAAATTATATTAAGTGAAGTAAGCCAGGCCCAAAGAAGCATAGGTCCCATGGTTTCCCTTATTTGCAATATCTAGTATAGGTATGAGTCAAGCGGAAAAGGTCAGATAATGTGATGTTAGGAAAATGAACCCTTAAGTATGTATTTTAATGTTTTCGTTTCTTTCATACATGTGTTTCTAATGCATTTATAAGATTATTTCTTTGTTGCTTTGTATGTCCCTCCCCCACAGTGTAACCCCTGCTTTCACTATATTTGATGTCAGTATAACATGTGGAGGAGATGGGGACAAACAAGTCGTTTAAGGATTCAGGTGGACCTGTTGCAACAATGAGAAGTACAAAATGTCATGTCAAAACCAGCTTTACAATGTCGGTGTGGGGGGGGAGGGGGGTATAATTGGTTGGGGGGAGGGGGGTAAAATTGGGTGGGGGGAGGGGGGAGGCGGGGAAGGGAAGTGAAGGGTAAACAAAGGAGGAGGCTGCAATGCTTGGTAAGAAATATATGCATTATCCTGCCCATGTAATTTTAGCCCCTCTGTACAGTATGTTCTCAAATAACATAAAATACAATTAAAAAAAAAAAAAAGAAATGTCTAGGATAGTCTTAGCAGTTGAGCAAAATGACCTCCTGGATATGGGAACAGAATTTTCTGTTTGTGGTTGTTGTTTTTAATGTACTATGTGATTTCTTTTTTCTTTTGTGTTTTCTCTTTGGTTTATCCCCTGTTATATTTGATTTCAGTATCCTGTGTATTGTAGATACTTTTATCTTAATTTGGCAAGGGAGGATGCACAACGAAATGGCGAGACAAAGAACAAAGGCCAAACCAATGTAATAGCAATACTCAAAAACAACATGCTGGAAATTTACATTACAACTTATGAGCTGTATATGGGTGAAGGAAAACTGTGAGAAAAATGGGGAGCGGGTAAAAAGTTCAACATGTTATGTATTCAAACCTTACAATTACTGCAACCCCTTCTATATAACACCTTGATAATAAAATTATATTAAAAATGAGCTGCATAAAATATAATTTCACTGTATTGGTATAGTAAATATTATTCTATGTGTATTGCCTTTTTAATTAATGAACATTTTGGCTACTAATTTGAATTAATTACCCCTTTATCAGAGGGTCATCATCTTGAATATTATGAAACTATACAATATTTTCAGAATTTACTTGCCATTATTTTGAAAAAAATATTATTTTAGTATTGTCTCATACTAAAACAGAAATAGTTCCATTCTATGGAAACTCTTAACTTTTCAAACTGAATAATTGTTTTAAGAGGGCAGAGTATATGTGTTCTTCAAGATTCCTATTATTACTAACTACTCATTTTCAAATTCTGAACATGCCATACTAGAGACATTCAAAAGAGTACCTGTTTGCATTTTATTTAATTCTGCAATAGGTGCAGTTTTCAATGTGGCATTACATATTTAAATTCAACAGAAAAAATAGCCACAGTCTGGTAGAAGGTAAAACTAAGAAGTATCTATATTAATTCCTCTAGAGTAAACATTTGTTCATCAAAGTAAGCCATTATTTCTATGACCATCAATCCCAAGTTTTCTGCCATAAAGTCATCCTAGCTCAACAATTTCCAACTTGTAATGTGCACCTTAAAATTCCTTAATTTCACAACAGGACAAGCATATAATTATTGTGAAAAAATACTACACTTCTGCTAATATGATGCCCTCCGTATTGTAGAAAGAACACTACACTAAACTTTGCTGCATCATTTTCCACCAGTGTTATTCTTTTTTTTTTTTTTTTTTTTTCGGTCTTGGGGCTTGAACTCTGGGCCTGGGCACTGTCCCTCAGCTCTTCAGCTCAAGGCGAGCGCTCTATCACTTGAGCCACAGCGCCACTTCCGATTTTCTGGTGGTTTACTGGAGATAGAAGTCTTACGGTCACTCCTGCTTGGGCTGGCTTTGAACCGCGATCCTCAGATCTTAGCCTCCTGATCAGCTAGGATTACAGGCATGAGCCAAGAGCGCCCGGCTCCAGTGTTATTCTTGAGATCAGAACACTTGCAAATATTATTTACAGTTATATATTTTATCTATCATAGACATTCAGGAGATCTGAATGTCTGAATATTAAAATATGAAGACCCTGGTTCAAATTCCATCCAGGAAGGAAGGTTCCTTAGATTCTTACCTCCAATAAACTGCTCATGAAAAGTGGCACTGAGGTTCAAGTGGTAGAGCAGAAGCCTTGAGCAAAAGCAGGCTCAGAGACAGTGCCCAGGCCTAGAAGTTAAGCCCTAGGACAAAGCAAACAACAAAACAAAAACAAACCCTAACCCTAACATTTTTCTCATTGTATACAGAGGTACATAATTAAGGAAATTTCTTCCTGTGTTATGTATAGAAAAAAAGATGTAGAAAAAAAAGATGTCACACAATTAATCTCTTCATACCATGTTACAGCAAAGTCTCAAAAAATTGCTCTTTTGCTAAATTCATAAATTAATAGCATCAATTTGTTGGCAACTTTATCTAGATTATTCACATTATCATGTTACTTATGAACTGTTGAAATTAACTATTAACTAAATTCTAATTATACCTCACTTGACGAATATTTTAGGCAAATAGAATGCCAGAATCATTTGTGAATTTGTAAATTAAACCTTCTACTTAAAAACAATTTTATATATCTAATAGAATATTAAATTACAAACAAAAATATTTATTTTAAATCTCAATTCTTATTTAGTCAGGTCTACAAAGTCCCACATTAAATGAACTTTCCTGTTTCTCTAGGCTTAAACTTCTGTAATCCTTCATCATTTCTTTGGAATCTAACAGAATGATTATTGCTCTTTCAAATTCTTGGTTGGGAATCATGTGCTCTTTTGCATCTAGTAATGTTCTGTAATGAAGACGATATTTAAACACAACTGAGTTTAAATATATGAGTTGCAGTTCAATAGGAAACTTGACTTCTCAAAACGTAATGACAAAATTAGCCCAAACTTCCAACTGTGTGTTTCTTTCTGACTTATTTTTTATTCCTTTCTTGGTTTGTTTTATTGAGATAAAATTATACTACCTAGTCCAGTGAAAGTATCACTATGTCATTCCATTCTCTAATTACCTGTTTAAGTCTGAGTGATAGAATTCCTGGCTTGTATCACATTGTCTTACCATAGTTTGTTGGATTATTTAATCTAGATACAGACTAGAAATTCTGAACTTCTCCAATAATATTTTCCGCTAGACTGATGGCTCAGACTGTTCATGTACTATTTTCAAAGATGTTCTAACATTTGACACAGGATATGAACATTTTCAGATGCACCTGAAGGGGTCTGTGATTCATTTCTTCCTGGATCCGATCCCTTTATTAATGATGACTTGAGTTTCTTACTATTTTTGTTCCCACCTACGTAATATTCTCAAGCTTTTTGGGGAAATTTCACTTGAAGACTTTCTAGTATTAAAAATTATCACTTGATTTTAGTCTTACTTAGGACATATTTTCTAACTTTTCTACAGAATCTGAGAGTTGTTCCAAATGTGTGTTTTATCATATAAGTGCCTCTGTGTATATGTGCGTATTTGTATGTATATATGTATGCAAAAACCTCATGCTCTTCTTCAGCAATCTTGCTCATAACTAGTACTCCATCACTTGAGCCATTCTTCTAATGCATCTTTTGGCTGGTTAATTATAGTGTCTCAAAGACTGTTTTGCCCAAGCTGGATGCAAAATGAACTTCCCAGACTCCTTTGCATTCTTAAGTTTTATTTCTCCAGGGGTATCAACTTTTGAACTACAACCATTTTTGTGAGTGTAAAATCTCAGCTGTAGCCCAGATTTTTAACTCAAGTTCATATAAAGATAAATGAACATACACATTACGTATGCTGAGTGTACACTGTTTTCACATTTCTATGTGATCCTAAGAAGGGTTCAAGTAGCTCACACCTGTAATCCTAGCTAATTAGCAGGCTGAGATCTGAGGATTGCAGTTCAAATCCAGCATGAGTAGGAAAGTTTCTGAGGCATTTATCTCTAATTAACCACAAGAAAACTGGAAGTGGTGTGAGTCTCAAAGGTATAGAAAAAGTTTTGAGCTGAAGAATAGAGGGATAGTGCCCAGGCCCGGAGTTCAGGCCCCACTACCATCAAAAAAAAAAGAAAGAAAGAGAAGAAAAAAAGAAATGTGATCTTAGCCACTAGTTTATTGCTAGTATAATTCCTGCTTTCTCGACATGGACTTTTTTCCAGTAAGGTCCATGGTCTTATCTCTGACTTGATTGGAACCAGAATTATTCTTCCATTCTACTTTTTACAAATCTGCATGATTAGCTATCATGATTTAGAGCTAGTAGAAGAAAGAGAGTGGTCTCACCCTTCATGTTCCACTTAGTAGTAATGCTTTCTCTATGTCACTCCCATAGATCTACATACTGGCCTTGGCTTTATTATTTCAACGTTGTCTTATTTTCAGAGTCTTCTATCGAGTATTGAACCATTATACTTAAATACAGAACTTCTCTTTCTCCTATACCTATTGTTTCTCCTTCTGTTAACTTATGAACACTTGGGTAATAATGCACAACACAAACACTGACCAAAAAATCGTTTCTGAGAACCTTCTTCCCACTTAAAATTTGTCTTAATTTACAGAGCACTTAGGAAATTTGAACTTAATGTACTCCAGGATAATGTTTTTTTTCATGTTTTTTTATTGTGAAAAGGGTGGACAAAGGGGTTAGAGTTACATAAGTAAGTTAATGACTACATTATCTAAGGAGCATTGTAACCTCCTCTTTTGTCTTTCCCCTGCCATCCCTTTTCTCCCCACCACCCCAACTCTCCCCTCCTATCCCCAAGTTGTAAAGTTCCTTTCAACATAGTGTCTTGTTCATCTCATTGTTACAACAGGTCATACTGTACCCTTGATTTACCATTTTATTTCCCTTCCCCTCCCCACATTAGAAAAATGCGTATGCACGATGCAGTTAACCGATATCAAACAGTGGAAACGGGTTATACCATGGAGGAAGAAAATAGAAGAGAAACAAAAAAATCACATAATACATGTTAGATACATTTAAAACAAAAGTAAAAGGGCTGGGATGTAGCTCAGTGGCAAAGCGCTTGCCTAGCAAGTGCAACGTCCTGGGTTCGATCCCCAGTACCAAAAAAGAAAAGACAAAAAAAAATACAGTTAACCATGGGACCTATGTTTCCTTGGGCCTGGCTTACTTCACTTAATATAATTTTTTCCAAACCTTTCCATTTCCTAACAAACGGGGAAATGTCATTCTTTCTGATGGAGGCATAGAATTCCATTGTGTATATATACCACATTTTCTTGATCCATTCATCTACTGAGGGGAATCTGGGTTGGTTCCCGATCTTAGCTATGGTAAATAATGCTGCAATAAACATAGTTGTGCTGGTAGCTTTAGTGTGGTCTTGTTTGTAAACATTTGGGTAAATGCCCAAAAGAGGGATTGCTGGATCATAGGGGAGATCTATGTGAAGTCTTTTGAGGAACCTCCATACTGATTTCCAAAGTGGTTGAACAAGTTTACATTCCCACCAACAATGAAGTAAGGTTCCTTTCTGTCCACATCCCCTCCAGCATCTGTTGTTGTTAGAGTTCTTGATTTTTGCTGTTCTATCTGGAGTGAGGTGATATCTCAATGTTGTTTTGATTTGCATTTCTTTTATGGCTAGGGATGTTGAACATTTCTTCATGTGTCTATTGGCCATCGTTCTTTCTTCTTCAAAGAAGCTTCTCTTTAAGTCTTTCACCACTTATTTATTGGGCAGTTGTTTCTTTGCCGATTTGTTGTTGGGTGGTTTAATTTTTTGAGTTCCAAGTATATTTTAGATATGAGACCCTTGTCCGTTGTATGGCTAGTAAAGATCTTCTCCCAATTGGTGGGCTTTCTATTGATCCTGCTAGCTATGTCATTTGCCATGAAGAAGCTCTGCAACCTTATGCAATCCCATTTGTCCAACTTTCTTTGATTTGTTGTGTTTCTGGGTCTCTATTCAGAAAATTTCGGCCTGAGCCAAGGAGACCTAGGGTTTCTCCTCTTCCATCCTGTAATGTTTTTAGAGTGTCTGCTTTGAGTTCAAGGTCTTTTATCCATTTGGAGTTGATTCTGGTGCAGGGTGATATATAAGGATCTAGCTTTAGTTTTCTACATGTAGTTAACCAATTTTGCCAGCACCATTTACTGAAGAGGCTGTCTTTCTTCCATTCTATTGTTTTAGCTTCCTTATCGAAGATTAGATGGCTATAGGTCTGTAGGTTCATTTCTGGGTATGCAATTCTATTCCATTGGTCCTGAGGTCTGTTCTTATGCCAATACCAAGCTGTTTTGATTACTATGGCTTTATAATAGAGTTTAAAATTTGGTATTGATATTCCTCCAGCAGTGTTCTTTCCATTGAGGAGCGTTTTTGGTATTCGGGGTCTTTTATTGTTCCATATGAATTTTTGGATTGCCTCTTCTATTTCCTTGAAGAATGAGGGTGGAATTTTGATAGGTATCGCGTTGAATTTGTAGATAGCCTTGGGAAGTATTGCCATAAAGGTCAGATAATGTAATGTTAGGAAAATGAACCCTTAAATATGTATTTTAATGTTTTCGTTTCCTTCATGCATGTGTTTCTAACGCATTTATAAGATTATTTCTTTGTTGCTTTGTATGTCCCTCCCCCACAGTGTAACCCCTGCTTTCACTATATTTGATGTCAGTATAACATGTGGAGGAGATGGGGACAAACAAGTCGTTTAAGGATTCAGGTGGACCTGTTGCAACAATGAGAAGTACAAAATGTCATGTCAAAACCAGCTTTACAATGTCTGTGTCGCGGGGGAGGGTGGTATGATTGGGTGGGGGGAAGGGGGAGGCTGGGAAGGGAGGTGAAGGGTAAGCAAAGGAGGAGGCTGCAATGCTTGGTAAGAAATGTATGCATTATCCTGCCCATGTAATTGTAACCCCTCTGTACAGTATGTTCTCAAATAAAATAAAATAAAATAAAATAAAATAAATAAATACAGTTAAAAACAATAGTAAAAAAGAAAAAAAACAAGTTGTGTCCCTATTTTGGGGCTCATTTCACTTAACATAGTCTTATATGGCCATATGACCATGGATAATGTTTTATAAATCATTTAAATTCCATATTTTCTCGTTACTAAGTTGTCTCTGAAACACGTGTTTCCTCATGCCCAAAGATGTCTTTGTGCTATTTCAATTAAGCCAGAAAACATTCATTTTTCCTGGAGCAGCACCGTAGATTGTTACTGGAACTAATTGGAAGGAACTTTTACAGGAAGTAGAAACTGAATCCAGGAGAGAAATTGAACATAGAGAAATGACAAAGTTCAACTTAATTTGTGTGATCCTTTTACTGTACAAGAAAATAATCCAAGGCTTGAAGGAATCACTGTCCCTGACTTTTTCGAGTGTGTTCTTTACTCATAAAACTTTCTGTAAACTTCTAGTTGAGAGTATTACAAAAGGAAGCAATATGCCATTTGAAGGCAAGCATAGAACAAATGGAAATAACATTGTTGTACAATCTTCTGCAAAGAAATAAAGACACAGAGGTTTTAAAATGTCTTATGCATGGATATTTAACTCTTGAGATGATTCTCTTGTAAAAGTCAGATATCTATTCCTTTATTCTGGTCCTCAGTTCACCATATCAATAAGGATTCCAATAAGGATCCAGTGAGTATGATCAGCAAAAGGAGCCTCTTTTCAAACCAGTGCTTTAAGGATGGTCCAAAAAAATATTTGGCTTTTTTTGTTTCATGTTTGTTTGTTTAGTTTGAGCTGCTTCTGGGGCTTGAACTCAGAGGCTAGACCCTGTCCCTGAACATTTGTCTTTCCTGCCCACCTGCCCCCAAAGCTAGTACACAACTGCTTGAGACAAAAGTCCACTTCCAGATTTTGGGGGTTTAATTAGAGATAAGAATTTGACAGATTCTCCTGCCTGGGTTGGCTTTGAACTGAGATAGTAAGAAAGCTAAGTGACACCAACTGTATGGACTTCTCTTTTGAACAAAGAAATATTAGATGAAGTTTATTATAAAGGTAATATTTGACAATTTTTAAAAGAAGAGAATACATCCAGCAAAGAAGCCATAACTTAAATAATTCAGCAAAAGTAGGTGCACTGAATCATATTGGAAACTTTTCTTCAGCTTGGGAAGATTACTATTGACTTCGTAGTTCCTTTTGGGGAAACTAATATTATATTTGACTTTTTTTGTTGGTCGTGGGGCTTGAACTCTGATCCTGGACACTGTTCCTCAGCTCTTGAGCTTAAATTGTGTGCTCTACCACTTTAGATATAGCACCACTTCCTGGTTTCTGGTGGCTAATTGGAGATAAGTGTCTCATGTACTTTCCTGACCAGGTTAGCTTTGAACCACAATCCTCTGGTCTCAACCTCTTGAGTAGCTAGGATGACAGGTGTAAGCTACCAGCACCCGGCTCATATTTGCATTTATGTGCACTTAATGACACTGTAGACAAAAAATGAAAATTTGAATCAAATGATGACATTTCAGCTTTTCAGAAAATTTGAGGTAGCAATGAATATGTCTTCCTTTCCCATGCTGTTAAATTAATGAGTCATGAGCTATTGGACTCTTACTTTTGCATCCTCTGATGTCTGCGATGGTGGACTTAGTATAAATAATTGTTAGTAAAGAAATATAGAATGCCTGATATTTTTAGAAAGCAATGGAGATCAGATAGGAAAGAACAACATAGAATGACATATAATTTATCACACAGAGATTAAGAATTAGCCTAAGTGATATAGAATGCTAAAGGTAATGAAGAATAAGCTTGGTTGATAACTAGTTCTTCAATAACAAATTATGGTTCCCTAGAACAGTTTCTGGTATAATTTAGTTATTACTATTGTAAGGTCCACTCCTGGATGGCTAACAGACTCCACCCTTCTCTCAGCAAAATCTCCACCCAGTACCTGCGTTACCTAGGCAACTGGGACACCTGGAAGTGGTCACATCTGCATCCGCTGAGTTCACATCTGAATTTGATGTGGCCACACCTTTCTGCGCCCATACGCTAGATAAGGCCTACCACAGGCCCAGACGTCCTCTCTCTGCACTTTTCTAGCTCTTTCTCAGCTCTTTCCTTCTCTTCTCTTTCCTAGCTCTCTCTTTCCCATCTCTTTCCCAGATGCTCTCTTTTCTAGCTCTTTTTTTCTCTTTTGTAGCTCTTTTTTCTTTCCCAGCTCTCTCTCTTTCCCAGCTCTTTCTCTTTCCCAGATCTCCCAGCTCTCTTTCCCAGGCCTTTCCCCACCGCGTGGAAGACCAAGATGGCCTGGTGCCAGCCAGAATGAAGAATAAACTTACTCCTTACCTGAATACCATGTTCATGGTGCTGTTCTTACTCAGCTACCTCTTTTTAAAAAAATGTAACAATTGTCATTTATTTCTTCGATCTGGATTATTCCTTCACTTCTATCACAACTATTAATTAGCTGGAGCCTTTTTGGTGCAATAACTGACCAAAAAGATTTATAATTCTCACTTAGACTACCCTACACATTGTGATTAGCAGTGACCACTCAAAAGGCTGGAATCTTTGAATTTCCAGGATTAATATTCACCTGATATCTAAGCACATTCCTGACATTAATTGCTGTGACTTACTAAGAAAACCTTTTTTTAAAATCAACACAGCCTTCTAATATAGGTAAAATACATGAATTAAGAACGATTGTTAAGTCATAATTGGAAGGAGCAATTATATATTCAAATATAGGTTCTTTATTTGGCATTTACTAGGTAAATGCATTTTTTGCCAGTCCTGGGGCTTGAACTCAGGGCCAGGGAACTCTTCCTGAGATTTTTCTCTTTTTATTTTGCTTAACGCTTGCACTCTACCACTTGAAGCACAGCACCACTTCCTTTTCTGTTTTTGTGGTACTGAGGAATTGAAGCCAGGGTTTCATGCATTCTAAGCAATCACTGTACCATGAAGTCACATTCCCAGAGCTCTAAATGAATTTATTAATATGGCATTACTTTTTCATTCAATTACTATGTACTATAATTTAGGCTTGGTGGTAGAAAAGGAAGTGGAAAACAATACTAAGTCCAGTAAGGCTGACATTCCTATCACATCCCTACAGAAGTACAGTGTGAAGACCTGCAGGACTCATAGGGATGTTGCATGTTATATTATTATATAAAAAAACATAAAAAGTCATCCCCGACATCCATAACATTCTGCTTCCACTTTCAAGTTCAAGAGTCAAAAATCGAAGCCTTTTTAATTGATTGGGTATATTTCCTAGGAAGGAAGAAGGAGGATGTGGAAGATGATGTTGGAAAAATATGTATATTGGCTCCCAGTCCACATTTTTCGCAATTTTAAAAAGTGCTACTGACGAACTCTCACATCTACTTGAATATGCTGTCTGCACAAAATGCAGATAAATGAATACATTTATTCTGGTGGATAGTCACATATATTAACGAAATCCAGTTCTCGAAAAAGTTACCAGTATAAATTATTGTCTATAAAATGGTTTCATTTCCTAGCAGAACAAAATGTAGTATTGAATTCTTTGAGATTTTATGCTGCTTCAGTATTAAGATGTTCTCTAATTCCAGTAACATGGAAGCATAAAAGACATGATTTGAAGATCTCAGTAATTTTAGGAACAAAGGTACATAATACTTTCCTTCCTGCAGAGACATGTGATGGCAAGTATGACTGATTGTATTGTAGTTCTCTTCTTTTTCCTCTTTATCTCAAGTGTTGCATATCTTGGCATATTAGACTGCCGTACATCAGCTTCCTGTAGGTGAGATTTACCTCTACTCTGCAATGTCAAGATTGGTCATGTGACTTACTTCGGCTTACAAAAATGAACCAGAAGTGGTGAAAGGCTATTTCTAGGGGAAGATTTCTATCCCATTGTTTGTGTCTAAGAGCTAACTTTTTTCCCTTAGCTATAAAAATAGCATATTTCCAGAGGGAATCTTTTTTCAACTTATATACTGGAAGAATATAGCATGCAAAATGAGGCAAAACTCAAACACAGAAAGAATTAAGCGAATATTAGAATGTAATACTAATGTTAATTTCTTACCATTCTTGTATGACTACAGCACATCAGAATTTAAGAAATACTAAACAAGTACTAAAAAAAGATAACACTTCCTGTTTGATGCTATTACATTTTTTAAATAAATAAGCATTCTCTATGTGATCACTTGAGGGGTTAACTTTTTCTATAAATGTATTTAATCACTCTAGAGCACTGTATATAACATCCACAATCATTATCAAGAACTTGTGATTGAGATGAGGAAGAACAAAATATCTAGAGTTCTCACTTCTCTTTTCCTCTTCTCCTTTTTCTACTGAGAATTTTTATCCTTTCTCCAAATTCTCCTTTTAATAAAGAAAGAATGACACATGTGGATATCAAGCAAAAGGCTTCAAAGCCAGAATTTCATTTTTTCAGAAATAGATGAAATAAATCAGAGTGGCTCAAGGAAGAAGCAAAGCATGATTTTTCCCCTTTCTGGCTTCAACAATAGAGTCTGAACACGACTATAACATCTAATAAACAATTTGCCTTGGCTAATTTTTTTTAAATATTGTTTTTTAATAAATAATAATTTTAACAATTAAAAAAAATTAAATATATAGTAATTTGTTGTTTGCTTTTGGTAGGCATAAAATAAGACTGCATTAACATTGTGTGAGTTGAGAGGCTAAATTTTATAAGAATCCAAACAAAATGAAAAATATATGATGTTAAGATAAATAGCTTTTAGGTACATTTTCAATATGACATATACACAGGGACATCTTTTTTCTTCTTTTCCTCTCCACCTTTCAATAAGCAGTTCATGTAATTCAAATAGCTGTGTTTCTTTCAGAAATAGATTAGACATAAACAAGTTAAAAGACGAGAACCAGTATTGGTAGTGCATTCTTTAAAAATAGCAGTCACATAACTATTAACCATAATTCCAAAATAACCACAATCAAATGCTCTTGAAAAGAGAAGATTGTAAGCAGAATATTCAAAAAGTGATAGTGCTAGAACTGCTTCAGGAGCTGCTGTCTGACATTTAAGATTGCTAGTACATGACAATCAGGATTAAATGCTTTCAGGAACCCAATTTTTTCTAGTTATATTTTATTAAAGAAATATGTTGTTCAAAATTAATGAAAGGGTAACAGGTTATAACCTGTAGAAAGAATGCTTACACACTCATTGTGGTAGGCAGTAAAATACCTTCCCAAAATATCTATAGTCCCGAAATATCTAATCCATAAAATGTTCATATACATTTTATATATAAGGTTGTAAAATAATCAACTTTCATTACCCAAGGAACACAAATTTGAATAATTATCAGATGGGCAAAGTATACTCAAAAGTCCAAGCTGTAGTTCGAAAGGGACATCATTAGGTAAGAATCATCAGAATGATGTAAAGATGCTACATTACAAGATAAAGAAAAAGACAAGAACACAGATTCTGAAGTTTCTGGAAAGCAGAACAGGAAATAAATGCTTTTTCCACTAGAATCACTTGAAAAATATTTTAGCTCTGTAGGGGGCTCAATTTTAATCCAGTGAGACTTATTTTAGATTTCTGTCCTTTAGAAATGTAAATGATAAATATGGATTATTCAAGCCAATTATCTTGTAGAAATATTTTACAGCAGATTTGTTGTGGTAAGCTAACTCAACTACAACCTTTTCCTGATGCAACTACAAGGATACCACACGTCCTAGTTTCTGAGAATAAGAAAAAGTTGCCACCAGCTTTGTACACATGTATGATATACATACTACTAAGGGCCTTGCATTAATGAAGTCTTGAATTCCTAAATAATATTTAAACAAGAAGCTCCCTATCTTCATTTTCACATTTGGAGATCACTAAGTACCAAATTTATGTAGAAGGCTAGGGTAAGAATATAGAAACGAAATCTGTCTCCTATTATTATAAAGATAATTTATGTCATTTTGATTTACAGTTTCTAAGGTAATAAAAAAATAAGGTAAAACCGAAACAGTAACTCAATCTTCTCTCCTTCTTAACTTTCCAACAGAAATTAGAGAATCCCGTAAAGATAAGCAATCCCAGGATGGTATAGGATGTTATAGGATCACCAGATGGTGAAAAAGAAGTTAACAAAAATGGGTCCCATGGAACAATGGGAAACAAAATCTACACCTACAGATTGTGATATAGCTAGAAAATAGTTTCCACTATGCTAAGTCTTTGACATTTTAGATTTGTTTACACAGCTACTTTCATCTCTTAGGAAATTACTTTATTAATACTCAAGGGTTTGCAGCGTATGACCCAGGAACAAATAATGCTTCTAAATGTAAACAAGCAGGATACTATGAGTAACCAAGGCATTGCTATAGCTGATAAAGAAGAATGATCTTGGGGCATAGTCATACCTTTCCTCTTCTCCAACATTAGAAGTCCTAGTCTAGATATGTAAAACATTAATAAAGGATTTTTTAATTTTTTTTCGTTCACACTAAAGCAAATACACTTTTCTTTTTTCCAAACCTGACTTTGAAAGAGTCAGACCCTCACCATTATTTTATAGACAAACATTTACTGCTTTGACTTAGGTGTTTTCTTGACTTTGGGTGTTGCTATTATTTTGGCAACTACATAGAATAACAAGATAAATCCCTTTTGCTTATTTTGGATTGTTCAAAGTCAAGCTGCCTTCAGTTTTCTGTTCCCTTCTTCACTGCTAATTAAAGTTTAATTATTGCTGTTTAAATGATAACAAAAACGTGATACTTTAACGTATATTCTCATTGAAACCAGTGAAAACAGGAGTGTCTGCGATTGTTATATAATTGTTTTCAAATATTTTTCTTGGCTATTTTCATTATTGCCTTTGTTCCTGTCTTCTAATCAGGAACACAAGGTTACACAAAATATCTTCCTTAGGAATAGGATGTTAGGCAGAAAAAAAATAGATATATAATTGAAAGTTTTCATCTCTTAAGAGACTGAAAAGATCAAAAGACATTTTGTTATAACTTGTACGGTTAAGATGACTTGAATGTTTTGGTTCTTTTTTTTTTTTTTTGTCGGTGGTGGGGCTTGAACTCTGGGCCTGGGCCAGAGCTCAGCTCAAGGCAAACACTCTACCACTTGAGCTACAGCGCCACTTCCGGTTTTCTAGTGGTTTATTGGAGATAGGAGTCTCACGGTCTTTCCTGCCTGGGCTGGCTTTGAACCACGATCCTCAGATCTCAGTCTCCTGAGTAGCTAGGATTACAGGCGTGAGCAACCAGCGCCCAGCTAATGTTTTGGTTCTTAAACTAAGTGAAATGCATGCAAAATATTACAGTTGTTCCAAAAAAATATTATGGTTTATACATTTATGCTTCAATGAGATGAAACCTCTTACATGGTTGGAGGGCATATTTATTTTACGGTAGAAGGATTAATGTTAGAAAGCCAAGGGAGGTTCTTAAAACAACAATGCCTATCACGTATCAGTTAATTATACTTATGGCATATAAGTATGTAAACATACAGTTATGAATTGAGTGAGAAATATGTGATTTACACAATTGATTCAATAACAACTAGTATATCTAGTGAGGATTTAAAAGTTTTATTATACATATTTTAACATTTATGCCAAAATATTTGTTTATTTGTAACTGTTTATTTTTAATTTTTGTCGGTCATAGAGCTTGCAATCTTCACCTGGACGATATCCGTCAGGTCTTCAGCTCAAGACTAGTGCTCTTCCACTTGAGCCACAGCCAGTTTTCTGGTGGGTATTTGGAAGTAAGAGTCTCACGGTCTTTCCTGCCTAGGCTGGCTTTGAACAATGATTCTCACCTCTCAGCCACCTTAGTAGCTAGGGTTACGAGCATGAGCCATTGGCGCCTTGCAACATAATTATTTTTTACACATTTATGAAGTATGGAGTGATAATCCCATTCATTTATATATTGTTTAATGATCAAGCCACACCATATCCATTAATTTCTGCATGTAACATTTCTTTATAGGGAGAATGCTCAAAAACTTATCTTCTGGCTGTGATGAAATATCTATTCTTAACTATAATCACTTTGCTTCTTGTAGGATAAAATTAATATATTTACTTTTAGTCATGGAAGTCTGCTAATTAAAACATGAATTGTAAAGTGAAAGAAGTTCATAGTTCCATTACTTGTTTAAAAAATAATTATGCATTTTTTCAATTTTATTTCTTTGGGAATGTGTAGTATTCATTGATTTAACTGTTAAAATTGATAACAGTTACATTATATCAAGTAGATTCAAACTTGTATTTTAAAATTGCACACTTAACACAAATATACTTCCACATTCTTCTAAGACATAATTAAAATAATGGTATAGCAAAGCTTGGTGTTAGTTGTTCATGTGTAGAATCCTAGAAACTCAGGAAGCTAACACCTGAAAATTTTAGCTCAATATCAGTCCAAACAGACAAAATGTGAAAACTTATCTCCAATTATCCAGCAGGAGGCAGAAGGTGTGGATGTGGCTCAAGGAATAGCCTGTCATCAGCTATGAGCAAAAAACACAAGGGAGACCATTAAACATTGAGTTCAAGCCCAAAAATGGCATATACACACAAGACAACAAAAATAATTAGTATGAACATCAATAATGAAGACAAAATTGTAGAAAAGATCATGAGAAATGTTGTGAAAACATCTGGAAAACAAATTATTAGACAGAATTTTGATTCATGACAGGTAAAAGTCACAGTATAATTTGGACAATCTCATTGTAGTCATTTGTGTTGAAACCTGGCTATTGGGTAACATGTGAAAGAGCAGACTGGATTACCTGACATATCAGACTTCGTCTGTAACTATGTATCATCCCACTCTGCAAAAATCTAAAATCGTGCTTGTTAATTTAAAAAGAACCTCATGTTAGAGACTGTTTGGTCCACACAGACTGGGGTCCTTATTTTGAGGTTTCAGACCAGTGCTTTTTTTAATAACCACTCCTCTTTTACCCCTCTTCCCTGTTGCAGCTATCCCTTACTAAACTGGCACCAAGCCAAGGCTTTGAACTAGAACCCCCCCGCCTTAGTCCCTCCCTTTCTCCAGCTACAACTCAGTTTACATATTATCACTCTTTTAGCATTAGTTATTTTCTTAATAATCCTCACCAGAAAACTCTTATATTCATGTAAACCCACTATAAATAACCTAGTTAGAAAAGGAAGAAAGGCATTGGCTGAGACACTCATTTGTAGGTTTGTTCCCTAATAAATCTGTGCTACACTATCTTTGTTTTTCATGGCTTTTGAGTCTGACAAATGATTGATTTGGTTTCATGTAATCCCATTTATCCAGACTTACTTTGGAAGTTTCGACCTGTGCCATGGTGCCCCCATGTTTCCCCCTAACTCTTCCTGTAACATTTTCAAGGTATCTGGACATACATTGAGGTCTTTGATCCATTTGGAATCGATTCTGGTATAGGGGGATATATAAGGATATAACTTCAGTTGCCTGTGTACAGCCAATTCTACAAGCACATCTTTTTTAAGAGGCTGTTTTTCTTCCATCCTGTGTTTCTGCCTTCCTTATCAAAGATTATGTACCTATAGGTGTGGATTAATTTCTGGATCTTCAATTCTGTTGTATTGATGGAATTCTGCGCTTCCATTGGAAAAAATGCCATTACCCCATTCCTGAAGAAATGGAAAGACTGGGAAACAATAATATTAAGTGAAATAAGCCACATCCAATTAAGTATATGCTGCATGGCTTTCCTCATTTCTAATAACTAGATATATCCATAAATCTACAAGGTAATGCAACAGATAATAAATGACATATAATTGCACTTGGATATGATTAACAGCACTCTAAACATTCACATGGCAAGAGCAATGGAAGCTATTCTTAGGAGAGGATCACAATAGCTCAATAGCTATGTGCATATGACCAGATAAAGTGATGCTTATTGAAATGAACTCTAAGAATCAATCATACATGTGAAATACATATATATGCATATAATTTTAAAAGATGTCATATAACAACCGACTTCCCTGTAAACTCAACAGCAACATTGTAAGTTTAGAAGATAAAATTGAGGAAAGTTTTCAACACATAAACTAAAATGCATAGAGGAAAAGGGAGAGAAAAGATAAGATGGAAAGTAGAATAGTTAACTACTGAAGAATTCCTAAACAATTTCCAAAACTATATAAGAGAGCTGGGGTACAGCTCAGTTGTAGAACTAGACTAATATATACAAAGCTACGGGTTCAATCTCCAAGAAGGCCTAAAAATAAATTAATAAATAATAGTAATACAATAATTATTTGAAATAAATGCTTTCATATTTGAGAGGCCTGAATCCTCAAACAGTAAACAAAATATTCTCAATTCTTGTACCAATGACATGAAACTACAAGAATGAAGAGCAAATAGTTTCCTTTTCTGTCCTTTCCTTTTTCTGTTTTCTTTTTTTTCCTTTGATAATACTGGTGCTTGAAGTTGCCAAAGCTCTAACCACTTTATATTATTTTTCAGGCCAAGCCTCCCTTGAGCAATTATCTCTTACCTATGGCTTCCACAAATGTGAGTAACAGGGAAATTACACTATATCTTGCTTACTTTGGTTTGGTAATTTCTCACTTTTTTGTAAAAATTGGCCCTGATATCAATCTTCTAAGTCTCTGCTTTCTAATTAGCAAGGTATATTTCATCTCAAGCTTGGACCCAGACTAGTTCCCAATGTAAACATTCAATATTGACTTCTGTTTTCTTGATATCATTAAATTCTATTGAGGTTAGTATGGATCTTTATGATGTTATAAGAACACAGTTATATCCCTTGAATACTTTCCCCAGTTTCTTTAAATATTTATTGTAAGACATCACAAGTATACATTAATATTTCACAAGTACCTTAAGCAGCATTCAGTTGTTTTAATTATTTTGTTCACATATTAAGTCCAATATAATGTTATCAACTCTATATGAATATACTATATTTACAGATACGTTTCTTTACCAAAAATGAGTCTGTCTCATGTTATTCTTTTATAATTAAACCCACTTCTTCTCTTTGTCCCATCCCAAACCTGTTTCATCCTGGTAACACATTTTTTCTCTGACTTCTAGATCATGCAATAAATAAGTTTTTAAGATTGCCTTCAAATATATGATAGATTATTCCCAATTATTGTATGCCTTAATATTGTATTGCATTTATGAGAGTTGCCTTTTGGTTCTGTTATTAGAGAATGTAGCACAATTCTTTTCCCATTCACCTGAAGAAAGCCTGAATTGATTTCTATTTTTTAGAGGAAATAATGCTGCTATAATCCTCTGTGTTTTGGCTTTGGGGTGAACGTTACATTTTATTTCTGTGAGACAAAGCCTGAAGAGCTCAAT
This sequence comes from Dipodomys merriami, assembly GCF_024711535.1. Taxonomy (NCBI): domain Eukaryota; kingdom Metazoa; phylum Chordata; class Mammalia; order Rodentia; family Heteromyidae; genus Dipodomys; species Dipodomys merriami. The sequence continues at coordinate 4,887,267 of NW_027206157.1, forward strand.
TCCTGTGCTATGCTATGGGTTACATATTTCATATTCTAGGAACCTGTCACAATGTTTTCAGAAGTGGCTTTCCCATTTGACATTCCTGCCATGATCCATAGTTTCTCTGTTTCTTGATAGCATTTAGTATGGTCATTATTGTATTACATGAAGTAATTCTCATCTATATTTTATGATGTCATTTTACTTTTAATGTGCAATTATTTGATGACTAATGATGATTTTCTTGTGCTTATTTTTCACAAGATGTATTTTGCTGGTTTCATTTTTTTTTAACATTAGGTTTTGAGAGTTCTAAGTAGAGTCTCGATTTGAGGTATTTTTCAGGTATAGGATTTGCAAATATTTTATCCTTGAGTCTGGGTACCCTTCATCATCATCATCATTACCATCATCATCATCATCATCATCACTATTAGTATTACTACTATCACTTTTGTACATGTATGTATGGTCCTGGCGTTTGAACTCAGGGTCCCTGAGAATTGTTGCATTTTGTTAACAATTTACCCTTTGAGTCATGCCTCACTACTGATTTTTGTAAATTAATCAGAGATAAGATTCTCAGGGACTTTATTTTGTGGGCTGGCTTCGAATAGCAATACTCAAATCACAGCCTCCCAAGTAGCTAGGATGAGATACATAAGCCCTCTGCTCCCAATTTGTATTCCCTACTTGTATATGAGCTTTCACAGACCAAATTTTATTTTACACTTTTATTGAGTTCTACTATATCAAGTTTCCTTTCCTATAAGTTTAATGCCTAAGTTAAGAATACTTCATCTCCAAAATTGTCAAGACATCTTTCTTTGATTTACATTTACATCACTCTTTTTGTTTTATATGCCATGTTTTAATCCTGCTTGAAGTTAATATTTGAATAAATTGTTATGTTTAAGTCAATGTTTATTTTTTAATTCTCCCCCAATACTTGCTAACCTATCACCACTTATTAAAGAGAATATCATTCCACAAATATTTTGTTTTACTCCTTATTAAATATTCCTTGACAATAATTATGTGGATCCAATCTGGTGCCTTATAAACCCATTGAGCTGTGTAATCTTTCCTTTACAAACCTAAGAATTTTACACTAACAGCTTTAATATTGGACAGAGAAATATATTTAAGTTTATATTCCTTTGTCAATGAGTCAAAGAGTGCTGGTCAGGTGTTTTTGGAAATTGTCAAAAACTTATAAATATTAATGCCAATGAAAAACTTTAACCTTCCTGAATAAGTTATCAAAAAACTGTCTGTTATAATATACCAACATCCAAAGAACATGAAAAGGTCATATCATGCCTAGACACTGCATACATAGAGATTAGTGGAAATAGAAACATCAATAAGATAGCCCTGCACAACCACTATATAGAAATTGGAATCCTTATACATTGGTGCTTGGCACTTAAAGTGAGATAGTCAGTTTGTTAAACATACTGGCAATCTTTTAGATATTATACATAGAGTTGCCTCTATGATCCAGCATTTTCAATCATAATTTTATATACAAAATATATTTCAACTTATGTCAAATGAGACACATGTACAAGAATAGATATTGCAAAACCTTTTATGATACAATATAATAAATTGTTCAGATGCTCATTGAGGATGTAATACAATTATACACATGTATGCAAAACAACATGAAATAAATTTACATGGACTTACTTAGGAAACATTAATATTGCATATGAAAAATGGATAAAACAGACTATATTTTCTTTTTTTATGGTCGGGGGGGTCCCGTAGTGGGGCATGAACTCTGGGCCTGGGCGCTCTCCCTCAGCTCTTCAGCTCAAGGCTAGTGCTCTATCACTTGAACCACAGCTCAACTTACGGCTTTTTTCTTTTTTCTTATGTGGTGCTGAGGAATCGACCCGAGGGCCTCCTGCATGCAAGGCAAGCGCTCTACCACTGAGCCATCTCCGCAGCCCTATACTACATTTTCTACTTACAATGAGATGTACAAGTCGTTATGTCGAAAACAAACTTTACAACTTTCGTGCGAGGGGGGCGGGGAGGATTGAGTGGGAGGTGGGGGGGGGAGATGGGAAGGGATGGAGAGGGGAAACAAAGGAGGAGGCTACAATGCTTGATAAGAAATGTACAAATTATATGAGCTTTTTAAAATTGGCACAGTGACAAACCTCTGAGTGCCTATGTATGACATTGAGAGCCAGTAAATATTCTACATAATTATGTAAATTGAGGGATGAAATAGGATTGAGAGGGATGAGGGATAATGAACCTCAAGTTGCATTGTATTGGCCATGAAATGTTTCTTACTGGTAGACGGTTTGCCTTGCAAGTATGAAGCCCTGAGTTTGATTCCTCAGTACTACATAAACAAAAAAAGCTGGAATTGGTACTATGACACAAGTCGTAGAGTGCTAGCATGAGGAAAAGAATCTCAAGGACATTGGCAAGACCTTGAGTTCAAGCCCCAGGATAAACCAAAAAATAAAAGATGCATTGTTTTAAGCCAGGCACTAGAGGCTCACACTTGTTTTTCTAGATAGTCAAGAGGCTGATGATTGAGCTTTGAAGCCAACCCTGGCAGGAAAGTCTGTGAGATTCTTATCTCCAATTAAATCTCAGAAAAATCTGAAATTGTTGCTGTGCCTCAAATGATAGAGTTCTAGTGTTCATCCAAAGGAGCTCAGGGACAGTGCTCAGACCCAGAGTTCAAACCTCAGGAGAAAAAAAAGAAAAAAAAAACTCACTAAATACTGTTCATAAACTGCTTTGTCAAACTGCAATTTCCATTCAACTACTTAAAGTTAATTAAAAAATATGATAAGAATAAAATACGAATCATTTTGGGAGCAAGACATAGAATTGAAAGGTTGTTTACAGGGGACAAAGTAAATTTTACATCAGGAAGCTTGAGTTGAAATTTGTTCTTCAGTCTTCTTACATCATTTATGAATGTGACAGTACTGCCAGGTATGGGTCAATTTCCTTGAGGAGTAGATTGTATTCTTCTTTCTTTTCATAAGAAACCATACAGGAAATTCTTTTGCCTTTTTTTTTCAATTGGGAAAGTACATTACATAGGGGTTACAATTACATGGGCAAGGTAATAAGTACATTTCTTATCAAACATTGTTACCTACTCCTTTGTTTACCCTTCCCAACACTTCCCATCTCCCCCTCATCCCCCCCAGCGAAAGTTGTACATTGTATTTTTGAAATAAAATCTTGTATATCTCATTGTTGCAATGGGTCCACCTGTATCCCTATTTAAACAATCTCTTTTTTCCCTCACCTCCACAAATTATACCAACATCAAATACAGTGAATGCAGGGGATATACAAAGGGGAATGGACATACAAAGCAATAAAGAAATCATCTTATAGGTATGTTAGGAACAATCGCAAGAAAGAAAAATTGAATCCTTACCTTGGTCTCAGACATAAATTAGTTACTGCAAATAAGGGATACCATGGGAGCTACAAATCTTTGGGCCTGGCTTACTTCACTTAATTTATTTTTTCCAAGTCTTTCCACTTCTTAACAAATGGGGCAATTTCATTCTTTCTCATGGAGGCATAGAATTCCATTTTGTATATATGCCACATTTTCTTGATCCATTCATCTACTGAGGGGCATCTGGGTTGGTTCTATATATTACCTTTGGTAAATAAATCTGCAATAAACATGGTTGTGCTTATAGCTTTGTTTGTGAACATTTGCATAAATGCCCAAAAGTGGGATTGTTGGGTCATAGGGGAGCTCTATGTGGAGTCTTTTGAGGAACCTCCATACTACTTTCCAAAGTGGTTGAATCAGTTTACACTCCCACCAACAATGCAGTATGGTTCCCTTCTCTCCACATCCCCTGGAACATCTGTTCTTTAAATTTGAGTTCTTGATTATAGCCATTCTAACTGGGTGAGGTGGTATCTAAATGTTGTGTTGGTTTGCATTTCTTTTATGGCTAGGGAGGTTGAGTATTTCTTCATGTGTCTATTGGCAATCCTTCTTTCCTCTTCAGAGAAGTTTCTCTTTAAGACTTTAGCTCGATTTGTTTTTGTCCTTCCCCTCCACAAATTATACCAACATCAAATACAGTGAAAGCAGGGGTTATACTGTGGGGGAGAGGCATTAATGGTTATGTCGAAAAACGAACTTTACAACTTTGGCGGGGTGGGGGAGGTAAAAATCGGATTGGGGGAGGTAGGGGGATTATGGGAATGGATGGGAAGGGAAAAAAAGAGGAGGCAACAATGCTTGATAAGAAATGTACCGTTATCTTGCCCATGTAATTGTAACTCCTCTGTATGGTATTCTCACAATTAAAAAAAGAAAGAAAATAATAACAATAAAAGAAATGTACTCATTACCTTGTTCATGTAACTGTAACCCCTCTGTACAGTATTTTTACAATAAAAAACTTAATTTTAAAAAAAGAAAAAAAGACTTTTGCTCACTTATTTATTGGGCAGTTGTTTCTTTGAAGATTTGTTGTTGGGGGATTCAATTTTTTGTCTCCGGTATATTTTAGATATGAGACCCTTGTCCATTGTATGGCTAGTGAAGTATTTCTCCCAATCCGTGAGATTTCAATTGATCTTGATAGCTATGTCCTTTGACAATGCAGAAGTTCTGCAATTTCATGCAATCCCATTTGTCCAACATTTATGTGAATTGTTGTGTTTCTCGGTGTCTATTAAGAAAATTTCGGCTTGTGCCAAGGAGACATAGGGTAGCTCATATTCTCTCCTGTAATGTTTTCAGAGTTTCTGCTTTGACCCCGAGGTCTTTGATCCATTTGGAGTTGATTCTGCTGCAGGGTGATATATAAGGATCTAGCTTTAGTTTTCTACAAGTAGTTAACCAATTTTTTCAGCACCATTTACTGAAGAGGCTGTCTTTCTTCCATTCTAGTTTTTTAGCTCCCTTATTGAGGATTAAGTGGCTATAGGTCTGTTCGTTCATTTCTGAGTTTTCAATTCTCTTCCGTTGGTCCTGAGGTCTGTTCTTGTGTCAGTACCAAGCTCTTTTGATAACTATAGCTTTGTAGTAGTGTTTGAAATTTGGTATTGATATTCCTCCAGCAGTGATCTTTCTGTTGAGGATCGTTTTAGCTATTCGGGGTCTTTTATTGTTCCATATGAATTTTTGGTTTGCCTTTTCTATTTCGTTGAAGAATGAGGTTGGAATATTGATAGGTATCGCATTGAATTTGTAGATAGCCTTGGCAGGTAGTGCCATTTTCACGATGTTGATCCTTCCAATCCAGGAGCTTGGGAGATTTTTCCACTTTCTAAGTTCTGTTTTGATTCCCTTTTTCAGGTTTTTAAAGTTTTCATCATAAAGGTCCTAAACTTCTTTGATTATGTAAATTTCTACATATTTTATTTTTTGTGCACTATTATGAATTGCCTTCCTGATTTCACCCACGCTTTACTCATTGTTTTCATACAGATAATCCATTGATTATTGAGGGTGAATTTTATACCCTGCTTCTTTGCCAAAGTTTTGAATCAGCTTCAGTAATTTGGAAGTGGAGTCCGTGTGATTCTTTAAAATCATGTCAGCTGCAAGGGGTTTTATTTCATCTTTCCCAATTTGGAACCCCTTTATGTTTGCATCTTGTCTTATTGCGGTAGCTAAGCATTCTAATACTAAGTTGACGAGAAGTAGAGAGTTGACATCCTTGTCTCATTCCTAAGTTAAGAGGAAATGGGTTTATTTTTCCACCATTAAGTATAATGCTGGCTGTAGGTTTGTCATATACAGCCTTTATTGTATTGAGTAATGTTTCCTAGATTCCTAATTTTTTCAGAGCCATCATCATAAAGGGTTTGATGGATCTTTTCAAATGCTTTTTCTGCATCTATTGAGATAACTATGTGGTTCTTATCCTTGCTGTTTTTTGATGTGATGAGTTATATTAATTGATTTGTGTATATTGAACCAGATTTGCATCCCTGAAATGAAACATGTTAGATCGTGATGCGTGATTTTTTGGATGAATTTTTGAAGTAAATTGGCCAAAATTTTGTGGAGAAGTTTTGCTTAATATTCATCAAAGAAATGAGTCTATAGTTCTTGTTATTTGATGAGTCCCTGCCTGTTTTTGGAATAAGGGTTATTATGGCTTCATAGAATGAGTTCGGTAGTGAATTTTCCCTTTCAATTTCATTGAAGAGTTGGAGGATTATTGGTTTGAGCTCTGCTTTGAAGGACTTGTAGAATTCTGCTGTAAATCCATCTGTTGCTGGCATTTTCTTAGATAGAAGGTCTCTTATTGCTGATTTTATTTCAATCCTTGATATGGGGCTGTTAAGATGGTTTATCTCATCTTGGTTCATTTTTGGCATGTCCATATTTGCTAGGAAAAGGTCCATTTATGCCACATTCTCACACTTATTAATATAAAGGTTTGAGAAGCATTCCCTTATAATGTTCTGAATCTTGTTTCTGTGGTGATGTTTCTTTCCATTCTCATCTCTGAATTTATTTATTTGGGTGTGTTTTCTTTTTCTGATAAGATTTGCTAACAGTCTTTCAATTTAGTTAATTTTTCGAAGAACCAACTCTTTGTTTTGTGGATTCCTTCTACGGATTTTTTAAAAATTCTAATTCATTTAATTCCTACTTAATTTTAAGTATTTCTTTCCATCTACTGGGTTGGGGTTTATCTTGTTGTTCTTTCTCAAGGAGGTTCAGATATCTCATAAAATTGTTGGTTTAAGGTCTCTCCAATTTGTTGATGTAGGAACTCAGAGCTATCAACTTCCATCTGAGTACTGCCTTTGCTCTATCCCAGAAGAGCTGGTAATTTGTGTGTTCATTTTTGTTGAATATCATGAATATTTGAATTTACTTACTAATCTCTTCCATGACACACTGGTGATTCAACAGTATGTTGTTCAGCCTCCATGTGTTACAGGACTTTCATTGGTGCCTTTTGGTGTTGAGTTCTAATTTTATTCCCTTGTGGTGTGAGAGAATGCATGGCAAAACTTCAATGTTTCTGAATTTGGACAAGTTTGCTTCATGACCTAAAATGGGGTCTATTTTGGAAACTGTTCCGTGTGATGCTGAGAAAAACGTGTATTCTGATGCTGCTGGATGAAATATTTGGTAGATGTCTGTTATATCTAGTTGATCCATGCAGTTGTTTAGATCTGCAGTTTCTCTGTTGAGTTTTTGCCGATTTGATCTATCTCGTGGGTATAGTGGTGACTTAAACACTTTATAATTTATATCTTTGGATCTATGTGAGATTTGAGGGAAAGTAGTGTTTCTTGGATAAATCTGGGTGATCCGTTGTTTGCCAAATAGAGATTTAGAATTGTAATATCCTCCTGAAGGGGAGATCCCTTAATTAGTATGTTGAGACCTTCTTTATGTCTTCTCACTAATTGTAATTTGAAGTCTATTTTTTCTGATATCAGGATTGCCATTCAAGCCTCTTTATGGGGACCACTTGCTTGGTAGAATTTGTTCCAGACTTTCACTTTCAAAATGTGTTTGTTTGTATGAGCAAGTTGTGACTCCTGAAGGCAGCAGATAGAAGGATCTTGCTTTTTAATCCAACTAAACAGTCTGTCACTTAATTGGAGAGTTAAGTCCATTAATGTTGAGAGTTAGGACTGAGAAGTGTTTGGGAGTTCCTGCAATGCTATCCAACTTCTTGGGGGCTGGAGCAATTGGATTCTTCCTATAGTTCTTGGATTCTCAGTTTGGGTGCAGTTTCTTGGTCTTTATTGTGGTCTTGTTGGTTTTCTATGTGTAGCACATCGTTAAGTATTTTTTATTGGGCCAGTTTGTTGGAGATCCATTGTTTCAGTTTTTCTTTGCTATGGAATGTTTTTATTTTACCTTCAGTTATGAAGGAGAGCTTAGCTGGGCACAGTATGATTGATTGATAGTTGTTTTTCCTTAGGACATGGCCTACATCATTCCAGGCTCTTCTTGATTTAATTGTCTCGATTGAGAAATCTGAGCTGATTCTAATTGGTTTCCCTTTGTAAATAGTTGATCTTTTTTACTTGACAGCTTTAAGGATTTTTTCCTTGGAATTGATCCTGTATGGATTATAATGTAATGGTGAGATATCCTTCTCTAGTCTGGTCTATTTGCGGTTCTAAAGTTTCTTGTATCTGAATAGGCCTATCTTTTTGCATGTTTGGGAAGTTCTCTGCTAGGATCATGTTAACTAAATTTCCTAGACCACTAAATTCTGTCTCTAGGTGCTGCTCTACCCCCATTATCCTCAGATTAAGTTTTCTGTGAGTGTCTTCAAAATGTTGAATAGATCTATCATATTTCTTGGATTTGTCTTGTATAGTTGTATGTTCTTTCTCTGTCCTCAATCCCTCAAATTTGCTCCTCTGCATGGTATAAGCTACTGTAGAGACTTTCTACTTTGTTTTTTTAAATTTCTTTTCCTTCTAATTGGTCAGCTTTGATGGCTTCAAATTCTTTGTTGGAGCTTTGTTTTAGATCTTGTAAGAAGTTCTTTACCTCCTTAATTTGGTGTTGTGTTTATTCTCAAATCACGTACTTGATTGGTTATGGTTTCCTTGTACTCCCATTCCTTCTGTTGGGATCCATTCAGCATTCCCTTTGTGGTCTCCCTGAATTCTTTCAGCTTTCTGTTTATGGATTCCATGAATGCCTCTATTGATATTTGTCTCTTGTCATACCACTCTCCCAAGTCCTGTATTACTCTTTGATTAGCTTCCTCATGTTCATGCATTTCCTGTAGTTCTCTTTGACTGTTTTCAGCCTGCTCATGCAATTCCTGTATTTCTCTTTGACTGTTCTGATCCTGCTCATGCAATTCCTGTATCAATCTTTGAGGAGCTTCCTCACTCTCATGAGATTCCAGTATTAATCTTTGGTTTGCCTCTCTCTCCCTATCACGCTCACATTGAATCCTTTGCAGGTTTTCAATCTTTTCATTCACCATGTTTACCAGTAGTGTTTGTAGAGATTTTTGGGAACTCTCTTTTGGATTATACATTAACTATTCTGTCAAATGATTTTCCTGAGTGGGAGTTCAGATAACTGGACTTGCAATTTTCCTTGTGTTTTTCCGGTTTGTTCTGCCCAGTTGGTATGAAAGTCACACCAATTTTTTGTTAGAACAAAATTTTAAGGCAAGTATCATCAAAGTTCTGTAGTTGCACAGACAAAAGTCTGCAGATACAATATTTTTCAACAGATACAATTTATTCAACATCAAACAACTATGGCTTAATGGGCTAAGAACAGCAAAGAAGAATTTGGCAAATCACAAATTATTAATTTTAGGTGGAAATGTGGGCAAAAATAGGATTAGAGGGATGTGGAGAGTTAAAAGGAGTGTGAATTTAACCAAGTCCTAATCTTAGAGAGGGAAATGGATTAGGCAGAATGCTAGAAGCAAGATTAAGAAAAAAAATGGAAATACAAAAATTTAAATTTAAAAAGTGAAACACTTAAAATTATGTGTTTAATGATGATATTGAGAGACGAAAAGGACAGGATGAGATGATGGGAGGGGAAAAAAAGGAGACATGAAAAACTAAAAATTCTTTAAATTAGTTACTTGAAAATTATATAGGTATAAAGAGAGATAATACTGCTCTTAAAGAATTTTAGCGTAAGAGTTTGTGAACTGAGTAATAAATTTCTGGATTAAGTTGTACACAACGGGGCATAATGTCTAATATTCGACGATGGGTAAATATCTGGGGATGATCCGAATAACAATTAAGTCTCACAAAAAAGAAAGAGAAAAAAAAGAAAAGAATAAAATAAGGACCAAAAGGTCAGAAGAGATTTTATAAAAAAGCACACACACACACACATTTACACCTAAAATAATAATGATGAGAAGAAAAAGATTAATTGAAAACATTATTTTTTAAAAAAAATTAAAATTAAAGAAAGGTACAAAAAGACTTCTTTGATTATTTTTGTGGGGGTAGAATGTGAAGATATTCTATCTCCCCTGTGTCCATAACCAGTCTCTTGGTGGCGTCTCTGGTCTGCTTGTGGTGTTTGTTTTTCCTGTGGCTTGATTAGTTGCTTACGTCAGTTTGTTTGAGCAGGCAGAAAAATGTTCGGCATTACCCATAATTTTGTGATCCTCCTCCCAGGCTAGTTCAGTGGGAAGGAGATCTGCTTTGAGTATCACAAAAGAGGGAGATGGCTGTTTCTTCTAGTTTTGAGATGCTGTGATGAGGCTAGGTTCTGGGTAGGGTTGAGGCCTCTCAGCAAACAGTTGCTTTTCCCTGAGGCGCTAGCTCCTGAGATACACAGCCCAGTCTGGATCCATTCTCAGCATTTATGTTTACTGAATTTCAATTGATTGTCAAGGTTGCTGTAGGGAGGGGCAGCCTCTGGCTCTGTTTACAGAGTGAAGAAAGTCACTCCTCCAAGGGCAGGGCTTCTTTGCCTGGGCTGGGTGACTTCTCTTGGGTGGAACTGAGCATGGCAAGTCAGGTCAGGTTCCTGTGATCTCCTAAATGGATCTTGCTTTCTTCCAAGGCCTGAGTTAGAGATAGCTGTTCAAATGGGCCTTTGTCAGTATCAAAGATGGAGATCTCTGGTGGTGGTGGCAGGGTGGGGTGGCCTTACCTACTCTGTTCGCTGAGAAGGAGTGAGGATGTCAGTGTTCCACTCACGTCAGAATCTTGGTTCCTTTTCCGTCAGTTCTTACTGATGTTGAGTAGATTCTGCTGTCCCGCTGTGTCTGGCATCTTTGTCCTGGACTCTTTGTTATAGGTATGGCGCCTATGGCCACTGCCACTGCTGCCACAGCTGGCACAGCCATGGCTACCAGCAAGTGCTCTGATCTGTCTCCTTGCCTGGATTTTCCCTCTCTGGACAAACTCTCTGTACTGTAATGGGACACTTGGTGTGATTCTCTAACCTAGGACTGTTCACTAGAACAGTAAAACTGCTATGTGAGAGCTTGTTTAGCTCTAGTTTCTCCCCCACTCTCCCTCTGAACACATTTTTTGCCTCTTATTGAAGTATATCTGATATTTTAAAGTAGATTTGTCTAAATATAATTAAGTTGATCAATTATTTCATTAGGACAATGTTGGCCAGATTTATTTCTAGTAAATCTTATCCCTTATAATATATGAGAACATGCTGTGTTAGTCTCCTATTAATATGACAAATATTTTTATAAAATTAACTTCAAAGGAGGAAAGATTAATCTTGGTTTCTGATTTTATACCTTTCAATTTACATTTCTTTTTCTCATTGCTTTTGGTTGGTGATGGTACAGTACCCCATATCAGGAACATGTGATGGAGTATGTGTATTCCTGGAAGCGAGGAAGTAAAGAAAAGTAAGAATAGGAGTGAGAAAGGGAGAAAGGGGAGGTGGGGAAGAAGGAGAGGGAGAAGGAAAAGGAGAAGGAGACAGAGAAGTAAACGAAGGAAGAGGAAAAAAGGACTTTGATCTTAAACCTTCTTTGATGACAAGTTCTCAGTGACCTAATCTCTATAACTATGCCCACGTGAAAGGTTTCACCTCTTTATGGCAACATAGTGAAACCTAATTATTAATCCCAATCCTTTATTATTTCAGATTTAATTTCTAGACTGATGGGTAGATCTTTCTATACAATTGTGATAACTTCTATTCCTAAACACCAGAGATGCTATTTGGCATAGAGGTGGTTTGGTTATACCATTGCTGGAGAGATGAATGAAATATTTTGAGCACAAATACATTTTATTTAATGGATAAGGATGTTCCCAGAGGTTTCATTTTGTGACCTTCAAAAATGACTATTTCATCTAACTCATAATGACTTGAATTTTTCATAATTTTATGGCATTTCCATTCAAGTATTTGTCATCAACAGTGAGGTTCTTTCCTTCAAGTTGAAGGAAAAATAAATACTATCACAATCTTTATCAGAATTATTCTTTAGAGAGTAGGTATAATATGAATTTCCTACCATTCAAAAATTAGTTATCTTCAAGTCTATAGGAATAATTGGATAAGTGATTAAATATCCTGCTTTAGTTTTCTTATAATGAGGTTGATTCAATTTCTAAAAATCACTGTTGACATAAAATACATGAAATTCAGTGTTTCTCTGATATGACTTAGTAATCAAAAACCTCAGAAATACATGATTTGTAATCAAGATTTTTATATACTCACAAAATGTATGAATTTACAAAACCTAAGTTTAGGTTTAAAAGAATAGAAAATCACGTGCCCACAGTATATAATATTTAATTTAATGAAAAATTGCTTCATTCAGCCTGACAGAGCCTTTTGCTTTCAGCTTATATGAGAAATTTGATTAACAATCCCTTTTTTGCTTTTGAATGATAGAGTATTGCAATTTGTCTAAAGATTCTGTAATTTAAACCTTTGCGTGCATAATTTTTCATAAAAATGAAACATTTTTCACAATGCAGGTTCAGGTTTAATAAATGAATAAATATCTAAATGTTAATTTGTTAAACTGAGCCTCTAGAATTCAAAAAATACAATTTACTTTATTGTTGGATATATTAAATCTGTGCTAAATATGGGTGTCTCAAGCTTGTAATCCTCGCTACTCAGGAAGCTGGGGTACAAAGTCAGCCTTGGCAAAAAGTTTGTGAGACATATCTCAATTAATCACACACACACATTACAACACACACACACACACACACACACACACACACACACACACACACACACACACACACACACACACACACACACACAAAGCCAGAAATAGAATTGAGGCTCAAATGATAGACCAATACCCTTGAGGAAAAAAACAAGAACAACTAAGGGATAGTTCTTGAGTTAAAATCACAAGAACAAAACCCACACACAAGCAATATTATGCCTAAATGCTTATTTTAGTTTGAAGAAATAAACAATATCATGAAAATAATATTTGTTACATATCTTGGAACATTTGAGAAGTTGCTTTTAGTATAATTTGTCTTAAGATATAACATAGGTTATTAAAATTAATATTAATCTAGTTAATATTTGTAATCACTCATAACACCTTACAGTACAACAGTTCAGATTTTTTCTATTGCCATAAGAAATATTCTGAGTAAAAGGAAGAGAGGAATATTAGACGAAAGGAGAAAGAAAGAAAAAGGAAGAAAGAAAAAAAGAAAGAAAGAAGGAAGGAAAAGGAAGGAAGGAAGAAAGGAAGAAAGGAAGGAGAGAAAGAGAGAGGTACGGATGGAGGGAAGGAAGGAGGAAGCAAAGAAGAAAGGAAGGAAGGATGGAAGAGAAGGAGAAAGAATGGGACAAAACAATTTAATTTATAAAATCTCTTTAGCCCAACATAAACTCCATGTAATGAATCCTTAATAAAGTCAAGTTTGGAATTTTCACTTCTTTGCATGTTATCCATGCATGAATGAAACCAACAAATGAAGGATCATAAATAACTAGGTGAATCTGTTTGCATTTGTAGTAATATGTATGCGAATTTTTTTCTCATTTTTATACATCATCAAATAACTATTTACAAACAATTTACATTTAGTTATAAATGTTCTAAAAATTGATGAAACTAAAGGATTTCAATATATTATATAATGTGAATACAAGTATTTTTAATGTTATTAATATTAAAGTCTTCATGTTATATTAATTATGAAAAATTATTATGCATTTTATCAGAAGAATTAGCATCCTCTGATTTTGGTGTCTGTGGGTGTCCTAATAGCAGACCGTAATTAAAATCAAATGAAATATTGATTTGAGATTTCCCCAATTGCTTGATGTAGGCATTCAAAGCTGTAAATTTTCCACTAAGTATTGCATTTAATATGTCCCTGAGGAGCTGGTATTTTGTGTGTTCATTTTTGTTAAATTCCAGAAACTTTCAGATTTCTATTCTAATCTCTTCAGTGCCCCACTGGTCATAAAGCAGTGTGTTGTTCACTCTTCATGGGTTTGACCTTTTTTTTTTTTTTGCTTTAGCTGTTTAATTCTAAGTTTATTCTGTTGTGGTCTGAAAAGATATGTGAATTCAATTAATTTTCTTTCAATTTGGACATAATTTCTGTGTGACATAGGATAGGTTCTATTTTGGAGAATCTTCCATGACCTGCTGTGAAGAATGTATATACTGATACTGAATGTATGTTCTGTAGATGTCTGTTAGGGGTAGGTGGTCAATGTAGTTATTTAGGTCTTCAGTTTATTGGTTGAGTTTTTCCAGTATAACCAATTGATGGATGACAATGATGGGTTGAGATGTGTTTTTAGGTTGTGTAGTATTTGGTTGATGATGTAGGGTGGTCCAGGATTCAGGGCATTGATATTTACACTTGTTATATCCTCCTAATTGAGAGTTGCCTTTCTCAACATGTAATGTCTCTTCCTACTAATTTTAATTTGAATTCTATTTTATCTTATTTTAGTAATTCTACTATGGCCTGTTTATGGAGTCCATTTACTTGAAAATTTTATTTCCAGCCTTTCAGTTTGAGTACGTTTGTTTTTGTCAATAAAATGTATCTCTTGTGGACACTGGATGGCTGTGTCTTGTTTTTTGATACTAGTATCTGATCTGTTTTCTAATTGGTAATTTAATTCCATTGATATTGAAAGTTAAGACTGAGAAATATGTTATGTTATAGCCCTGCTGTTAGGAGCTGTGCCTCATCTACTGTTAATATATTTACCTTGTTCTCTGGTAGGGAGCATTTTATATAACCAGATCCTGTTCTTCTTGATCTTCTCTATATAGGATATATTTAATTAACTTCTACCCTGCTTATTTGGTGGAGATACATTGTTTCAAGTTTTCTTTGTCATGAAATATTTTTATATATCCTTTAAATGTAAAGGAGAGTTTGGCTTGGGACCATATTCACTATTGGTAGTTGTTTACCCTTAGTGTTTGTCATATATTATGCCAGGCTCCCCTTTTTATGCCTAGAAAAGTTGAGCATTTCTTCATGAGTCTAATGACCATTTTTATTTCCTCTTCAGAGAAGTCTCTCTTTAAGTCTTTAGCCCACTTAGTTATCGAGTAGTTGTTTCTTTGAGGATTTGTTGTCAGGTGATTTAATTTTTTGAGTCCTAAGTATAATTTAGATATAAGACCTCATCCGTTTTATGACTCGTGAAGATATTCTCCCAGAACGTGGGCTTTCTATTGATCTTGTTAGCTATGACCTTTGCCTTGCAGAAGCTCTGATGTTTCATGCAATCCCAATTTTCCAAACTTTCTTTGATTTCTTTTGTTTCCAGTTCTCTCTTAAGAAAATTTCGGCTTGTGCTAAAAAGCCCTAGACTTTCTCCTATTCCTTCAGGTAATGTTTTCATGGTGTCTTCTTTTATTTTGAGGTGTTTGATCTATTTGGAGTTGATTCTCCTGCAGGGTATTATATACAGATCTAGCTTTAGTTTTCTACAGGTGTTGAAGCAATTTTGTCAACACCATTTACTCAAAAGGCTGTCTTTCTTCCATTCTAATTTTTAGCCCCCTTGTCAAAGATTACGTGGCTATAGGTCAGTGGGTTTATTTCTGAGTCTTCAGTCTTATTCCATTGATCCTCAGGTCTGTTCTTGTGCCAGTAACAAGCTGTGTTTTACTATGGCTTTTTAGTAGAGTTTGAAATTTGGAACTGATAGTGCTCCAGTGCTGTTCTTTCTGCTATGGATTGGCAAACCCAGAGCTAGCATTATACTTAATGGTGAAAATTTAAAGCCATTTCTTATAAATTCAGGAATGAGATAAAAAGTCTGCTCTCTCCACTACTCTTCAACTTTGTATTAGAATGCTAGCTGGGGCAATAATACAAGATGCAAACTTAAAGGTCTCCAAATAGGGAAAGATGAAGTAAAACTCTCCCTCTTTGCAGATGATATGATCCTGTATTTAAAGAACCACATGGACTCCACTCCCAAATTATTGAGCTCATCAGAAACTTTGGCAAACTAGCCAAGTATAAAATTCACCCTCAGGAATCAATGGCTTTCCTGTATTCCAATAATGTTAAGATTGCGGGTGATATTAGGAAAGCAACCCCTTTTTAAAAGCCACACAAGAAATAAAATATCTAGGAGTTAAGAAGGACCTCTATGAAAGACATTTTCAAAACCTGAAAAAGAAAATGAAAGCAGAACTAAGGAAGTGGGAAACCACCCATGCTCATGGATTGGGAGGAATAACACCATGAAAATGGCAATACTGCCAAAGGTTATATCCAAATTCAATGTGATACCTACCAATATCCCAATCTCACTCTTCAATGAAATAGAAGTAATCCAAAAATACATATGGAACAATTGAAAACCCAAATAACACTGAGGTTTTTTTAGTGATTCTCATTTTGTATTAACACTTTGATTCTAGAAAGTAATCTACGGATTTTAACTTTCTTCCCTCCCTTTGGATAAAGCTCAAAAAACCCTGCCTCTAACTCCCAAGACACTTAACTCTTAGGTCTGGACAATTGTTCTTAGATAGTGGATTACTTAATTGTATTTTGAACGCATAAAACATGCATATAGAAATCTCACATTTTGATCTCATGAGAAAACAGCCTTTACTCCACTCTCAGATTTATTTCCTGAAATGCATTTTTAAAGAGAATATGTTTTCATTTTTAGATGAAAGGCTTGTAGGAAACTATTTTCATAACCTGGCTCCTCCTCCTGCACCTCAACACCTAAAACACAAATTTCAAAACGCATTTAAAAGAAACAATACAAAAACCAAACACTGGGAATGCTCAGATGCAGAACATTTTACAAAACCCAGAATATAACTCTGCTGTCTGAGGGAGGGGCTCTCTGAATAAATTAACAAACAAACCCAAAAGAGCATCCAGGAGTATCGGATGGGAGTGTCCCTGGCTGCTACTCCATGGACAAGGAGCATGGAATGGCTTCCTAAGCCTGCTGGCGAATGCGTGGGGGAAAGTTTCCTTGCCAGTCTGAGTACAAAAGTTGGCATCACCCTGCTTGGGCCTGTCTTTTTTGTCTTTTCCCCACAGCAGAACAAAATCAACCCCTCCTCCACGGCTGATAAATACTGTACAAACTGATCCACAGAGTGGCATCTGTTCAGTCTGCACTCCTTCCTAGGTGGGTGGACCTTGTCCCGTAGTATGCGTGTACTCCCAGGGGCTGATCCTCATGGACCCGGCCCAAGGGACAGGGGGGTGCTAGATGTGAGTCAGTGGCACTGTGTTATTCATGCAGCAGCTGCCAGGTTGCTGCCCTAGCCCAACAACAGGTGCACCCTGATCTTCTTCCACAGTCCCAGGCGAGGGGTGCTCACAACGGCCCTAGGTGGGCAGGCTTCCAGTAGGATCCTACTTCACCAGAGGGACCAGCATGCCTGATTAAGTGGCTGCAGCCTGAATTAATTATTAATTATTTAATTGTTTAATGGAGCAGTATTTTTGCCAGTTGTGAGGCTTGAACTCTGAGCCTGGGCACTGTCCCTAAGCTCTTCAGCTCAAGACCAGTGCTCTACCACTTGAGCCATAATGCCACTTCCAGCTTTATCTGCTTATGTAGTGCTGAGGAATTGAACCCAGGGCCTCATGCATGCAAAGCGAGCACTCTACCACTGAGCCACCTTCTCAGCCCTGGAGCAGTTTTAAAGAAAATGATTCACATTACTGTATGATATTATTGGAGAGTAACTTTTCTTCCATATGTGCCCAAAGCACAATGAAATGTAAACAGATTTGAACTCACGGTTGGAAGAGTATCCTACATACCACTATAAGTATTGTGACATTTGTCCAAATTGACAGAACAGCTTTCTAGGACCTCTAACCTGCTATTTCATAGACCTTTTGTAGCCACCTTATTTCCCCATACAGGCATGGCCTGGCTTCCTTGCCGCTCCCTGTGCATTTAACAGTTCAGTAATATGCAGTAGGCTCTCTTGTACAGCACCCTGTCACTCTGTTATCCCCCCACAGAACACGTATGCACAATGCTTCAGATTGTAGGCTTAAAAAACATAATTAGGATTCATGAATACTAGATTATATAAAAAACACTAACATTTTAATAAAGTTAGAAAAATAGAATGAGCATTTTATAACCATCAGGACAAAAAAAATACAGGTTTTCCCAGGAATGGGGGAAGGAATCTCTAAATCTAGATTGGCTTCTAAGTTGCCTTCAGAAAAAATTCTGCCTCAGAGTCCTAAAAGGGATTTACTTCCTCATTAAAGACAGGGTTTTCTTCCTGAGTCCAAGGAGGGACAGATTCTAATTTCTCAATTGCAAACTGGATCCCCTTCAGGAGGACAGATTGGTCAGGATATTCTGTGAAGAAAGATTCCCTTTCCTCAACTGAATCTAGATTTTGGACCTCACTTATTGGTTTTCCTGAAGATACACTGGGGTCATTTTCCATTAGCATACATTTACACTGCATACCAAGACATGTCTTTTTTACTTGTTTGGAGCTAATCTAGGTGGATTATCAACATCAATGGAAGATATTCTGGATCATCTTCTTCCTTGGCAGTAAGTGCAGCTACTCCTGCTTCACATGTGGGGTTCAGAACCAGTGGGATGTCCACAGGACTCAAAACCTGCTTGGGCCTTTCTATATATTAAAAAAACACCCTCTATGTTCACATGCCTTCTGGAGATCAGTAATGTTTTCTGATCTCCATGAGTCATCATAAACGACATCACTGATGGGTTCTTTATCTGGAGAACTGCAGGAGCTGCTCTACTGTGATACAAACCTGAGAATGGAAATAGGTACAGGAGTCTTAAAACTCAAGAAGTTAAGGTGTGACAAACTTTCATGAGAATCTAATGGGGGAAGCTGTAGAACTTGAGTTTGGACTGAACACTGATGAGAAGTTAGCATGTTTCTAATGAGTGGCTACTTCCACGTTCCTTCAAAGGAGAACAGATATTACCTGGCAAAGAATATCCATAAAAGGATATTTTGCCAAGCTGGGGAGTACAAGGGCTCTATGCCCATCCTGCCCATGCCTAAAGACCCAAGTTCCATCCATATTCACCAGCTCTGAGGTTTCTAAACAAGGACTTCTTCCATTTTTTCTTGGTCTCATGGGCCATGCGTTCTTCTAGCTGGTCCAGAAGAATATGTAAGCAGAAGAGCAAGTCTAAAGAGGGCATCTTGAGCTTGACATACTGTGTAAGTTCTTTCAGGGTGTCATGGTTCTTGTTCTCATAGAAATCATCAAGGTAGAAGTCCATCCACATAGGGAAGATGGAACAAACTAGGCTATGGGCAGATTGGTGACAAGGAAAATGAGAGCCTTTCCTCCCCATCCTGAGCTTTGTACTATAGCCTCTTTCTGGCGGGACTTGCATGTTGTAGGAAGAGACTCCTGCAAGCAGGATGCTCCTCACAACCCACTTCTAGAAATTTCTCAAATATAATCATCTAAAATTCTCCCTATGTTAGGAGGAGAAGGTTGTTTCCCCTCTTGATCTGACTTGCTATACATACCCCCCTCGTCATCCATGAGAGTCCAAAACCACAACCACACCCACACTGTGTAATCTGCTATCCACTGAAGTGCCAAGCCTCAACCCCCTGGTGAAAATCACAACTGGTGTGCAAAGAAGGAAGTTGACTTTGATTCAGACACCTCAAAGATACCCAGTTTTCAAAGACAGAACTTCTCTTTGTGTCAACGTCCACTTACTTCTTCATCTTGTTCATCTTCCTCCCAGTTACGGTAGAAGGATCTGTACCAATGGGAGGAGAGAAGGAAGTTAACTCTATGCTTCTCCTTTTCTGAACTAACAGGACAGACATGGGACTGGTTAAGTCACATATGGTAATGTAAACATAACAGACAAAAAGTAGAGATATGTC
The DNA here is from genome assembly GCF_024711535.1 of Dipodomys merriami. Classification (NCBI taxonomy): domain Eukaryota; kingdom Metazoa; phylum Chordata; class Mammalia; order Rodentia; family Heteromyidae; genus Dipodomys; species Dipodomys merriami. The sequence goes on from NW_027206157.1 coordinate 4,907,069, forward strand.
TACACAATTTCATGGAAATTCTGTGAGGATGCTTATCAGCATTTGTCCAAATAAATGTCCCATGGCTCATGCCTCTAATCCTACTAATCAGGAGGGTGAGATCTAAGGATCACAGTTTGAACCCAGTCTAGTTTGTAAAATTCTAAAGACACTTATCTTCAATTAACCAGCCAAAGGCCAGACCTGGTATTGGAGCTTAAATGGTAGAGTGATATGAACAGAACAGCACTCAGGCCCCAAGTTCAAGTTCCATTCTTTCTTCCATCTATATTCCTTCAAAGGCCTCCAAGATAGTGATTTCCTAGGTGAGGGTGGATGTTGGGTGACACTGGCTCATTCCTTTAATCCTAGTCTCTCAGCAAGCAAACTGTTAAGGCTCCACTAGCTTCTGAGGAAAATGAAATGTTCTGGCAGGCCACTCGTAAGGAGTTATCCAGGGAGTGCACTTCTTTGTCTCAAGCCAAGCTCCTGTGATAAAACCCCATTGAAACAGTCTCAGAGAGGTACCAAGTATTCCAATAATCTGCCAGGGGGTCTCATCAGTCCTGGATTTGAATGAGGAACACTCACTTTTTAAACAATATCCAGCAACTGCTCCATTGTCTCCCACTCTCTATAGTGGCGGTGGAAGTTTCCAACATAGAAGAGATCACCTTTCTGGTAGGCAGGGATCAGGTCCATTACCAGTATTTCCAACAAGCCTGAGTCCAAGCTCCATATATTATAAGGCACATTCAGGATTTGAGCAGACTCATTGTCACACTAAGGTGGTAAAAAGAATGAATCTTTGAAACATGGAAATGGGAGTACACTTCAAAATGAGTAATAGAGTAATAGGATTGAAAAGTACACAGTAAATATTTTATCAATATACCCATATAAAAACACAAGAAGAAGCCTGTACTGTGGGCTAGAATGAGATTAAATAGGTTTCCTGTCATAGTTACACCTGACCTGAGTTGACTTGTGATTCCCTTTATTTCTTCTTATAAAAAGGCCTGAGACATTGGATTCGTGGTTTGGCACTGATCCAATGTCTGCAGTATCGAGTGAGGCACTCACCCCTCTCATGCCTGGGACCTGATTCTCTTGAACTTTGAAAGCAATACAGGAATGTCTTTCTTGTTTCTGAGCCACAGGCCAAGTGAGCTGGCTAGAGCTGACTGTAAGTTACAGTTGCCTGGGTCTCAGAGTTCCATATTCTATTCCATTGTGAGGGAAGTAGTGTCATCTCTCAGAGCCCAATGATCTAAGCTGCTTACTCACATAAGACCATCCCAAAGAAAAACGGGAGGCTGAAATTTCCCCTCCCACATCACTCTATACAAATGTGGACATTGTCAAATCCCAACATCCTCAGGTAGGCCTAGGAACCAGCATGGTCTCAGCCTCAAGGAAGCTTTACTAGGTGAGATCCATGCCTTATTCCTTATTTTTCACTATTCCTCTTGTTCTGCAAAAATCATTTTGCCTCTTAGGGCCCTCTCAGCCTGCCATGTGCTTTTTGCATCTACTTCCTAGGACACTGTTTGGTTCATGTTTCCTAATCTTTTGTTTGCTCTTGAAGCCCCTGTGTGCTGTAATCTGCCCAAAAGACAAATACTTAGAGGTGGGAACAATCATAAAAATATTGAAAAAAATTTACACATATAGTCAGACATTTTTACACGTGTACATTTTTTTAAGATAAAAGACTATTTTTGATATTTTTGTCATATTTTATGACAGAGGGGAAGGGGAGAAGGGAAGAGGTGCTGCATTGTCTTCTCATAATTCAATGATTATTTTTTTTGAATGGGTGTCCAGTCGTGGGGCCTGAACTCTGGGCCTGGGCGCTGTCTCTCAGCTCTTCAGCTCAAGGCTACCAATCTATCACTTGAGGCACAGCGCCACTTCTGGATTTTTTCTTTTTTTGCTTACGTGGTGCTGAGGAATTGAACACAGGGCGTCATGCATGCAAGACAAGCACTCTACCACTGAGCCACCTTCCCAGCCCCTCAATGATTATTATTTAAAACTATAGTTGAAGGAATGTAAGATTTAAAGATAAAAACCGTGCTCCTGTTCTTTTTATAAGCTAGTTGTTTATAAAGTATTCCTCACTAAAGTCTTGTCACCTGTGTCTCATGAACTATCCTCCTCCTTCAAAATAATCAAGAAAAACCTTCACAAATAAGTGGGCTGTTGTCCAATCTCTGGATAAGAATTTAAGATACAATATTGCCTGTGACTCTGTGTGTGTACATCTCTGTGGGAGTGTTTGTGTGTGTGTGTGTGTGTGTGTGTGTGTGTGTGTGTGTGTGTGTGTCCATTTTTACTTTGACTTGTGGAACCATGTTATCTCAGAAAGCCTCAGGGCACTAATGGGATGAAAAGCTTGTTAGATTTTAAGGCTAAGATTAGGGCTGGGTCTCATTCCTCTTACTGTCTCCGTTGATTTAAAAAAGAAATCCTCCTTTATCTTTAAAACATACCCAGGAAGAAGCAGGTTATTACCCTACCAGAGAGAAAAGAGGCTGTGACCCTGAAGTGCTTAAGGCAATTCAGCAATAACCTTGCCACTAATATCCACTGTGGGAGTAGAGAGGGTTATTAGATATCACTAAAAGAATGTCCCACATGATCTTATTTTGTAGTAGATATCAACAGGGAAGCATTCTCAGGTGATGGAGTCAAGCAGGAGTTCAGTCTATTTTACTGCAGTGGAGGTGGTCTGAGTGATGATGTGGATTTCCTCCAGGTGACTGTCAGGCTGTCGTTGAACTTTACCCATTAGGGTGTGCAGCAGCAGCAGCAACAGCAGCAGCAGCACAGGGTCTCTAAGTGGCTCCAAGGGACAGTCACACCTCGTGCTGAGCTGCAAATTCCTACACAACCTGGTTAAGGACACATGGCATAGGCTTGGCAGGCTGTGACCCCACTAGATTTTAAAACTATTTAGACAATAGCCCAGGACAATTTACCAAGCTGACAACATTTTAAATTTGATAGTTCTTTTAATAGGGCTAGGATTTTCTAGGCAGATATACAGGGCTCAGGCCTGTACTATTATTTCCCATGTCTTTTCCTTCTGTCTGTTTTGCCACATTTTAAAAAAAGTGAATCTGGTCCCTTGTTCTTAAAAGGGATGTTGGGCAAAGATTCAGCTTCTGTCACTTCTTCAAGCTGACTCAGGGATGTTGATCCTAGTTAGCCAGGAACCTATAAACATAGCCTATTTTACAAAGAGGTTATCAGGGTTAAATGTCATTAAGAACAATATTTTAACTTTTAACAAATGCACAGACCTTTTTTCTGGCTACAGCAGTGGAGCTTATTTAGACTTCTAGTTTACAAAAGGATCTTTCTGGATGGCATAGGAATGTGATCTCTAGTAATCCTAACAATGCCTCAGTTACCTATGTAGGCATTCAGACTGATATCAATAGAAACACACTCTCAGGTTTACAAAGTTTTTTTCCTGAGCAGATGAATTTCATGTAGCTGGCATCAGCTCAAAATTTACTGCCAATTAGAGTTTTTGGCACATACAGGGGTTGGGATCAAAACTATCTTCCACATTTTAAAACCTTAACTTTTTAGTACTATCACAGATGACTGAAGAGTTCTTGTCCCTTACAAGGTAGATAGACATAGACAGTAGGCATGCTTACAAACTATGTTCCCATGAACTCCTGGCTCTGACCAATTTTTGAAAAGCCACACACAAATGACTCTAGGATCTGACATTATTTCTGCCATACAAGCAGTGGCTTATGGTGTCTGGATGCTCCTCCATTGTTTTCATCCCAGGAGTGTCTTCTCCACACTGGGAAAAATGCCTCATTGGCATTTCCCTTAGTTAGTTGCTAAACTTGAACTCGGGGCCTGAGTGCTGTCCCTCAGATCTACAGCAGGCTATCGCTCTGCCACTTTGAGTCCTAAAGAAACTCTGCTTGCTCTTTCAGCCATCTTTTGGCTGAGTAGAAGTGACAGTTTCACAAGGACCTTTTTCTGCCTGGGCTGGCTTGGAACCAGTTTGTAAATCAACAATTCTCATAAAAGGCCACTCTCATCCACTTAAAAGCAACAAGGTGTTCAACATAGAAGTGTCTTTTAAGCATGTTCTTACCTGAAAAGTACTAAGAGCCAAAGTTACATCTGATAAACTTACAAGAATCCTCACTCCTTTTTGTGGACCTGCTAGGAACTGTTACAAAAAAAAAACCTATGAGAGCAAACTGAAATAGGAATTAAGCAATTATTTTGGTAATCCTAATTTTTCCTTTAGCATTTTGAGGTAAATGTTTAGAACGTTTTTACTTTTAAACTTTATATCCAGAAATCAATTCCTAATTTGTTATCTCCGTTTTAATATTCTATACTTTAGTTTTTAGTTGCATTTTGAAAAATCCCTTGACCTCTCAAGGCTAGGTGTCACTCATTTTCTCTTGGATGCTTGTTTTAAAACAGATACACATGAAAACTTTTAAACTCAAATAAGAATTTTTTCTTATTGCAAAAATTACAATCACAATCACTGTACCAAGAAGCTAGACTTAACACCATTTAAAAAAAAATATCCAATAGCAGAATATCATTGAGAACAAATCACATTATATAAATAAACTTTTTAATCCTTTTTAAAGGCCTTCTTAATTTTAATTTTAACATATCCAAGGGACAGTTTTAGCAATGATAATCCGATCATTACATCATTCAGTTTTACCATCATGTTTCCAGTGTCTATCTGAAGGTAAGGTACAAAATAAAGATGAGCCACTTTGCCCTTCCTGTGTAATGGGCACGCACCCAATCCAACTCTTTAGGGTTATATGAACTGCATTTGTGCCAGCTTGCCCTCTTTCACCATGCATGGTTCCACTGTGCATGACCAGCTGAACTGCACTTCTGCATGTTCACCCTTCACTCCTAAAGATAGTTCTTCTCTTGTCTTCTAAGTTTCTCCTTGTTGTTAAGCCAGATATCTTTATTACAGTGTAAAGAGACTTATGCATTCTAAAATACCAGATTTTCTAATTTTCAAGTTAAAGAATCCTTAAAATCCATTTAAAACAAAGTGAAAATTCTTTAAAAAAATTTTTGGTAGTGTCCAAACGTCATAACCTTTTGAATTTTAAATTTTGAACTAACCCAATTGTTACAGAATGCTGAAAATGTCTATCTTCAACATATTACCAAACACATACAAAACATACTCACACAGATATTTAAGCATGCAAAAATAAAAACAACTTTTACTTACATTTTCTAAAATTTTCAAACAAAAATTTAAGACAATATTTCTTTTAAACTAAGTATCTTTGTTGAGTTTCATTTTTCAAGGGCTTGCTTTACAAAGGCATTTCTCCAATTAGTCTTTTGAATCCCTTCTGTTGGAGGAATGCTGGGGGGATGGTCACCTGAAACTAAACTGGCCTGATTTTTATCCAATTTTATACAAGAGCAGTTTACATTGTCAGGACTAGCTGAAAAGTGAAACCCAGCCACACAGCCTTCTCTGTGACTGAGCTCAGCTGGAGGCTGGAGCTTTTATTTCCCCAGAGATGTTCAAATAAATAACAAAATCACAAAAACCAAAAACCCACATTAAAGCTCGTACCAATTCTAAAACAGAACGAGACAACTCAACACCCAAAGACTGAGTTTATCCCTACCAGAACTCTGTGCCGTTCTCACTCAGCAAGCTGAATCCAGAGTCTGCTGAATGAGCATGCTACTCTCACCCAGAACTTCCCTACCTCAAGAAACAGAACAGAGAACAATCAGGTCTCAGTGAATGGGGTGATGTCTCACCAACTTTTGTTGACCCAGGGGCCTTCCAAAGTGGAAGAGAAGTCCCAGTCATTTTGGAACAAGGGAAATAAGTCCCTAGCGGCCATCCCCTCAGACTGACAGATTTTCCCCCATATTCAGACCCTCCTGGGCCAAGGACAAAGGCTAATATAAACTCCAAATGACAAACAGAACACTCAACACAAAGAATTTACAAAGACACACTGCATCATTGTAAATTGTAAACAAGAAAGTGCCGAACTACATACGGAGAGTTTCCCCCAAAATGGAAAACTTCCCAATACAGATGGAAAACTTCCCACAAAATGTCTGCATGAAAGTGCGAGACTACAGACAGAAAATTTCCCAAAAATATCTGTACTAAACAGCAATCTACCAAGAGGGGTATGGGGACATCTTCTCAAAGAACCCCGTTGGCAGTCTTATAGCGCGTCTACCAAGAGTCCTTGCCAACCAGAATACAGACCCTGTGGGAAACCAGAATTACAGATACAGAAATTACAGGCAACCAAATATGCAGAACAGCAGTGCCTTGACTTAACAGCTGTTTTTGTTTTTTGATTCTCTGTGGTGGGGCGTCTGGATGGTTTTATGAGGGAGATTCCACATGAACCCCCAGAAATGTTGTACAGACTTGAGACGCTCAAAAGACCCCCAGAGACCACGACCAATATGAACAGCATAAGAGTCTTTTATTTGCAAGCTCAAGCTGGTCTTCTGTGCACTCACTAACCGGTGATAATAAGAATCCCTGAGCACAACATCAGCACAGTTTTATAGTACTGAACAAACAAATTTAGGGAATTTTCACACAAGCAGTTACATGATTGGTTTGAGTCCACCCAAACCACACTGCCTTTTCTCTGAACTATTGGTATGTACTGTTCCTGGAACACTTGGGAAAGTGTTTTGATTTCTTAAGGGTGGGCAGGGTTGGTGGCAACCTGTGGTTTTTTTCTCTCTCTTGGTATTACTCTGAGGGAAGCCTAGCACAAGATGGTAGGGTTAATCTTAAATTAGAGTTATTTTGGCTCTTCAGCCTGAATAAACCATAGCATACCACATACAAAGCTTTGGTAAAACACAGGTCTGGCTTACACTGTTGGACCAATAGGAGTGTATGTCTACTGCTGTTGCAGGTGTGTCTTAAGGTGTGTGGAGTTTTTCATCCTGATGATCTTGCAATGATGAAATTGACTAACTACACAATTACCTGGGCATAGCCCTGCTGAGACTTTTAATATTAAGTCACAGGTTAACAAAGAACAATATTTAAAATGAAATATATTGAACAACCAGACATGGTGACCAAAATAATTTTTACCTGATTCAGTGTATTTTTTACATGCTATATCATATGTACAAGTTCTTCATTTCCTTCTGTGTCATTATGTTGTCTTTCCTTATTTTCGTTTTGTTTTCAGAACCATGGTATAAGAGGGCATTTCTTATATTTTTGTCTTATAGTCTTCAGAAAGTTTACAGTTAAATAGGCTTAAGTTTCTTTTGTTAGAAAATTAAAAGCACATTGGATGGGGTCTTTATCATAATTTTGTTATGATAAAAAATACGTTTTTATTTCTGGCATTTTACCTGTATAATCTCATTTTAATCTTTTCCAAAGGACACTTTAGTGGAAGGAGGAAATTCAAAATGGATTCTGTTAGAGAATTTCTTTTTCATGTTTTTTTTGGGGGGGGTCCAGTCGTGGGGCCTGAACTCTGGGCCTGGGCAGTGTACCTCAGTTCTTCAGCTCAAGGCTAGTGCTCTACCACTTGAGCCACAGTGCCAATTCTGGCTTTTTTCTTTTTTGCTTATGTGGTGTTGAGGAATCGAACCCAGGGCCTCATGCATGCAAGGCAAGCACTCTAACACTGAGCCACCTTCCCAGCCCCCTGGTAGAGAATTTCTGTTGCTAAAAACTCTGGTACATAGTAAGGTAAGCAACTCAAAAATTATTTATTATGGAGGTGAGTTGAAAGTCATCTAACACTCTTTCCTCAATGAAAAGAGAGGATTTAAAATAACTAATATTTTTAAAGTTAATGGGCACAAATATGTAAGAATTTTCTAGAAATAAAATGATCATTCATGAAACCTTACTGATACTTCAAAGAATGGTTTCCAATAAGAAGAATCACCTTCATACATTTTCACACAATGTGTATCTGCCTGGTAACAGAACCCCAAACTAGAATAAAGCATCTAATAGCTGTCTAATTTTTGTTGCCTTTTTGCAAGACTGCTTTCTTATCATATTGATTAGTATGAATTCTATGGCCAGTACAATATCACATATCTCATAACAGTTACTAGATTGGACCTTCATGGATGAGATGGTGTGGGATTCTGGTGGAGCCCTCTCTGGTTAAAAGGGGGAGTTGGTATTGGCACAGTCTCTGTAGTGGAGCATGGTGAGTCTTAGGGAGTGAAGACCAGTCTGTGTTGGGCTTTGAGACCACAGGGAGGAGACAGGAAGTACTAGACTTGTTAGGGCCCTGGTCTCTTGTAGAGTATGCGGTACTTTAGTAAGAAGGCTGGGTCACAGGGCTGGAGGCTGATTGGGGCAGAGCTTTGAGAAGGAAGAACAAAGCTACAAAGGAGGAGGTTACTTAGAGGAAGGGTTCTGGGGGAGCATTGTGAGCCCTTGTGGGATATGTAGGATGAGGTTTTCCATAAGGCAAGGCAGTGAATGTAGGCAAGAGGCTGACAGAATGTGGGGATTCTGGTGCAGGAATGCGGAGCTATGAGGGAGAGGCTTTTCAATGTCTGGCCTTGAGAGGTCAGGGTGGTAAAAGGAAGACATGGACTAGTAAGGGGCGGGGATTCTGGTGGACAATGGCAGGCCTTTGGAGAGTATGTTAGGGTGGAAGTTGGGTTTCCTGAAGAGAAGAGTGCAGTCACAATGTATGGAGGAGATTTTCAGAACCGGAGCTTTGTGAGAGCACTGATAGGATGCAGTGCACCAGAATGGTTAAGATGGGGTTTCTGGTATAGTCAGTCACCACTTTGAAAAGAGGAGTAATGTTGGGTGGGGATTTCAGTATTGCAAGGCAGGCCATGGTCTTTGTACAGGGTTTCCAGTAGGGCAAAGCAACCTTCAAAAAGGGAAAACGGAGGGACAGGGATTTACAGTTGAGCCTGGTGAGGCTTCCAGATGGAGGCCATCTGATGCAGTTGTTTCTAGTGGAGCAATGTGGGTGTTGAGAGATGGGATAGTGTGTTGGGGGTATTCTAGTGGGTTTTTTCTGGAGAAATGCAGGGCTTGGAGCCATGGGGATAGTTGGAGGAGGGGCTTTGAGAAGGAGTGGAAGGGATATAAAGGTGTAGATAATTATGGGCAGGGTATCTGGTAGAGTAGGGTGTGGATCTGAGGGAGGAGCCAATAGGGGTCGGGTTCATCTGAGGAGTAAGGCAGGGCATTGAGAGAACACTTGTGGGAGGTGGTGAGGCTTGTGGTAGAACAGGGCTGGCTTTCTAGGCAGGAGATGGGCTGTGTGAGAAGCTTCTAGCCAAGCAAGGTGAGGCTTCAAGGGCAGTTATAGGGAGGTGAAGGGTTTTTGGTATTGCATGATGGGTTTTGTAAGAAGAAGTAAGTTCAAGGCTGGGTTTGAAAGGTTAGTCCAGTTTGAAGTAGGCTAGTTATGGGCGGAGGTTCTGATGAAAATAGGAGAGGATCGAGGGAGAAGGCTAGTTGGTATGAAAGGGAAGGGAGTAGCTTGGATGTACTAGGAAAGGGGAGCAATGTGACTATGAGGGAATAGAGTAGTGAGGGTGGGGTATCAGTGAGCTTGCAAGATGGTTTATTGCAGTCATCAAAATGGTGATTTAAGCAATGTGTCTTTATCATTGGATGCATCGATGTTAAAACATATCTAAGAATGTGAAGCACTACTATACAGACCCTGAAGAAACTCAGAAGGATCTGTGAAATTATGTTGGAATAAAATTAATGACTAATTACAGTAGGAATTGATTTTCACTCGTCCCATAAATACTTTCCAGAAGAAAAGGCTACATTGAAAAATAAACAATTAAAAGGAAGCAGGCAGGCAGATCTTGAAGTAAACATTATCCAATGAACAACAGCTATTGAGGAATGATTGCAATCTTCTTTTACCTAAGTTACAGTTACTGACCTATATTCTTCCCTAATGCCAAATCAAAAAGCCATGAAAATGCAGTAATTATTGTCAAGGCCTTAGACTTTACAGAAAGAATTCAATGAATGTAGTTCTAGAAAGTATAAAGATAGATGTTGTAGCTAAAGATTGAAGAAAATATCCCCATCTCTGGCCCTCCAGGGTGAGAAAGGTTAAGCCAAAGCATAATGAGAATGGACAGAAGTACAGTAGTGCATACCAGTAGTCCCAAGATACAATGATGAAGGTGTGTCGGGGGAGAAAATCAACAAGATCATAACAGGACTTAGCACTGGAGAGTAGAGAAAAGAGCAGTGAAAATTCAAGGAGAATTACAAAGGATGCCCTTGCATATATGGCAGTAGAGCACATCACATTGGGGTCTAAAGTACGTGTAAGAAACTACTTCTGCTCATAAGGTGTCACAAGAAGTGATGAACGTACGATTTACAGGATATTGAATAATCATAAAAGTCTTGCTTCAGTAGTGAAGAGTTAAACCTTGATAAACTCTGTTTTGAAACACCTAACAAACTATAAAAACAAGACAAGAAGATTCAAAATGTGTATGTTACTTGACTGTTTGCAATAGTAGAGATAAAAAAAATCAAATCACATAATGTGGATGCAAAAGAATAACATTATTAAGGTAATCTTTAAACAATACACATTTTATGTGAATAGTCCTGATTATAAATGATTTGTTTTTCTTAGAGATTTTGGATGCACAAAAACAACAAAAAACAAAAACAAATAAAAGCAAAAGACACTTGGCAATAGAGCTGGCTGCCAGTGCCTTATCCTTATTTCTAGATAGTCATGAGCCTGAGATTGGAAGATCATAGTTCACCGATGGCTGGGGTAGCAATCCATGAGACATTTATGTTCAATTGTTTAATCAAAGACAGATTGAAACTTTGGATCAAATAGTACAGACTCAGTCAGTCATTAGTGAAAAAACCAAGCAAGAGTTTGAGGCTCCAAGTCAAGTTTCATTACTGGGTGGCACGCGTGCGCACGCGCAGACACACACACACACACACACACACACACACACACACACACACACACACACACACAAATGGAATGAGAGAGGAAGAGGGAGAAAAAAGGGAATATTAAGAGTTTAAAATGTGAACCTGTCTTCCAGGATTATCCTAAGCATTTATTAATAAAAATGAAGGAAACCATGGAACCTAGGTTCCATGACTATTTTCCCAAGTCTTTCCATTTTCTTAAGAAAGGGGCTGTGTCATTCTTTCTGATAGAAACATAAAATTTCATTGTGTATATATACCACCTTTTCTTGAACTATTCATATATAGAGGGGCTTCTAGTTTGGTTCAATATCTTAGATATGGTAATAATGCTTCCAAAAACATAGTAAGTTTTAGCTTGAGATCATTTCCACAAATGCCCAGGAGTGGGATTGCTGGCTCCAAAGCTATGTACATTTGACCTTACAAAATGATGCTAATTGAAATGAACTCCAAGGTATGGAAACAAGTCATTTTTTTCAGATGTCAACCTTGATATCTCTAAAATAGTGTATCTAGATCTTATTTTATTTCATTTGTCTTTTTCAATTGGTTTATCCGCTGCAATCTCTGTCTTAATTCTGGTACCTTTCATTTTGTATATATATTTATCTGATTTTGAGAAGGAAAAGAAAAACATAGTGATGAAAGGAGTACAAAGAGCGACCCACTGCAACAATGATATTCACAAGACACTATGTCAGAAATGAACTTGACAACCTTGCGTGGGAAGAGGGGTAGGAGGTGGGAAAGGATATGATAACAACGATGGAGTGGGTAACAATATTCAACAAGGAATTTACCTTACTCATGTAACTCTACACACTCTGTAAAGTATCTTTGAAATAAAATAAAATTCAAAAATTGAACCTATCCTAAAAATAATATCCTTTTCAAGATAATACATCTCTCACAGTACTTGTGAGAGATTCTAGAGTCAAGCTGTTAGACCTGAAAAGGGATAGATTAGGAAGCCATCTCAAACAGCATTCAAAAGGCTGTGCTCTGGGAAGGTCAAACAGTCAAGGGAAGACAGGAGTATGAGGAGTTATTACCTCAAGGGTATTTAAGTTAGAGCTGTTGGACAATAAAAGATTAAGACTTTGGAGACAAGATGGATGTCTGTGATATAGTTGTAATGACCCTTGCTCCCTTCTTCTCCCTAACAATAAGGGATTCAATTATCACTATGTTTACAAACAATACCTCATGTTAATAATTATAACCACAAACTAGATTGATGCCTTAGTTTGTGGACATACCTGTAGCCACTGACCACCCCCTATAGTAGAATGAATATAAAGTCTGTTAAGCAGGATTTGGGGATCCAGAAGCTGGTAATAAGGCATTGGGTCCTCTGGTGTCTTCATTCCTATCACTTCCTGTGATTTCTCAGTTCTTTGGCCAGGTATCCCATTGTATTTGCTGTCCAAAGGTTGCGGTTAATGACAGTACTTATATTCTGAATACCTCAAAACAAACCACATAAAAATACTTCCTCAAAGAAGATTGACAAATGTATAGGATCACCTGGAAAGATACCTAACATCAGCAGTCAACCTGTGATCCTCTAGCAAAAAAGTGCAATTCAGGACTATCTTTACTTGTGATAATATAAGAAATGGATAATTGTCCCTTTTGTATATTTGGTATTTGGTATTGCATATATTTTCAGAAACACATATACATTGTGAAATAATGTTATTTATTTCTTAGGTCAGACCACGTCACTGGAGTGATGACCCAGTTGCCTGAATTACAAATAGGTGAGTGTGAATTGCCTAATTACGACCATTTCTCCATGAAACTCAGCAACACAGAATGAAGTATCAGGGTCAGGCCATTCCATACCTGTGAGGATTTATACCTAGATTAGAGTAATATACACCTCTCAGTATTCATGGCACATTCGTGTGTTAAAATTGTCATCAGATCAGAAAAATGCTAGAGCTTAAAGTAGAATGATGGGCAATACATTTTCAATGCAAGAGTGATATCACCCCTGCAATTATTCTCAGTGGAGAATCCTTTCTATACATTTTACTGACTTAACTTCTACTTTGTGCTTTACCATTATCAGGCAGGATCACACTGTATTGAGCTACAATACTGCAGCAACCTCAGCTGCCTTTGAATGTTACCTCCAATCTTGGTACTAAGGTCAACACTGCAACTCTAACCACATAGTTAGTGGACACACGAACTTTTCAAGCCTGGTTAACAATTGAGCTATCACTGCTCATTGCCAGTGTTAAAGATCTCACTCTTTAGATTTATTGTTTATCTTCTTATATTTCCAACACTGCCTTAGATGTTGGTTTTTGAAGTAGAACTTTTAGTTTGCATCTGATTTATGGAGGTGTTACTAATGCCAGTTAAACTGCATATATTATAATGTAAGTATTTTGATGTTTTCACATGTGAATTAAATTTTGGTAATTGAGGAAGTGAATACACATCACTCACAAAAGTTTCTTTATGTGTATTGGTATTGCCATATTGTGAGCTTCCTAAATGCCATCCATGGAAGCACATGGCCCTAATTCCATCATTTCTGTCACTGAGACAAGGCTTGGAATGTCCAGACCATTTGGCACCTCATAGTAAGAACCTTTCTACAAAGAAGGGGGAGAGAATAGCAAACAGAGCAAATGAATCTTCCAACAGTTTTTAACATATTCATTATGCTTAGCCATTAAGACCACCATAATAGTATTGTTTACCTACTCTTTTCTGTTCTAAGCAGTTTTATTTATGGATCTTTAAGAAATTATAAAAGAATAACATAAGAAATCTATATGAATCATATAAGAAATCACAAAAAATAGTCTGTTAGGTATATATACTCCCAAAGACATAATTTCAGGAAAGCATTAAGCACTTAAAATATAATGTAATGATTCTTTGTTGAAAACTTCAGCAGTTGTAGTTTATTTATTCTGATAACAAAGTTTATAAAGTAAGTTACAATAGTATTCCAAATGGAACACAGAACTAGAAACATGAAGGGTAGCACTAAAGAATATTACTGCTACCATTAATAGAGTAAGAATGAAATTTAGGCAAAACTCCTTCAGAGTAAAAGCCACAGGACACCCCCATCATTACTTTCATTGTTCATATGAAGAAAAGACCTTTTTGTAGTAGACAAATTTTCACAGATATTAACATCAATTGGGTATATATTTCTTAAGGCAATCAGGAAGGATGCTCTCACCATGTTAATTGAAGCTGACTTCTCTGGGACCTACTACAGAATGCACAGACACTATTCCAAGCACTGCACCTGCATTAGGTAATTGTAGTGCTTATGAGTGTTTTTCAAGTTAGAAAATGAATTAAATATTTTATTAAAAACAGAAGTAGGCAACAAGGTGAAGCAAATTTCCCAAATAACCAAGACTGATCAGTTCTAGACCCATCATTCAAATCCAGGTTTGCACCAGGCAAATCTGAGTATATTCTTTGTCATATTCATTACCATTCAAGAGCTATGGAGCAGATGAACCCACATTATCTTCCTATAATGGCAATAAAAATGCTTCAGAATATAGATATTTTTAAATGAAAAGGGTGTGGCTAATGAAAGTATAAGTGATCTTTATACCAAACAAAGATCAGTTTAATTTCTCATGAAATACATGAATGAACATCATTTAGATTCCACTTTTCATTACTCCTGGAGTAATTGCTTAAAGAGAACAATTCCATGTCAAAGACACTTGTGCTGATAAACACAGGCTTTTATCATGAAGTACCGTGAATACACAGTGAATACTTTGTTATGGATATATAATCCAAAAGAAATAATTTAGTGGAGGTTCTGGGAAGATGGCGGAGGAGAAGCTGGAGGCTAAACAAGCTCTCGCATAGAAAGCAGTTTTAGAGGTCCAGCAAACAGTCCTAAGCCAGAGAACCACACCAAGTGTGCCTTCAAAGGACAGAGAGTTAGGCCAGAGAGGGAAAATAAAGGCAAGGAGACAGCTCTGAGCACTTGCCAGCAGCTGCCGCTGCTGCAGCAGCAGCTGTGGCGGCGGCTGCGCCATACCTGCCATATCTGAATCACAGAGAGTCTGGGATGAAGGAGCCAGACACAGAGGGTGAGCAGATTCTACTCATCACCAGCAAGAACCAACAAGGATCAGAAATCTTCATCCTTCAGTTCACAGACCAGAGACAACCCAGGAACCAAGACTCGGTGTGAGTAGAAACCTGACCTACTCACTCCTTTTTAGGGAGCAGAGGAGGGAAGGCCACCCCTCCCCCCCAGTACTGGAGATCTCTATCTTGGATACCGACAAAGCTCGGCAGAGCTACTAGCTCTAACTCAGGCCTTGGAAGTAAACTAGAGTCATTTAGCAGGTCACAGGAGCCTAACCTGAACTGCCAGACTCAGCTCTACCCAGGGAAAAGTCACCCAGCTTGGGTGCCAGCCCCAGGAGTGGCTTTCTTCACCGGGTAATCAGAGGCAGAGGCTGCCCCTCCCTTTAGCAGCCTCAACAATCAATTGAAATTCAGTAAACAGAAACCCTGAGAATGGCTCCAGGCTGGGCTCTGTGAGTTTCTCACAAACCAGCCCCCAGCAAAAGCTGCTGTTTGCTAAAAGGCCTCAACTCTACCCAGAACCTAGCCTCATCACAACATCTCCAAACTTGAGGAAAAAGCCATCTCCCTCTTTTGTGATACTCAAAGCAGAACTGATTCCCATTGAACTAACCTGGGAGGAGGAA
The DNA here is from genome assembly GCF_024711535.1 of Dipodomys merriami. Lineage (NCBI taxonomy): Eukaryota > Metazoa > Chordata > Mammalia > Rodentia > Heteromyidae > Dipodomys > Dipodomys merriami. The sequence goes on from NW_027206157.1 coordinate 4,922,774, forward strand.
TGCAAACCTTTGAGGAAAGCAGAGCATTTTTCTGCCTGTTCAAACAAACTGATTTAAGAAACCAACCAAGCCACAGGAACACAAGCAGACCAGAGACTCCAACAAGAGGCCGGTTAAGGACACAAGGGAGATTCAGGATGTTTCCCACCCCCACCCCAAAAAATCAAAGAACTATTGTTTTTAAAGTTGCAGAGCTTCTGCAGGGCAAATGACATAGCTAGCAAGATCAATAGAAAGCCCACGGATTGGGAGAAGATCTTTACTAGCCATAAAATGGACAAGGGTCTCATATCTAAAATATACTTGGAACTCAAAAAATTAAACCCCCCAACAACAAATCCTCAAAGAAACAACTGACAAATAAATAAGTGGGCGAAAGACTTAAAGAGAAACTTCTCTGAAGAAGAAAGAAGGATGGCCAATAGACACATGAACATCCCTAGCCATAAAAGAATTGCAAATCAAAACAACATTGAGATATCACCTCACTCCAGTTAGAATGGCAAAAATCAAGAACTCTAACAACAACAGATGCTGGAGGGGATGTGGCAGAAAGGAACCTTACTTCATTGTTGGTGGGAATGTAAAGTTGTTCAACCACTTTGGAAATCAGTATGGAGGTTCCTCAAAAGACTTCACATAGAACTCCCCTATGACCCAGCAATCCCACTTTTGGGCATTTACCCAAATGTTTACAAACAAGACCACACTAAAGCTACCAGCACAACTATGTGTATTGCAGCATTATTTACCATAGCTAAGATATGGAGCCAAGCCAAATGCCCCTCAGTAGATGAATGGATTAAGAAAATGTGGTATATATACACAATGGAATTCTATGCCTCCATCAGAAAGAATGACATTGCCCCATTTGGTAGGAAATGGAAAAACTTGGAAAAAATTATATTAAGTGAAGTAAGCCAGGCCCAAAGAAACATAGGTCCCATGGTTTCCCTTATTTGCAATATCTAGTATATGTATGAGTTAAGCGGAAAAGGTCACATAAAGTGATGTCAGGAAAATGAACCCTTAGATGTGTATTTTAATGTTTTTTTCTTTCATGTATGTGTTTCTAACGCATTTATAAGATTATCTCTTTGTTGCTTTGTATGTCCCTCCCCCACAGTATAACCCCTGCTTTCACTATATTTGATGTCAGTATAACTTGTGGAGGAGATGGGGTAAAACCAGTTGTTTAAGGATACAGGTGGACCTGTTGCAACAATGAGAAGTACAAGTTGTCATGTCCAAAACGAGCTTTATAACGTCGGTGCGGGGGGCGAGGGGAAGAAGAAGGATTGGGATTGGGGGGAGAGGGAGGCTGGGAAGGGATATGAAGGGTAAACAAAGGAGGAGGCTGCAATGCTTGGTAAGAAATGTACGCATTATCCTGCCCATGTAATTGTAACTCCTCTGTACAGTATGTTCACAAATAAAATTAAATTAAATTTTAAAAAAGCACTATTGTTTTTGTACCTTTTATAAAATAATTTTTTATAATTTTTTTTAATCTTTGATTTTTACTTTTTGAAAAAAAATTGTTTTCTAGTAATTTTTTTTTCCTCTTAGAATTTTATTTTAGGGGTTTCATTGTGTGTGCGTTTTTCTTTCTTTTTTTGTTTGTTTTTTGTTTTTGTTTTTTGTTTTCGCTTTCTGTTTAGCTCTACTGAACCTCTGATCTTTTTTCTTTCTTTCTCATCCTTTTCACCTTTTCTTCTCTTTCATTCTTCTTTATGTGACTTAATTGTTGTTCTACACATCCTCAGATAAACCTGTAGTCAATTATTAGACCTTGTACTCCATTGTGTACACACTGAATCCACAAATTTATTACTCAATTCAAAACTTCTGAGACTGAAATTCCTTAAGAGCAGTACTACCTCTTTATACCTATATAATATTTTAAGTATTTTTATTTTTATATCTCCTTTATATCCTTCCCCTTCTCTCATTATATTCACGTTCTTTTCTGAATAGTTTGTTTTTGAGCAAGTATATTTCTAATTTTTACCTTTCCAATTTTTTTGGTCTCTTTTTGTTCCCTTTCTCTTTCTTCTTTTGTTTCTCTCTCCCTACTTTCATCCTATCCAACCTATTTCCGGCTTTGAGATTAGGACTTAGTTAACACTCCCTGTGCCTTCCCACATCACTCTATTCCTGTTTTTTACCCACAACTCTTCCTAAACCTAATAATTTCTGGTTTACCAAATACTTCTTTGTGGTTCGTCGCCTATTAATATATAGTTGTTCGATGTTGAATAGATTTATCTGTTGAACTAGATTGTACCTGCAGACTATTGACTGTGCAAATACAGACTTTGGTTGATACTTGCCTTAAATTTGTGTTCTAGCACAAAACTGGTGTTGATTTCATCCCAAATGGGCAGGGTAAGCCGGAAAAATACAAGAAAAATGGCAAATCCATGTATCTCAAATCCCACTCATGATAATCAGGGGACAGAACAGATAATGAATAATCCAGAGGAGACTTCCCAAATAGCTCTACAAGCACTGCTGGCAAACATGATAAATGAAAAGATTGAAAACATACAAAGGACTCTGTATGAGCGTGATAGGGATAGAAAGCAGGCAATGCAAAGTTTTATACAGGAATATCATGAGCGAGAGGAACCTAGTCAAAAACTGATACAGGATTTGCCTGAGCAGCTTGAGAATGTTAAAGAGAAAGGCAGGAATGGCATGAGCAGGCTGAGAACATTCAAAGAGAATTATAGGAATGGCATGAATGGGAGGAAGCTAAGCAAAGAGCAATACAGGAATTGAGAGAGCAGGAAGAGAATACACAAAGAACACTAAAGGCATTCATGGAATCCATTAACAAAGAGCAGAAGGAAGTCAGGGAGAACACAAAGGGAATACTGACTGGAATCCAACAGATGGAATGGGAGTGCAAGGAAACCATAAACAATTAACTAAGTGATTTGAGAATAAACACCGAACACCAAATTAAGGAAGTAAAGAAGTCAATACAAGATCTAAAACAAAGCTTCAACAAAGAATTTGAAGCCATCAAAACGGACCAACTAGAAAGAAAAGAAATAAAAAAACAAAGTAGAAAGTCTTGACAGAGGTTAGACCGTGCAGAAGATCGAATCTCAGGGATTGAAGACAGCCTAGATATTATAGAGAAAGAACATACATCAATCCAAGACAAGTCCAAGAAATATGATAGATCTATCCAACACTTGGAAGACACAATCAGAAGGCTTAATCTAAGGATCATATGTGTAAAGGAGCACCTAGAAACAGAAGTTAATGGTCTTGGAAATTTGTTTAACAGGATCCTAGCAGAGAACTTCCCAAACATGCAAAAAGATAGGCCTATTCATATGCAAGAAGCTTTTAGAACTCGAAATAGACCAGACCAGAATAGGACATCCCACTGTCACATTATAATACACACAGTATCAACTCAAAACAAGGAAAAGATCCTTAAAGCTGTCAAGGAGAAAAAGACTAATCACCTATAAACGAAACCAATTAGAATCAACTCAGATTTCTCAGCTGAGACAATCAAAGCAAGAAGAGCCTGCAATGACGTATGCCATGTCCTAAAAACAAGCAAATAACAACCAAGAATACTGTACCCAGCTAAACTCTCCTTCATAACTGAAGGCCAAATAAAAACCTTCCATATCAAAGAAAAATTGAAACAATACATCTCCACCAAACCAGCCCTACAAAAGATTCTTAAAGATGTCCTACATATAGAACCCCAACAAGACCACAATAAAGGCCAAGAAACTACACCCAAACTGAGAATCCAAGAACCATAGGAAGAACACAATTTTCACAGCCCCGAAGAAGGTGGATAACATGGTAGGAACACCCAAATACCTCTCAGTCCTATCTCTTAACATTAATGGACTCAACTCTCCATTTAAGCGACATAGACTGTCTAGTTGGATTAAAAAAACAAGATCCTTCTATCTGCTGCCTTCAGGAGTCACATCTTGCCTGTAGAAACAAACACATTTTCAGGGTGAATGGCTGGAACATAATCTACCAATCAAATGGCCCCCATAAAGAGGCGGTAGTTGCAATCTTAATATCAGACATAATAGACTTAAATTTAAAATTTGTGAGAAGAGAAAAAGAAGGTCGCTACATACTAATTAAAGGATCTCTCCTTCAGGTGTATATTACAATTCTAAATATCTATTCGCCAAACAACGGAGCACCCAAATTTATCCAAGAAACACTACTTTCCCTCAAATCCCACATAGATCCAAAAACATTAATTGTTGGGGATTTTCACACACCACTAGATAGATCAACTCCGCAAAAACTCAACAGAGAAACCTCAGATCTAAACAACTGCATAGATCAACTAGATTTAACAGACATCTACCGAATATTTCACCCAACAGCATGAGAATACTCATTTTTCTCAGCAGCAAATGGAACATTTTCTAAAATAGACCACATTTTAGGCCACAAAGCAAACTTGTCGAAATTCAGAAACATTGAGGTAATACCTTGCATTCTCTAAGACTACAAGGGAATAAAATTAGAACTCAACACTAAAAGCCACCAAAGAATGTCCAGTAACACATGGAGGCCGAACAACACACTGCTGAATCACAAATGGGTCCTGGAAGTGATTAGAAAGGAAATCCAAATATTCGTGCTATTTAACAAAAATGAACACACAAATTACTAGCTACTCTGTGACACAGCAAAGGCAGTACTCAGAGTCAAATTTATAGCTCTGAGCTCCTACTTCAACAAATTGGAGAGATCTGAAACCAAGAATATAATGAGACATTTGAACCTCCTTGAAAAAGAGCAGCAAGATAAACCCCAATCCAGTCTACCCAAAGAAATAATTAAAATTAAATCAGAATTAAATGAATTAGAATCCAAAAAAAATATAGAAAGAATCAACAAAACAAAGAGTTGGTTCTTTGAAAAAATTAACAAAATTGACAGACTCTTAGCAAATCTTATCAGAAAAAGAAGAGAACCCACCCAAATAAATAAACTCAGAGATGAGAATGGGAATATCACCACAGAAAAAAACAAGGTTCAGAACATTATAAGGGAAAACTTCTCAAAACTTTATGCTAATGAGTTTGAGAACTTGAAAGAAATGAATCTTTTCCTAGCAAATATTGACATGCCAAAACTAAACCAAAATGAGTTAAACCATCTTAACAGCCCCATATCAAGCATTGAAACAAAAACAGCAAGAAGAGACTTCAAAGTTAAGAAATGTCCAGGACCAGATGGTTTTACAGCAGAATTCTACAAGGCCTTCAAAGCTGAGTTCACACCAATACTCCTCCAACTCTTCAATGAAATTGAAAGAGAAAGTTCACCACCGAACACATTCTATGAAGCCATCATAACCCTCATCCCCAAAACAGGCAGGGACTCATCGAAGAAAGAGAACTATAGACCCATTTCTTCGATGAACATTTATGCAAAACTTCTCAACAAAATTTTGGCCAATCGACTTCAACAATTCATCCAAAAAATTATACACCATGATCAAAAAGGATTCAGATCAGGGATGCACAGCTGGTTTATTATACGCAAATCAATCAATATTATTCATCACATCATCAGGAGCAAGAATAAGAACCACATGGTTATCTCAATAGATGTAGAAAAAGCATTTGACAAGATCCAACACCCCTTTATGATGAAGCTTTTGGAAAAATTAGGAATCCATGGAACATTCCTCCTTACAATAAAGGCTGTATATGACAAAACTACAATCAGCATTATACTTAATGGTGAAAAACTAAAGCTATTTCCTTTTAACTCAGGAAAAAGATAAGGATGTCCACTCTCTCCACTTCTCTTCAAGCTAGTATTAGAATGACTAGCTACAGCAATAAGACAAGATGCATATATAAATTGGATCCAAATAGGGAAAGAGAAATAAAACTCTTCCTCTTTGCAGATGACATGATCTTGTATTTAAGAATCCCGTGGACTCCACTCCCAAATTACTCAAGCTGATTCAATACTTTGGCAAAGTAGCAGGGTATAAAATTAACCCCCTAAAATCAATGGCTTTTCTGTATGACAACAATGAGAAAAGTGTGGCTGAAATTAGGAAAGCAACTCCATTTGTAATAGCCCCACAAATAATAAAATACCTAGGAATTAACTTAACTAAAGAAGTGAAGGACCTCTATGATGAAAACTTTAAGAACCTGAAAAAGGAAATCAAACAGCACTTAGAAATAGGAAAAAACTCCCATGATCCTGGATTGGAAAGTTTAACATCGTAAAAATGGCAATATTTCCCAAGGCCATCTACAAATTCAATGTGATATCTATAAAAATTCCAACGTCATTCTTCAAGGAAATAGAAGACGCAATCCAAAAATTCGCATGGAACAAACGCTCCGCTAAAATGCTCTGCAACGGAAAGAACAGTGATGGAGGAATATCAATACCAAATTTCAAACTCTACTATAAAGCCATAGTAATCAAAACAGCATGGTGCTAGCACAAGAACAGACCTCAGGACCACTGGAATAGAATGAAAAACCCAGAAATGAACCTACAGACCTATAGCATTCTAATTATAATGGAGCCAAAAAAATACAATGCAAGATAGACAGTCTTTTCAGTAAACGGTGCTAGCAAAATTGGTTAACTACTTGTGGAAAACTAAAGCTAGATTCTTATTTATCACCGTGCACCAGAAGCAACTCCAAATGGATCAAAGATCTTGGAGTCAAAGCACACATTCTGAAAACATTACAGGGTGGAATAAGAGAAACCCTAGGTCTCCCTGGCACAGGCCGAAATTGTCTTAATAGAGACCCAGAAACACAAAAAATCAAAGAAAGTTTGGACAAATGGGACTGCATGAAGTTGCAGAGCTTCTGCATGGCAAAGGACATGGCTAGCAAGATCAATAGAAAGCCCATATATTGGGAGAAGATGTTCACTAGTCGTACAATGGACAATGGTCTCATATCTAAAGTATATTGGAACTCAAAAAATTAAATCCCCCAACAACAAATCCTCAAAGAAACAACTGCCCTATAAATAAGTGGGCTAATGACTTAAAGAGAAACTTCTCTGAAGAAGAAAGAAGGATGGCCAATAGACACATGAAGAAATGCTCAACATCCCTAGCCAAAAAAGAAATGCCAATCAAAACAATATTGAGATACTACCTCACAACAGTTAGGATGGCAAAAATCAAGAACTCTAATAACTACAGATGCTGGAGGGAATGTGGACAGAAGGTAACCTTACTTCATTGTTGGTGGGAGTGTAAACTTGTTCAACCACTTTGGAAAGGAATATGGAGGTTCCTCAAAAGACTTCACATAGAGCTCGCCTATGACCCAGCAATCCCACTTTTGGGCATTTACCAAAATACTTACAAACAAGACCATACTAAAGCTACCAGCACAACTATGTTTTTTGCAGCATTATTTACCATAGCTAAGATCGGGAACCAACCCAGATTCCCCTCAGTAGATGAATGGATCAAGAAAATGTGGTATATATACACAATGGAATTCTATGCCTCCATCAGAAAGAATGACATTGCCCCATTTCTTAGGAAATGGAAAGACTTGGAAAAAATTATATTAAGTGAAGTAAGCCAAGCTCAAAGAAACATAGGTCCCATTGTTTCACTTATTTGCAATATCTAGTATATATATGAGTCAAGCAGACAAAGTCATATAAGGTGATATTAGGAATATGAACCCTTAGATATGTATTTAAATGCTTTTTATTCTTTTATGCATTTGTTTCTAAAGCATTTATAAGATTATTTCTTTGTTGCTTTGTATGTTCTTCCCCCACTGTATAACCCCTGCTTTCACTGTATTTGATGTCGGTATAATTTGTGGAGGGGAAGGGGAAAAACAATTTGTTTAAATAAGGATACAGGGGACCCGTTGCAACAATGAGAAGTACAATTTGTCATGTTGAAAATGAACTTTACAACTTTGTTGAGGGTTGGGGTGGATTGGGTGGGGGGTGGGGGGAGGCAGGGAAGGGATGGGAAGGATAAACAAAGGAGGAGGCTACAATGCTTGATAAGAAATGTACTCACTATCTTTCCCATGTAATTGTAACCCCTCTGTACAGTATTTTCACAATAAAAAAAAAAGAAAAAATTTCATGACTAGTTATATCCTGGTAGTACCAAAGAAAATCTACTCCCTATTCTAAAACACATATCAATTAATGGATATTAGTGATATCAGTTAAAATTATGTGTGCATAATATATGTAATGTATTCTATTAAATAACATATAAATCATATGTTTATAATATGTGTATCATTACTGATCTTCTGTAATACATTATTTGATGTAGTATTATACTGGGAAGCATACAAGGAATGACAAATTTCTTTAAATAAATATAGTTGTATGTTTTCGTCCCATAATTTGTTTTTGTGCCAGTACTGAGACTTGAACCATTGTCTGGGTTTTGTCCCTGAGCCATTTTACTCAGACTGGTTTCATATAACCATCTTCAGATCACAGCCCATAAGTAGCTGTGATTACAGACATGAATCATGTTATATTTTTTAATTCCATCCTTGGCATGTTCTTACATAATTATTTTTGAATATTAAATGACATTATGATATTAAATTTCTAAACCAATTCAGAATAAATAACGATTTTTTATGTAAAACTATATGTTGCAATCGAAATTTTAAGAACCCTACTTTACTATCAATTTTCAAAGATATTGCTAGTTTAATTCCTGGACAGACAAGTAGAAAAATTAAATTTTGTGTGCATAGTATATGCAGTGTACTATGTTATATAACATATAAATGATATATTTATAATATATGCATAATTAGGGATATTTTATAATACTATAAATAATATATATATATATATATATATATATATATAACTGGTTTTAATATTATTCTGTGAAGGATACAAGGAATGACAGTATCACTATCTTAACTGTCTTCTTTTCAACAGTGTGTAAACTATGCTATAAACATATATCTTCAAGAAAGCATACCTCTGTAATCCCATATTCACCTTCAAATATTCTCCACGTTGCTATGAACATCCTCTAAGATTGCCACACTCATCCACAGAAAACAGTTTGTGATACTTTCTGGATAATGTTCCTTGTCCCCATCCCTATCACCCTTTCAGCAATTTCAGTGAAGAGCATTTTCTCCTGCTTTGCCTGTAGTAAATATCATCTTTTGTTATTTCACAGCAAAGAAATTGTGGCTAGCAGGGTTGAGCACTGGTATATTCAGAGGTTCTCCAGTTGTGAATTTTTCTTTTCTTTCTTTGACAGTGAACTGGAATAACAAAAAAACATTTAAGGCAGTGTGTTTTGGTGTAAATGAAAACATACTAATTTGAAAATATTATAAATATTCGTTCTTTAAATTTATTTTTAATTCAAATATAATAGGTGTGGTTTTAGTGGTGCATGCCTATAAATCTAACTATTTAGAAATCTGAAAACAGAGGATCATGGTTTTAAGCTAGACCAGGTAAATGGACCATTAGACACTTATCTTCAATGAAGAACCAAAAAGCTAAAAGTGGAGCTGTGGCTCAAATGGAAGACTGACAGCCTGAGCACAAAAGAAAAATAAAAGGGCCTAGGCCCTGAATTTAAGTCATAATGTTAGCACTCATGTACTATATATTCTGTGAGATAATTTGTCAAAAACTGGTCATAGATTACATATGAGGTGTGAAAATGTATGTAAGTCTGAAATGACCCCAAGGTATTTTGACAAGACAGCTAAAAGAAATATCACTTAATCAAATAGTAATGAGGGATAAGTTTGTAGATAAAGATCAAAGCTCACTTTGGAATCTTTTTTGTTTGTTAAAATCAGTAGCTAGGAGTTGTCAGTAGAGAGAATGCTATTAAGGACTTCAATTACAGAAAGAACAGAGCTGGAGGGGGAAAAAACAGAAATAATTACATGTACTCAGTGGTAAAATCATGAGAAGGAAGATTACAGAACTAAGCCCTGGGATACACAAATATGTAAAAGATGACAAATGAAAAACAGTAATAAGTATGTAATGCAGACTTATATAGATATGTATTTTTAATGTTTAATTGCTATGAGGTGATTGTGTGATGACCTAAAATTTAAGAAATTGGTAAGGTCAACTATCTCTTGGGCCAACCGTCGCTGATATTTTAAGTAAAATGGGCCACAGTAGTGTGTCTTGATTTGCCAAAGTGAAAACAGGTCAATATTTGGAAAGCCATTTTTTGTACATGTGGTTGGAGTGAGAAATACTGGTTTGTTCAATTGTCAGTAGAAGGGTACAGTTTTAGCTCAATGATAGACATCTTTCAAGGATCTGGCTAAAATAGCATTACTGGAAGCCAGTCCTAAATTTTACCTTTGTCAAGTTATCAGATATTCAGTCTATCACATGCCCAAATAATAGAGAATGGGAACAGGTATACATTGAGCACTCACAAGTCTCTGGACTTTCTCAGGAAGAGCCTTCTGCGATTGTGGGATGGATAGGGCTGGGTAATTTACAAAATATCCATCATAGATTGAAAGTATTCTGCTAAGTTGTCACCTGAGATATCGGATGTTTTAACTGCATTGTATTGATTTTTATGAGTCAGTTAATCAGATTCTTTATAATATATGATGTTACTAGACTGTGAAATGCATGTTTGTTGCATTTCGTTTGTATAATATATAGTATGTTTTGAAATTTTTTATAAATCATTCACATTTTTATTTTTTTTCGATATGGATTACTCCTAGTTCTCAAGAGTGGGGAAATGCACAGGAACTTTGTAACTTGAAGTCATATGTGTCATGTGTCATATCATATTTTCCTTGTAGAGAGTTGGTAATAAATTATATGTAATTTATTTTTCATTTTTATTTATTGTCTATTGCAGAGTTTGAACTCAGGGCCTGGGCACTGTTCCTGAGGTCTTTGACTCATTGAGCCACAGTATCAATTTTAGTCTTAATGATTAATTTGAGATAAGTGTCTCACGGGAACTTTTCTGCCCAAGCTGGCTTTGAACTGTGATCCTCAGATATCAGCCTCCAGATTAGCCAAGATTATAGGCATGAGCTATCAGCACCTGGCTATATGTAATTTAAACTGTAGTTTTCTTCAAGTGTTTCATCCTACACTGAAGTTATTTTTCTTACAAATTTTCTAATAATATATAATCTATTCAATTTTGAAAATTACTGCTGTACCTCCCACTTATTTGTGGCATTTCTGAAATCCAAGTTCCTCTGTGTGTCAGGGTGGATACTGTTGCCTTTAACAAGTATTATTGTTGAATACATAGCATCTGGCTACTTAGAGAGCAAAGGCTGTGAAGCTACAGTAGCCACATAAAGAACTTCCAGGACAATTAAAGGGGAAATCATGTGTTCTCTGTGTAGGTGAATAGGGCACATAGAAAAGAAAGTCTTCTACTTGAAAGTGATTGAGTGTGTATGCACATAGGTTTTCACTTATTTAACTGTTGCTATAGATTTACACATTCACTAGTATAAAACAATATTTCATATATATATATATATATATATGTGTATGTATGTATATATGTACATGCAGATCACAGTTTCCAAAATCCAGAGAACCACCTCCATGTGTATCGCGTTCCTATGTTGCTTTGTCCAGTGGTAGAGAAATATTCAAGCATATATCTTTCAATATGTTGCTTGTTCCTAACACTAAAATTAGGAAGTCTGTTAATATATAACATATGTTTTATTAGAATATATTTAATATATCATATATAATGCATTTGTATATTATATATATTATTTATAATACCTGACAGTATTATAAATTTATAAGGAAAAATACAATAAACATATCAATGTCCATACTTTCCTAGCCATGATTAGGTTCAGTAGAGTTAGGTGCATTACATCTCAACAAGGAAAATCTACTGAGATTCTGACGACGTTGAGCTAGATAAGGAGAATTCCTGTAAACAAAGCCTCACCTCAATTTTTAGAAAAGATAAATTTGGAAGCTTTTTTTCTGTTTTTTTGGGGGGAGGGGGTTTCTTTCGCCGGTCATGGGGCCAAAACTCTGGGCCTGGTTGCTGTCCCTCACCTATTCATCTCAAGGCTAGTGTTCTACCAGTCCAGCCATAGCGCCACTTCTGGCTGAGGAATCAAACCCAGGGCCTTATGCATGCAAGGCAAGCACTTTAACCACTGAGCAACCTTCCCAGCCCAAGTTTGGTAGTTTTCCAGAGAGGAATTTGGCATTTGCTTTGCATCCTTGGTTAGTAATGAATAGGTATTATTTTGCTCCAAATTTTGTCTCCTTTTATGTTCCCTAAATAGTTACACAGGATTATCATTCCATCACATATATTTAAGTCCTTCTTTTATTTCTTTTTATCTTTATTGTTTTGTTGGTGTTGTTTTGCTGATCCTGTTTCTTGAACTCAGGGGCTAGGCAGTGTCCCTGAACTCCAGCCTAGTGCTCTACAACATGAGCCACAGCACCACTTCTGGCTTTTTCTGTATGGGCTTCATTTGAATCATAATACTCAGATCTCACCCTCCTGGGTAGCTTTGATTACAGATGTGAGCCACCAATGCTCAGCAATCCCTATCTTTTAAGTATTATTCTAAAAGCCTCCTATCCAAGGTCACTCCTAAGATAGTAAATGGACCTATGCTAATAGTTCCTTCACACTCTCATCTCCTGTAATTGCTATGGTGTGTCTTTTCCATCTTATCTTGAACCTACTTCACTGCTCTATTCCTAACCCATGGTTCTAGGTGTGTCACAAAGAATTACCTAAATTTAGTAGCTATAAACCCTGGATTAATCAATTATTAATTTCATTTAATTTTTTCCAATATGATTGTTTTTCGGCACAAATCTGAGCTTATACTCACCTTCTTGCATCTACTTCTTGGCATGAGCACAGCCTGGGCCTATTCTACTTCAAATGCAAGAGGTTATCCAAAGAATAACCTACAGTATTCCTGCCTAGGAGTCAGGACAAGTTGTTGAGTGCCTGAAAGAAGCAATGAATTCCTAGCATGGGAATTGGTGGGAGAGGCAACAGCCTAGAGAGCAAACTGGTAGTCACAATATTTAACAACTTCTCCTTTGGGGAAACTGACCTCCTCTAAAGTGGCAGTGAGATAACTCACCTAGTATATTTTCATATTTTAATGAAGTTGTCATGTTTCACTACACAACTCACTTGTAGTCAAATAGAAGGTCATTCTTTTGTGTCCTCCTTAGACCCAGTCTCAATCTCCATCTTAGACTTTGCTCAGACTCTATTCCTACCAGAAGATCCCGGATGAAGGGGAAAGTGTGATCTCTTGGCTTCTGACTGGCCCTGTGGGAACTGAGGCCACTTTTATTGTTCAACCTGTTCCTCCTGACAAGACTGTGGTGGGTGGTGGGAAAGCTCATTCTCTAAATGGTGCCCTAGTACCAAATCTCTTCAGAGAAAGTCAAAGAATGACAGATTATGCCTGAGGGAGTGAGTTTCTCCATTTCCAAAAAGGTCAATTAATATCTGATTCTGAGGCCCACGTGGAGTTCCTCACCAGATCCTCCAAGCTGGAGTGGATGTTAGGTCAGACTCCAGGCCATCCATCCTATTTCTCCAGCCCTTTCTCATGAACCAAAAAATCACAGGAGTTGAGTTCAGAAACAAGGAGAATTGAGAGTAACAGACAAATCATTGGCAGGGGGAGGAATTAGAAACTTTGTGTGACAAAGGCTCAGATAATCAAGGATCACTTACATTTGTGAATCACATCATAAGATTAGGGAATAAAAGTAATAAATTACTACCCAAATTAATAATTCAACTGCTCTGACTACATAACAAGTGCTCTCTCAAAAATTAGCTGTCCTAGCTCTCTTTAGATGAGGAAAACGGTGCACATTCTTTCCTCACAAAGTTCTACTGAGTATCTTCATCCATACCCTAGGTTGTTCTTACTCTCTACTTCTGTGTTGCTTTCCTTTGCTGGGTTCAATCAATTACACTTAAATGTGTTATCTTCAGACATGTAATCAAATTTTTTAATCCATTTGTTATAAAATAAAACTAATTATGGGGAAACAGATGTCTATGGTACATTTTCTTCCATGGCATATTTATTTGATATTATTATTATTTTAATAGTTTCATTTTTAAAACTTGAAAATGTTTTGTTACTATTAGCACTAATTAGTTGCACATTTTTTGTATTTTTCCATGTCGGCATATTTGTTATTAATCTTCTAACATTGTCTTTTTCCCTAATTGTTGCCTTCTTTAAATTGCTTCAAATTATAAACTATATATGATGGTCCTGGATGTATTCATGTATATATTTAAATTTTGCTTTGATATACACATATTATAGGATATCTTCAATATATTTTAACTGTTCTGAAAATCAATATGGAGCTCCCTCATTAAAACAAAAACACAATGCCACAAAATTAGGATTAGGTATATATCCCAAAATATTTAACAATGATGCAAGAGAAACAAGCACTTCTCTTATATAACAGAATATGTTTATAGCTATGAATAGTGCATTTTCTTTATTCCTTCTTTCTTGTGCATCTAGATTGATTACACAGCTTGGTTGCTATGAATATTGCTGCCATGATCATGGATGTTCATGTTGACTTGTATTCCTTCAATATGTATCCAAGTTGCCATAAAGGTCATTAACATATGTGTCTTTTGGTATTATGTAAACTTCCATTATGTTATCCATATGGGTTGCCCTAGTTTACAATGCCACAAAACCAAATACAGTTCCTGATTTATTTCAACCTCTCCTGCAGTTTATTTATTTGAGTGGTGATATCTATTCTGGTGTGGAAGATGGGAACTCAGTGACTTTCCTATTTATTTTCCTATGTATTTCCTATGTGGATAAGAATCTCAAACATTTCATTTACTTATTAAAAACTTAAATTTGCACTTCATTTCTGATCAGTCACTTTCTTTTTCTTTTGGTATTTGATCAATTCTTAAATACTATATTATTCAATTTTTTTCGCATTCTAAATACTCACTTTAGTAAAAAGATTTTTTTCATTACAATGGTGCACAATTAACAAAAACAACTGATTGTACATTTATTTCACTGGATTATTTGTTTGTTTTTAAAGCAAGGAAATTATTACAATAAAGATGCTGAACTACTTTCACTATATAGACTGGAAGGATAGTATCTCATATTGGCCTAAACTAACCTTAGAATTAACAGTCACAGCCTGGGCCATAACAGTCTGGGCTAAGTAAAACAAATAACAAAGCACAAACTGCATCTAAAGAGAGCAAAGGGCTTCATAAAAGTTAAAAGAAAGGCACCACTTTCATGAAGCAAATGCTGAAGTTCACAAGCAGACCTTAGGAAACTGAATATCAAGAAGATCTAAGGATAAAATTATATGGAAGGACAACTTTAGAACTCAGAATTCAGGAGGGGGAACAACCACTAGATACAAAATTCAATGCTGAAAAGAAGAAGTGTTTGACCCCAAACCTCAGCTGACTTTTTCACATCAAACACACACACACACACACACACACACACACACACACACACACACACACACACACACACACACACACACCTAGTGAGAAGTTTTAGCCAAAGTACAGCCATTCTGGACTTAGACTACATTTTGAAGGCCTTTACAGAAAGTATCCCTTGTGAAGGCCTTTACTGAAAGACTTTTACTGAAAGTTATAAATAAATCAGGTTCCCGGAAAAAATGGGAAATGTCCCAATAAGGTTCTGCCCATCAGTCCCCTAGCAATAGCCATGGATGACAGGTTCATATGGATGACGAATGACAAGAAGGTAGCTAAAATTACAGATGTTTCTTAAGATAGCATAGTAAACATAGTTTGCTGCTTATTTGCTTAGCCTGTGCACGCTAGCCAATAAGATTGTTATAATATTCACTCACTAAATATCAACCAATAATAAAACTGCCAAGCTAGGAACCCCCTTACTTCAGCCCTATATCCTATAAAAACCCTGTTAACTGAAGGGTCAGGGCTCTCAACTCTGACCTGCTGCGATGGTGACAGTTGTGAGTCCAGGCTCGAGCTTGCAATAAATGACTCTTATGTACTTGCATGGGAATTGGCTGCTTGCTGGTCTTTGGGGATCTTTATCTCAGCACAAGATTAGTGTACATAGAGAACTCCAAGGGCAGCTCTATCTGTGACAATGAAGCTTTTTCCTCTTCCTTTTAAATTATCAAACGTGATGGGGTGGTTGGCTCCACAGTTGCCCCACACCTGAACAGGAGGAGTCAAAGAATGACTTAGACTGCAGGATAGCCTTGTGTTCCCCTGGCTTTCTGTGTAAGAATGCAGTTTGTGTTCCCTTAAGCAGTTGTGGCCAAGCTGAAATGGGAGTACACTTTGCCTGTAGGATTGCATCCTGTGAAACCTGCATGCATGGTGAAACAGAAGGGGGAAGCACGGTGAGCATCTCCGGGATGGCCTCTCAGAGGCCAGGAGAAGTTGACTCTTAAAGTTGGACATGGCACGAGGTTTGAGGACAGCGGGAATCCAAAAGATGGGAGAGGCACAGGAGCAAATGCACCTCGCTGTGGAGACTCCTCAGCCATGTTAAGGAAGTTCCCAGCCCACACTTGGCAGCCACCATGCAGGTCACCAGAGGCCAATTGTTTGGTGGTCAGTCCCTGGTCCTGATCCAAAGCCAGAACTTCTGCAGTGGCCCTGGGCCTGGCTGGTATGGAGCAGTGCCCACAAGCCATTCTTCCTCTGCCCTGCTGCACAAAGCCTCCCAGCAGCTGCCTGGTCTGCAGCACCCATGCCAGGCCAGGTACGTGGGGGCAGACTGAGGCTCTGCTGGCAATTCCTGATGCCTGCTTCAAGGGGAGACTGAAGCCTAGCCCACAGCAAAGCTGGCCCTCACTCACTTCCAAGGACCTCCAGAGAAGCATGACCACCACCGGCCCAGCATTGCTGCCCTCCCAGCCCCCAGAGTTTACCTACAAGTCCTTGCCTTTGTTCTTGAAATTCTTCAGCCATGGTTGTCTCATTTCTCATTGTCTGGGTATGATTTGAGATTCCTTCCTCTCCTCACCCAGCCACCGAGCCCCAGGGGCCAAACTCCCAGCCTCACAAACTCTCTCCAGAACCCAGCTGCCTTTGGGGCTGCTGCTTTCTGAGCCACTGGCTTACTGCCTCCTTCCTCCCTTCACCAGCCTCTGCCAGAGCCTCCCGTCCTCTCCTTACTACCCCAGCCCCAACCCCAGCTCAGCCTCTCCCGTGGCCTCCCCTCCTATCCACAGAGCTTCAGCCCCAACACCAACATGGCCATGGCTCTGGGGAAGACAACTGTGGGCCTGGCCCAGCAGAATCAAAGGTGCCACAGTGTGCAGCCGGCTGAGAACTGGAGGCAGCATAGGTCTCTGATCACTATCTTTCACTTCACTTACACAAGTATTAATTGTATTAATTTGGTATTTAATTTTGGATTTCATAACTTCTTATTAAGCCTTTGCAGAATAGATGGTAGAAATATAGTCCCAAAATTCGGATTGTCTCTTTTTTAATTCTTTCAAGATTTAGAAATATTTAAGTAGTTATAAACACTCATTTCCATATCAGAGTGCTATTCAGAAAATAATTGCTTATGCATCTGTTATCAATTATTTACAAGACTTAAAACTTTTAAAGTTTCAAATATTACAGGAAGATCTTTGATTCATGTTGAATGGATGTGAGTAGGTTGAGTTGTTGCATACATTTGTGTGTGTGTGTGTGTGTGTGTGTGTGTGTGTGTGTGTGTGTGTGTGTGTGTGTGTGTGTGTGTGTAGGGGGGGTGTATGTGTATCAAGGGTTATCCTTGAAATCAAGGATAAGGATGTTGAGCCCTGGTCTGAATTTTTTCTTTTCCTGAGGGATACATTATGATGTTTCTTTGTTGGTGGTGGGCTCTGATTGCTTGTCTTTGCCCTATGTGCATATTCCAGCTCAATTTTTCAATTAAGGCTTCTTATTTATTATTGAGCATATACAGCTCTGATATTGCTTTGACTTTAGTCTGCCATGTAGGATTTTCCCTTCCTCTTTAAAAATTAACATTCAATATAAATTTTACCTCCTGACTGATTTTCCCTTTAATTTGTATTTTGAAATAACTATTATAAGACCTTTGATCTCTGTATTCATGAAGAAAAACCGTTTGGAATTCTCTGTTTAATGTAATAACACCTGGACAGATTTATTAGTATCAAGATCTTAAAATTTCTTTTGTAGTTTTAGTTTAAAATACCTCCTCCATGCTTTTAGCATGGGGAGACAAAAAATTCCTAGTAACAATGATAACATTTTTATTTTTAAAATATCAGACAATTCATAATTTTGAATATGTCTATTGGCAAATGAATACATTTGCTCAATAGATTTTCTTGATACACCCCTGCACAAAAATACCACTCATAAGGGCTGAGAAGGTGGATCAATGGTTAACAGCTTTCCTTGAATGCATGAGACCCTGGGTTTGATTCCTCAGCACCATCTAAGCAGAAAAAGGTGGAAGTGGTAATGTGGCTCAAGTGGTAGAGCACTAGTCTTGAGCTGAAGAGCTGAAGGACAGCAACCAGGCCCAGAGTTCACCAACATCAACTAATAAAATAAATAAATAGAACTCATACTCAAGTACATTAATTTCAAAGGTTGATTATCATTTTAGTTATTGGCAGGGTGCCAAGACATAGCAGACATCTGTCCCAAAGCTTTAAGAAGGATTTCAACACCTGGCAAGTACTAAAAAAAAAGTAAAAAAAAAATATATCTGCCAACAACATATAGAATTGCCACTCAAAGGGAAACTGGTATTAAGAATGAAATACTTTTTATACTATTGCTTAAGAGATTCTGGCTCTATATTCATTATCATATAAATTGACCTTCACAAACTCCATCAGTGGGCCTGAGTCTTAAGGGAACCTACAAAAAGTGGAGGAAAGAATCAGAAACCGGGATTTTTAAAATTGTTATTGTTAATGTAGTGTAGATGCGGATCACCATTTTGTAAGTCAGGTGAGTTCATTTCTTGTTTGACAATCTCATCACTTCCTTTGCACACTCTCTCTGATTTTCCCTCCTGTCCCTGTCCACAGTGTTATACCTCATTTTGAATATAATATCTACAGAATACAACTGCTGCATTTGTTTCCCTGTTCTCTTTGAATATCTCTGGCTCCCTCAATGCCCATAAATGGATAAACAAGAACAGAAAAATCCCTCTTCTTTCCAATTCCTGGAATTCATTTCATATAAACATCAGTAATTTTATGAGAGTGTCAGACTCTGCCCACATATCCTGAGCACTTATACTTCCTGCACCCAGTCATAACTCCCACCAGATTCTAAGGTCCACAAAGTAATTATTTTCACTTTCCAAACAGGAAGAAGCTGAGATTCAGAAAGATTAAGTAACTTACAGGAAATACTGGGCTAAGCATAGTGGCTCACTCTCATACATTACCTATTCCATACAGTAAGATCTGAAGGTCATAGTTTGAACCAATCCAGGTTGACATATCCAATACATGTTTATCTCCAGTTAACCAGAGGAAAGCGAGAATTGTGTTTTTCAAGTGATAGAGCTAGAAAGCCACCAGATTTGAATTGGAAACCTAAAGGATAGTGTCAATATGATGATTTTAAGAACCAATGCTGTCCCATATATAATCTCAGACCACCACCCCCACACACACTCCTTAAAATACATGTTAGTACTGAAATCCAAATAGCTGTTTTTTTATTTTTATGTTTTATTTTTAGCTTTAGTGAGGTTTGATTTGATAGTTTGTATTGATGAGCCACAACTTACATTTTTTGTTACAATTATATCCATGTCTGTATTCAGAGAAATATTCTCCTAGTTGTCTTCCTCCTTTTCCAGCAATGATAAATTTTCTCTTCTTGTTCCAATTTCTTCTTTGGGGACTCAATATCATATACTTTTCTGTCTTGCACTGTCTATAAATTCATTGATCCGGTAGATCTTAACCATAGTAATAACCTGGACAGAACCTGCTTGGGAAAATTGTTCTAAGCTCACTATTCTGTGGAACTTGTTAGTACTCACCCATAATCACTTTGTCTTCAGAATTTGGAACATGTTGGGTGCAGGAATTCAGGGGAAGCACTTACTGTGTGCTATTTTATTCTTTTTGGATTTAATAGCAGCTTCCACCTATTGTCTACTTTAAGCATTGTGTGAAGAGAAAGATTGTACCTAAGAGACAGAAGTACCATATTAACTGTTGCTCTCAAAACACAGGAGGAAGGAAAAAAGTTCTGAAGGAGCCATATAGCCTAGAAACTGAGTTCTTAGAAACTCAAGCTGCCTTTTATCTTACCTTCAGCATAGAAAGTCAGAGACTTCAGTGACTTGTAAGCTCCAATTATATTCCTGAGCATGGGCCTCCCTTTCCCTTTGCCTTTCTGAACTTTTACATCAGGGGTAGGTGAGAAGATGTAACAAGAACACCTAGAGTTTGGGCCTGGAATTAAAAACTTCATTTTGTGATCATAAACATTCCACCACTTCCTGAATTTGATGTGAGGGGCAGAAGGAAGTTAGGTTAGGAATTCAGAAACTTATAATTACTTCTAAGTTTGCTATCTAAACTCATCCTTTCCCACCCTCAGAATCCTATTTCTCAATTGTGTAGACAGCCTTACATTATGTTCTCCTGGAGCATTTGAGTGTGGGGTATCATCTGCTTCTTATGTGTACTGCCAATGGAGGTTTTTTCCTAGGCTCAAAACAATTTCATTGATGGGGCCCTGTGTAATAAGCTAATCAGGGTTGTTCATGCGTTCATACCCGAGGTAGAACTAGTAAGGGCTGAGTAGTAGTCAGTGCTCACTTGCTGCCAGTGGTATTGCTCTGAGGAATTTCTATCAATGTTGCCCACAGTATATAGTACACGGCCTCTCATAAAGGCTCCAGACCCAAACTACTTGAGTCTCTGTGTTAGTTAATCATCATTGAGCAACTATGTTCCATTGTTTGTGAGACATTCACTTCTCAGAGCATATGCATATGAGGGCCCAAGAAGAGAATTGTCTGGATGGAAGGTACTAGAAGGCAAACCATCTATTATGATAATGGAAACCCATGGTTTGGCATGCTAATGTTTTAACCTGTGCACTGAACTAACAGGAGAATATGACACACTAAGAAACCTACCAATTATGCCAAATAAAGAGATATGGTGAATGTCAGAGAAAGGACATTGATTTAATGGTAATCATGACAAGACAACAGCTTAACACACCTTCAGAATACTAATCCATACTCACCTACTATTCTATTCACCCATATCATTTGGTCTGTGTTGTATGTAGGAGTCCTCAGGCCTTCAGATCAGGAAGATCTAGGGGAGACCCTAAGATTGGTCTACCAATTGGGACATAAAATAACTAGTTTGATGAAAGCCCTTAGTAGTGTCCTACAAATATGTGGATTTATCCTACTATATTTGATAAGTATCCCCTCTCTAAATTATCTTTGGTTGGGTCACTTGCTGACA
This sequence comes from Dipodomys merriami, assembly GCF_024711535.1. Classification (NCBI taxonomy): domain Eukaryota; kingdom Metazoa; phylum Chordata; class Mammalia; order Rodentia; family Heteromyidae; genus Dipodomys; species Dipodomys merriami. The sequence continues at coordinate 4,944,335 of NW_027206157.1, forward strand.
TAGCAGCTGTCTAGTATCTCCATTGTGACTTCACTTTATTCTACTGAACAAGAAATGGAGAAGGAGAGACTGACCACAACACATTTGCATCTTTCTCAATGAGCAGTGAAAGGCAGGAGAGTATTTAAGGTGCTCCTCATGTTCTCAGTTAGCTAGTACCACCTGGGATTCCAGCTGAAATCTTGATAAACAGATAAAAAAGTTACATGTAGCTTTTTGTGCCAGATTCACAGCTAGAGAGATAGATGAGAAAGTGGAAGGGCTTGGTGTGATAGCCACAGGTTGACATGAAGCACAATTCAAAGGAAGTGGAGATGAAGTGAGCTAACTGGAGGGAAAAGGAGAAGCAGCTGAAGATGATGAGCACCTAGGGAGAGAAGATAGAGCTAGTTTGAGGCCTGCTGGACATCAAAGTATCCCATCTGAGGTAGAACAGTCTGGCTGTCCAGAGCCACAGCGAGAATTTGGAAGAGCATCAGCAAGTGCTCTTGCCTATTTCTAGGGAGCTCCCATAATGCCAGGGTAAGAATTGGCAGCTTCTCAGAAGACTGCTGTTGAGCACATCTCAGATCCCTTTCTATCATGATAATTGTCACTGGAGAGGAGCATCAAGAGTTGTTTGAGGTGATTGCAACTCACTATGTGGAGCCTGTTCTGCAGTATTGTGGAGTGTGGTCTCTCAGGATGCTTAGGGCAAATATGATATAGCTGGTGTCAAAGAATGCAATCTACTTGGAGTAGGTATTTATAGATGGCACATGCCTGAAAACAACAAGCTGATAATGAGCTGCTAGAGGTCAGTCCCTAAAGATCTAACAGCCAAAACCTGAGAGGCAAACCCAGAGCATTGAACCACATAAGCCCACCATTCCAATTGCTTGTACCATAGTACTGGCTACCCATTTTCACACCCATGACCTTGTTACCCTGATTGTGCCCCACAATCCCTCACAACTTTTACTCCTTCACTTTTTCGATGCTTTCTTGTCCTTGCTAAATAGTTTTGTATGCCTGTATTAGCTGTTGCTGCTACCCAATTTCCTGCCACTGCAACTCAGCAATTACAATCACAACTACCATTTCCCTGGTATCCTAGTCTCTACTACTCTTTTCTGCTACCCATAATTCATAATACCATGGTTCCAGCCACCTGATCCCTGAAACCCCTGTCTCTGATACCCCATCCCCAAACAAAGTAAGTGATGAGTGGTTACAGAGAGTCGACTTGGATATTCCTCTTGCAGGCACATTAGGAAAAGTAATTCCTCAGGCATTTAACATGAGGGACTAACTGGCAGTGGAAAGAAAAGACGTTACTCAGAGATGACTAAAATCCAAGGACATGACTTATAACTTGTTGCTAGGAAAAGGAGGCCCTAAGGTGAATGTTAATGAGCAAAGAAAATTTTACAAAAATTATTGGGGATAATATAAAAGGTTTAGCTTAGTATCTTCTACTAGTGGTCTGAATTATTTTATGACATAGGTATGTAACTATTTTGTATTTTAAAAGTTATATGAAGATGCAATTCATTTGGTATTTATATTAATTGGTGGAATAGTTGCATAGGATCACATTAATGATATTCAATAGTTTATGCTCTGTGATATGCTCATGAGCCTGCCATTGGCAATATTAATTGAGCTTTCTAACAACAAATGGAATTTCATTGTCAAATACTACAAGGAGATTATGGATGCTGGTACCAAAATGAAAGCTGGAACAGGAAAACTGAATAAAGCTACAAGTTTGAAGGGAGAGGTCAGTGTCAGGGTTATGATAAAAGAGAAATTATTCACCATGGAATCTTGGAAGAATAGAATGTGTTTTGTTGACTTTCTAGCCTTTAAAACATTCTTAGAAAGCAGAACATTGTTTTTTTATTCTTGCTATTTGGAACCTCTTTAATGAATGGTTTAAAAAATTATCAAAATAACTTTGAAAATTCACTGGTGTGAATTTTCAGAATAACCTACTCAAAGTTGCCTTGAGATGCAGGCAGGCCGCATTCCTTTTCTATAAAATTAATGAAATAAGCTTCCTTTGAATGTTTGGACATTCCATGACACTTGTTCAGAACAAGAAAAGATAGGAGAGAGAAAAAAATAGGAAGGAGACTCAAGACTGCTGAAATTAGCATATTCCCCATTTGGACTTTAATGGAATTTTTCTACCAAGAATAAGAATTTCATCTTAACATAAGAATTTCAAAAAGGATGTTCTACAGGATAGCTTCTAAATGTAATATTTAATACTGTTGGATTACTTGAAAACAAAGGTTTACAGAAAACTTTAAATTTCAGAAAAACTGTAATGATCCAATAAACAAGTAAAAGAAAAATAATTTTAAAATTCATGGTTCAAAGCAAACCCTAGGAAGAAAGTCTGAGAGTTGCTTATCTAGAAACAGTAAGTGGCACTGTGGCTCAAGTGGTAGAGTGCTTCCCTGGAGCTGAAGAACTCAGGGATATGTTACACCCTGGTCCTGATTTCAATCCCTATGACTGACTAAAATAAATTTTAAAGAATTAAAGCATTAGGGCCGGGAAGGAGATTCAGTGGTAGAGTGCTTGTCTTGCATGCATGAGGTCCTGGGTTCAATTCCTCAGCACCACATAAGCAGAGAAAAGTGGAAATGGTGCTGGGCTTAAGTGGTAGAGCATGAGCCTTGAGCTGAAGATCTCAGGGACAGCACCTAGACCCAGAGTTCAGGCCCCCTACCACAACCACCACCAACAACCAATTAAAGCATCAAATAATCTGAAGATGATGTCCAGAATAATGAATGTCTCATTATCCGTTTACATGACTTAGTGACTTGAAACCTAGTTTACCAGGAGAGTGGTGGGCAATTTTTGTGTGCCAAAACGTGCAAAATTATTTTGTACTTTCCCAAGGAGGAAGAAAGGAGAATGGGGGGAGAAGGGTAGGTGTTTGGTGACCTTGCCTTTTGGTTCCGTGATTGTTTTCTGGAGTCAAATTCAGAGAAATTCTGCTTGCAATCCCAGTTGCATTGGGAATTAAGAAGCCATGTCCTGGAAATGGTTTTGTCCTGCCCTTGGACTGGTTCCAACCACCACTGGATAACCCAAGTCCCAGTTCATGACCAAGATGCTTTGAAGACTACTGATCCACTGGGAAGGTGGACATAACCACAGCCAGATAAGGCAAAAAAATGCAATGCCAAGGGCAGCTCTGGAAATCTACACCGGGCAGATAGTTTTTATATATTTTTATTGTAAAAGTACTGCATATAGAGTTTACAGTTACATGAGTACAGTAATGAGTGCATTTCCTATCAAGCATTGTTACCTACTCCTTTGTTTTTCCCCTACCATCCCTTCCCTCCCCACCTCTCCAACTCCTCCTTCCTTGACCCCTACCTGACATTGTAAATTCATTTTCGACACAATGTCCTGCACATCTCATCATCACAATGGGTGAACTTCCATCCCCATTTAAGCATTCTGCTATATCCTTTACACTCCCCAAATTACAAAAATGTATATACAAGATGCAGAACACTGGAATCAAATACAGTGAAAACAAGGGTTATACCGTGGTGGGATGAACCAACAAAGGAATCACATAGCGCATTATAAGTATATTAAAAACAAAAACAAGAAAGGAAAACCCACTGTGTCTCTGATTTTGGGTACATTTAATTTATCATCATCTTAAATGGTCATATGTGCATAGCCTTTGATCTTCTCTGTTTGTCCCAGACATGTACTAGTCCTTGCAAACAAGGGAAACCATGGGACCTATGTTTCTTTGGGCCTGGATTACATCACTTAATATCATTTTTACCAAGTCTTTCCATTTCCTAACAAATGGAGCAATGTCATTCTGATGGAGGCATAGATTTCCATTCTCTCTCTCTCTCTCTCTCTCTCTCTCTCTCTCTCTCTCTCTCTCTCTCTCTCTCTCTCTTTATATACATACATATGTATATAGATATACATATATAATTGTATATATATATATATATATATATATATATATATATATATATATATATATCACATTTTCTTGATCCATTCATCTACTGAGGAGTGTTGAGGTTGGTTCCATATCATAGCTATGGTGAATAATGCTGCAATAAACATGGTTGTGCTGGCAGCTTTGGTATGACCTAGTTTGTGATCATTTGGGTAAATACACAAAAGTGGGATTGCTGGGTCATAGGGCAGCTCTACGTGGAGTCTTTTGAAGAACTCTCATACTGCTTCCAAAGAGGTTAAAGAAGTTTGCACTCCCATCAATAATGCAGTAGGGTTCCCTTTTAGCCACATCCCCTCCAACAACTATGGTTATTATATTTCTTGATTATAGTCTTTCAAACTAGAATGAGATGCAGCCTCAATGTTGTCTTGATTTGCATTTCTTTTACGGCTAGAAAAGTTGAGCATTTCTTCATGTGTCTAATGGCCATTTTTATTTCCTCTTCAGAGAAATCTCTCTTTAAGTCTTTAGCCCAATTAGTTATCGAGCAGTTTGAGGATTTTTTTGAGGATTTGTTTGAGGATTTATTGTTGGGGGGATTTAATGTTTTTAAGTTCTAAGTATATTTTAGATATAAGACCTGGTCCATTTTATGACTTGTGAAGATCTTCTTCCAGAACATAGGCTTTCTATTGATCTTACTAGCTATGTCCTTTGCCTTGTAGAAGCTCTGATGTTTCATGCAATGTCATTTGTCCAATATTTCTTTGATTTCTTTTGTTTCTGGTTCTCTATTAAGAAAATTTCTGCCTAGGCTAAAGCCCTAGAGTTTCTCCTACTCCTTCAGTAATGTTCTCATGGTGTCTTCTTTTATTTTGAGGTCTTGATCCATTTGGAGTTGACTCTCGTGCAGGGAGATTTAGCTCTAGTTTTCTAGTGGAGTTTAACCACTTTTGCCACAAAATTTACTCAAAAGGCTTTCTTTCTTCCATTTTATTTTTCTAGCTCCCTTGTGAAAGACTAGGTGGCCATAGGTCAGTAGGTTCATTTCTGAGTCTTCATTCCTATTTCATTGTTCCTCAGGTCTGTTTTTGTGCCATGCTGTTCTTTTACTATAGCTTTTTAGTAGAGTTTGAAATTTGGAAATGATAGTGCTCCAGTGGTGTTTTTTCTGCTAAGGATTGACAAACATACAGCTAGCATATACTTAATGGTGAAAAGTTAAAGCCATTTCTTATAAATTCAGGAATGAGATAAAAATGTCTGCTCTCTCCACTACTCTTCAACTTAGTATTAGAATGATAGTTGGGGCAATAAGACAAGATGCAAACTTAAAGGAAATCCAAATAGGAAAAGATGAAGTAAAATTCTCCCCCTTTGCAAATGACATGATCTTGTATTTAAAGAACTGCATGGACTCCACTCCCAAGTCACTTGAGCTGATCAGAAACTTTCGCAAACTAGCATAGTATAAAATTAACCCTCAGAATTCAATGCTTTTCCTGTATTCGAAAAACGATAAGAGTGCAGCTGAAATTAGGAAAGCAATTCCTTTTTAATAGCCGCACAAAAAATAAAATACCTAAGATTTAACTTAAGAGATGAAGGACTTCTATGATGGAAACTTTAAAAACCTGAAAAAGAAAATAAAAGCAGTACTAAGGAAATGGGAAACCTCCAATGCTCCTGGATTGGGAAGATTAATCTCATGAAAATGGCAATATTCACAAAGATATATACAAATTCAGTGTGATACCTATCAATATCCCAATCTCACTCTTCAATGAAATAGAAGTAATCCAAAAATTCATATGGAACAATAAAAAACCTTGAATAGCAAAGAAGTTTATCGTGATTCTCATTTTGTATTACCACTTTGATTCTACAAAGTAATCTATGGATTTTAACTTTCTTCCCACCTTTTGGATAAAGCTAAAAATACAACCTGCCTCTAGCTCCCATGGCAGTTAAGTCTTAGGTCTGGAAAATTGTTACTAGATAAAGAGCACATTTTGATCTCATGAGAAAACAGCCTTTATCCCCCCCCTCAAATTTATTTCCTGAAAGGCATTTTTAGAGAGAATCTGTTTTCTTTTATAGATGAAAGGCTTGTAGGAAACTATGTTCATGATCTGTCTCCTCCTCCGACACCTCAACACATAAAACCCAAATTTCAGAACGCATTTATAAGTAACAATACAAACACCAAACACTGGGAATGCTCAGATACAGAATGTTTAACAAAACCCAGAAGATAACTCTGCTGTCTGAGGGAGGGGCTCTCTGTATAAATTAACATACAAACCCAAAAGAACAGCGAGGAATACAGGATGTGTGTATCCCTGGCTGCTACTCCATGGACAAGGACCATAGAAGGGCTTCCTGAGCATGCTGCAGAGTGCGTGGAGGAACGTTTCCTTGCCAGCCTGAATACAAAAGTTGGCATCACCCCTCCTGGGCCTGTCTTTTTTGTCTGCTCCCCACAGTGGAGCAGAATCGTCCCCTGCTCCACGAAGGATAAAAACTGTACAAGCTAATCCACAGAGTGGATTCTCTTCGGTCTGCACTCCTTCCTAGGTTGGCCATGCGGTGCGTGTGCTCCCAGGGGCTGATCCTCAGGACCCAAGCCCGTGGGGCAGCTGGGTGCTAGATGTGACTCAAGTCACTGACTTGAGTCAGTGGTGTCATTCATTCAGCAGCCTCAGTGTTGCTTCCCTAGCCCAAAAGGAGGTGCATCCTGATTTTCTCCCGCAGTCCCAGGAGAGGTGCCCACAAGGCCCAAGTTGGGCACGCTCCCACTGGGATCCTACTTCACCAGAGGGACAAGCATGCCAGATTAATTGGCTGCTGCCTGAATTACTTATTATTTTATGGAGCAATTTTAAACAAAGTGATACACATTACTGTATGATATATAATGATATATCCTTGAGTCTCTAGTCTAAAATCATATTAACGATACTAGCAAGAATGGATTTTATTGTTTGTATTTATAAGGCCATAATGGCATTTGGAAATAAAATTACAACAAAACTCTTATCCAAAAAACACATGATTAAATCTCAGAATTTGAAAAAAAATTGTATGGAAGTAGTGCAAATGAAGTTATACTAGAATACTAAAATACACACAAAATATATTATATTAGTTACATTCAAAAGTAAAATAAGTAATTACAGACAGAATTCCTACTGGATAAAAAATATTACAATGTTTTAACAGGTTGAATTGATATAGGTTATATATTTTGTTTTTATAAAACTTATTTATATGTCCCAGTTCTGTTTATCTCCGTAAAGGAAAATGTTAGAAAGTAGAAATTATATGTGGCACCTCTTGCTTACAGTACCATGAAGGAGAGTAGCACTTCCTAATGAAGTCCTTGGATGAAACCCACACCCAGCCCATGTAGACCTATCAGATGTCCATGTGGTGTCCCTGAGGGGGTCCAAGACACTGCATTGGTGCTGCAGCAAGGGCAGGACTTGTTGCAGTAGACGGTAGCCAAAAAGGCTCCATCATTGACCAAACCAAGAAATCCAGACTCAGGTGCCAAAGCCATGGGGATAGGCAGGGCAGACCCCAAGTCCTGCTTTCCACCTGTGCAGTCTACATTGCCAAGGCCAAATCCATTCCCCTGCTTTGGAGACGAATGATGGTATGGGGTGAGCTCATTGCCTCCAAAAAGAGCATCCCCGAAATGGCACCCAGAGCTGGGCCCATGTGGACCAGAAGGACGACGGAGGAGGCTACACAGCAAAGTCAAAGGGGCTTCATACTCCCGGTGGTGCAGCTGATACTCTGCAAGTACAGGTTCCTCTGGCAGTGATGGGCATATGCAGGCATGGCCCTGTACCCGAGTCCACAGGGACCAGAAAATGGAGGTCCATAGAGACGCTGAAGGGGATCAAGGTTGCTGAGCTTCTGCAGCTTTCACAAGCCTACTGGCAGAGGGGCTAGCACACGTCTCCAGTCCACAGATGAACTTAAAGACTGATGAGGTGAACCAAGGTTGCACTGCCTGGCCCCAAGTTGGCTGGCTGCACACCCAACCTTCTTTCTCACATGGACTGTGCAGTGTACAAACATAGTGTCCCCCCACCACACAACCTTGGGTGCAGGCAGTGACCCCATAACAGAGTCTCCCTGGAATGGCACTCGCACCCAGGACCACTGCAGAGCAGTACCAGCACAACTGGAGGAGAGGGCATCAGTGGACTCAATTCCAGCCCCATGGCTACCAGCTCCTGGGTGAAATGGAAAAACTGAGACTGGGAAGTTAGGTGGGCAGGGTGGGCGGGTTTCATCTGACAATCCTGGCGAGTATGCACACACATACACTCACTGCACATCCACTGCAAGGGAAGGGGCCACCCCTCTCAACGGGTGATCTGATGAGGCACCCACAACCACAGAGACTACAGGAATGGATGCTCACATGGGGACTTGGAAAGGGCTCCAGGGCACAGCCTTGGAGTACTGAACAACTGGCAAAAAAAGAAAAAAGAAAAGACCAAAAAAAACCCCGAAAAGCATCCACTAAAACTTTCTTTCTGAATTAAGGGAGGTTGCATTAGTTCTTTCCCATATTTGATTCATGAAAAAGAAATCCTGAAGTGCTCTGTAAAACACCAAAGTCAGGATTTCATCTGAAATCCTCACTGAAGAATGAATAAAATAATCAAGCAACAGGTAACACCCATATTGTCTCCGTGCTATCTCTCTCTGATTAGAAATCAATCCTGCCATGTACATGCAGATCACTTATGCAAAATGTTTTCCAACAATTCTTGTTGTTATATTGCATTTATCTTCCTCCTCCTGCCTCCTCTCTTGCTCCTCTTCCCCAGGGTAATGAACCCCTCTTGCTTCTCTCCTCCCCTCTACTTTTTCCCTCTCCCCTCCTTTTCTCCCTCCTGCTATACCTTTCCTCCTTTCTTACCCCTTCCTCCTCCTTTCCTTTCCTCTTTCTCCTACACTTTCACTTTCATCTACTTCTTTATGGTCCTGGGGGTTGGACACACACTAAGCAGATGCTCTGCTGCTCACTACAGGCCTCCAGTTTGGACTTCATTTCAATGACTCGCTATTTCTTTGCTGCAAACCCAGCAAAGACTTTTGATTCAAGATTTAATTCATTGTACATATTCTACACCATAAATATGTGCTACTTCATACATTGTGGCTAATAGGTTTTGATTATATTTTGGGCTTCAGTTAAACTCATTAGAAACAATGTGTTTGAAGGCAATCTAATGTGATCCTGTTACTCCCACATTAATGAACTGGTTAGTTTGTATCTAGTAAAAGTACTACATATTGCTCCCAGTTTAATGAACTGTCACTTTGTGGTAGCACCCACAGAAACACTAACACAAGGATTGCTTGGGATTAGAAGATTAAGTCCTGACAGGAAAATCCATGAGATATTTATCTCAAAATAACTACTAAAAAGCCAGAAGAAAACCTATGGGTACGAGGTTTAGTGCCATACTTGCACAGAATAAGCTGATGTCAAGTCCCAGGCCTGAGTTGAAGACCTGTGGTGGGTGCACACACACACACACACACACACACACACACACACACACACACACACACACACACACACACACACAAACAAACAATTTCCCAGCTAGAGCAAGTAGAATATCTGTTTTCCCAGTACCATGTCTGAGTTTTATCCCATATATTTGGATATTTTTGAAAGCTTTATCATCAAATTACCTAATTTTAATAAACGACACCCTGGTCACTATTCTTTAATTTGGTTGGAAAATATTTTAAGGCACATTTTCAGGTAGAAAATTGAAATTGTTTTCAAAAGCGTGACGTTCTTGGTTTGTAAGAATGAAAGAATTGTGCCTTTAATTCATTAGTTCATAAATTAGAAAAGTAACCCTAACCCTAGAACCAATTGCATTTGGATTCTAAAAGCCACACAAATATATTAGATTTATTAATCCCTTCTTTGATTCAACTCATCTTTCTTAAAATAGTTTGTAGTTTTGCTCAATATGTTGTTATTTTTCTAATCTGAAACTTAACTGGAACATTCAGGAACAGCTGTGATAATGGAAGTATAATGTATTTCTAATATCTTTTCCTGAATTCTTAGAACCTAAAATAAGTTCAGATTTACTAAACATTTATCCAATTCTTTTTTTTTTCTTTTTGTTGGTAGTGGGGCATCATTTCTGGGCCTGGGTACTATCCCTGAGTTCTAGGCATGGGCACAATCCCTGAATTCCTTAACTCAAGGTTTGCACTTTACCTCTTGAGACACAGCACCACTTTCTTGTTTCCTGGTGGTTAATTGGAGATAAAATTCTCACAGACTTTCCTGCCTGGCATGGCTTTGAACTGTGATCCTCAGAAATGAACTTCCTGAGTAGCTAGGATAATAGGCGTGAGCCACACGTTTAATCCATTTCTTTACTCTATCCTCAACCCCCTTTAACCAGAAACCAAATCCTAATCACAATCTGAGTTAACAACAAATGGTTAATGTAAGTAAAATTGTTTGGAATCTATTGAATCACTCATTTTTTTGCTTCTACTACTTAGTGGAAAAGTAAATTTTACTCTTAAGCTTATCCTTCCCTAATCCTAACAAGAACTAAAACTAACTCACAGTTTAAACCAAATTATATCTGAATGGTTAAAATTACACCAACACTGGTTTTAATTCATTTTAACTTTGATGCCATTCATTCTTTTTAAAATATGTTGCAGTTTTACAAAATATCTTACATCTTATTTCTTATCCTAACCCCAGCTCTAACTGGAAAACCTTGCCTAATCCTAAGCCTACATATAACTGAATCAAAATGATAATAGCAAGTTTCTATTTCACAAATATCATCTCTCTTGCTCAGCGTGTAGTTCTAAATTTTACTTGCATTTTGAACCTAAATTTTTAAAGTGTTTTTCTATTTCATTTTTCTATTTCATTTTCTATTTCTATTTATATTTCTATGTCAGGTTTTATTTTTCATTAATTTTTAAATCTTATTTTTTTGTAAAGAGGCTTACAAAGCGATCACAATTACATGTGTAAGGTAATTGGTTCTTTTCTTGTAGAGCATTGTTACCCTCTTCTTTGTAGTTGTCCCACTAGCCTTTCCCTCTCCCACCTCCCTCAGTATTCCCTCCCGATGATGGATGGTGTAAAATTCATCTTCAATAGAGTGTGTTGTGAGTATCATTGTTTCAATGTGTTGAACCTAAATTTTCTGTTACCCTAACCCTAATTCTATTTCTGTCTGGGATCCTAACCCTAACCAAAATAATAATGATAGCTCAATTCAGAAGTTAACTGAAAATACTCAAGGTTTTGTTCATCCTGTTAATCCACTGTACATCTTGAATTAAGTTGCAGTTCACATAAAATTTTCCAAATTAGATTATATGTGCATATATAAAGATATAATTTGATGTGAAATGCAGAAGACCTTTGGAGAAAATAATAATAAAAAGGAAATAGAGGGAGTATAATCAAAAGTTTTAAATATATTATGGAAAGAGCATAATGAAAATGCCACTTCTGAAAATTAATAACCATTAACAAAATAACTAAAAATTAATAAATACATAACACTGCCTTCCAGTGTTCTTTTTTTTGGGGGGGGGGTGGTCTGGTCGTGGGGCCTGAACTCTGGGCCTGGGCGTTGTCCCTCAGCTTTTCAGCTCAAGGCTAGCACCCTACCACTTGAGCCACAGCACCACATCAGGCTTTTTTTTTGCTTATGTAGTGCTGTGGAATCGAACCCAGGGCCTCAGGCATGCAAAGCAAGCGCTCTACCACTGAGCCACCTTAAGAGCCCCCTTCCTGTGTTCTTTAAGAGTGCCATTTGTCTTTTGAAAGAAATACATGTGTTAGATAAACTTTGTTCATGCATAATTTATATTTTTCTTGGCTAATTAATTAACTTAATGAATAAAAATCAAATAAGATTCCATGACAAAAAATATAAACAAAAAATATAAACAATTACTTAGAAATTGCTTGAGAAAAATTTATAGTAATGAGTTTTAGGAACTAAATTTCTATTTCCTTACAAAACAATGATTTAGGGTTACTAATCTAGTATTTCCAGTAAGTTTAGAGAACATAATTGGCATGAAAGACAACAAATTGTACATCTTTTGTCTTGCATGAGTGATATTTTAAACATTTTCTTTTATTCAAATGTATACTTAGGTTTACTTTTATAAATAAATGCAATTTTATCTCCTTTCAGAACAAGTACTTACCCTGCAATTCAATGTATTACTATATTCAGATATTTGAATGCTAAGTTTTCTGTTTAATATACGATCTAAATTTTCAGAATGACATAATATTTGTATTTGTAAATGTGTATGCTCTAGGATTTTTGCTTCATCAATATAAATTATCTCAATATAAATTATCTTCATGTTGTGAAGGCTCCAGTAACCAGTGTGGTCAAAAACAATTCTTAAATTCTCAATTTAAAAACTAATCATTTTTAGCCTTTTATTATATCAGTTCTTGTCTCTTCAGAGTAATTAAACTAAAATAAATACTATTTTTAAACATTTCACTCACGTTGTAAATAATGTTAACATAGTTGACAAAGAGACTAATCCTTTCAAAGTCACCATATTTGATGATCTTAGTGTGATGAATGTAGAGAGTATAAGAACCTTATACTCAATAATAGTTTCGGTTAAACTAAATTAAATCATATATCTGGAATTCTAATTTGGAGGTAAATCACATGGAAATAGGAAAATAATAAGAAAAATTATAACTTTGGGATTATGGTCTTCTTAAAATTATTTTCTTTTTTTATTGTGAAAATACCGTACAGAGGGGTTACAATTACAAGGGCAAGGTAATGAGTACATTTCTTATCAAGCATTGTTGCCTCCTCTTTTGTTTTCCCTTCCAATACCTTCCCATCTCCACCCCCTCAGCCAAAGTTGTAAAGTTCGTTTTTCGACATAATGACTTGTCCATCTCATTGTTGCAATGGGTTCACCTGTATCCCTAAAATTATGAAGCAAAAATATCTCTAAGAATTATATTTTTTAAGCCGGGTGCTTGTGGCTCACGCCTGTAATCGTAGCTACTCAGGAGGCTGAGATCTGAGGATTGCGGTTCAAAGCCAGCCCGGGCAGGAGAGACCATGAGACTCCTATCTCCAATAAACCACCAGAAAACCGGAAGTGGCGCTGTAGCTCAAGTGGTAGAGCGCTTGCCTTGAGCTGAAGGGCTGAGGGACAGCACCCAGGCCCAGAGTTCAAGCCCCATGACCGACCAAAAAAACTATATATATTTTTTTTCAATAAAATGTTTCAATCCTTAGGTAAGGGGAATTATGCTTTAATATATAATTTATCTCAAATTAGAAATTCTGCAACTAATCTAATGTATGTTTCCCTGCACAAAATGCTGTGACTTCTAGTCTTGTCATGTGATTTTAATTATATTTTTTGTTTGTGACATGTTCCCTATTTACATTTATTACATACTTCTATAATTTTACAAATCATGCCTGTATCCACTAATTTATGTAATTTAATATTCAAACAAAATTATCTTTTTTCCTGTCTCCCACAGGGAAGGATGAGGTGCTGCAGTATATTAAATGCAAGCACTCTAAAATAGAGTCTGTATGGAATGGAAATTTGTAAAATGAGATGGGATCATGAGCATTTTCTACTTGGCTGAACAGTAGAGTATATGAAACATATGATGGAGAAATAGATCAGCCAGCAAGCACAAAGTACTAGTGATAAGACCAAACTTTTGAGCAGGTTAGCACATCTTTTAGGAATGTAATTCGTTCATATGAACTTCAAATTTTGTGGCTTTCCTTGTGTGATTAAAATTTGAAGTTCATATGAACGAATTACATTCCTAAAAGATGTGGTAACCTGCTCAAAAGTTTGGTCTTATCACTAGTACTTTGTGCTTGCTGGCTGATCTATTTCTCCATCATATGTTTCATATTATTAAGCATATTAATAATTCAGCTGTCAGTACATTGCAAGAGACTCCTGAAATCACATCTATTGCTGTGTAATATTCAACTGAGAGGAAAAAGGTTAAACTGATCTCCAATTGCTCCCTTTGGCCTTCAATATACTAATTAATTGTCAAAACAATCGCGTTACATGTTAGTTTATTTTCCCTATTTAATTAGAGATTAAGCAAGTGTTTATCTCAGTAAAAAATGAAGACAACGGTATCAGAGCTCTGATATGAGCACCTCCTCCCTAATAATTATTGCTCTATGGACTATAAATATGGAAGCCACACTAAAATTCTCTCTCTCTCTCTCTCTCTCTCTCTCTCTCTCTCTCTCTCTCTCTCTCTCTCTCTCTCTCTCTCTGTCTCTCTCTCTCTCTCTCTCTCTCTCTGTCTCTCTCTCTCACTCTCTCTCTCTCTCTCCACACACACACACGCAAATACACACACCTGCCACCCAGAAACATCAGAGATCAGTTCCATTCCTTTGTAATTATAGTTGATTGGTGTTTGCTCCATTGATTTTTCTTTGCTTCAGGATCTTGCCTGGACCTGTATGTTTCTCTGAGATCAAGTCCCTTCTTTTTAGTATACTGTGTGTCTTTGTATGCTTCAGGCCAATTAACAGTAACCTGAATACAATATCTACAATCTTGACATTCAAGTCAAACTCCATGAACTCATACTATTCCAAAATACTAAAATGTATTGGATCTAGAGACCAAAAAAACATCCACCTTGTTATTTTAGTAGGAATTGACATCATGAAATAGAAGAATATTGATCAGGAACTGAGGTAAGAGAACGGGAGTATGTGGAAAAATGCAGAATATTGTATGTGAGTTAGAAATACAGAATCACCTTCTATAGGCCCATATATTGAAAGCTTGCCATCTTATATTGAAAGGTCAATTTACATATACAGTTTTCTAGTTACTTTTCTTACCTATCATTTCTGATCATACATCTTCTTATGAATTTTTATAGTATCTTTCAATATATCACATGATTTGCAGGTACTAATCATCTTAAGGAAAGACAGTCTACTTCTACATCTTACATTCTGTGTCAAACCCTTATTTTTATTTACCTGTTTGCTGAAAAAGTGTATTCATGGAAACAGGATATTGACAGCAAATCTGGGTGTAATTTTCATTTTGTAAACTTCAAATATAATATAAACTTTGTATTGACTAGTCATTTTCTAATAATAGTGATATTCATGAACACAATGATTTGGTGCCTTTAAGTCAATTGGGAATTGATGTGGTAGTCCTTGTGTCTAATTATCTTAACCATTATATTATTTATATATAAACATGTGCATTGCACTTTTATATTTTTATAGGTAAAATAGTCTCCAGGGGTTTACGTGAAAGTGATAATGGGGGGGGTGGCTTCTAGTTCCAAATCTTATATTTCAGTAAAAGTACTAGACACATGATGTTTACTGGAGCAATATAAAAGAGAGAACATATTTCTAAAGAGAATGCATTTATTGATTAAAACATAAAATAGAGTAAAATAGGTTTCTTGCTTGAGAATGCATAAATTACATATAAATGTAGCTCAAGATGAGGCTCAGAGATAAATTCGTATTAATATTACTGAGATTTATAACACAATATAAGAAATATAGGTATTTGAAGGAATTGGTCATTCAAAGATATGTAATGGATGAAGAATGGAATTGAAAATAGCAGAGGAAAACAATTCAACATGCAGGTATTATGATTTTATAATATTAATAAGAAATAAATGGAGCTTTTGATTTTCTGAAGAAGAATGTTTAGCCGGTAATTTCAATGTAAGGCATCAATTGTAATGAGTCTAAAGTCTTTTCCTCCAAGATATTCGCGAGTACTATACTCGTCCTCTGTAGAGTAAGAAGTGATTATTTACATTAGCTTTGCTTAATATTAATTTACTTGTAGCAAATAGGTTAAAATGTCTTCTCGATTTCTCTCAATGTAATAACAAATATTTCTGTCTCTTCAATGAAGCCTGAAATAACTACTTCAAAATAACACAAGCAGAAAAACAAAAATAACCTGATACAACCATCACAAATCCTAAATTATGTTAAAAAATCAACAATATATAAAACAAATCTGAGGAAGAGGAAAAACAATGGCAGAATAACAACAGAAAATTTCCCTAGCTCTCTCTAATGAAACAGAGTCCTGGCCCGTACTCCACTTCTAGAGGGTCACACCAAGACAACTATAATTATAGATATAAAGCTGTAATTATAGATATAATTATAGACATAAAATTCATAAGAAGATTTTATACTATATTCACTAGAAAATAGAAATCTATGAAAACCTGCCCAGCCAGGCAGGTGACTACTGTGACTGTATTGACCAACATATTCAAAAGCACATCTGCAATGTAGAAATAAAAGGGCCACGTGGAAAAAGGTAGAAATAGAAGTGTACATCACAGAAAGCCACATCCATACACAGAGCTATTCATTATACCATTGGACCGTCCGAACTGTCACTGGAACCATAAGTATTAACATCACAACATCTCACCATAACTGATTTATACTTCTACACTTAATTGTATAGAAAATACCTAACTCCAGAAAAACAAGTCAAAACAGAAAACCAAACCCACACCTGGCAAACCAACCAAGAACATAGAGAGTCAATTATTAACATCATAGTTTCCCCAAGAGCAAACTTCCAAATGGACAAAACCAATCAGAAAAAATACAAGAAAAATTATGTCAAGGTACTTCAATTCACACAGTAAATAACCAGGCATTAGAACAGACAATCAAGGACATAGAAGATATATCAAAATATATTACAAATGCTGCTGAAAATGTGATTAATGAAAAGAGAGAAAACCTCTACAAGGAAATTTGTGAACAAGATGAGAACAAACAACGATTAGCAAAATAATTCGTGGAGAAAAGAAACAAAGATAAATAAATTCTAAGAAGTAAAGGGAGTCCAAGGAAAAAATGGATGACTAGTTAAAAGATATGAGAGAAGGCAAAGCTAAGAAAACAACCTTTGCAACCCCCTCACCCAAATAAAAAATGTACAGAAATTCCATACAATACCGGAAACAAATATTTAATAAAGAGATAGAAGGCCTAAAAAAGGACCAATTAGAAGACAGGGAAATCGAAAACAAAATAGAAAGTCTCCACTGCATATAAATGACATATAAGATAATCTCAGGGTCAAAGACAGAATAGGTTTAACAGGAAAGAGGAAATTATCATTTAGAACAAATACAAGAAATAAGATATGATATTTCCAGAAGTACAAGACTCATTTAGAAATCAAATTTCAGGGAGATAGGTATCAAGAAGGAGAAGAGTAGGAAACTAAATGGATGGGAAACATATTACAGAAATATAGCAGAGAACATGCCAAACATCCAAAGAGATAGGCTCATTCAGAAAAGAGAAACCTTTAGAACACCAAACAGAGAATTCTAGAACTGAACAATCAACCACTACATCAAAATCCATTAGAGGATCATTAAGGATAAAGGAAAGGATTTTTAAAGCTGCTACAGAGAAAAGATTGATTATTTATAAAGAATATACAGTCAGATTAAATACAGATTTTTAGCTGATATGGCAAAAAGGAGAGCCTGGCATGATATATGACAAACATTAAAGGTAAACAACTACCAATCATTAATACGGTCCCAAGCCAAACTCCTTAACATTTAAAGGAAATATAAAAATATTTCATTACAAAGCAACTTAAAACAATGTATCTCCACCAAATCAGCAGGATAGAAGTTAATCAAATATACCCTACATAGAAAAGATCAAGAAGAACAGGAACTGATTATGTAAAATGCTCCCAATCAGAGAACAAAGTAAATATATTAAGAGTAAATGAGGCACAGCTCCTAACAGCAGATGTATAACATAGCAGGACTATCAGGAAATTCTCAGTCTTAACTCTCTGCATCAATGGACTTAAATTTCCAAATAGAAGACATAGATTAAATAGTAGTATCAAAAAACAAGTCGCATCCATCTAACATCTACAAGAGATATATTTTATTGACCAAAACAAACACATACTCAAACTGAAATGCTGGAAGGAATATTTTCAAGCAAATGGACACCATAAACAGGCTGCAGTAGAATTACTAACATAAGATAAAATAGAATTAAATTAAAATTAGTACGAAGAGACATTACATATTGATAAAGACAACGCTCAATTAGGAGGATATAACAAGTCTAAATATCAGTGCCCTGAATCCTGGAGCATTCCACATCATCAACCAAATACTACTTAACCTAAAAACATACCTCAACACATCATTGTCATCCATGAATGACCTATCCAGGAAAAACTCAACCAAGAAACTGCAGACCTAAATAACTACATTGACCACCTAGCCCAAACAGACATCTACTGAATATACATTCATCATCAGAATATACATTCTTCACAGCAGCTCATGGAAGATTCTCCAAAATAGAACATATCCTACGTCACTCAGAAATTCTGTCCAAATTGAAAGAAAAATTAATTGATCTCCCATATCTTGTCAGAATGTAACATAATAAACTTAGAATTAAACAGCTAAAGCAAAAAAAAAAACCATTGTCAAACCCATGAAGACTGAATAACACGTTGCTGAATGACCAGTGGGACACTGAAGGGATTAGAAAACAACTGAAAGTTTCTGGAATTTAACAAAAATGATCACACAAAATACTAGCTTATCTGGGACACAGGAAATGCAGTACTTAGAGGAAAATTTATAGCTCTGAGTACCTACATCAAGCAATTTGGGAAATCTCAAACAAATATTTTAATTATGTACTTCAAACGCCTTGAAAACAGGAGCAAGCCCTAACCCAAAGCAGTAGACAGAAAGAAGTTTAAAAAATCAGAAATAAATAAAGACAAAATAAAACATAGAAAGAATTTTTAAAAAGAGTTGGTTTTTTAAAATAAATTAACAGACTTGACACAACCTGACTAAGAAGAGAACTTATATAGATAAGTTAATAAAAAAAGCCAGCAGATTGGGAGATCTTTATTTGCTCTGCAACACACTATGGCCTCATATCTCAAATATATTTAGAGCCCCAAAAATTAACTCCCCCCCAAATAAAAACAAATCCTCAAAGAAATAAGAACTCTCTTAATAAGTGGGCTAAAGATGTAAAGACAGACTTCTCTGAAGAAGAAATATGCATGGCCAATAGACGCATGAAGAAATATGCAACATTTTTGGCCATAAAAGAAGTGCGAATCAAAGCAACATTGGCCTTCCACCTCACCCCAGTTAGAGTGATCATTATGAAGAGAACTAAAACTAAAGATGCTGGGCTGTGGGGATGTGGCCAAAAAGGAACATTACTACAGTATTGGTGGAAATGTAAACTTGTTCAAATACTCTGTAAAGAAGTATGGAGGTTCCTCAATAGAGCTCCCCTATGAGCCCGCAATGAGGGATCAAGAAAATGTCATATACGTTTACAACAAAACTCTATGCTTCCATCAGAATGAATGGCATTGCCCCATTTGTAAGGAAATGCAATCACTTCTAAAATATAATAAGTCAAACAAGCAAGACCCAAAGAATCATAGGCCACCGATTTTCAATCCTTTGGAAACACTAGAATATGTCTACAATAGTCACAATAGCTCAAAAGCAATATGCATATCACCATATAAAATGATGCTTATCGAAATGAGCTTCAAGAAATAGATACAAGATGATTGTATAGTGACCTGTTTTTGGTTGTTTCTATTTACTTTTTACCCTTTGGGTAATTCCTTGTACTCACTGTTTTTTATTTCTGTACCCTTTGTCTTATACATGTTAACCTGGTTCTAACACTATGTTAGAAATGAACTTTACAACTTTGCGGGAGTGGGATGTCAGGGTTGGGGGAAGCAGGAAAAAATGGGGAAGGGTTAACACTTAAAAAATGTACTCATTACTTATGTAACTGTAACGACCCCTCTGTATATCACTTTCATAATAAAAAAAATAAGAGGACTAACTCAAATAGAGAAAATTAGAGACAAAAATAAGACAACACAACAGATATAAGCAACATTGAGAATGGTATAAGAGAGTACTTTGAAAACCTTATGCCAATAATCTGGAGAATCCGGAAGAAATTGATGCTTTCCTATACTGAATCTGAAGCAAGAAGTAAAACATAAGAATTAATGAAAATTAAATGCCAATAAACCACTTCCCATTCCAGAAAAGGCTAGCACTCAATGAATTTACCATGAAATTAAGGCCTGCAAAGAACTTACAATACGCAGGTCTAACTCTTCAATGGAATGGAAAGGGAAATGGAATTATCAAACACATTCTATGAAAATAGAATTAGACACTTCCCTAAATCACATAGGGACTCACCGAAGAAAGAGAACTCTTTGATAAGCATTACTACAGAACTTCTTAATAAAATTCTCACCAGCCAATTTCAGTAACTAACAAAAAAAGCCATATGGTATGATCAAAAAGGATTCATCCTAGGATACAATTTGATTCAATATTCTTGTCAATAACCATAGCACAAACCATCAGTAGAAGCAGGGGTGAGAAACACATGATCATCTATATGGATATATAAATAGCTTTTAAAAACCTCCAATATCCTTTTATGATTAAAAAAGTCTGAGAAGCTAGGAATGCATGGAACGCTCCTCAATATAATACAGAGTATGGTTATGATAGAGATAATTTGCATTTACCTAACAGTGGAAGCATTAAGACATTAAAACAATGAATGAGACAAGGATGTCCACTCTCTACTACTCTTCAAAATGGTAGTGGACTTTCTAGCAAGAGCAATTGGAAAGAGAAAAAAAGGGGGGGGGATACAAATAGGGAAGAAGTAAAACTATCCCTTTTTACAGATGAAATGATCCTGTATTTAAAAGTCCTTATAGCTTCCTCCCTGAAGTTAGGAAAGGTGATGCTAACCTTCAGCTATGTAGCACGGTATAAAACCCACCAAGAATCAGTAGTTTTTCTGTGTTACCAACAATGGGAAGAACCAACCTGAAATCCAAAATACAACCTCATATGTATTAGCCTCAAAATCAAATCTAATCTAAACAAAAAACAACAACAAAATGAGGAATTAATTAATTTAACTAAAAATGTGAAGGAACTCTACTGTGAAAACATTAAATTCTAAAAAGGGAAATTGAAGGAGATTCAAGGATATGGAAAAACTTTCAATGTTCCTGGGTGGAAGAATTAAAGTGTCAAAAACTGCAATACTGCCCCAAACAATTGACCATGTGATACTCATCAAAATCCTAACAATATTCTTCAATGCAGTAAAGAAAGCAATCCAAATTTAATATGGAATTACAAAAGTACACATGAAACAGAAGACATAGAAATGAACTCATGGGCCTATAATCATCTTACACACACACACACACACACACACACACACACACACACACACACACTGGAATTCTATTCACCCATCAGAAAGGATGACTTTTCACCAATATTAAGGAAAATGAAAGGCTTGGGAAAATTATACTAAGAGAAAAGAAAAAGGAATGCAGACACCGAGCAATATAGATTTCATGGATTCATTCATGGTAGCTAGAAGGTGCCCACAAATCTACAAGTAAACAAGACAGATTCTACCTCATCCCAATTAGAATGCCCATTATCAAGAAAACTAGCAATAGAAAATGCTGGCATGGATGTAACCAATTGGGAACTCTATTACACTGTTGGTGGGAAACTAAACTTGTTCAACCACTGTGGAATGCAGTACGGAGTTTCCTGAAAAGACTAAACATATATCTCCCTTTACACCCAGTAATTACCCTCATTGGCAGTAATCCAATAAATAACAAACAAGCTCAAATGAAAGCTACCAGCATAACCATGTTCAGGGCCCAGACCCAGAGTTCAAGGACTGGAAAAAAGTTACCATTGCTGGTATTTGATTCCGCAAATATGAACCATTTGTCATAGGATACCAAATCATTCTATTTGCAGTAGCTAGAATAGGACTTAAATGTAGTGCTTGATAAAATGGCTTCTTTGTTGAATGTTAGGAAAAGATCCAAGAAAAGGGAGATTTTTGTTGTTGGTTGAGGGGCTTGAAATATGGGCTTGGACACTGTCCCTAAGCTCTTCAAGTCAAGGTGAGTGCTCCACCTCTTGAGCCACAGTGCCACTTCTGGTTTTCTGGTGGTTAAATGTAGATAAGAGTCTCAGGAACTTTCCTGCCAGGTTGGCTTTGAACGGCCGTCCTCAGACCTTAGCTTCCTGAGTAGGTAGGATTACAGCTGTGAGCCACTGGCACCAGGCTAAAAATGATGGATTTTTAGAAAAGAAAATCCACCTCATCACCTGATTCTAAACCTCAGATATCATTATTAGAACATTTCACCCTCTACTCATTTCATCAGACATTTGTAAATTTTCTCTGTTCCTTCATGTGGGAATACTGCGGTCAGTATTAACTCAGCTGTGGGACTGGATCAATTGTATGGTAATTGCTAGCACCTAAATCAAGAACTGTTAGATCAAAACAAATGAAGCCCTCATTTGGAATAATTATTTACTCTTTTTATTACAAATCTGTGCTTGATTACTTCCTAATGTGATGTTGGACCTCCTAACAGAGTGATGGCATTTTCTTTCTCTTCAGCCTTCTTCCACATGTGGTCAAATATTTAAGAATTCAAATATTTCCATTGCTAATTCATTAAGCTGACCTCTAAGAAAATGTGCATTTCTGGAATTTGGTCTGCTGTCTTGTTCTTATATGTGCAGGCTTACTATGATTCATTTGTTCTGCAAAGAATTTTATTTTCCAATATTTGTGTGACCAATTTTAGTCTCTCTGATCAGTCTTCCTGACCCTCTCTCTGGGGTCTCATTTCAGTCTGCCTCATAAAAAATATATTGGTTATCAGCTAAATAACTCTCAGCTTCTCTTTTTTTGCCTGACTTCAAGTAGGCTGTGATAACAGCCCTGACTGGCTGTATTAACTGGATTTTTTTGTTTGTTTGATTGTTTGATTGTGTGTGTGTGTGTGTGTGTGTATGTGTGTGTGTGTGTGTGTGTGTGTGTGTGTGTGTTTGTGTGTTTTGTTTTAGAGGTCTAGGATTACTATTCAAGGTAGTAGCATTTCTGGGCCCCAGTGATTCCCTGGCTTAGGGTCATTTGGTTTTTCCCTGAAAGATACAAAACACAGGTGACTAAATTCCTGTTAAATTGTCTCAAAATGAGGAAACCTGGCATCTTTACAAAACTATGAAGAAGTCTGTAGTAATCCAGCTACAGAAATGGTCTATCAAGATAGCTTTTCAAGGTTGACTGTGAAAAATGTTCATTTTCACGTAACCACCATAAAGCAGATCACATCTCTGGGAGCAGACTTTTGGAAGGGACGTTCCCAGCCTTCCTTCTCTTATGATAGATCAAACCATAATATTCTGCAGTTGTGGCCAGCCTGGAGCACATTTTCCCAAGAATATTCTGTAGTGTAAAAAGGACCAGCTATCAAAATAAAGGTGAAAATTCTTTTCTACCTCAGACTGATTTATCTTGCTTATATCTGTTGTTATTTCCATTACTTCTAACATATGGATAAGTTATATTAGTATTAGACAACTGGCAAAGGATTAATGGCAAAGAATCACTTTCATATATCCAATATAATAACTTAACCCAGTTATGGAAAATTAAATCTAACTGTAGAAACAATATCAGGAATATAAAATAAGTCTCAATGTGCATAATCTGGCCCACATACACCATCATCTACTCAGAAATTCAGTCTCTCTATAAATTTTTATTTGGTACAAAATAATAAAAATTTAATTAATGAATATGACTTTTAAGTATCATCTGAAGTACTCCTCATGCATATAATTCTATATACTTGTATAGATGTCACCTAGACAGGAATTTAACATTCATGTAGAAATCAAATTTCCACAACTTAAACTAGATGAAACGGGTCATTCCCTCGTGTATTGTGTGGTATGAATTTTACCACAGTGCTAAATCCTTCCACCTAAAACCGAGTCATGTGCAATTATTTATTATTTGATATTACGATGAGTGTTAAGTGTAGAATACACTTTGAATTATTACATTAATTCACAGAAATAAAACAATAATGATAAATTATTTCTTTAAATTCTAATGTTTCTCAATTTTACAATTCATGAAATATATCATTAAAATTAATTTCACTTTCTTCTTTTCTATAGCTGCTAAAATTAAAATTTTATATTAAACATTCAATACTAAGAAATCAAAAATAAATGACATTATAATAATGATATATTATTTAACTGTGATTTGAATTATAGTGCTAACAAATTGTGATGTACACAACATTTAATAGAATTATGGGTAATATTTTTTAAACTTACCAGCTTGTTATTTGTTACCTAATTGTGTCATTTGTTATTCTTGGTCCAAGTCATCTATTCAACTTGCTTAGTTTTCTATTTTATCTCTATTGGTTTACTGATTGTGCATTTTGTTTCCCCATTTTAATGACTGACATGAGGCTGAAAATCTGTGTGCTAGTTTATTACTTCCTATGTAAAAGTAAAATTTCTGGTCTCCACAGCTGTTTTACTGCACTATACTACAATATTTTCCCCCTCTGCTATCTCCTGTATTGCTGCTCTCATAGATTTTATTTTCTATTTAAATTCTATTGTTAAGGAAAAGTACAGAGGGGTTATACTTACACAAGTAAGGTAAGGAATTCATTTCTTTTCTAACTTGTTACCCCTTCTCCAATTTTTCCCTCTTCTCTCCCAACGCCCCCCCCCAAGATTATTTCCAACATATTGTCTTGTGAGTATCACAGTTGCATAGGTTACTCCTTTGTCCTTTGTCTCACCATTTTGTTTTTTCTCCTTCCATTTCCAAGTTCAGATCAACATATTTACAATACCCGGGCATCAGATTAAAATACAGTATCTTCAGGCGATAAACTATAGGTGTGGAAAACACAAAAGGATAAAAACAAATCACGTAGTATATTAAGAACAACAAAAAGTTAAATCAACAAGTGTTGATTTAACTTTAAATCACCTTATAGAGTCATATGAACATAGCTATTGAGCTATTCTGCTCAACTATTAATATTATCCTTGATGTACACAATAATGTTCCCCTATTACCCAGTAATCCCACTTCTGGGCATTTACCCTAGTGACCACAAACAAGGCCACACTAAAGCTACCAGCCCAATTATGTTTTATCACAGTAGTATTTACCCTACTTAAGATATGGAATCAACACAGATGCCTCTCAGTAAATGAATGGATCAAGAAAGTGAAACACACACACACACACACACACACACACAACAGAGAGATATACGTACATGCAATACTATGTTTTCATCAGAAACAAAGGTATCATCTCATTTTTAAGGAAATGGAAGATCTTAAAAGACTTCACATAGTACTCCCCTTGGAAAAAATCATATTAATGAAGTAAACTGGACAAAGAAACATAGGTCCCATGGTTTCCTTTATTTGCAATAATTAGTTTACACCAAGGATAATATCATGTATTTTAATTTGACATTTTGTTCTATATTGAGCATGCAACATTATTGGTATAGTGTTTGTTATTATTTCTGCAAACAAGCAGGTATATTTAAAGAATTATGTTCATCTTATCCATTACTGAAGGAAGCACAACAAAAAGAGCAACCCCTACTCAGAAGAACAACTCCTACTTACAAAGCTTCATTCTAGTTTTTTTATTGTCAAAATACTGTACATAGGGGTTACAATTACATGGACAAGATAATGAGTACATTTCTTATCAAGCATTGTAGCCTCCTCCTTTGTTTCTCCTTCCAATCCCTTCTGATCCTCCCCCCCCATCCAAACCTCCCCCTTTTCCCCCCACCAAAGTTGTAAAGTTCGTTTTCGAGATAACGACTTGTACATTTCATTGTTGCAATGGGTCCAACTGTTTCCCTATTTAAACGATTTGTTTTTCCCCTTCCCCTCCAAAAATTATACAGACATCAAATACAGTGAAAGCAGGGGTTATACTGTGGGGGAGGGACATACAAAGCAACAAATAAATAGTCTTATAAATGTGTTAGAAACAATCGCATGAAAGAAAAAAAATTGAATACATATCTTAGGGTCCATTTCCCTAACATCACCTTATCTGACCTTTCCTGCTTGACTCAGACATATACTAGATATTGCAAATAAGGGAAACCATGTAAGGCCAGTGTTGTCCCCTGTATCCTCATGATTGTACATTACAACTCTATACCGGTTCATCTTGTATATCTACTATCTTCTACATTGTGACCTAAATGCCCCAGCAATTCCACCTTGCTTTACTTTTTAAAAATTTCTCTCTTAATGTTTGATGTTGGTGTGTGTGTGTGTGTGTGTGTGTGTGTTTGTGTGTGTTCTGTGTGTGTGTGTATGTGTTTACAAAGATCAGAAGACAATATTTTTCTTCATTTAGAATACATCTTTCAGGTCATTGTAAGTTGTGGTTAATGGGAGAAGTCTCTTGATATTCTAAGGATGAAACAGAAAAAGATATTTTTGCATGGCTTTATTAGTCTGTAGTTGAACACTGAAATTCGATTTATATCTTGGCTGTTGTTGTGAATGATGAGTACAATGTACTGCAGATATATTTGAGTTACTCATAGAGAAATAATCACATGATTGGTGGGGCAGATGATATTTCAACTTTGGAGTTCTTTAGAAAGCTGCATATTACTTTCTACAAGGAGAATACTAACCTGCATTTTGTTGAAATGTGTAGAAAATTTCCTTTTCTCCACACTCTCAGCATTATTACCTTTATTAAAAAGTAAAAAAGGGCAGGTTTTTATTATCTTCAGTACTCCAGACTGGCCTTAGACTTAAATCCAACCTCCTATATGCTTGGAATTAAAAGCCTTTACCACCACACCGGATTCCTTTGATTTTTTTGATAAAAGTTACAATAATTATGAAGTAGTATCATAGTAAGTTTGAGTTACATTTCTCTAATGACTTCTGCTCAAAAAGAATTAAACCAGCATAGAAGTGGTATTAAGGAACTTTGTAAACCCACTGGAATTTTTCAGGGTTTAAGGAGAGCATGTCTATTCAGAACTTTTGTCCACTTTTAATCAAGTTTCTTTTTAATCTCATCTTTAATCTTTCTATACAAAATCAATAATTAATTCAAGGTATTAGAAAGGAACAATATTAAGCAACTCCTAACATTTTCCATTTTAAATAACATGATATTTCTTAATCATTTTCTGTTTATGCTTGAGACTATATAACTCACTTTAGTCAGACCTTTTACAAGGTTGTATGCATTTTATTTATTTCACATTGATTGTTCTTTCCAAAGACTGCGTGTCTAATTTC
Organism: Dipodomys merriami; assembly: GCF_024711535.1. NCBI lineage: Eukaryota > Metazoa > Chordata > Mammalia > Rodentia > Heteromyidae > Dipodomys > Dipodomys merriami. Next base: position 4,971,676 of record NW_027206157.1, read on the forward strand.
CTTGTTTTCTTTCAGTCTCAAGTAGTTCAGATTTCAAATGAAGAATAAATGTACAGAAGCAAACAAAAAATAATATAGTTCCCCTCATCTGATGATGTCTTTACAAGAATGAGGAAAGAGTTCATCCAAGGACCTATGATAGGACATCAAAAAGAGAATCCATTCTTGTAGGTCTTTCTTAACTTTGCAATGTAACTTAAATGATGTAAAACACAATATAATGCTCAGATACTTTTATGTTTTATCAGTTTTGCACATTTTCATATGGACTTCACCTCAGTCTACAACATTCCTTCATTATTTTGTCCTGATATTTTTACACTATCAAGACATAAGATAACAAGTTTGATTTACAGCATGAGAAATAATCCACCTGGCTTCCTTGGAAGAAGAGCATGGTCAATAGATAACATTACTTCTGTTTGCTCACTATATGGAATGATTTCTGTAATACTTTTCGCATTCTTTTTAGTATTTTAAAAAAACTGCTGACTAAACTCAAAACTCATTCATGGAAGTTTATGTTAAGTATTTCACAAGTTTTATTTTCCTTAATTCTTAAGATAACATTTTCTATAATGCTAATGTTATTGCCATTTTAGTGTTGGGAAAAATTGTAATTAAAGTCAATAAGTGCATGGTCCAAGCACACACTGTGAGGAAGGAAATGAGTCAAAGTTTCCAAAAGTCTTTCAGCAATACACAAAAGGTAGGTAAAATCTCTCCATTCTCTTACACTCTCTATTCAAGGTTCATATTGTCCAAGAAATAATACCATAACAATTATTGGCCATGGTGATTATTTTCTGTTACCTTTTGTCTTCAACACAGACTGTGTTGGTGATATTGGGTTATCATGCACAGAGCTGAGCTTATAAGAGAGACAAATATATTCTGTCCCATTTTTCCAGGTTCCATTTTAAATATCATCACTTACTTTCTTAAGAATCTAAAAAACAAAAAAAAATCACAAATAATCACTCCAAAGTGCTTTATAAGTAGGAGATGATAAAACAAGCCCCCGTGAAGTAAACTTTCTTCCACTTTTAAAATTATTCTGAAAGCCTTGTGCTGGTTGGTCACACCTGTAATCCTAACTACTTGGCATATTTACTCAGGAGCCAGAGATATGTGGATAACAGTGCAAGCCAATCAGGACAAAATAAATTCATGAGATAATTTTTCAAAAATTTTAATGTTAGCAAAGGGCCAGGAATGGAGATGTAGCTCATATAGTAGCTCACCAATCTAGAGAGCAGGCCTAGCAAGACTTTGACGCCCTTTTTTCAAACTGTGAGCACACCAACATACATGCAAGTGCATGAGAACACGTGCACGTGCACACACACACATTCATTCAAAATACCTTCATATCAGTGTTTCGCATTAATTTCTTTGTTAAACATATTATATGAATAAAATAAAGGAAATAAACTCTTTCATCTCAGAACATTTTCATATGTTTTTTATTTTAAAAATACTGTACAGAGAGGTCACATTTACATGAGCAAGTAATGAGTACATTTCCTAACAAGCTTTGTTACCTCCTCCTTTATTTTCCCTCTACCGTCCTTTCCCTCCCACCTCTACAAGTACACGCCCCTCCCCACTTCCCCTGCCTAAATTTTTGTAAAGTTCAGTTTTCAACATAGTGTCTTGTGCATCTCTTTGTTACAATGGGTCAACCTGAATCCCTATTTCAGCATTTTGCTTTTTTCCTTCCCCTCCCCCAAATTACAGGAGCGTATATACAAGAGGTGGGCACACCAAATTCAAATACAGTGAAAACAGGGGTTATAGCATGGGGGAGGAACATATAAAGAAACAAAAAAAATCACATAGCCTGTTATAAGTACGTTAGAACAATAGCAAGAAAGAAAAAAAAAAACAGTTGTGTTCCTATTTGGGGGTTCATTTCCCTTAACAACATCTTATCTGGTCATATGTGCATAGATTTTGACCTTTTCTGCTTATCCCAGTTATATTAGTTATTAAAAATTAGGGAAACCGTGTGACCTATGTTTCTTTGGACTTGGCTTACATCACTTAATAATTTTTTTCCAAGTCTTTCCATTTTCTAACAAATTGGGTCATGCCATACTTTCTCATGGAGGCATAGAATTTCATTGGTATAAATAGCACATGTTCTTGATCTATTTATCTGATGAAGGGCATTGGGGTTGGTCCTATATCTTAGCTATCTTAAACAATGCTGCAATAAATATAATTGTGATGGCAGTTTTAGTACCGTCTTGTTTGTGATCTTTTGGGTAAATGCTCAAAAGTGGGATTGCTGTGTCATAGGGGAGTTCTATGTGAAGTCTTTTGAGGAACCTCCATACTACTTTCCAAAGTGGATGAACAAGTTGACACTCCCACCAAGAGTGCAGTACAGTTAACTTGTGGCAACATCCCCTCCAGCATCTGTTGTTGTGAAAGTAGGTAATGGTACAGGAATTTGCCTGCAATCCTTGCACAGGGGTCATTCAAATCTTCTCTGTATAGTTCCAATGTTAGAGTAAGTGATGCTGAATGGAACATAGAACATGTTTTATATAAAAAATGTAATTGATTTTCTTAAACTAGACAATTCAACAAAAAGTAAGTTTAAAAGAATTTTCATGAAATTTTAGAACCATGTACTTCTTAAATAAGCACACATTTAAGACTAAAATCAAGATTGACATGTCAAAAACAAAATAATTCCAGATATTTGTTGTTCAAGAGATGTGTAGGAGGAGGAATTAAATTATTCTATACAAGGCACCTGTCATAATGAACACTGCAGCAAGTGTTAAGTTTTGTTAAAAGTTTTAATGGTTTAAATATATTTAATTTTGGGAATTTGCTTATATATGCTAAAACAAGGACTGTTTGGCAGGTAATAAAACTTTTCGATAAAATATTTAAGATTTATGGTAACAGAACAGACATATGCTACTATGTATGTATATTTAAGAGTTTATAGGAACATTACTAATCAGAAGTTGCCAAGTCTTTATGTAAAGGAGCAGAATAAAGAGTTAAGACTTTGTTAACTACACTGTTTCTGTTAAAACTATAGGGCTTCCTTATTTTATTTTATGTTTTTTAATTTTTTTGGGTCCGGTCGTGGGGCCTGAACTATGGGCCTGGGCGCTCTCCCTCAGCTCTTCAGCTCAAGGCTAGCATTCTACCACTTGAGCCACAGCGCCACTTCCGGCTTTTTTCTTTTTGCTTATGTGGTGCTGAGGAATTGAACCCAGGGCCTCAAGCATGCAAGGCAAGCTCTCTACCACTGAACTACCTTCCCAGCCCCTGGCTTCCTTATTTTATATGTTAGCGAGGAACAAATGATGATATAAGACATATACAAATGATTAGATGAGCCATAAAGAGTAATCTTAGTGGGTAACTTTAAAGATTACTCATAACCTAAAAACCTCTTGTTGAATATCATAACCTTAGCCCATTTTAAATGTACAGGGATATGAGAAAATTGTAAAATCTAATAGGTAATACCCTTCAAATACTGAAAACACTGATTAATTATTTTAGTTTTTATTTTAATCATTAATATTTTTATTGGTTTTCCTTATTTGTAGCCTTGTTTTCCTTGTAATATAATACAACTTTTTGAAAGTCGTTATTAGGAGGTACATTGAGAAGGTTACTGGGATGGCCGAACCATTTTTTATAGGGCATGTGAATTTACAAAGAGGAAAATTAAGAACAAAATATTTATTTAAAAAAAATGATTAAGTAGAGTCTGAATCAGGAGTGTTGATAAATATACACACCTAAAACCTTAGCCCTAGGCTGAAGCAGTGGTATTACAGAGTTGAAGCCACAAACGTGAGAGACTGTGTTTTGTTTTGTTTTATATTTTGATTTTTGTGGTCATGGGGCTTGAACTCTGGGTCCTAGGTGCTCTCCCTCAGCTCCAAGCTAGCGCTAACACTTGAGCCACAACACACTTCCATCTTTTTCGGCTTATGTCATGCTGAGGAATCAAACCCAGTGCATGCAAGGCAGGCACTCTACCACTGAGCCACCTTCCCAACACCTGAGAGACTGTGTTTTAAAAAATCATCTAAACAATAATTGCTTTCTTCTTTGGGATATATAATGAAATATATTAATATCTTTTTATGTCTTTGTGAATTGTCATACTACTAACTTCATCCACTTTATCCTTTTCAAAGTGATGAAATATTTCTGAGAATTTGCTTCTGTGAAGATTGTTTTTGCATTTATAATTTCTCCTGAATCATTTTTATTTTTATCAAAATAACTTTATATTTCATGTTAATGGGTTAACATACATCAAATACCTCCAAATGTACATGTAGAGTCTAAAGATAGCAGTATGAATATTCTCGTACAGCTCTTGTTTATCTGTTATGCACTTTCAGTATTGTGATATTTCTCTTTCTCTTTCACTCTCTCATTTCCTCTCTTTATCTTTCATGCTCCATGTATGGTACTTAGAATTTCTGCTGGTCTACTATTATCCTTCAGAATCCACTGGTGTTGTGGAAAAATGATAGCGACCATCAGTTACCCTTGCATTCTTTAAGAGTTATAATAGTGACGTGATGTTATTCTTTCCTATTCTAAATGGCAAAACAACAGATCTAGGAATTCCTTTTCACTTTTACTACTATTACAAATTTTATCTCATAAGAATCATTGAGACGTTAGGATACTTTTAACCTCTGACCTAAAAGTTCTCTTTCTTTTACAAACCAATTTTTCTTCTATTATCAGTGAATACATATAATGAAAACAATGCTAACCTATGCAAAGTAGACCGAAGGTATTCAGGGATGAAAAACAAGGTTAATGGGGGAAGTGAGTACAAAAGATGTCTATCATACAACAAATACCCTCAGAGCAGTTTATCATGTACACATTGTGAGAGTGGCAATATGCTGGGAACTATAGATTGAATCACTGAACAACTGATATATATATATATATGCACATATATTTATATATGTATATTTATTTGTATATGAATATATGGGTGTATATGCCCGTCTATATGTAGACATGCATGTTACTATACACAAAAATACACACATACTTATACACATGTATACATGCACACATAGAGAAGGACACATAGCTACAGACAACACAAGTTTCACTAGTTGTTGAATATGCCTTAGACAGAATGCTTGGAACCAAATATCTTTTAAAACCAAATATCTCTTAAAATCGTTTTGACAGATTCGATTTGCAAAATGCAGTACAAGTGATAGCAACTCACTCAGAAATCTCAGTAAGAAAACCTCATATGGCATCTCCCTGCTCCCCAGGGAATGTTGTTCTTGTAAACACGCTCAATAAACAAAGTAGCAAGAAAATACCCCGGTACAGAATAAAGTTATAAGGCTTTAAATGACATTCTTCCTTGAGCTCTTTTCCAACAGCCAGCATCAATTCCTAAGCAGAAGTGTGAGTTCTGAAAAGATGGGAGCTCAGCTCAACATTTCACCAACCCATTTGAAAAGTCTTATGTGAGGAATACTTACTGAGGTCTTGCTGATTTCCTAGCTAAGAAAATAAGAAAAAAAGAAAGTATTTTAATGCATTAAAATTTGAGAATAATTTGTAACCTGTCAATAAATGTGTAGAACACAATTATAACAAAATGAAAAAAAGTGATGTGCATATTATTTATGTGCTCTTGGACTTGGCGAGTGATTTTAGGTGTATCTATACAAGTAGAATCAGCATAAATCAAGCCAGCAATTCTTCATTTAAGATACAAGGAATGGATACAGGTTGACCCATTGTAACAATGAGATGTACAAGACACTCTATCAGATGCGGGGGGGGGTGTAGAGAAGGGTTGGGGGGGTGGAAGGAAGGGACGGTATGGGAATAAACAAGGAGAGGATAAAAATGCTCAGTAAGAAATGTACTCATTACCTTATTTATGTAACTGTAAACCCTGTGCACAGGACATTTACAATAAAAATATGTATTAGAAATATACAAGGAAAATTTCTGTACATATAGGAAGTTGTATTTGTCACACAATATCAGTAAGGTATTGGTTTTAGGACCACAGGCATATTAAAATTTTTCATGCTCAAATTCTGTACATGAACACAGTATATTATTTACATTTGAATCTGCCCTCAACCTAGTGCAGTGTAATTGCTATGAAAATTTTTACTACATTCTATGTTTGTAATGAAAAATAAAATCATATCCATTCATACAATTTTTTCAGATAATATTTTATTGTGAAAATATAGTAAACAGTGGGCCCAATTACATGTGCAAGGAAATGAGTATATTTCTCATCAAGCTTTTTTGCCTCCTCCTTTGTTTCCCCTTCCCATCCCTTCCCGTCCCCCCACTCCCCCCCTTTAATCTCCCCCCCAGCCAAAGTTGTAAAGTTGGTTTTTCGACATAAATCTTGTACATCTCATTGCTGCAATGGGTCCTCATTTGATTTTTCCCTTCCCCTTCACAAATTATACCAACATAAAATACAGTGAAAGTAGGGGTTATACCTTGTGGAAGGGACATACAAAGCAAGAAAGAAATCATCTTATAAATTTGTTAGAAACAATCATAAGAAAGAAAAACATTTGAATCCTTACTTTCGGGTACATTTCGCCAAACATCAACTTATCTGAACGTTTCCGCTTGTCTCAGACATATACTAGGGATTGCAAGTAAGGGAAACCAAGGGAACTATGTTTCTTTGGGCTCGGATTACTTCACCTAATATACTTTTTCCAATTCTTTCTGTTTCCTAACAAATGTGGCAATGTCATTATTTCTGATGGAAGCATAGAATTCCATTGGGTATATAGACCACATTTTCTTGATCCATTCATCTACTGAGGGGCCTCTTGTTTGATTCAATATCTTAGCTATGGTAAATAATGCTGCAATAAACATAGTTATGATGGTAGCTTTAGTATGGTTTTGTTTGTGATCTCTTGGGTAAATGCTCAAAAGTCTGATGGCTAGGTCATTGGAGAGCTCTATGTAAAGTCTTTGAGAAACCTCCATACTAATTTCCAAAGTGGCTGAACAAGTTTACACTCCCACCAACAATGCAGTAAGGTTCCCTTCTGTCCTCATCCCTTCCAGCATCTGTTGTTATTAGAGATCTTGATTATAGCCATTGTATCTGGGGTGAGGAGGTATCACGATGTGGTTTTGATTTGCATTTCTTTTCTGGGTAAGGATGTTGAGCGTTTCTTCATGTGTTTACTGGACATCCTTCTTTCCTATTCACAAAAGATTCCCTTTAAGTTTTTAGTCCATTGATTTATGGGGAAGTTGTTTCTTTGAGGATTTGTTGTTGGGGGATTTAATATTTTTGAGATCCAGGTATACATTAGATATGAGGCCCTTGTTCTTTGTATGGCTAGTGAAGATCTCCCAATCCCTAGACCTTCTACTGATCGTGCTAGCTATGTGTTTGACATGCAGAAGTTATGCAATTTAATGCAATCCCATTTGTCCATCCTTTTTTTTTGTTTTGTTTTTGTCTTTCTGGGTCTCTTTAAAGAAAATATTGGTCTGTGCAAAGGAGACCTAGGGTTCTCTTACTCCATCCTTTAAAGTTTTCAGAGTGTCTGCTTTGACTCTGAGGTATTTGGTCAATTTGGAGATGATTCTGGTGCAGGGTGATATATAAGGATATAGATTTTGTTTTCTACAAGTAATTTACCAATTTTGCAAGCACCATTTACTAAAGAGGCTGTCTTTCTTCCATTATACTTTTTGGCTTCTTCATTGAAGATTACAGTGTTCTAGGTCTGTGGATTCATTGCTGGGTTTTCAATTCTATTCCATTGGTCCTGAGGTCTGTTCTTGTGCCCGTAACAAGCTGTTTTGAATATTATAGCTTTGTAGTACAGTTTAAAAGTTGGTATTGATATTCTTCCAGCACTATTCTTTTTGTTAAGGATTGTTTTTGCTATTTGGGTCTTTTAATTGTTCCGTATGAATTTTTGCATTGCGTCTTCTATTTCCTTGAAGCATCTGGTAGGAATATCGATAGGTATTGCATTGAATTAGTAGATAGCCTTGGGAAGTATTGCCATTTTCACGATGTTTATCCTTCCAATCCAGGAACATGGGAGATTTTTCCACTATCGAATTTATGTTTTGATTTCCTTTTTCAAGTTTATAAAGTTTTCATCACAGAGATCCTTAGCTTCTTTGTTTAAGTTACTTCCTAGGTATTTTATTGTTGTGGAGCTATTACAAATGGAGTTGCTTTCCTGATTTCAGCCACACTTTTCTCATTGTTGGAATAGAGAAAAGCCACTGATTTTTTCAGGGTTAATTTTATACCATGTTACATTGCCAAAGTTTGGAATCAGCTTGAAATACTTGGGTGTGGAGACTGTGGTATTCATTAAACACAAGCTAATGTCATCTGCAAAGAGGAAGAGTTTTATTTCATCTTTCCCTACTTGGATCATTTTTATATTTGCCTCTTTTCTTGTTGCTGTAGCTAGTCATTCTAATACTAAATTGAAGAGAAGTGTAGAGAGTGGACATCCTTGTCTTGTTCCTGAGTTAAGAGGAAATGGCTTTAGTTTTTCACCATTAAATTTTATGCTGGCTGTAGGTTTTTGTCATATACAGCCTTTATTGCATTGAGGAATGTTCCCTGGAATCCTAATTTTTCCAGAACCCTCATCACAAAGGGTTATTGAACCTTGTCAAATGCTTTTTCTGCAACTATTGAGATAACCATGTGGTTCTTATCCTTGCTGTTTGTGATGTGATGAATTATACCAGATTATTTGGTTATATTGAACCAACTTTGCATCCCTGAAATGAATCCTGTTTGATCCTGGTGTATGATACTTGGGATGAATTGTTCAAGTCAATTGGCCAAAATTTTGTTGAGAAGTTTTGCATCAATACTCATCCAAGAAAGAGAACAAAGAAATGGGTCTATAGTTCTCTTTCTTTGATGAGTACCTGCCTGGTTTGGGGATGAGGGTTATGATGGCTTCATAGAATGAGTTCGGTAATGAACTTTCTCCTTCAATTTCATTGAAGAGTTGAAGGAGTATTGGTGTGAGCTCTGACATGAAGGCCTTGTAGAATTCCGCTGTAAATCCACCTGGTCCTGAGTTTTTCTGAGATGGGAGGTCTCTTATTACTGTGTCTATTTCAATGCTTGATATGGGCCTGTTAAGCTGGTTTAACTCATCTTGGTTTACTTTCAGCATTACAATATTTGCTAGGAAAATGTCCATTTCTGCCAGGTTTTCTAACTTACTAGTATAAAGGTTTGATAAATATTCCGTTATAATGTTCTGAAGCTTGGTTGTTTCTGTGGTGATGTTTCCATTCTCATCTCTGAGTTTATTTATTTGAGTGTATTCTCTTCTTTTTCTCATAAGATTTGCTAAGGGTCTGTCAAATTTGTTAATATATCAAAGTACCAATTCTTTATCTTTTTGATTCTTTATGTTTTCATATTTGGATTCTAAATTGTTTAATTCTGATGTAATTTTAATGATTTCTTTCCGTCTACTGTATTGGAGTTTATATTGCTCCTCTTTTTCAAGGTGGTTCAAATGTTGTTGGTTTCAGATCTCTCCAATTTGTTGATGTAGGAACTCAGAGCTATAAACTTGCCTCTGAGTACTGCCTTTGCTGTGTCCCAGAGGAGCTGGTAATTTGTGTGTTCATTTTTGTTGAATATCATGAACATTTTAATTACCTTTCTCATCTCTTCCATGACACACTGATGATTCAACAGTGTGTTGTTCAGCCTCCATGTGTTACATTACTCTCTTTGGTGGCTTTTGGTGTGGAATTCTAATTTTATTCCCTTGTATTCTAAAAGAATGCAAGGTATTACTTCAATATTTGTGAATTTAGACAAGTTTGATTTGTTACCTAAAATGTGGAATATTTTGGAAAATGTTCCATGTGCTGCTGAGAAAAACATGTATTCTGATGCTGCTGGTTGAAATACTCAGTAGATGTCAGATAAAGCTAGTTGATCTATGCAGTTGTTTAGATGTGCAGTTTCTCTATTGATTTTTTGAAGAGTTGCTCTATCTAGTAGTGATAGTAGTGTGTTAAATCCCCCAACATTTAATGTCTTTTTATCTATGTGATCTTTGAGAGAAAGTAGTGTTTCTTGCATAAATTTGTGTTTTCCATTGTTTGGTGAATAGATATTCAGAATTGTAATATCCTCCTGAAGGAGAGATCCCTTAATTAGTACATAATAAACTTTTTTTATCTCTTGTGACTAATTTTAATTTGCAGTCAATTTTTTCAGATATTAGGATTGTAACTCCCGCCTCTTTATGGGGGCCATATGCTTGGTAGATTTTTTGTTTGTTTGGTTTGGTTTTGTTTTATTATGAAAATATCATACAGAGGGTTGACAATTACATGGGCAAGATAGTGAGTAAGTTTCTTATCAAGCATTGTTGCCTCATCTTTTGTTTCCCCATAACATCCCTTCCCATTTCCACACCCCCACCCCTACAGGCTCCTACCACCACATCCCCACCCGTCCACCCCCCAACCCACTGAAATTGCAAAGTACATTTTTAAATATAACTTCTTGTTCATCTTATAATTGTAATGGGTCCACCTGTAAGCCTATTTAAACAGTTGTATTTTTTTCCATTTCCTTCCACAAAATATATCAACACCAAATACAGTGAAAGCAGGGCTTATACTCTGGGGGATATACATACAAAGCAACAAAGAAATCATCTTATAAACATCTTAGAACCAATCACAGGAAATTTAAAAAATTGAATCCTTAACATGCGGTTCATTTAACTTAACATCAAGTTGTCTGACAGTTTTTGTTTGTCTCACACATATACTAGTTTTGCAAATAAGGGAAACCATAGGATCTATATTTCTTTGGGACTGGCTTACTTCATTTAATATAATTTTTCCAAGTCATTCCATTTCCTAACAAATGAGTCAATGCCATTCTTTCTGATGGAGGCATAGAATTCCATTGTGTATGTATACCACATTTTCTTGATCCATTCATCTAATGAGGAGCAACGGGGTTGGTTCCATATGTTAGCTATGGTAAATAATGCTTCAATAAACATAGTTGTGCTGGTAGTTTTAGTATGGTCTTGTTTGTGATCATATGGTTAAATGCCCAAAAGTGGGATTGCTGGGTCACACGGGAGCTCTATGTGGAGTCTTTTGAGTAATATCCATAGCATTTTCCAAAGTACATGAACATGTTTACACTCCCACAAACATTGCAGTAATTTTCCATTCTGTTCAAATCCCCTCCAGCATCTTCAAAACTTTGGCAAAATAACAGAATATAAAATTAACCCTCAAAAATCAATGGTTTTTCTGTATGCCAACAATGAGAAAAGTGTGGCTGAAATCAGGAAAGCAACTCCATTTGTAATAACCCCACAAAAAATCAAATGCCTAGGAATTAATGTAATGAAAGAAGTGAAGGGCCTCTATGATGAAAACTTTAAAAATCTGAAAAAGGAAATGAAAACGGATGTTAGAAAGTGGGAAAACCTCCCATGCTCTTTGAATGGATAGATCAACATCCTGAAATTGGCAATACTCCCCAAGGCTACCTACAAATTCAATGCGATACCTATGAATATTCCAATCTCATTCTTCAAGAAAATAGTAGAGGAAATCCAAAAATACATATGGAACAATTAAAGACCCCAAATAGCAAAAACAATCTTTAACAGAAAGATTAGTGCTGGAGAAATTTCAATACCAAATTATAAACCCTCCTACAAAGTTATAGTAATCAAAACAGCTTGGTACTGGCGCAAGAACAGACCTCAGGACCAATGGAATAGAATTGAAAACCCAGAAATGAACCCACAGACCTATAGCCATCTAATCTTAGATAAGGGAGCTCAAAATATAGTATGGCAGAAAGACAGCCTCTTCAGTAAATGATGTAGCAAAATTGGTTAAGCACTTGTAAAAAACTAAAGCTAGATCCTTATATATCACCCTGCACCAGAATCAATTCCAAATGGATCAAAGACCTCGGAGTCAAGCAGATACTCTTAAAATATTACAGGATGGAATAGGAGAAACCCTAGGTCTCCTTGGCACAGGTTGAAATTTTCTCAATAGAGCCCCAGAAACACAACAAATCAATGAAAGGTTGGACAAAGTGGATTGCATGAAATTGCAGAGCTTCTTCTCGTCAAAGGATATAGCTAGCAAGATCAATAGAAAGCCCATGGATTGAGAGAAGATATTTACTATCCATACAATGAACAAGAGTCTCATATCTAAAATATACCTGGAACTCAAAAAATTAAATCCCCAACAAATCCTCAAAGAAACAACTGTAGGATAAATAAATGGGCGAAAGACTTAAAGAGAAACTTCTCTGAAGAGGAAAGAAGGACGGCCAGTAGACACATGAAGGAATGCTAAACCTCCCTAGCCATAAAAGAAATGCAAATCAAAACAACATTGTGATACCACCTCACCACAATGAGAATGCTTGGTACATTTTGTTCTAGTCTTTCACTTTCAAAATATATTTGTTTTTATGGGCATGGTGTGACTCCTGAAGGTAGCATATAGAATAATCTTGCTTTGTAATCCAATTAGATAATCTATGTGGCTTAATTGGAGAGTTAAGCCCATTAATGTTGAAAGATATGACTGAGAGGTTTTTATGAGTTCCTGTCATGTTATCCAACTTCTTGGGTGCTGAGGCAACTGTGTTCTTCTTATGGTTCTTGGATTCTCACTTTTTGTGCGGTTTCTTTGCTCTTATTGTGGTCTTGTTGGTTTTCTATGTGAGGAAATCTTTAAGTATCTTTTGTAAGGTTGGCTTGTTGGAGATATATTATTTCAGCTTTTATTTGCTATGGAAAATTATTATTTGACCTTCGGTTATGAAGGAGAGTATAGCTGGGTACAGTATCTTGGTTGATAGTTGTTTGTCTTTAGGACATGGTATACATCATTCCAGGCTCTTCTTGCTTCAATTGTCTCTGCTGACAAATCAGAGATTATTCTAATTGGTTTCCATTTATAAGTGGTTTATCTTTTCTCCTTGACAGCTTTAAGGATCTTTTCCTTGGTCTGAATTGATCCTCTGAGGATTTTAATGTCATGGTGGCATGTACTGTTATGGTCTGGTCTATTTGGGGTTCTAAAATCTTCTTGTATCTGAATAGGCCTACCTTTTTGCATGTTTGGAAATTCTCTGCTAACATCCTGTTAAATGAATTTCCTAAACCATTAACTTCTGTCCCTATGGGCTCCTCTATACCTATTATCCTCAGATTAGGACTTTTGATGGTGTCTTCCAAATGTTGAATAGATCTTTTATAATACTTGGATTTGTCTTGCATAGTTGTATGTTCTTTCACTATAATATCTAGGCTATCTTCAATCCCCTTGATTGTATCTTCTACATGATCAAATCTACTGTCAAGATTTTCTACTTTGGTTTTTATTTCTTTTCCTTCTAATTGGTCAGCTTTGATGGCTTCAAATTCATTGTTGGAACTTTGTTTTAATCTTGTATAAACTTTTTACTTCCTTAATTTGGTGTTCAGAGTTTATTCTCAAATCACTTAGTTGATTGGCTATGTTTCCTTGGATTCCCATTCCTTCTGTAGGGCTCCATTCAGCATTCCATTTGTGATCTCCATGAATTCCTTCAGCTGTCTGTTTGTGGATTCCATGAATGCTTCTATTGATCTTTGTCTAGTGTCATCCCACACTCACAATGCCTCTATTAGTCTTTGATTAGCTTCCTCATCTTCACACAATTCCTGTAGTTCTCTTTGACTGTTCTCAGCCTCCTCATGAAATTCCTGTCTTTCTCTTTGACTGTTCTCAGCCTGTTCACACAATTCCTTAATTTCTCTTTGACTGTTCTAAACCTGTTCGCTCAAGTCCTGTATCAATCTTTGAGTAGCTTAATCACGTTCACGAGATTCCTGTATTATCCTTTGCTTTGCCTCCTCTCTCTCCTTATTATGTACACACTGAGTCCTTTGCAGATTTTAAATCTTTTCATTCACCATGTTCACCAGTAGTATTTGTAGATCTTTTTAGGAACTCTCCTCTGGATTATTCATGAATTGTTCTGTTACCAGATGTCATGAGTGGGACTTGAGATACCCAGACCTGCCATTTTTCTTGTGTTTTGCTGGCTTGTTCTGCCCATTTTGTATGAAAATAACACCAATTTTGTGCTAGAACACTGTTTTAAGGCAAGCATCAACCAAAGTACTGTAGTTGCACCATCAAAATGGCTGGAGATACAATGTAGTTAATCAGATACGATCTATTCAACATCAAACAACTATGGATTTATGGGCTAAAAATAGCAAATATAAATTTGGCAAACCAGAAATTTTTAGGTTTAAGGAGAAATGTGTTGAAAAATAGGATTAGAGGGATGTAGAGAGGTAAAAAGAAGAGTGAATTTAACCAAATCCTAATCGCAGAGAGGGAAATGGATTGGACAGAATGATAGGAGAGTGAGTAAAACAAACAAACAAAAAACCGGAAAAAAATGGAAAAACAAAAATTTAAATTTAAAAATGAAACACGTAAAAATTATATAAGTTTAAAGAAGTGATGTTGAGAGAAGAAAAGGATAGGATGAGAAGAGAGGAGAGATAGAAAGAGGTATGAAAAACTAAAAAATAAAATTTCCTAAAATTAGTTACTTGAAAATTATATAGGTATAAAGATATAATCCTGCTAATGAAGAACTTACGCCTGAGGTTGTCAATTGAGTGATAAACTTCTGGATTAAGTATGTACACAATGGGGCATAAGGTCTAATAATCAATGGCAGGTATATATCTGGGGCTGAGCAGAACAGCAATTAAGTCATGTAAAAAAGGAAAAAAATAGAAAAAAAATGAAAAGAATTAAAAAAGGACTAAAAGGTCAAAAAATAAAAAACATACACACACACACAACTAAAAATTTATGAGAGAAAAAAATAGATTAATAGAAAAAGTATTTTTCAAAAAAATTAAAAATGGTAAAAAAAGAGTTCTTTGATTTCTTTTTGGTGGGGGAGGGTGAGAATCGGAAAATCCTGTATCTCCACTGTGTCCCTAACCAGTCTCTTGGTGGAGTCTCTGGTCTGCTTGTGGTGGTTGTTTTTCCACTGGCTTGATTGGTTTCTTAAGTTAGTTTGTTTGAGCAGGCAGAAAAATGCTCTGCATTACCCAGGATTTTGTGATCTGCCTCCCAGGCTAGTTCAGTGTGAGGGCAATCTACTTTGAGTATCACAAAAGAGGGAGATGGCTGTTTCCTCTAGTTTGGAGATGCTGTGATGAGGCTAGGTTCTGGGTAGGGTTGAGGCCTTTCCTGAAGGGTTAGCTCCTGAGACATTCACAGAGGTCAGCCTAGAGACATTCTTAGGTTTTTTGTTTATTAAATTTCAATTGATTGTCTAGGCTGCTGTAGGGAGGGGCAGCCTCTGACTCTGTTTACCCAATGTAAAAAGTCACTCCTCTGGAGGCTGAGCAATCTCTGTTTGGGATGTGTGACTTTGCCCTGGGTGGAGTTGAGCCTGGCAGGTCAGGTCAGGTTCCTGTGAGCAGTTAAATGACTCTTTTATTTTCGACCAAGGCTTGAGTTGGAGGTAGTTGCTCAGTGGGGCTTTGTCAGGATCAAAGATGGAGATCTCTGGTAATGGGGGAGGGGTGGCCTTCTCTCCTTTGCTCATTGAGGAGTAAGGATGTCAGGGTTCTACTCACACCACAGTCTTGGATCCTGGGCCGTCTCTGTTCAGTGATCTGCAGGATGAAGATATCTGATCCTTGTCAGTTATAGCTGGTGTTGAGCAGAATCTGCTCTCCTGCTGCTTCTGGCGTCTTTGTCCTGGACTCTCTCAGGTTTTATTTTTGTTTTGTTTTGTTTTTAAATTGTGAAAATACCATACAGAGAGGTTACAGTTACATGGGCAAGGTAATGTGTGCATTTCTTATCAAGCGTTGTTGCGTGCTCCTTTGTTTCACCTTCCCATCCCTTCCCATCTACCCCCACCTCCCAGCCAAAGTTGTAAAGTTCATTTTTCGATATAACACCTTGTATATTTCATTGTTGCAATGAGTCTACCTGTATCCCTATTTAAACAAGTTGTTTTTTTCCCTTCCCCTCCACAAATTATACCAACATAAACTACAATGAAAGCAGGGGTTATGCCGTGGGGGAGGGACATACAAAGAACAAAGAAATCATCTTATAAATATGTTAGAAATAATACCAAGGGGGGAAAAACATTTGAATACTTATCTTGACATTCTTATCTCCAATAAACCACCAGAAACTGGAAGTAGACCTATGTCTCAAGCAGTAGAGCTCTCGCCTTGAGCTGAAGAGCACAGGGATAGCACTTAAGCCCAGAGTTCAAGCCACATGACTTACCAAAAAAATATGTCTACATATATATATATATATATATATATATATATATGTGTGTATATATATATATATATATATGATGAAATGAATTACATTTAAAATTAAATAAATATTTAAGATACACATTTAAATCATAACTAAATATATGATACTTTTATATTATATACATATATTTAAATATATAAAATCATATTGTAACTGTATGTTTATAAATATATTTGTAATTTATTTCCAAATAGTACATCTGAAGATTTTGGGGAAAATGTAGAGTTTCTAAAGACTTACTACTGACCAATCATATTTTTCACTAATAAAAAATGTCTAGAGTACTAAGACAATGATTATGAAACAGAGTAGCTTTTTATTCCTTATGATTTTGGATTAGAAACATCTACTTTGTTGGTATGAAACCTAAAAAATATGATCTTGAAATCACACTCAACAAACTGGACTTATACATTAATTTATCAACTTACAGGTCGTAAACTTTTATTTGAATCCTGTTTCTCACAGTGTCCATTTCCCTAGAGTCAGCTACAGGTACAAACATGCATGCATTTTCATGCTCACATACACCCCCATACTCATATAACATACTAAATGTAAAACTGTAATAAAAAATAATATTGATACTGAAAAAGAACTCCTTTGCAAATGTAATTAAATTTTACTTTTTGAATATAATGCATTACTGAAATACTAATGAAAGAGCAGCTGAGAGGATGTTTCAAATACTAGAGTGCCTGCCTAAAGAGCATGTTTCTCAGTCCAAACATCATTATTTCCATCCTTCCTTCTCCCACATAAAAAACATAAGTAGTTACAGACTCAACCTACATGTTCTTTAATCACTGATTGACTAAAGAAATTATAATATATATGCATATATGCACAATGATATATTATTTAGTCACACATAATAATGAAATAATTTCATCGTCAAGAAAATAGTTAGAACTGGAAACCTTCATATTAAAGCAATATGCCATAGTGTGAAAAACAAATACTAGATTTCTCATATGCAGACTCTAGACTCAGAAAATAAAATGAATGACTCAGGTGTAAAAGTTGGAAAGTATTAAATTTGGAAAAAAGTAAGAGAGGAGATTAAGAGAAATATTGTGGAGTAAATATATTCAAATATTTTATGTTAGTATGATGACAGAATAAAACGTGAGTATAAAAATAGGATAATGAAATTAATAAAAGGAATATAATTTACCAAGCTACATTATATGGACAGATGTATATAACACAATAAAATACTTTGTGAAATTAATATTTGTTAATAAACAAAAATTCATTGAAGATGTTATAGATTCCTATGTTAATTTCCATTTTTTGCTCAGTTGTTTCCTTGATCAAATAGAAGGAGATATTGGTTTTGCTCATTTAGAAAGACAATCTTGTCCAATTAGCATTAAAGTTATCTACTTCATTACTGTCAATGTGAAATTGTACAATCAAATTAATAATTATATTAGAATATTTCCAATGCACTCTTCAAAATATTATACTTATAGGTATATACTTTTTGCAATTTATTGAATATGTTTTCCTTACTTAATTACTATATACCATTTTCTGAATGTAGTTTGGTATATGCAACCAAGACATATTATAGCTGACCAGGAAAACAATTATTCAAAGAGTTCTATCAAAAATGCTTATAACGAAAAAAAGGAGGTAAATACAATGTATATTTGAAGACAATACTTGGTTAGTCTTCTTCTCACATTCCCCATTCCCTTCTTGAGAATAATATACATTGTAGGGAAATATTTAGAATGTTTTGGAGAAATATCTTGACTTTAAACTAATGAGTTACCTTATGAGGCATATTGTTTACTTTATGTCAAGAAAAGCTAAATTCTTACCTTATCATTTTCTTAGGTTTTATACTCAAGTTTAATCTCTGTTGGATGACAGGAAAAGATATAAACATTTTTTAACTGTGGCTAAATATAGGTTGAGGAATCTAGGTACACCTGTACTCCTGCAGGTAGGCCTCATCATCATGAGACCATGAAATCAAAATGTTAACCACTGCTTCATGAAATCTTGCTTATAAGATTTTGTGTATTATAAACAGTGGTTATTAGCATTTGTTTTGTAATCAGCATCATTTCATGAGTTAGTAAATGAAGTGAGACATTATACTCAAAACAAAATTTAAGGAGGCATCCAAAATTAATTACCAAAATATACATCATTTAACACAATGTTTTTAAGATGCGAGCTAAAGTAAATAATTTAAGAAAAAAATCAACATGTAAAAGAAATACAGAATACAGAGTATGACGGATTTTTCTTTTACCTCAGTTGCAATATGGCTTGCATGATGACTTTTCTGGTAATATGTTTAATTAGGTCTTGATATTTAGTTAAATTTATGTTATTTTGTATATTCATTTGTCAGATAAAAAAGGAAATGAATTTCATGCCAGTGTCAACATCCATAATGATGTTAGTTGTATCCTGCTACTCCCAAATACCACTTAGTCCTAACTCTCAACATTAATGGACTTAACTCTCCAATTAAGCAACATAGACTGTCTAGTTGGATTAAAAAGCAAGATTCCTTTATCTGCTGCCTTCAGGAGTAACACCTTGATCATACAAACAAACAACTTTTGAAAGTGAAAGGCTCGAACAAAATCTACCCAGCAAATGACTCCTATAAACACGTAGGAGTTTCAATCCAAATATCAGATGAAATAGACTTCAAATTAAAATTAATGAGAAGAGATTACCAAAGTCGCTACATAATAATTAGGGGATCTCCCCTCCAGGAGATTATTACAATTCTAAATATATATTTGCCAAAGAACAGAGCACGAAAATTTATCCAAGAAACACTGCTTTCCCTCATACCTCACATAGATGCAAAGACATTAATTGCTGGCGACTTTAAAAAACCACTATCCTGACTTTGTAGATCAACTCGTCAAAAAACTCAATAGAGAAACTGCACATCTAAACAACTGCATAGATCAGCTAGATTTACCAGACATCTACCGAATATATCACCCAGCAGCATCAGAATACACCTTTTTTCAGTAGCACACAGAATATTTTCCAAACAGACCACATTTTAGGTCAAAAAACAATCTTGTCCAAATTCAGAAATATTAAATTTATACCATTCATTTTCCCAGACCACAACGGAATAACGTTAGAACTCAACACCAAAATCCACCAAAGAACTTCCTGTAACACATGAAGGCTGAACAACACACTGTTGAATCACCAGTGGGTCATGGAAGAGATGAGAAAGGAAATTCAAATGTTCATGCTATTCAACAAAAATGAACACACAAATTACCAGCTCCTCTGGGACACAGCAAAGGCAGTACTCAGAGGCAAGTTTATAGCTCTGAGTTCCTACATCAACAAATTGGAGAGATCTGAAACCAACAATTTAATGAGATATCTGAACCGCCTTGAAAAGAGGAGCAAGATAAACGCCAATACAGTAGACCGAAAGAAATCATAAAAATTACATCAGAATTAAACAAATTAGAATCCAAATATGAAAACAGAAAGAACCAAAAAAAACAAAGAAATGGTATTTTGAAAAATTAACAAATTTGACAGACCCTTAGCAAATCTTATGAGAAAAAGAAGAGAATACACTCAAATAAATAAACTCAGAGATGAGAATGGAAACATCACCACAGAAACAACCAAGCTTCAGAACATTATAACGGAATATTTATCAAACCTTTATACTAGTAAGTTAGAAAACCTGGCAGAAATGGACGTTTTCCTAGCAAATATTGTAATGCTGAAAGTAAACCAAGATGAGATAAACCATCTTAAGAGGCCCATATCAAGTATTGAAATAGACACAGTAATAAGAGACCTCCCATCTCAGAAAAGCCCAGGACAAGATGGATTTACAGCGGAATTCTACAAGGCCTTCATGTCAGAGCTCACACCAATACTCCTTCAACTCTTCAATGAAATTGAAGGAGAAAGTTCATTACCGAACTCATTCTATGCAGCCATCCCCAAACCAGGCAGGTACTCATCAAAGAAAGAGAACTATAGACCCATTTCTTTGTTCTCTTTCTTGGATGAGTATTGATGCAAAACTTCTCAACAAAATTTTGGCCAATTGACTTGAACAATTCATCCCAAGTATCATACACCAGGATCAAACAGGATTCATTTCAAGGATGCAAAGTTGGTTCAATATAACCAAATAATCTGGTATAATTCATCACATCACAAACAGCAAGGATAAGAACCACATGGTTATCTCAATAGTTGCAGAAAAAGCATTTGACAAGGTTCAATAACCCTTTGTGATGAGGGTTCTGGAAAAATTAGGATTCCAGGGAACATTCCTCAAGCAATAAAGGCTGTATATGACAAACCTACAAACTACAGCCCGCATAAAACTTAATGGTGAAAAACTAAAGCCATTTCCTCCTAACTCAGGAATAAGATAAGGATGTCCACTCTCTCCTTTTCTCTTCATTTTAGCATTAGAGTGCCTAGCTACAGCAATAAGACAAGATGCAAACATAAAAGGGATCCAAATAGGGAAATATGAAATAAAACTCTCCCACTTGCAGATGACATGATCTTCTCTTTAAAGAATTGCACGCACTCCACTCCTAAATAACTCAAGCTGATTTTAAACTTTGGAAAAGTAGCAGGGTATAAAATTAACCCTCAAAAATCAATGCCTTTTCTGTATGCGAACAATGAGTAAAGTGTGGCTGAAATCAGGAAAGCAACTCCATTTGTAATAGCCCCACAAAAAATAAAATACCTAGGAATTAACTTAACCAAAGAAGTGAAGGACCTCAATGATGAAAACTTTAAAAACTTTAAAAAGGAATCAAAACAGAAATTAGAATGTGGCAAAACCTCCCATGCTCCTGGATTGGAATTATCAACATCATGAAAACGGAAATCCTTCCCTAGGCTATCTACAAATTCAATGTGATACCTATCAATATTCCAACCTCATTTTTCAAGGAATAGAAGAGGCAATCCAAAAGTTCATATGGAATAATAAGAAGAAGAACCCAAATAGCAAAATGATCCTTAACAGAATGAACAGTGCTGAAGGAATATAAATATCAAAATATGAACTCTACTACAAAGCTATATTGATCAAAACAGCTTGGTCCTGACACAAGAACAGACTTCAGGATAGATGGAATAGAATTGAAAACCCAGAAATGAACCTACAGACCTATAGCACTGTAATCTTCAATAAGGGTGCTAAAAACAAGAATATAAGAAAGACAGCCTCTTCAGTAAATGGTACTGGCAAAATTGGTTAATCACTTGTAGAAAACTAAAGTTACATCCTTATATATCACCCTGAATCAGAATCAACTCCAATGGATCAAAGAACTCAGAGTTAAAGCAGACACTGTGAAAACATTACAGGATGTCGTAAGAGAAACCCTAGGTCTCCTTTGCACAAACCAATATTTTCTTAATAGAGACCCAGAAATACAACAAATCAAAGAAAGGTGGAACCAATGGGATTGCATGAAATTGCAGAGCTTCTGAATGGCAATGGATATAGCTAGCAAGATCAATAGAAAGCCCATTGATTGGGAGAACTTCACTAGCCATACATCGGACAAGGGTCTCATATCTAAAATATACCTGGATCTCAAAAAATTAAATCCCCCAACAAATCCTCAAAGTAACAACTTGCCAATAAATAAGTGGACTAAATACTTAAAGAGAAACTTCTCTGAATATGAAAGAAGGATGGACAATAGACACATGAAGAAATGCTCAACCTCCCTAGCCAGAAAAGAAATGCAAATGAAAACCACATTGTGTTACCACCTCACCGCAGTTAAAATGGTTATAATCAAGAACCCTAATAACAACAAATGCTGGATGTGATGTGAGCAGAAGGGAACCTTACTGCATTGTTGGTGGGAGTAGAAACTTGTTCAACCATTTTGGAATTTTTATGGAGATTCCTCAGAAGACTCCACATAGAGCTCCCCTATGACTCAGCAATCCCACTTTTGGGCATTTACTCAAATGATCACAAACAAAACCATACTAAAGCTACCAGCATCACTATGCTCATGGCAGCATTATTTACCATAACTAAGATAGGGGACCAATCTAGACATATTCTTGATTGGATCAAGAAGACGTGGTATAAATACACAATGGACATTGCCCCATTTGTTAGGAAATGAAAAGATTGGAAAAAATTATATTAAGTGAAGTAAGTCCCAAAGTAAGTCCCAACGAAACATATATCCCATGGTTTCCCTTATTTGCAATAACTAATATATGTCTGAGACAAACAGAAACTGTCAGACAGGTTGTTGTTTGGAGAAATGAATCCCAAGATACGGATTCAAAAGTTTTTTTTTTTCATTCTTGTTATTGTTTTCTACATGTCTATAAGATGATTTGTTTGTTGCTTTGTATGTACTTCCCCCAGGCTATAAGTGCTGCTTTCACTGTATTTGATGTTGATATAATTTTTGGAGGGAATGGGAAAAACAAACTGTTTAAATAGGTTTATAGGTGGATGCATTTTACAACAATGAGATGTATAAGATGTTATGTCGATAAACGAACTTGACAACTTTGGTGGAGTGTGCGGAGTGGTTGTGAGGATGGTGGTGGTAGAGGGATGAGGGGTGGATGAGGGGAAGAGGGGAAGATGGTATCGAGAAATAAAGAAGGAGGAAACAATTGTAAACCCTCTGTAAGATACTTTCACAATGATAATAATAATAATAGATATCCATTTAAGTGTCTAAATATTTACATTAAATCCCATAAATTATATTCCTTCAATTTAGTTGCTAAAGTGTTCTGCAATCTAGGTATTTTTAAAAGAAATATTGTATGTTGTTTCCTTTGTGATGACATAATTGATAGACTTAAAATTTTCCTAAAACATGGCGGTCTGAAATGAGGTACAAGTTCTTGGGTTTGCATGCAAATCTTCTGGACAGCACTAATGTTTTAATCTTGAATGCTATTTGATTGGTAATTTTTTTTCCATTTTTTTATTTGTGAACATACTGTACAGAGGGGTTACAATTACATGGGCAGGATAATGTGTACATTTCTTACCAAGCATTGCAGCCTCCTCCTTTGTTTACCCTTCACATCCCTTCCCAGCCTCTCCTCACCCCCCCCAATCCCAATCCTTCTCCTCCCTCCCCCCCCACGTACCGACGTTGTAAAGCTCTTTTGGGACTGACAACTTGTACTTCTCATTGTTGTAACAGGTCCACCTGTATCCTTAAACGACTTGTTTTTCCCCATCTCCTCCACAAGTTATACTGACATCAAATATAGTGAAAGCAGGGGTTATACTGTGGGGGAAGGACATACAAAGCAACAAAGAAATAATCTTATAAATGCGTTAGAAACACATGCATGAAAGAAAACAAACATTAACATACATATCTAAGGGTTCATTTTCCTAACATCACATTATCTGAGCTTTTCCACATGACTCATACATATACTAGATATTGCAAATAAGGGAAACCATGGGACCTATGTTTCTTTGGGCCTGGCTTACTTCACTTAATATAATTTTTTCCAAGTTTTTCCATTTCCTAACAAATGGAGCAATGTCATTCTTTCTGATGGAGGCATAGAATTCCATTGTGTATATATACCACATTTTCTTGATCCATTCATCTCCTGAGGGGCATCTGGGTTGGTTCCATATCTTAACTATGGTAAATAATGCTGCAATAAACATTGATTGGTAATTTTTACAGGCTTTCATAGTATGAGAAGAAAAACAAAAGGCCATAAGACTATTTCTATCAGTTCCATTGTTGTATTAATTTATTCAAACACATACACACATACAAACACACAGATATACACATGTGTAGTATGAAGACCCAGTCAGTCTGAAAGAAAATATTTTAATAGGAATTCCATAAAATATTTAGTCTGCTGAGATCTGCTTAGAATTTCTTGAAATATCTAATTACTTCCACCCTTGGACAAATCATTATCATTGGTGAAAATGTTGCCATTTGAATTTAGAATGCCGCAGAAAGACCTATGTGTTAAAGAAAAAATACTTTCCACTTCCTCCCAGATTGTGGAGAATACCTGAATAGTTCTTCTGGAGATTAGGTTTTAGAGTGAAATCCATGAGAACATAGCCTCTCACATACTTTTCTCTTTTATCTTTAAATCATTCTAGGTAAAAAACATTTCTCTTTGACATACTTCCCACCTTGACATTGTCTTGTCACAGCCCTCCAAAGCAATAAAACCAACTGAACATACACTGAAACCTTCAGACTTGTAAATCTGAGTAAGCCTTTCTGCTTAATAAATGGACAATATCACTTATTATGGTAGGTTATAAAGCTAACACAGAAGTCTAGTCTTTGTAACAATGTAGACTGTATTAAAATATACTTCATTATAAAATATCTAATTCCATGTTGTATTTTGTGTTTTTGTTTCTGTTGATCCTAGGGCTTAAACTCAGGGCCTGGATGGTGCTTTTGTGTTCAAGGCCAGTGCTCTACATATAAGTTGAACTGGAACTTCATTTCCCCTGGTGGTTAATTGGAGATAAGAATTTAATGAAATTTCCCATTTAGGCTAGCTTCACACTGTTATGTTCAGATCTCAATCTCTTAACTAGCTAAGATTACATACTTCAAATTCCAGTTCCCAGCCAAGTTGCATATTTTGTGTAATTCCAATTCTCAGCATTGTATAGATTCTCCTACTACAATATGAAAAAACAGAATCTACTAATGATATTTGTAAAGTATAAAATGAAGGAATTATTTTCATTCTTTACAAAATCAATGCAAAATCTCTGCTAAAATATTAATATTTTACTGTACCTTTCCTGCAATCAGTTTGATATAGTTTTATAATTATCAGGCCAAGTTTCTCAACATTCTACTGGAGAATTACGATTTCATGCATGCATGCATATGCATATGTGTATCCAAATATCTTCCCTAGTGGATCATCAGAATTGAAACTGCTTTGTTTTGCTGTTCAGCTGTTGAACCTGGTCGGCTCATTCTGTGACAATACCTGTCCTCTTTCTCAACATTCCTTTATTTACTACACCATCAGCCTTCTAAAATAAGGTTCATTTCTTGGAGAAGGTTACCAGTCAGCCCAAGCAATATCTACCCAGAGGGTTTTAATAAATCAAGCTTTAAGATAGTAAGATAACATGAAGTGACAACTACAAAATTTCTACAGAGACCTAGAAAGTTATCAAAATTATATCTGACATTTTTCACATTTCTGCCTTCGTTCTCTTCTCATACTTAAGAAAGCACTGACTAACACTATAAATATATTGCATTTATAAATTAAGGATTAGTGTTTTTTTCCAGCCTGAAGTCTTCTTTTCCATGGTTTTTGACATAAACTTTTGGGAGTTTTTTTTATTGTTATGGGATTCCATTCCAAACAAGCCATGTATATCAAGAAAGCCAATGTTTTCAACTCAGAGTACTAAACATAAGAGGGAGAAAATTAAGGTTAGGTAATATGTTAAGCACAAATACAGGCAATATCCAGACATTTTGAAATTGTATACCTTTATTAGATAAAGTGGCTCAAACCTATAATCTTATGTACTTGGAAAACAAAGTTTAGAGAATTCCAGTTCCAGGCAAGCCCAGACAAAAAAAGAAGTTTCAGAAACTCTAACCATTTGCTCGGTGCAATGTTTTCTTGCCTGTTTTAGGAGGATCACAGTCCAATAAGGCCCACGCACAGTGATTCTACCTCAAAATAAGTAATCCAATTACAATTTGCAGGTAGGACAGTAGTAGAGGTGTTGTTTCACAAATACAGGGTTTTGGGTTCAATCTTCCCATACCACTAGGAATTTAAATGTGTGCCAGGGTAAGAACGGCATGTCTAAGGTCAAGACTTCATGCTGGTTTTACAAGCTCTAATAAAAACTTTACCTCTTTTGTTAATTTTGAAAGTATAGTCATAATTTCCATGGCCAAACCAAATAATTTCCTATTAGAGATTTTCTTTTATCCACTAAGGAATATGTTATTTGTTGGATACTTTCCCACTGAAGTCATATTAAAATCGAAAACTCGTTCACTGCATGTGGATACAGTATCTCAAAGGTAGCATTTAAGTTGAATTCTCCTCCAAGAGAAGCAGAAGGAATTGAATATACTAAGGAAAGAGGTCTCAGAAGAAGCCAATTCTTACCTTGGAGTTCTAGTTCCACCAACTCAGAGGCAAAGTATTTACATTATTAACGCTACCCAATCTGTGGTAGTTTATTATTATAATTACTAGAAAACATGAGGAATCTATAAGACATGAAAAGTCATTGACGCTTGGGGTCCATGACTCATCTCTATAATTCTAGTGTTTAAGAAGGATGAGACTTGAGGGATAATGGTTTTCAGGCTGGTAGGAAAGTTCATGAGATTCTATCTCCAAATAACTACATGGTTCTTATTGTAGATTTACTACTATTAGCAAACAAACTGAGAACATGAGGTATGTTCAAGCCCCAAACTGGGAGAAAGAAAAAATTCTTAGAAGAATACTATGAGAAACAGAGTTATGAATAGGAAAGCAGAAACAAAAAACATAAACTTAATGATATAGACAAAGCTTCCCAATGTGAAATATGGCACAAAATGTAATATTTAGGGTTTTCCTTCTTATATAGTAGAAACAAATGGTATGTCTACTTGAAGAAACTAAAGTTTAAAACTGTATGCAATAAATAATGACATTACTTTATATTTCCATAATTTAACTTGTTTCCCCACAAATTTATAGAATAGTATAGCTATGGAAAAATCAATAAATATTGCATTTTCATATAGGATTACATATCCTTGCAAGTGTTGTCTAAAATTGATCTACATTAAAATCATTGTCATTGATATCCTTCTCAAGATTCCAAATGCTTATAATTTCAGCAGACCTTCCAAAAAACTCATACCCCATACATAATTTTTAGTTTGTTCATGCATTCTTAGGAACATAAACATATGGCACAAAATATTAATTACCTTTATCTGCTGTCATTAATTTATTATAACTAATACAATTAAGTAAATACCCTGAGAGAAAGAAGATTCTTCCTTTTAAATACATGCTTGCAGGCACACACACACACACACACACACACACACACACCCCACACACACACACTCATACTCACATATTTACCAATCTAACTTAGGTTAGATTCCTGACATTGGGTATGAGAAAATGATCTATCTAATAATAAACTTCCTTGCCCAGTCATAATATACATTCATAATTCCACACATACAAAAAAACTAGATCATTCAAAATAATGAGATTATTTAACAGAACCACCCAGCTCCTAAGCCCTCTAATCCCTGATTTCATTCATTCATGACAATGCGTTTTTCATATCACATTTAAAAACTTTTTGAGTCTCTCTGATCAGCAGACACAAATGTGCTATCATATAATAGAAAATGTAGGTAAAATTACTTGTCCCTAGGTAATCTTTTATATATCTTAAAGAGTTCTATGTCCTTCTTGCAGAGCCTGTTCCGGGTATTTTGCCCTAATGTCTAATATTAAGTTACACAGAACATACCATATTCCTTAATTCATTTTCCCTAAAGGTTATGCTATGTAGTTGACTCTGATTTTTTGCTTATTCTAAATTAAATTTTATCAACCAGTTGAATTATTGTTTATGTTACGCTTAAAACATTTGAAATATCAAAAAGAACTAGAAATTCACTTTGGCAATGATTTCTGAATGGCAGTTATGTTTGTGGGGAGGTAAAGGACTTGAATTATCTAGAGTGCCTTAAAACTGGCACTGTTATTTAAGGACTGATCACGTAGTAAGCTTTTAAAGTGTGTCTTCTTATTTCATGTAGGACAGTAAAAGTATGCTTTTCATCACATTCTTACCTGCACAGAACTAGAATTATTTCCTTTGTAGAGTTTGTACTGAAAAGTCTGACTTAAAGAGGCACAATAAAGAACTAAATAACTCCATTACAGACTAGCAACCACCTTTTGAGGTACGGATTATAAAAAGAACCATGAATTTGACCCAGAAATGCCACAGAAAAGAAAACAATTGCCAGGCAACTAAAACATATATAATCCTTGGGCAAGCCACAGGAATTTTCTCTGGATACATCAACCAAACACTAGGTGGCCATACGAGACACCGTGACTCAGTGGCCAGGTGGTACCCATCAATAACAAGTCAGTATTAATAATAACCAATCATGTATGTGTAGCTTAATTTGCTTAAAATATTAGCCAATCATATAATTTCTCATGTAACATTCCCTTAAGGTTGTTTATTCAATACTATAAAAACTGTACTGATTCTATGCTCGGGGCCTCTTAGTGTCACCAGTTACCGAGTGCATGGAGGACCAAGCTTGAATTTGCAAATAAACCACTCTTGTCACTTACATTGATCTTGGGTTTCTGGTGGTCTTTGGAGGAGGTATAACAGGTGGGGGGCTCATCCGGGATAAACCCATAAACCCACCCAGATACCTGATCAGAGAGTAGCAAAGAATGGCTGGTAAGTTAAGGCTTTGCCACTTTGTAACTGTCTGGGGTCTTTATGTCCTGCAGGATTGGTATTGGAGTTGGCAAAAAGTCCTGTTGGATAAGGCAGCCAACTGGACTGGTGGGAGAGGTCCCCCGGTTCCCCGGGAAGGTAAACTATCCACTAGTGTGGACACTTGGGCCTGTTTGTTGTCAGAAACTTTCTTTCCGATAGTTTACAAGGGAGACTGTCCACTAGTGAGGACATTTGGGATTTATCCTGTCTATAATCCTTCACTTTCTGACTGACAGTCTACCATTTCCTCACTCAGGTTCATCCGGAGATGGATGTCAAGAGACTCTGTCTCCCTTTGAGGCTGTTAGTCTTCGCTTTGTTTCTTTGTCCAATAATAACTACTTTCTCTTTCAGACCCCCTTATTTTTCCACCTCGAAGGGTGAAATCTGGCCTAGAAAGATTGGCCCACGTGAAGCAAAGCTGGGGTCAGGTAATCTATCGGATGCCACTGCTAGAATATCGCAAAGTGTCTCTGTCTACCCCTTTGGGATCTTAGACAAACCAGCTAGTCCACACTTTACACCTTGGGACATTGTTAGCTCTGTCCTTAACATTCTTTAAATTAGTGGTTAGGAAGGTAAGGGGAGTGTGAGGTGAATTCTGGTTCTGACCCATTTCAATGTATATCAATCGACACATAAGACCAGAGGAAAGGAGAAAATTAATTACAATTGTCACAAAATGAAATAGCCGATGCTTTCAGCAATTTGGGATATGACCACAACTCAAAATGTCCCAAGGAGTAATAAAGCCCCATGGAAAACTTTCGAACAAAACTTCATGGACCACCCAAAGAACAGTGGATCTGGTGACGGGACGAGTGTCTCACTCATTTTTAGTTATCCCAGAGAGCCTTTATCCCTTATTAGGAAGAGACTTGTTGACTAAGGTCGGGGCACAGATTCACTTCTATCCAGAAGGCTTCCAGGTGACAGATGCCCATGGGAGACCAATACAAGGGCTGACTCTAAGCCTGGAAGACGAGTACCGGTTGCACCAATCACATCAGGCTCCTCACAAAGAAATCACCTACTGGCTGGAAAGGTATCCAGAAGCCTGGGCAGAGACTGAAGGAGTGGAACTAGCGAAGAATAGACCAGCTCTATTCATTGAGGTAAAGCCAGGAGCTGACCTAGTCAGGGTCTGGCAGTGCCCTATATCCATGGAGGCACGGGTGGGAATAACACCCCACATTAGGTGTCTGCTAGAACTGGGTATACTGCGGCCCTGTCAGTCGGCATGGAACACTCCCCTGCTATCAGTCTGTAAGCCCCACTCCAATGAATATAGGCCAGTGGAGGACTTAAGGGAGGTAAACAAATGGGTAATGGACATTCACCCTACTGTACCCAACCCCTACACACTCCTGAGCACCCTTCCTCCTGAAAGGCAGTGGTACACAGTATTAGATTTAAAAAATGCCTTTTTCAGACTACCCTTGGCAGCTAAAAGCTAAGATCTCTTCTCCTCTGAGTGGACAGATGTAGAAAGAGATATTAATGGACAGCTGAACTGGAAAAGAGTTCCTCAAAGATTTAAAAACTCACCAACATTCTTTGACCAAGCCCTGCATGAGGACAGGTGAAGCTAGGGGAAGCCACCCTAGCTTGACTTTGTTGCAATATGTGGATGACTTATTAATTGCTGCTAAAACTGAAAGAGAATGCATCCGAGGAATGGAGGATTTACTCCAGACTTTGGGAAGCCTTGGTTTCTTGAGTGTTGGCCAAGAATGCTCAAATCTGCAGATCAGAGGTAACTTATCTGGACTATTTATTGAAGGGGGGCAGCAGTGGCTTACAAAAGGAAGAAAAGAAATTGTCCTTAAAATTCCAACACCCCAGTCTCAGCACCACGTAAGAGAGCTTTGGGGCTCAGCAGGCTTTTGTTGTCTGTGGATTCCTGGGTTTGCAGAGTTGGCTAAACCCCTTTATGGGGCTACCAAAGAAAAGCAGCTGTTTTCATGGATGGAGTAGGTTGAACAAGCCTTTGAACAGATAAAAACTGCCTTATTGTCAGCCTCAGCATTAGGACTCCCTGATACAGCTGAACAATTTAATTTGTATGTGGATGAACATAATGGGATTATGAAAGGAGTCCTAAGTCAATATCTAGGCCCGTGGAGCAGACCAGTAGCCTACTTATCAAAGAAATTAGACCGGTGGCAGCAGGATGGCCACCATGCCTGAGAATGAAAGTGGCTACTGCTCTAATGGTAAAAGATGCAAATTAACTATAGGGCAGGAACTGTATGTGACCAAGCCCATGCTATTGAGAGTGTGTTAAAGCAGCCACCAGATCCATGGCTCAGCAATGCCTGACTAATCCATTACCAAGGACTGCTACTCAGTCCTCTCAGAATTAATTTCCTGGTTCCCTCAGCTGTCAACCAAGCGATTTTTCTACCAGATCCAGACCTAGACATGTCACTACATGATTGCTCGGAGATCCTGGCGCAAGTCCGTAATATCCAAGAAGACTTAAGAGATCAGTGTTACCAGATGCTGAACTTGTGTGGTTTACAGATGGGAGCAGCTGTGTTCATCAAGGACACAGGTATGCGGGAGCAGCAGTAATGGCTGAGACTGATGTGGTTTGGGCCGAACCTCTGCCCATAGGCACGTCAGCCTAGAGAGCCAAATTAATAGCCCAAGTACTAACACTAGGAAAGAAGAAAAGACTAACTCTGTATAGTGATAGTCAGTATTCCTTTGCAATGGCTCATATACACAGAGCTATCTACAAAGAAAGAGGATTACTGACAGCATAGGAAAAGTCCATCAAAAATAAAGATGAAATTTTGGCCTTAATCGCTGCTCTTTGGTTGCCTAAGAAGTTGGCCATTGTTCATTTCCCTGGACATCAAAAACTTAAAGATGCTGTGAATAAAGGCAATAACCTGGCCGACAGAACTGCCCGGAAATGACAACACAAAGAGACTCTATAATGATGATAAACCTGCCAGACCCCAGTGCAAGAACTCTCCTGGACACTCCTACATCAACCACGGAAGATTTAAAATGGATTGATCAACTAACAATGGCACAATGCCTGAATGGTTGATGGAGAGACTATAAGAGCAACATTGTCTTGCTTGAACAGTTAGGGAGTAAAATACTACTGAAAATGCATTGAGCACCCACATGGGTGGGAGGAAGATGCAAGACCTGGTGAGAAATACTGATCTTAGGGTCAAGAATAGACATGCTAAAATAGAACAGATTGTCAGGGACTGTAAGGCATGTCAGCTGTCTAATGCAGGGAAAATTCAGGCAGGACCAGGCAGTCAGATAAGAGGAGATAGACCAGGAACCTACTGGCAGGTGGACTTCACAGAAATCAAACCTGGCAAGTATGGATATAAATATCTATTAGTTTTCCCTTTTCAGGATGGGTAAAAACCTTTTCTACAAAGCATGAAACAGCACAGGTGGTGGTTAAGATGTTGCTGGAAGAAATCTTACCCAGGTTTGTCTTCCCTAGCATGATAGGATCAGATAATGGACCAGCCTTTGTGTTGAAGGTAAGTCTGGGAATTGCTAATGCTCTTGGGGCAGATTGGAAACTGCATTGCGCTTATAGACGCCCAAAGCTCAGGACAGGTAGAAAGGATGAATAGAACTGTAAAGTAGACCCTGACCAAATTGACCATGTTGACTGGTGGTAAGTGGGTAACTCTCCTTCCCTTTGCCTTATACAGAGTACGAAACTCCCCTTTGAAAATTGGTCTTTCCCCCTATAAAATTGTGTTCGAAATGCCCCCTCCCATAATTCCTAATTTTCAGAGCAGTTTCTTAGGGAAGATGATGACTCTGAACTTTTGTTTTCTCTCAGGGTCCTGTACAGGACCCGCCTTTATGTCTGGCCTAGAATGACTGTGCTGTACGAGTCAGGCCCTCCACTGATCCCACATCACTTCCACCGCCGGGACTGGGTCCTGGTGAAAAGACACCGACAGGAAAACCTGGAACCGCGGTGGAAAGGACCTTTGTGGTCATCTTGAAGAATCCAACTGTCCTCAAAGTCGACAGCATCGCTACCTGGATCCACCATTTGCATGCGAAGCCTGCAGATCCCATAACCGATTTTGGAGAGAACCCAGAGTGATAAGTCTCAATTTCCAAAGACAATCCTTAAAGCTCAAATTGAGCTGTAAAAAAGACTAAGTCATGAAATGGTTGTTGACGTATACCTTACTTGGAAATTGTATTGACATAATAGTGGGTGTCTGCAATCCTAATCGCCCATATAATTGGGCTTGGATTATTAGTAATCAGATAATTGACAAACGTTTCCCTCTGGCTGTGAAAGAGGGACCCTCACTATGGTTTCGAGACAGGCTTACATTTAATTTGTGCCAGCTCCCTGAGGGAGTATGGAAAGGACCTAGGCTTGTTGAGTGTAGATGGAGACACTGGTATGTTTGCCCAGGGGAAGGAAGGACTAGTAATTGTGGAGGACCAGAGGATTTTTACTGTAAGAGCTGGGGCTGCAAAACAAGTACCTCAGGAAAATGGAAAGGAAAAGGAAGAGACCGTGTTACTTTTACTAAATCAGGGCCAGTGGGCATCCAGTTTAATGGGATGCCTATGCACCAACAAATTAGGGTTCCCCAGGATTCTGATGCCTGAGTGAAAGTTCGGTTCATAGACAAGGGCAAACAAGTCCTAGGATGGGAATTAGGAAAGACTTGGGGACTAAGATTTTACCGATGTTGAAAGACTCACAATGGCACACTTAGAATTCTACAGACAATTGCCACAGTAATGGGACCAAACACTGTTTTAAGACTGGCTTCTGCCACAAAAGCCAAAGCAAGTGTAAAGAAAAAGCCCTAGTCTGTAGTGACCCCATCTCGTCCGAAAAGAGGAGACCCCCTCAGGGAGAACATCCTCTTGCAGGAGGATTCTCTATGGCAGCTGTTGGTTCAAACTTATAATGTAATCAATCAGACCTGGCCTGATATTACCAGTACATGTTGGATGTGTTATGATATGAGACCCCCATTTTATGAGGGTATTGCAGGGGTACAGAATGTAACTAAAACAAGTAAATCATGCAGATGGGAATAAAAAGAGGCAAAACTTACCCTAAAGGCAGTTATAAGACAACAGTTATGTGTATGACGAGTACTAACTAATTTTACTCACTTATGTAATCAGACCCAAAAATGGACTCCTGAGGAAGCTTATCGATTACCTCTCCAAGATGTTTGGTAGACATGTTCAACTGTCCTAACCCCTTTTGTGCATTGGAGGTTTCAAATAGGACAAACAGCTTTTGTGTCATGGTGCAACTCATCCCACGACTACTTTACAATTCTCTGGAAGACAAGATGATAAAAATGTCCACAGCAAGCTACTGGCCACGAAGAGCTAAAATAGAAATAATAACAGCCGTGACTATCGTGGCCCTGGTGGGCTTAGCTGGAGTAGGGCCTCGAGTAGCATCCCTGGTTACTCAGAGAACACCCTACTCTAACCTTTGTGCTTCTATAGATGAGGATATCAAAAACCTGGAATGTTCTACAGCCTACTTTCAAAAATCTCATGATTTCTTACCTGAGGTGGTGTTACAAAACAGGCAAGGGCTGGACTTAATTTTCTTACAGCAAGGAGGTCTATGTGCTGCCCTAGGGAAGAATGTTGCTTCTATGCAAATCACTCTGGAGTTGTAAAAGAATAAGGGAACAGCAAGAAGGATGGTTTGAATCATGGTTTAATTATTCCCCTTGGATTACTACATTAATATCCACTCTGTTGGGTCCCATTTTCATTCTAGTGCTTGTGTTCACTATAGGGCCTTGTGTTGTAAATTGATTAGTGATGTGTGTTAAGAAACGAGTCAATACTGTACAACTGATGGTCTTGAGAACGCCATATCAATTAATCCCTGATAAAAGACATAACTCAGGCCCGTAAGGACAATGATTAGCCTTTCAGGTGCATAATAGAAACGGGAGAATGAAGAGTCTAAGACTTAAAGAGGCACAATAAAGAACTAACTCCATTACAGACTAGCAACCATCTTGTGAGGTACGGATTATAAAAAGAACCATGAATTTGACCCAGAAATGATATAGAAAAGAAAACAATTGCCAGGCAACTGAAACAAATAATCCTTGGGCAAGCTACAGGAATTTTCTCTGGATACATCAACCAAACCCTGGGTGGCTATACAAGACACGGTGACCCAATGGCCAAGTGGTATCCGTCAATAACAAGTCAGTATTAATAATAACCAATCATGTATGTGTAGCTTAATTTGCTTAAAATATTAGCCAATCGTGTAATATCTCATGTAACACTCCCTTAAGGTTGAGTATTCAATACCATGAAAACTGTACTGAGTCTATGCTCAGGGCTTCTAAGTGTCACAGGTTACCGAGTGTGTGGAGGACCAAGCTTGAACTTGCAAATAAATGACTCTTTTTTCACTTACATTGATCTTGGTCTCTGGTGATTTTTGGAGGGTCTCCATTCCAGGTATAACAATGCCCTGCTGCTACTGTAGTGAAACCCACAAACAACTGCACAGTGGTATTAGCTGCTTTCGATATTGAAATTTTCTTCCAGTAGCCTTAGTGATTTGAGCCCAGATTTATGGGATAGTCACATAGTACACAATTGCAAAGCACCAGAATATACAAAGTCAAAATGCAAAATGAGGTTCAATTTTTTTCTTTATTGTTTCACTTTTTTCCTTCTTTTTTTTCTTTCTTTTTTAATTGTGAAAATACGTTACAGAGAGGTTACCATTAGATGGGCAAGGTAATAAGTGCATTTCTTAACAAGCATTGTTGCGTCTTCCATTGTTACCCCTTCGCAGCCTTTCCCATGCCCAACCCAGACCCCCTCCGCCAAAGTTCTAAAGTTCGTTTTTCAACAAAATGGCTTGTACATCTCTTTATTCCAATGGGTCCACCTTTATCACTATTTAAACAATAAGTTTTTTTTCCTCCCCCTCCACAAAGTATACCAACATCAAATACAGTGAAAACAGTGGTTATACCATGGGGAAGAGACATACAAAGCAACAAAGAAATCATCTTATAAATATGTTAGAAACAATAGCAAGAAAGAAAAAAAATTTTGAATCCTTATTTTGGGGTCCATTTTTTCTAACATAAACTTATCTGACCGATTCTGCTTGTCTCAGACAAATACTAGTTGCAAATAAGTGAAAGCATGGGACCTATGTTTCTTTGGGCCTAGCTTAATTCAGCCTTGGAAGAAAACAATAGAGTCATTTTTTTTTAAATTCATTCTCTTTTAAGGAGCTAGATCCTGTTTATTTCTCATTATTGTTGATATGACAAATAAATTTACCAGATTTTTCAAATAAAATAGATACAAAATGACATATTTAGTAACAAAATAAAGCTAAACATTTGAGTGATATTTTTATTTAGTTCTGTTCTCAGTTATGCTGAAATAACATTGAGATGAGACAAGCATATGTGTAAATTGACATGTATCAATCACACAGAACTCTGGAATCTTTGGGCTTTGATTTCTATATCAACGTCACCTAGAAAAAAAATTATCACTTGCTTCATGTCTTAAGTAACATACTTAGTACAAGTTTTATTAATTTTACCAATATATTTCATAATCTATGGAATAGATGCATTACATAAGGATTTGATTTCTTATTTCCACTGAATTAATATTACGTTTATTTTATTTTTTCACACATAAAATAATGACATTCTTCAGGATAAAACATGCCTGTTTTTCATTTTTATTGCCAAAATTGAACTATAAGGCACTTTGTAAATTTAACTTTAAATCTGAACTAAAGCAAGATATTCCAGCACTTATCCAATTATTCCTATTGAAAGGTTAAAGTTTGAGGCAGTGACCACCACATATTGCCTCCTGAGCCTCAGTACTCCCAAGAAGACTTGGAGTGGATAAAGAAAATTCCCATGGCCTATAAACCCCCAGAGAGAGAAGGAAACAAAGACTCGTAGAAAACTGGGGAGGGACTTGCTCCGACACTCAGAAGTAAAAATTAGGCAAGGAAATCAACTTATTGAGGACATTGTTAAAAATTGTAAAGCCTTTCAGCTCAACAATGTCCCTAATGAACCCGTTACAAAAGGAGATAGGCCTCCATGGAGATAGGCCAGGTGTGCATTGGAAAGTAGACTTCACAGAAATTAAAACTGGAAAATTTGGATATAAATATTTGCTAGTTTTGTAGA
This sequence comes from Dipodomys merriami, assembly GCF_024711535.1. NCBI lineage: Eukaryota > Metazoa > Chordata > Mammalia > Rodentia > Heteromyidae > Dipodomys > Dipodomys merriami. The sequence goes on from NW_027206157.1 coordinate 5,008,867, forward strand.
TACTTTTTCAGGGTGGGTTGAAGCCTACCCAACAAAGCATGAGACTGCGAACGTTGTGACTAAGAAGATCCTGGAAGAAATCCAACCCAGGTATGGCTTCCCATCCACTCGGACAAAGGACTGGCCTTTGTCTCAAAAGTAAGTCAGGGAATATCTGTGGTACTGTGGATGGATTGGAAATTGCGCTGTGCTTATAGACCCTAGAGTTCAGGACAGGTAGAAAGAATGAATCCGACTCTAAAAGAGACCTTAACTAAATTGGACTTGGAGAGTGGCACAGACTGGGTATCACTCCTTCTTTTTGCCTTATTTAGAATAAGAAATTCACTCTATCGGCTTGACTTTAATCCTTTTGAAATAATGTATGGACACCCTCCACTCATAATTGCTAGCCTTCAGACTGAATTGCTTGCTGATTTGGATGATACTGAATTTCTGTGTAAGCGTGACTATTTACAGCTGGTGCATAAGAGTATGGGGCCCCAGCTTAGAGCATTATATGATTCTGCTTCTATTCCTACCCCACATTTGTTTAAACCAGGGGACTGGGTGTTTGTTCGAAGGCACAACTTGCGATCTCTGGAACCATGGTGGAAGGGACCTTACATGGTGCTACTGGCTACACCTACTGCCCTTAAGGTGGATGGCATTGCTGTTTGGATCCACTGTTCCCACACCAGACCAGCTGACCCCTTTGTCTGGACGACTGTGGGGAAACATGGGAAGTCTCCAAGCATCCTACCCAACCACTCCTGAAGAAAAAAAAAATGGACTGATTGTTATTGGTATACTCTTTCAAAATCAAGAGCTGTTGGAGTTTAGTTTTGAGCCAGAGCCACAAGATTGTGGCTCAGGACCATAAGTCAAGGGAGGGAATGAAAGTTTAAAGTTTGAGGCAGTGACCACCATGTATTGCTTAGCAAAGCAAAACGTGGTGGTAATCAAAACACCTGGTTGATTGTGTGCTTATATAAGACCTGCAAATCCTTAGCTCGGGGCTCTCCTCCTAGGCTCCACTGTGTCGGAGTGTAGGAAGAGGCCCAAGCTGCCGCCCGTTTAAATAAAACAGCTGTGGAGTCTGACTCTCGGTGGTCTTCTTGTGGGGGGTCCTGCGACTTTGTCATTACACTATAGACTTGGATATAACTTATTTTTGAATGGTAGGAAATTCATATTATACCTACTCTCTATAAAATATTTAAGAAATAAATGATCATGATAATATTAATTTTCCTTCAAGTAGAAAGAAAGAACCTCACTATAGATGACAAAAACTTGAATGTAGATGCCATAAAGTTTATGAAAAATTCAAGTCATTATGAGATAGATGAAATAGTCATTTTTGAAGGTCACAAAATGAAATCTCTTGAAGCTTTCTTATCTGGTAAATAAAATGTATTTGCACTCAAATATTTCATTCATCTCTCCAGCAATGGTATAACCAAACCAGCTTCATGCCAAATAGCTTCTCTGATTAATTCAAGTCAATATTTAGGAACAGAAGTTATTGAAATGTGTAGAAATATCTACCCACCACTCTAGAAATTAAATCTGAAGTCATAAAGGATTGGGATTAATAATTAGCTTTCATTAGGTTGCCTTAAAGAAGTGAACTCTTTTAAGTGGGCATAGTTGTAGAGATTTGGTCACTGAGAACTTGTGATCAAAGAGGATGTTAAGATCAAGTCCTTTCCTCCTCTTCCTTCTTTTCCTTCTCTGTTTCCTTCTCCTTTCCCTTCTCCTTTTTCGTCTCACTCTTTCTCTTCCCCTCCTCCTCTTTTTCCCTCTCCCACTCCTATTCCTCCTCTTCTTTACTTCCTGGCTTCCATGAATACACACATTCCATCACATGTTCCTGACATGGGGTACTGTGCCACCACCAACCAAAAGCAAGGAGGATAAGAAACATAAAATGAAATGTATAAAATCAGAAGCCAAGATTAATCTTTCCCCAATTTAAGTTAATTTTATAAAGTATGTTGTCATATTGATAGGAGACTGACACAGCATGCTCTCACTTATTATAAGGGATAAGATTTACTGGAAAAAAATGTGACCAACATCACCCTAATAAATTATTGATTAAATTAATATTAGATTAGGAAAAATCTACTTTAAAGTGTCAGATATACTTCAAAAAGGGGCAAAAAATCACCTTTATGGTTTACTATGAAAAGACAATAGAATTCAATCTATTCCTCAAGGAAATTGACCTATATTTGGCAGTATTGTCAATTTCATAAATGATGTAAAAAGACTGAAGAACACATTTCAACTCAATCGTGTGATATAAAATTTACTCTGTCCCCTGTATTCTATCCATGTCTGGTTCCTAAAGTGATTTGTATTTTATTCTAATCATATTTTTAATTAACTTTAAGTAATTGTATGGGAGTTGCTGTTTGACAAAGCAGTTTATGAATAGTGTTTAGTGTGTTTTTTTTTTCTTTTTTGGCTTCTGAGGTTTGAACTCTGGGTCTGGGCGCTGTCCCTGAGCTCCTTTGCATGAATATTAGAACTCTATCACTTGAGGCATAGCAGCACTATCAGATTTTTCTGAGATTTAATTGGAGATAGGAATCTCTCACAGACTTTCTTGCCTGAGATGGCTTCAAACCTCAATCCTCAGCCTCCTGATTATTGAGGATTACAGGTGAGCAGCTAGTGCCTGGCGTATACAATGAAGCTTTCTTTTGGTAGTCCTGGGGCTTGAACTCAGGGCTTTGGCAATGCCCAAGAGCTTCTTTTCCTCACTCTAACACTCTACACCTTGTGTCATATTGCCAAGTCCAGCTTTTTAAAAATTATGTAGTACTGAGGAATCAAACCCAAGGCTTCACACATGCAAGGCAAGCAGTATACTACTAAGCCATATTCCATGGCCAATACAATGCACCTTGATGATCATTATCCTTCATCCTTCTCAATCCTATCTCATCCCTCAATTTACATAATTTTGTAGAATATTCACTTACTTGCAATGTTATATATTGTCACTCAGAAAATATATAACTGATTATACTTTATTGCTAGTTTTATTCATCAACATACTAAAGTTATGCATTACAGATTTCTGGGATTTGAAATTCTAAATTTGCACACACTACTATTCAGATTCACACATTACTAGTATAAAAATTTTTCTCAGGTTTATGCAAATGCACTCTGTAATTCTTTAATAAAGTACAATGATTCTTAAAATGTTAAAGAGTTGGAGTAAGAACATCAGCTTCAGTTCTAGAACATTTTGTCATCACTACCCTCTCAAAATACTCCAATATTTATTAGTAGTCACTTCCTGTCATCATTTCAACCTACCTCCTCTTGAGCAGCTATTATTTCATATTCTACTTCTACAGATGTGCCAATTTTAAAAAGCTCACATTATTATAAAATGTAGTCTATCCATTTCTTCCATGTAATATTACTGTTTCCAAAGTAATACCATGTAAGTTTTTCTCATGGATGGAGTATATTGTTTTGTATGCATGTGAATAATTATATAACATTCTCATTGGACATTTCAATATTTTATCATATGTTATTGTAAAAGGTTTTGCTATGTATATTCCTGTATATGCGTCTCATTGGTTATACGTTGAAATATATTTTGTATATAAAATTATGATTCAAAATGCTGGATCAAACTGGGCGTCAGTGGCTCATACTTGTAATCTTAGCTACTCAGGAGGATGAGATCTGAGGATTAAGGTTCAAAGCCAGCCCGGGCAGCAAAGTCCATGAGATTCTTATCACCAATAAACTACTAGAAAACCGAAGTGGCGCTGTGGCTCAAGCGGTAGAGCGCTCTCCTTGAGCTGAAGAGTGCAGGGACAGTGCCCAAGCCCAGACTTCAAGCCCCACGACAGAGCAAAAAGAAAACAAGAAATACGCTGGATCATAGAAGCAACTCTATGTGTAATATCTTAAAGATTGCCAGTATGTTTAACACACTGACTCTATCATTTTAAGTGACAAGCACCAATGTATAAGAATTCCAATTTCTACATAGTGGTTGTGCAGTGCAATCTCATTGTTGTTTCTATTTCCACTAATCTCTATATGTATGCAATGTCTAGGTATGTTCCTATGTTGTTATATTAATAAAGAGATATGTATTTCAATTTTTTGATAATTTATTCACGATGGTTAATTTTTTTCATTGGTATTAATATGCTCTTAATATATTTCTTTTTTTATCTTTTTTTAATTTAATTTTATTTTATTTGAGAACATACTGTACAGAGGGGTTACAATTACATTGGCAGGATAATGCATACATTTCTTACCAAGCATTGCAGCCTCCTCCTTTGTTTACCTTTCACCTCCCTTCCCAGCCTCCCCCCCTCCGCCCCACCCAATCATACCCCCTCCCCCCACACATACCGACATTATAAAGCTTGCTTTGATGACATTTTGTAATTCTCCTTGTTGCAAGAGGTCCACCTGAATCCTTAAACGACTTGTTTGTCCCCATCTCCTCCACATGTTATACTGACATAAAATAAAGTGAAAGCGGGGGTTACACTGTGGGGGAGGGACATACAAAGCAACAATCTTATAAATGCGTTAGAAACACATGCATGAAAGAAATGAAAACATTAAAATACATATTTAAGGGTTCGTTTTCCTAACATCACATTATCTGACCTTTTCCGCTTGACTCATACCTATACTAGATATTGCAAATAAGGGAAACCATGGGACCTATGTTTCTTTGGGCCTAGCTTACTTCACTTAACATAATTTTTTCCAAGCCTTTCTATTTCCTAACAAATGGGGAAATGTCATTCTTTCTGATGGAAGCATAGAATTCCATTGTATATATATACCACATTTTCTTGATCCATTCATCTACTGAGGGGCTTCTGGGTTGGTTCCATATCTTAGCTATGGTAAATAATGCTGCAATAAACATAGTTGTGCTGGTAGCTTTAGTGTGGTCTTGTTTGTATACATTTGGGTAAATGCCCAAAAGTGCGATTGCTGGATCATAGGGGAGATCTATGTGTAGTCTTTTGAGGAACCTCCATACTGCTTTCCAAAGTGGTTGAACAAGTTTACATTCCCACCAACAATGAAGTAGAAGAGGCAATCCAAAAATTCATATGGAACAAAAAAGACCCCGAATAGCAAAAACACTTCTCAACGGAAAGAACACTGCTGGAGGAATATCAATAACAAATTTCAAACTCTACTATAAAGCCATAGTAATCAAAACAGCTTGGTATTGGCATAAGAACAGACCTCAGGACCAATGGAATAGAATTGAAAACCCAGAAATGAACCTACAGACCTATAGCCATCTAATCTTCGATAAGGAAGCTAAAACAATAGAATGGAAGAAAGACAGCCTCTTCAGTAAATGGTGCTGGCAAAATTGGTTAACTACATGTAGAAAACTAAAGCTAGATCCTTATATATCACCCTGCACCAGAATCAACTCCAAATGGATCATAGACCTTGAACTCAAAGCAGACACTCTGAAAACATTACAGGATGGAATAGGAGAAACCCTAGGTCTCCTTGGCTCAGGCCGAAATTTTCTGAATAGAGACCGGAAACACAACAAATGAAAGAAAGGTTGGACAAATGGGACTGCATAAGGTTGCAGAGCTTCTGCAGGGCAAATGACATAGCTAGCAAGATCAATAGAAAGCCCACGGATTGGGAGAAGATCTTTACTAGCCATACAACGGACAAGGGTCTCATATCTAAAATATACTTGGAACTCAAAAAATTAAACCACCCAACAACAAATCCTCAAAGAAACAACTGCCCAATAAATAAGTGGGCGAAAGACTTAAAGAGAAGCTTCTCTGAAGAAGAAAGAAGGATGGCCAATAGACACATGAAGAAATGTTCAACATCCCTAGCCATAAAAGAAATGCAAATCAAAACAACATTGAGATATCACCTCACTTCAGTTAGAACAGCTAAAATCAAGAACTCTAACAACAACAGATGCTGGAGGGGATGTGGACAGAAAGGAATCTTAATATATTTCTGATTCAATGATTTAAGTAAACGAATATGCATACACACTATGTATACATGTGCATATATCCATACTTATATGTGTATACATACAAATGCCTATATATGTATACATATATGAATATACATATGTGTATATACATATATATAGGTATATATGTATATTATTATTTTCATTTCTCTGCAAGTTATCATTGTACTATATTTGCCAAACATGTCCTTTATTGATTTTACTTCATTTTATTTTATGGTTAAGATGTACAGAGGGGTTACAGTTACATGAGTAAGGCAATGAGTACATTAATTGTTGATCATTGTTACCCTTTCTCTTCCTTGGGTTGTCCCACTATCCCTTCCCTCCCCCAGCTCTCACATTCCTATCAACCCACCCCTTACTGCATGAAGTGGTAAAGTTCATTTCCAATATACTGTCTTGTGAGTATATTTGTTGCAATGTGTCATCCTGTGTCCTTGTTTCACCGTTTTGTAATTCTTCTTCCCCTCCCCAGATTAGACATGTATATACAAGATGCAGGGTATCAAAACTGAGTACAGTGACAACAGGGGATATGCCATAGGGGAAAGAACATACAAAGGAAACAACAACAAAAATGAATAAAATGGCATTGTACATTTACAACAGTAACAATAAAGACAGAACACTCAAACATGTCATTTATTGCCCAGGTAATTATTACAGTTAATGTTCTTATCATTTTTGGAACTTTGCAAAATGTTTGGTAGCATTCAGTGTGGACTGATATGTTCAATATTTGTTAAATCTATCTACTCATAAGGTACCTGACAGCTCTCTTCTAAAGCAAAAAAGGCAGTCTTCTACAGCTTGGTTCCAAAATATTTGTATTTTTTCCGTGTACTAAGAATACTGACTGAAGCCTGGTGCTGGGGGCTCACACCTATAATCCAAAGTACTCAGTCGGCTGAGATCTGATGATCGCGGTTCAAAGCCAGCCTGGGCAGGAAAAATCCATGAGACTGGTATCACCAATAAACCACCAGAAAACTGGAAGTGGTGCTGTGGCTCCAGCCTTGAGCTGAAGAGCTGAGGGACAACACCCAGGCACAGAGTTCAATGCCCACGACCACCACTACCACCAATAACAACAACAAAAAGAATACTGACTCAAAAAGCAATAGTATTAAGCAGTCTTAAAGTTAGGCTCAAGTCTGACATTTTGGTATTATCTTAGATGCCAGTAGCCTTCTCATCTAATGAGCCATGTGTCCTCACGATGTTAACCAATTTTCTTAGTTTATTTACACAGTTATTATAAGTATGTATTTTCTCATCTATCTTTCTTTCAGAATCTGTATATATCCTTTATGTCATACTTGAATACAAATGACTTTGGAAGATATTTATTAATTGATGTATATTAATTGTACGAAGAAATCTTATTGAAATACTTTACACACTCTCATATTGATCAAGGGCCTGATTAACCTGTTTTTTTCTCCATTCCCATTGCCCTTTATTTTTCAACTGTTTTCTGTGAATTCCTTTCTGCTAACTTCACACATCGTCAAAATTATTAAAGTACTGTTCACCCACCGTCTTGAAAATTATACAATGCTGAATATAAAAGCAAAAATCTAGATAAATGGGGACATATAATTTTTGTGGATTGGAGGATACAATTGAGCCAAGATATAAATTGTCTCCTCCTCTATTTATTGGTCATTTGTGGGTTTTGAAATCTGGTCCTGGGCACTGACCCAATGCTTGTCAGCTCAAATGAGTGCTCTACCCATTGAGAAACTCTGGCACTGCTGGTTTTCTGGTGGTTAATTGGACAAAAGAGTCTTACGCACATTCCCGTTCCAGCTGGTTTTGAACCACAATCCTCAGATCACAGCCTCCTATGCAGCTAGGATTACAAGCATGAGCCAACATCGTCCAGCTTCACAGTTTTATTTATGTTTATGACAACTTCTAAAAACACCTGACCAGCACTCTGACTCATTCACAAAGGAAAATAAACTGGAATATATTTCTCTGTCCAATATTAAAGATGTTAGTATAAAATTGTTATATTTGTAGAGGAAAATTGTACAGCTCAATGGGTCTGTACAGCACCAGATTAGCTCCACATAAATATTATCAAGGAATATTTAATAAGGGGTAAAACCAAACATTTGTGGAATGACTTTCTTTTTAATAAGTGGTGATAGGTTAGACAATATTGGGGAGAATTAAAAAGTAAACATTGACTTAAACATAACAATTTATTCAAATATTAACTTCAAGCAGGGTTAAAACGTGGCATATAAAACAAAAGGAGTGATGTAAATGTAAAACAAAGAAAGAGGTCTTGATAATTTTGGAGATGAAGCTTTCTTAAATTTGGCATTAAAATTATAGGCAAGGAAAACAGTATAGTAGAACTCAATGAAAGGGTAAATTAATTTGGTCTGTGAAAGCTCATATACAAGTAGTGAATAGAAGTTGGAAGCAGGTGGCTCATGTATCTCATCCTAGCTACTTGGCAGCCTGTGATTTAAGTTTTGCTGTTTGAAGCCAGCCCTCCACAAAATAAAGTCCTTGAGAATATTATCTCTGATTAATGAGCAAAAAGCCAAAAGTGAGGCATGACTGAAATGGTAAATTTTTAACAAATTGCAAGAAATTTCAGGGACCCTGAGTTCAAGCCCCAAGACCATACATACATGTAGAAAAGTAATAGTAGTAATACTGATAGTGATGATGATGATGGTGATGATTATAATGATGATGAGGTGTACCCATAGTCAAGGATAAAATATGTATAAATCTTATACCTGAAGAATGCCTCAAATCTAGATTCTACATAGAACTCTCAAAACCTAATGTTAAAAAAAAAACATCAATTAGAAACCAGCAAAGTATATCTTGTGAAAAATAAGCATAAGTAAAACATTATCAGTCGCCAAATAAATGCACATTAAAACCAAAATGAAATCTTAAAACATGTATAAGAATTACTTCACATAATACTATAATGACCATACTAAATGTTATCAAGAAACAGAGAAAATGGATGCTGGCAGAAATGTCAAATGGGAAATCCACTTCTGAAAACATTTGACAGGTTCTTAGCATATGAAATAAGCAAATACCCACTTTATAGCACAGGAATTGATCTTTCCAGGCTTTGTCTCATAGAAATAAAATGTAACATTCACCCAAACGTCAAAACACAGAGGATTATAGCAACATTATTTCCTCTAGTCAAAGAAAAGGAAATCAATTCAGGCTTTCTTCAAGTGAATGGGAAACGAATTGTGCTACATTCTCTAATAACAGAACCAAAAGGCAACTCGAGTTAATGCAATAAAAAATTAAGGCATACAATAACTGGGAATAATCTACCATAGATTTGATGGCAATCATGTTTGTTTATTGCATGATCTAAAAGTCGGAGAAAAAAATGTGTTGGTTGCCAGGATAAAACAGGTTTTGGATTTGAAAAAGAGAAGTGGTGGGTTTAATTATAAAAGGGAAACATGAGACAATTATTTTTGGTAAAGAAACGTATCTGTAAATACTGGAAACTAATATAGATTTGATAAAATTATGTTGGACTTAATATGTGCACAAAATAATTAACTGGTCTGCATAAGGTACTTGAGACATATTAATGTCCTATTTGTGATGTCATACTAGAAATGTTTAATAAGTTGGAAAAAGTATTCAAAGGATTTATCTATGTTCTTATATGATCATAAATATCCATTCTAACCTCGATAGAATTTAATATCTAGAAAACAGAAGTCAATATTGAATGTTTACATTGAAAAATAATGTGGGTCCAAGCTTGAGATGAAATATACCTTGCTAATTAAAAAGCTGAGATTTAGAAGACTGATATGAGGGCCATTTCTGATAAACACAAATTTGTGAGGAACTACAAAAACAAAGAAAGCTAGATATAACGAAATTTCCAGATATCTCACATTTGTGGAACCCATAGGTAAGCGATCATTACTCAAGGGTGGCTTGGCCTGAAAAATAATCTAAGGTGGTTAGAGCCTTAGCAACAAAAATAAGTCTGTAGCATTCTTCCCTATTATAATTAAACCCACTACTTCTATTTGTCCCAACTTGTTAAAACAGGAGTGGTTATAAACAAAAGCACTGGTCTGAAGCCTCAATATAAGGACCTCAGTCTCTGTGGGCCAAAGAGTCTCTAACATGAGGTTTTATTTAAATTAACAAGCATTATTTTAGATTTTGCATAGTGGGATGGTGCATAGTCACAGGCAAGGTCTGCTAAGTCAGGTAATCCAATCTACTCTTTCACAGGTTACCTAACAGCCAGGTTTCAATAAAAATGACTACAATGAGATTGTACAAATGAGACTGTCACGTTTCCCTTTCATGAATCAAAATTCTGTCAAATGATTTCTGTCTTCCAGATGTTTACATATTTCTCATGATCTTTTCTAATATTTTGTCTTCATTATTGATGTTCATATTACACTTTGTTTTTGTCTTGTGTGTATATGCCATTTTTAGGGCTGGAACTCAATGTTTTATGGTCTTCCTTGAATTTATATGGTCTTCCTTGAATTTATACTGACTTCAAATATAGTGAAAGCAGGGGTTATAATGTGGAGGAGGGACATACAAAGCAACAAAGAGATAATCTTATAAATGCGTTAGAAACAAATGCTTGAAAGAAAAAAACATTAAAATACATATCTAAGGGTTCATTTTCCTAATAACACATTATCTGACCTTTTCCACTTGACTCATACACATGCTAGATATTGCAAATAAGGCAAACCATGGGACCTATGTTTCTTTGGGCCTGGCTTACTTCACTTAATATAATTTTTTCCAAGTTTATCCATTTTCTAACAAATGGGGCAATGTCATTCTTTCTGATAGAGGCATAGAATTCCATTGTGTATATTTACCACATTTTTTTGATCCATTCATCTAATGACAGGCATCTGGGCTTGTTCCATATCTTAGCTATGGTAAATAATCCTGCAATAAACATAGTTGTGCTGGCAGCTTTAGTGTGGTCTTGTTTGTATACATTTGGGTAAATGCCCAAAAGTGGGATTGGTGGGTCATAGGGGAGCTCCATGTGAATTCTTTTGAGGAACCTCCATACTGCTTTCCAAAGTGGTTGAACAATTTTACATTCCCACCAACAATGAAGTAAGGTTCCCTTCTGTCCACATCCCCTCCAGTATCTGTTGTTGTTAGAGTTCTTGATTTTAGCTGTTCTAACTGGAGTGAGGTGGTATCTCAATGTTGTTTTGATTTGCATTTCTTTTATGGCTAGGGAGGTTGAGCATTTCTTCATGTGTCTAGTGGCCATCATTCTTTCTTCTTCAGAGAAGTTTCTCTTTAAGTCATTAGCCCACTTATTTATTGGGCAGTTGTTTCTTTGAGGATTTGTTTTTGGGGGATTTAATTTTTTGAGTTCCAATATATTTTAGATATGAGACCCTTGTCTGTTGAATGGCTAGTGAAGATCTTCTCCCAATCCGTGGGCTTTCTATTGATCTTGCTAGCTATGTCCTTTGCCATGCAGAAGCTCTGCAACTTCATGCAATCCCATTTGTCCAACCTTTCTTTGATTTGTTGTGTTTCCGGGTCTCTATTCAGAAAATTTCGGCCTGAGCCAAGGAGACCTAGGGTTTCTCTTAATCCATCCTGTAATATTTTCAGAGTGTCTTCTTTGACTTCGAGTTCTTCAATCCATTTGGAGTTGAAAAATCCTCTATTAATGTTTTACATATCTTGACTAGGATGATTCATGTTGGAGGAGAGGAAAGATATGAAAAAGTTCAAGATTGTTTGACTATTCCCCAACGACATTCTTATTTATCAGCTATAGCAACACAAGTAGCCTTGGTTACTCTTAGAATCATGCCTGTTTACATTTAGAAGCATTATTTTTTACTGGGTTATAAGTTGCAAACCCTTGAGTATTAATAAAAAGTCATTTCCTAAGAGAGGAAAATTGCTGTGAAAACAAACATAAAATATCAAAGACTTAGTATAGTGGAAACTATTTTGTAGCTATATCACATGCTGTAGGTGTAGATTTTGTTTCCCATGGTTCCAGGGGACCCATTTTTGTTATCTTCTTTGTCACTGTCTAGTTATCCTATATCATCTTATACCATCCTGGGATTGCTGTATTTTTTCTGGATTCTCTAATTTCTGTTGGAAAGTTAGGAAGGATGGAAAAATTGAGTTTCTGTTTCTGTTTTACTTTATTTTATAATACTTTAGAAACTGTAACTCAAAATGACATAATCTTTATAATATTAGGAGACAGATTTCATTTCCATATTCTTACCCTAGCCTTATACATAACTTTAGTACTTTGATCCCCAAACATGAAAATAAAGTTAGGGAGTTCCTTATTTAAATATTATTTATAATTTGAAGACTTCATTAATGCAAGGCCCTTAGGAATATATCCTTCATACATGTGTACAAACCCAGTGGCAAATTTTTCTTATTCTCAGAAACTAGGACATGTGATGTCTCTATAGTTGCATCAGGAAAAGGCTGTACCTGAGTTAGTTTACTAAACCAAATCTGCTGTAACAAATTTCTACAAATTAATTGGCGTGAATAATCCGTATTTATCATTTTAAAGTTCTAAAGGACAGAAATCTAAAAGAAGTCTCACCACATTAAAATCAAGCCACCTACAGGGCTAAAAGATTTTTTAGATAATTCTAGTGGAAAGGCATTTACAACCTGTTCCGCTTTTCAGAAATTCAGAATCTGGGTTGTCTTTTCCTTTATCTTCTAATGTAGCATCTTTATATCTTTCTGATGGATCTTATCTGATCATTACCCCTTTGAACTACAGCTGGGATTTTAAGTACCCATTTGAGTTATACTTCCCCCATCTGGTAATTATTCAAATTCGTGTGCCTTAGGTAATGAGAGATGAATATTTTACAAATGTATATATATATATATATATATATATATAATAGTGCATATCTACATTTGAGGGATTAGACATTTGGGGGATGAGAGACATTATTGGAAAGTATTTTACTGCCAACCACAATGAGTGTCTAGCACTTTTTTCTACTATAACTTGTTATCCGTTCATTAATTTTGAACAACCTACTTCTTCAATGAATTATAACTAGAAAATGTTAGTTCCTGAAAGCAATTAATCCTGATTAAAACATTGTCCTGTACTAGAAATCCTAAATGCAAGAGAGCAGCTCCTGAAACAGTTCTGGCACTATCACATTTTATACATTCTGCTACAATCTTCTCTTTTCAAGAGGAGTTGATTGTTATTATTTTGGAATTATGGTTAATATTTATTTGACTGCTATTTTTAACGAATGCACCACCCAATACTGGCTCTCTTTTTGTAACGTTTTGTGTCTAATCAATTTCTGAAACACAGCTATCTGAATTACATGAACTGCTTATTGAAGTTGAATCAGTGTGGAGAGGAAAAGAAAATAGATGTCTCTGTGGGTATGTCACATTAAAAATGTACCTACAAGCTATTTACCTTAAAGTCATCTATTTTTCAATATGTTTAGATTCTGATAGAATTTAGCCGCTCAACTCACACAGTGTTAATGCAGTTTTATTTCATGCCTCTCAAAAGCAAACCACAAATTACTGTTTATTTAAATTGTATTTTTTTAGTTTTAAAACTTTTCTTTAACAAACTATATTTTAAAAAAGTTAGCCAAGGCAAATGGTTTATTAGATATTTAGAGTCATGTTCAGACACTATGGTGGAAGCCAGAAAGAGAAAAAAATCATGTTTTTTTTCTTCCTTGAGGCAGTCTTATTTATTCATCTAATTCTGAAAGAATGAAATTCTTGATTTGAAGCCTTTTGCTTGATATCCACAGCGTGTCATTCTTCCTTTGTTGATAGAAAAATTTGGAAAAAGGATGAGAATTCACACTAGAAAAATGGGAAGAGGAAAAGAGAAATAGAAATCTAGATATTTTGATCTTCCTCATCTCAATCACAAGGTCTGGATAATGATTATGGATATTAGATACAATGGTCTAGAGTGGCTAACCCCATCTATAGAAAGAATATAACCTCATTAGTGATCATATGGAGAATCCTTATTTATAAAAAAAATGTAATAATTTCCAACAGGAAATGTTATATATTTGCTTAGTTCTTGTTTAGTATTTGTTAAATTCTGATGTGCTATAGTCAACTATCATAAAGGTATACAACAATGGTAAGAAACTAACAACTAACTAACAGCTTAATTCTGCCTGCATTATATATATGAGGCTGTATTTGAGTTTTGCCTCAATTTCACATGCTATATTCTTCCAGTATATAAGTTGAAAAAAGACTCCTTCTGAAAATATGTTATTTTTATAGCTAAGGGAAAACAAGTCAGCTATTAAACACAGACAATGAGACAGAAATCTTCCCCTAGAAATAATCTTTCACCACTTCTGTTTCATTTTTGTAAATTGAAGTAAGTCACATGGCCCATCTTGACAATGCAGAGTAGAGGTAAATCTTACCTACAGGAAGCTGATGCAGGACATACAGTAAAATTCCCAGATATGCAACACTTGAGATAAAGAGGAAAAAAAATAGAACTACAGTACAATCAATCATACTTGCTATCACATGTCTCTGCAGGAAGGAAACTATTATGTTCCTGTGTTTCTGAAATTACTGTGATCTTCAAATCAAGTATTTTATGCTTGAATGTTACAGGAATTAGAGAACATTTTGATCCTGAGACAGCATAAAATCTCAAAGAAAGCTGGAGTAAGCATTTCAATTCTACATTTTGTTCTCCAAGAAAAGAAACCATTTTATAGACAATACTTAATATTTTCTTACCTAGTATCTTTTTTTTCCAGAAATGGATTTGGTTAATATATGTGATTATCCACCAGAATAAATGTCATCATTTATCTGCATCTTGTACAGACAGAATAGTCAATTAGAAGTAAGTGGGAGTTTATCAGTAGCACTTTTTAAAAATGCAAAAAATGTGGACAGGGAGCCAATATACATATTTTTCCACCACCATATTCCACATCCTCCTTCCTTCCTAGAAAACACACCCTATCAATAAAAACACTTAGATATTTGGCTCGTGACCTTGAAAGTGGAAACAGAATATTAGGGATGTCGGAGATGGTCAATAATGTTTTACATAATAATGTCACATGCAACAGCCTTATGAGTCCAGCAGGCCTTAACACTGTACTTCCTTAGTGATGTGATAGGAATGTCAGCTTTACTGGACTTAGTATTGTTTTCCACTTCCTTTTCTACCACCTGGCCTAAACTATAATACATAGTAATGGAATGAAAAAGTAATGCCATCTTAACCAAGTCCCATTGCGAAATGAGATGTATGAGACGTTATGTTGAAAAACGAACTTTACAACTTTGGCGGGGGAGGGATGGGGAATCAGTGGGCAGGGATGGTAAGGGGAAGGAGGAGGCAACAATGCTTGCTAAGAAATGTACTCTTTACCTTGCTCATGTAATTGTAACCCCTCTGTACGATATTTTCACAATAAGAAAACGTATAAATATAAAAAGTAAGAAAGTTATTTAGGGCTTTGGGAATGTGGCTAAATGGAACAGTTATTGCTTTCCATGAATCAAACCCTAGGTTCAATTCCTCAGTCCCACATAAATAGAAAAAAAAAAACTGAAATTTGAGCTGTGCCTCAAGAGGTGAAGTGTTAGCCTTCAGCCAAAAAAAAAAAAAAAAAGCTCAGGAACAGTTCCCTGCACCTGAGTTCAAGCCCCAAGACTGGCAAAAAAGTCATTTAGCTAGTAAATGCGAAATAAATAACCCATACTTGGAATATACAATTGCTCATTCCAACTGATACCTAGCAATAGTCTGTAATTAATTTATTTTACCTATATTAGAATAGTATTTTTTAAAGGGCAGGGAAGGTGCCTCAGTAGTAGAGAGCTTGCCTTGCACACATGAGGCCCTGGGTTTGATTCCTCAGCACCACATAAGCAAAAAGAAAACAGTCGGAAGTGTCGCTGTGGCAAAAATGGTAGAGTGCTAGCCGTGAGCTGAAGAACTGAGAGACAGCGCCCAGGCCCAGATTTGAGGCCACACGACTGGACCCCAAAAAAAACAAAACCAAAAAAACAAAAAATGTTCTGTTAATAGGTCATGGCAATTAATGCCAAGAATGTGATTAGATATCAGGTGAAGATTAATCCTGGAAATTCAAAGATTTCCGGATTTTGAGTGGTCACTGCTAATCACAATGAGAAGGGTAGTCTATGTGAGATTTGGAAAACTTTTTGGTAAGTCACGGCATCAAAAAGGCATAGGATAATTAATAGCTTTGACAGAAGAGAAGGAATAACTCCCTATGGAGTGAATAAATGATAGGAATAACTAAGTTATACCACAAACTGTTCTAGGGAACCATTTTTGGTTATTGAAGAACTAGTTATCAACTACGCTTATTTCTTATTGCCTTTAGCATTCTAGTCACTTACGCTAGTTCTTAATCTCTGTGTGATGAATTGTATATCCTTCTATGCTATTCTTTCATACCTTACTTCCTTTGCTTTCTAAAAATATTAGTCTTTTATATTTCTCTATGAACAATTTCTGATACTAAGTCCACATAAACAGACAGCAGTGGATGCTAATGTAAGAGTCCCAAAACACATGAATCATTAATGTAACAACATGGAAAAGGAGGATATATTTATTGCTACCTCAATTTTTCTGTAAAGCTGCAATGTCATTATTGATTGAAATATCCATTCTTTGTCTACATAGTATCATTGAGTGCACATCAATGAAAATACAAGCCAGACGCTGGTGGCTCACAACTGTAATCCTAGCTACTCAGGAAGATGAGACTAGAGGATTGTGGTTCAAAGACAGCCTGGTCAGGAAAGTCCATGAGACCCTTATCTTTAATTAACCACTAGAAATCCCGAATTGGTGCTGTACCTAAAGTGGCAGAGCGCTCAACTTGAGCTGAAGAGCTGAGGGACAGAGCCCAGGATCAGAGTTAAAGCCCCATGACCAACAAAAAACTGCAAAAAGACTTTGAGTATCCCCAAAAGGAACAACGAAGTCAATAGTAATCTTCCCAAACAGAAAAAATAATTACAAACTGATTCAGTACACCTACTTTTGCTGAGTTATTTAAGTTATGGCTTCTTTGCTGGACATATTATCTTCTTTTAAAAATTGTCAAATATTAGCTTTATTATAAACTTAATCTAATATTTCTTGTTTCAAAAGAGAAGGGCATACAGTTGATGTCATTTGGCTTTCTTACTGTCTCAGTTCAAAGTCAACCCAGGCAGGAGAGTCTGTCAAACTCTTATCTGTAATTAAACACTAAAAAATCCAGAAGTGGAGTTTTGGCTCAAACAGTAGAGTACTAGGTTAGGGAACAGATGTACAGGAAATACAACTGTACAGGGACAGTGTCCACCCTCTGTATTCAAGGCCCAGAACCAGCACAAACTAAACAAACAAACAAGAAAATGAAAAAACCCACATATATCTTTGGACCATCCTTATAGCACTGGTTTGAGAAGAAGCTCCTTTTGCTGATCATGCTCACTGGATCCCGATTTTTGGAACCCTTATTACTATGGAGCACTCAGGACCAGACTAAAGAAATGGATAACTGACTCCTGCAATAGGAGAATCATCTGAGGAGAGGAATATCCATGCATAGGACACTTTAAAACCTGCATGTCTTTCTTTCTTTGCCGTAGGACTCTTTTAAAATAAAGTTATTTTCTTTTATTCTATGCTTGCCTTCAAATGGCATATTGTTTCCTTTTGTTATACTCTCAACTGGAAGTTTACAGACAAGTTTATATGAGTAAAGGACACACTACAAAAGATCAGGGACAGAATTTCCTTCAGGCCTTGGATTATTTTCTTGTATAGTAAAAAAGGACAGCACAAATTAACTTGAACTTTGTCATTTCTCTATGTTCAATTCCTCTCTTAGGATCAGTTTCCACTTGCAGTAACAGTTCCTTCCACTTACTTCCAGTAACAATCTATGATGGTGCCCCATCTAAAATGAATATTTTCTGGCTTCATTGAAATAGCACAAGCACATCTTTGGACATGAGGTAATGTGTTTCAGAGATAACTTCGTAATGAGAAAATATGTAATTTAAATGTTTTATAAAACATTATCCATGTACACATGGCCATATAAGATGATGTTAAGTGAAATGTACCCCAAGATAGGAACACAACTTGCTTTTTCTTTCTTGCTATTGTTGTTAATGTATCTAACATGTACTATGTGATTTTTTTCTTCCTCCATGGTATAACCCCTGTTTTCACTATATTTGATGTCGGCGACCTGCATCTTGCATATACATTTTTCTAATGTGGGGAGGGGAAGGGAAATAACAAAAAGCTGAAAAAAGAATACAGTATGACCCATTGAAACAATGAGTTGTACAAGGAACTATGTAGAAAATGAACTTTACAACTTGAGCAGGGGAGAAGGAAGTTGGGGCGGTGGGGAGGAAAGGGATGGAAGGTGAAAAACAAAAGAGGAGGTAACAGAGCTTAATAGATAATATACTCATTTACTTACTTATGTAACTCTAACCCCTGTTTACACCATTTTATAATAAAAACACGAAAAAAACATCGTGGAGTAGTTTAAGTTCAAATTTCCTGTGTGCACTGTAATTAAGACCAATTTTACCTGGGAAGAAGGTTCTCAGAAACATATATTTGTGAGTGTGTGTGTTCTGCATTATTTCCCAAGTGTACATAAGTTAACATTAGGAGAAACAATAGGAATAATAGAAAAAAAGGAGTTTTGTGCTTAAGTATAATGGTTGAATACACTACAGAAGACTCTGCAAATAACAAAACTTTGAAACAATAAAGCCATTCCAGTATGTAGATCTATGGGATATAAAGAGCATTACTACTAATTGGAACATGAATGATGAGGCCACTCTTGTTTTCTACTAAATCTAAATCATGTTAGCTAATCATACAAATTTGTAAAAAATAGAAGGGAAGAATTATTCTTGTTCCAAAGAAGTCAGATATAAGAGCATGGACTTAACTGGAAAAAAGGCTAAGTTGAGAGAGCAGGAATTATACTAGCAATGAACTGGGGGATAAGATCACATTTCTTTTTCTTTATTTCTTTGATGTTTCCGGGTCTTGAATTCTGGGCCTGGGTGATGTCCCTCCACTCTTCAATTCATGGCTAGAGCTCTACCACTTGAGCCACAGTGTCAATTCCTTTTTCTGGTGGTTAATTGGAGATAAGTGCCTCAGAAAACTTTCCTACTTGTGCTGCATTTGAACTGCAATCCTCAGATCTCAGCCTCTTGAGAGAATTATAGGCTTGAGCCACCAGTACCCGACTCAAGATCACATTTCTAGGAGTGTACACTCAGGATAGGTAATGTGTATGTTCATCTATCTTTGTATGAATTCTTGAGTTAAAAATCTGGGCTACAGCTTAGACTTTACATTAACAAAAGTATTTCTAGTTTAAAACTTGATACTCATGGAAAAAATAAAAACTAAGAATGTAAAAGAGTCAGGGAAATTCAATTTGCATCCAGCCTGGGCAGAATGGCCTTTGCAACAATACCTATAATTAACCAGCCAAAAGCTGCATTGGAAGAATGGCTCAAGTGATGTAATACTAGTTATGAGCAAGATTTCTGAATAAGAGCTTGAGATTTTTGCATACATACATACAAACATTCACATACACACAGAAGCACTTATATGAGCAAACACACATATGAAACAACTCTCAGAATGTGTAGAAATGTTAGAAAATAATAGAAAATATGTCCTGAGTAAGACTAAAATGAAGTCATAATTTTTAATATTAGAAAGTCCTCAAGTGAACTTAACCCCCAAAAGCTTGAGAATGTTATATAGGTAGGGACAAAAGATAGTAAGAGAGTCAAGTAATCATTACTAAAGGGATCGGATCCATGGAGGAATGAATCAGAGACCCCTGCAGGTGCATCTGAAAATGTTCATATCCTATGTCAAATTTTAGGACATCATTGAAAATTGTACATCAAAAGTTTGAGCAGTCAGTCTAGATTATAAGATCATTGGAGAAGTTCACAATTACTATTATGTTTCTAGATTAAATAAACCAACAACCTATGGCAGGGCAATGTGATACAAACCTGAAATTCTAGCACTCAGATTAAGACAGGAGATTAGAGAGTGGATTGCATAGTGATACTTTCCTTGGGCTAGGTACTATAATTTTGCTCAATAAAACAAACCAAAGGACAAGAAAGGAATTCACAGTTGGAAGTTTGGGATAATTTTGAGAAGTTTTGAGCAGTCATTTCCTATTTAAATGCAACTCATATATCATCCTCAGTCATGTTTTACATGCTCTCTTCATTACAGAATATTCCTAGATGCAAATAGCTCATGACTCTGAACCAAAAATTTGAAAAAGTAAGCATCATTCTGTTGGATTCCAAAGAAATGATGAAGGATTACAAAAGCTTAAGCCTGGAGAAATAGAAAAGATATATAATTTAGTACATTGTAGACCTGGCTAAATGAGAATTTAGATTCAAAATAAATATTTTGTTTGTAATTTTATATTCTACAGAATATTACAAAATTCTTTTTAAGTAGAAGTTTTAATTTACAAATTCACAAATGATTCTGGCATTCTATTTGTCTAGAATATTCTTTCAAGAGAGTTATAATTAGGATTTAGTTAATAGATAATTCCAACAGTTCATGTATAACGTGATAATATGAATAATCTAGAAAGAGTTGCCAACAAATGGGTGATAGTAATTTATAAATTTAGAAAAAGAGCAATATTTTGAGATTTTGGTGTAACATGGTATGAAGAGAGTTATTGTGAGACATCTTTTTTCTTCTACCTATACATAACACAGGAAGAAATTTCTTTTTTTTTATTGTGAAAATACTGTACAGAGGGGTTACAATTACATGGGCAAGATCATGAGTACATTTCTTATCAAGCATTGCAGCCTCCTCCTTTGTTTACCCTTCACATCCCTTCTCAGCCTCCCCCAACCTCCCCAAGCAGTCCTCCTTCTCCCCCCACCCACACCAAAGTTGTAAACTTCATAGAAATTTTCTCGATTACGTACCTCTGTATACAATGAGAAATATGCTAGGTTTCGGGTTTTTTTTTCATTTTGTTTTTGTTATTTTGTTTGACCTACAGCTTGACCTCTGGGGCTGGGCACTGTCCCTGAGCCTGTTTTTGGTCAAGATTACTGATCTACCACTTGAACTTCAGTGCCACTTTTGTCTGTCTTTTCCTGAGCAGTTTATTAGAAAAAAGAATCTAAGAAACCTTCCTGCCTGGGTGTGCTTTGAACCATAATATTCAGATCTTAGCCTCCTGAATATCTATTATAGATAAAAGATAAGTATAAAGAATATTTGCAACTTTTCTGATCTCAAGAATACCACTATGGGAAAATGATGCAGCAAAGTTTAGTGCAGTGTTCTTAGAACAATAGAAAGGGCATTACATTAGTAGAAGTGTAGAATTTTTTCACAATAGTGTTAAGATAGTCATGCTGTGAATTTAGGGAATTTTAAGGTGCAACTTACAAGTTGGAAAATGTTGGGCTAGAATGACTTCAATGCATAAAATGTTGGGATTGATTGTCATAGAAATAATAGCTTACTCTGATGAACAAATGTTTACTCTAGTGTAATTAATTATATAGATTCTTCATAGTTTTATCTTCTACCAGAATGTGGCTAGTTTTTCTATTGACTTTTAATTATGTAACACCGCATTAGAAACTGCATCTATTGCAGAATTAAATAAAATGCATACAGGCACTGTTTTAAATATCTCTGGTATGGCATGTTCAGAATTTGAAAATGAGTAGTTAGCAGTCATACGAATTTTAAAGAACACATATATTCTCTCCTGTTAACAAAAATTCAGTTTTAAAAGTTAGGAGTTTCCAGAGAATTGAACTATTTTCTATTTAGTATGAGACGATACTAAAATAATTTTTTTTCAAAATAATGGCAAGTATATTCTGAAAATTTTGTATAGTTTGATAACATTCCAGTTGATGACCCTCTGATAAAGAAAGGGGCAATTAATTCAAATTAGAAGCCAAATATTGTTCATTTTAAAGGTAATACACATAGAATAATATTTACTATACCAATACAGTGAAATTATATTTTATGTAGCTTATTATTATATTTAATTTTATTGTCAATTTAATATATAGAAGGGGTTTCAGTAATTGTAGTGAATACATAACATGTGGAACTTTTTACCCCCTCCCTCATTTTTCTCACACTTTTCATTCACAACACCCCTCACAAGTTGTAGTGTAAATTTCCAACATGTTGTCTTGTGAGTATTGCTATTGCATTGGTTTGCCCTTTATCCGTTGTGTCGCCATTTTGTTGTTCCTCTTTCCTTGCTAAATTAAGATAAGTATGTATATAATACAAAGGATACTGAAATCATATGCAGGGGAATAAAGCACAGAGGAAAATACAAAAGAAAAAAGAAATCACAAAGTACATTAAAAATAACAACCACAAAGGAAAACCTCTGTTTCAATGTCTAGGAGTTCATTTTACTCAGCATCCACTTATAGGGTCATAAATACATAGCTCTTGAGCCATTCTGTTCATCTGCTAGGACCATCCTAGACATTCCCTACTTATTACACATGAGGGAAACCATGGAATCTGTTTTTTTGTGTCTTGCTTATTTTACTTAGTAGAATTTTTTCAAGTCTTTCCATTTCCTTATGAATTGGAAGCATAAAATTCCACCTTGTGCGTGTGTGTGTGTGTGTGTGTGTGTGTGTGTGTGTGTGTGTGTGTGTGTGTGATATCGATTTCATCGATTTTATTGATTCGTTCATCTTCTGAGTGGCATATTGGTTTAAAACATGATTTCATTTAAGTATCATTTAGAGTCATTCAAAAATGACAGATGCCACCTCCCCAGATATACTAAAATCATAATTTCTAAGTAAGATAGTATTTTATGTTGGTACAAGTGTTGAGATACTTGGATGAGTCTTATGTATATTTTGCACTGAATTAGGCAGGAAGATATCCTATAGGATAAAAATGGTAGTGACAAAATATTCCCTTGAGAAAGATTTAGGATGCTGCCAGAAGTATGAAGAAATTCACATAATTTTGAAGAATTTAGAAATGCAAGCTCAAGTATGTCTCTTTAAATAAAAATTATGCAAGCGGACGGGCAAAAGAAGGGGAAGACAAGAAATAACTGAGAGCAGAGCAGTGTCCCAAGTTAGAGTATAAAAAGATATAATCTACAACTTCCAAGTTAAAAGACAGAACAATATGATACATCCCGCTTAATTTAGGAACATGCAATATATTTACTTGGCTTTTCCCTACTTTAATGCTCCAAAAACAAATGAAGATTTATAAGAAAAATTATATGATTTCCATTACTTCAACCTGAACACTAACTGTGATGAGCTCTCTTTTTCTCACGTTGCACTTGGAAAATAGTCCCTAATTTGATGATGTTGTGGCTGATTACAGTCGGAGTTAGGGGCTTCTACTTGTACCATTATGCCAGAGTAGTTTAAAGCAGTTTTCTCCAAGATAGTAAACTACATTCTCTGAAGCAGTACTTTGAACATATCCTCACACCTGAGCACATAATTTGAAATTATACTTCAGCATTCCCTTGGCACATTCTACTTTGTGACTTTGTCTTCTTTGCACATTCTTTTTGAGATCATGGTTGCTCTATTTCCATTTCATCTTTACAAACTGCTAAAACATTGTTCAACTACCAGTTCTTGTTTGCACACGCCCAGTTTATTTATCAAGGTACTTTGTCCATGTTAAACAATAGGGTAGTACTCACTCTCTGAGGAGAAAATTTCCACAGTATAACCCTATGCCCACATTCGAGAATGTAGAATTTAAAGCATTATGAGACAAACAGTGATATTGGAATTGAAAGGCTCCTTAGGGGCATTTTCTTGGAGCTCATTAGTTTTACCAGGAGAAATATAAATATCCACAAATTATGGAGCTAATTAGTAAGTATCTGAATTAACACTAGATCCTAGATGTTGTGTTGGTACAAGTCAAAATTGTATTATTGTTACATCAGAATCCTTCTTCACTTGCCAATGTGTATGAAAAAATAAAAGAATGGCATTAACACAAAATGTCTAATCTTTTTAGGCATTTAATCCTAGTGGTGAGGGTAATGTCTGAACACTTCCATTTGATAAAACTTGAAGGTTATAAGAGCACTTCCTACATATAAGAATTTGTGGCAGGTTGATTGACAGAGTTATTACAGCATGGAGATATTCCTAACAAAAATTAGATTTAAATAGAGTATATGGCAGTTATGATTTGTCAATGGCTATTGAGGCATTTTTTATTCTAAAGAAGAATCAATTCGAGGAGTCTTCAGTCACATCAGTAAAGCTGTATGTTCAACCTAACACTTGGTGCTATTGTCCTACATTTATAATGATTAGGCTGATAAGATATCCAAACCTATCTAAAGACATTTCAATAAAATCCCAAACTAGTGTGGATACATGGGTCACTCCTTGGAACTGTAGCACAAATTAGGCTGGTTTGTGGTGTAGTTCAATCTATAAACTCCTGGCTAAAAAAGTCTTCAAAAAATATTCACAGAATACCTCTAAGTAGTTAATGAGAGTACATCTGTATAATTCTTCTAAGGTCAGAATAAAAGCCTTTGTTTCCTACATTTAAAATCAACAGGATCTGTTGAATTCATGGATCCAGAATTTCATGACTTTACATTCATATCTCAAAATTTTATCAATATGACTTTCACCAAAACACTGGTTTTTTTGAACTTGTCTATGTCGTTTACTTTTCAAATCCAAATAGCATATTTCCTTCAATACCTTCCTGCAAATTCTTTCCTTCCTTTACATCTGTAAATCTGTGTTTATTACTTTTTTGTTTCCTTATTTATCTTTCTTCTAATCTTGTCCACACTGTTGCTCACATTGCTCGCACATTTGTCAGAATTTTCCTTTTCCTCTTCCCTTTAATAATACCCCTGATTTTTATCATTTTTTCATATTTATGGTCATTGATATTTTGATGATATCTAAACAGACCTATCTTTGCATCTGTGTAACATAAACTTTAGAATTTTCTGAGAGTTTTTTCCTCTAAATCCATCATTTCCACTTGTAGTCCTTATCACCAAGAATATAACTAACACAAATGCTAGCCAGAGATGTGGATGCACTTTAGATTTCTTCTTACCCTTCTACTCCCTGCCATTAGATAAGATGAATGATCAAGATTTTCTGTTTCTGTCACTAATACAATTTCTATGTACTCCCTTTTATGCGCCTGACACCAGCCTGTTTCAAATACTCATCACTGATCCTCTAGTCCTAAAACAACCGTTTACAAAGTATGATTTTTCCACATAGTCTTTTCATATTGGTCCTCTCCATCACCGAGTTACTCTCCTTGTAAGCGCACAGAGTTAAGAGCTCATATACAAATTCGAGTATCATTATTTACTCACTATATTGACTGTTGGCCTTACATTTCTCATCTGTGAATGGAGGTAATTTACCAGAAATATTGAAGAATATATTTGTTGACTTCTGGAGCAAGAAAAAAGATAAGTGAAGAGTCCTTACGTTTTCCACCTTAGCTTATAAATAAAGAGTCAAATTCAATTTGTTGGTATAAATTCACAAATAGTGTCATGCAGAAATAAAAATAAATTTTAACTACTGTTTCTATGGCCTGTGTCCTTTTATGGTAACTAGAGATATGTAAGTAGTATTATGTAAATTGGGTCATGTGTTTACAGCTGTACTGAAGAACATACTCTTAATATATCATTGGAAACATTGGTTTGAATACTATCTATATGAGAATGTTATTTGAACTAATCACACTTAGTTGAAAACTATAGCTTAGTCCATCAAAATGTGGAAATAAACGATTTTATTTATTAGAAAAAAATACCACCAAGAAAAGTGAGTACACATTAGAGAAACTGCAGGAATAACGTTAGTATTTTTTACTGTCTGTACCTGTTTATGTGATTTTATTTATTGATATTGAAACTCTCCTCTTGTCATTCTTATTGTATGTAATCCAACACTGTTTATAACTGGACAGCGCCCAGGCCCAGAGTTCAGGCCCTATGACCGGACCCCCCCCCCAAAAAAAGTGTTATACTGCAAAGAAACAAAGATATGGAGGTTTAAAGTGTCTTATGGATGGATGTTTCACTCCTGAGGTGATTCTCTTGTTGCAGGAGTCAGTTATCAATTCTTTTAGTCTGGTCCTGAGTTTTCAATAGCAAGAAGGATTTCAAAAAAGCAGGATCCAGTGAGTATGAGCAGCAAAAGGAGCCTCTCCACAGACCAGTTCTCCTTCAAAGAGGGTCCCAAAGAAATACTTGGGGTTTGTTTTGTTTGCTTGTTTGTTTAGTTTGTGCTGGTTCTAGGGTTTGAACTCAGAGGGTGCACCCTATCTCTCTACCGTTATTTTTCCTGCCCACCTGCCTCCAAAGGTAGTATTCTACTGCTTGAGCCAGAACTCCACTTCTAGCTTTTTCGTTGTTTAATTACAGTTAAGAGTTTGACAGACTCTGCCTCCTGAGTTGACTTTGAACTAAGATAGTAAGAAAGCTAAGTGACATCAACTGTATGGACTTCTCTTTCGAACTAAGAAATATTAGATGAAGATTATTATTAAGTTAATATTTGACAATTTTTAAAAGAAGAGAATATGTTCAGCAAAGAAGACATAACTTAAGTAACTCAGCAAAAGTAGGTGCACTGAATCATTTTGGAATTACTATCTCTGCTTGGGAAGATTACTATTTACTTCATCATTCCTTTTGGGGAAAGTTAAAGTCATATTTGCACTTTTGTTAGTTGTGGGGCTTGAACTCTGATCCTGGGCACTGTCCCTCAGATCTTCAACTCAAGTTGAGCACTCTACCACTTTAGCTACAGCATCACTTCTGGGTTTCTGGTGGTTTAAAGAAGTAAGGATTTCATGGACGCTCCTGACTAGGCTGGTTTTAACCACAATCCTCTGGTCTCAACCTCCTGAATAGCTAGGATTACAAGCATGAGCCACCAGCACCTGGCTCATATTTGTGTTTAGTGCAGTTAATGACACTAGACAAAATACAAAATTCAAACAATAGAAATCTGAACCAAATTATGTGACATTGCCGCTTTTCAGATTAATTGAGGTAGCAATAAATATGTCCTACTTTTCCATGCTGTTACATTAATGACTCATGAGCTATGGAACCCTTACATTAGCATCCTCTTCCATCTGTGTAGGTGTATTCAGTATCAGGAAATGTTCATATAGAAATACGAAAGAGGTTTTTAGACAGCAAAGGATATAAGGTATGAAAGAACAGCATAGAAGGAGATACATTTATCACACAGAGATTAAGAACTAGCCTAAGAGATTTAGAATGCTAAAGGCAATGAGGAATAAGCGTAGTTGATAACTAGTTCTTCAATAACCAACAATGATTCCCTAGAATGGTTTCTGCTATACCATAGTTACTATCATTTATTCCTTCCATCTGGAGTTGTTCCTTCTCTTCTGTCACAACTATTAATTAGCCTCTGCCTTTTTGGTGCCATGACTGTCCAAAAAGTTTTCCAAATCTCACTTAGATTACCCTTCCCATTGTGATTAGCAGTGATCACTCAAAAGCCTGGAATCTTTGAATTTCCAGAGTTAATCTTCACCTGACATCTAAGCACATTCTTGGCATTAATTGCCATGACCTTATGAAGAAAACTTTTTTTCCACACAGTATCCTAATATAGGTAAAGTACATGAATTAGGGACTATTGTCAGGTATCAGTATGGAAGGAGTAATTATATGTTCCAAGTATAGGTTCTTTATTTTGCATTTACTAGGTAAATTTTTGTTGTTGTTGTTGTTTTGCCAGTCCTGGGGCTTAAACTTAGGGATAGGGAATTATTCCTCAGATTTTTTTTTCTCAAGGCTAACCCTCTACCACTTGATGCACAGCACCATTTCCAGTGTTTCTTTTTCTGTTTATGTGGTACTGAGGAATTGAACCCAGGGTTTCAGGCATGCTAAGCAATCACCATACCATGAAGCCCAATCCCACAGCCCTAAATGACTTTCTTAAGATGGCATTACATTTTCATTTTGTAACTATATATCATAACTTGGCCAGAAATTTTTGCTAGAAAAGGACATGGAACACAATACTGTGTCAAGTAAGGCTAGATGGACAATGAATAACCATCATGGTCTAGCAAGGCATAGAGGGGCTTACCTCATGAGGCTCATACAACAGACTGAGCGAGACAGCTCCTGACCCACAGCCCACCTCCAGAATGAGAGGACCACCTTGGTTCCAGCCACTTGGGGACACTGGGCCACCTCCTCCAGCAACCATTCAATCAGTTCCTGAGAGAGAGAAAGAGAAAGAAGTTCAGAAATACACTTAAGGCAGGTGCCAGTGGTTCAGGCCTATAACCCTAAGAACACAGGAGGCTGAGATATGAGGATCATGGTTCATAGCCAACCCGGGCAGGAACGACTGTGAGACTCTTATCTCCAAAGAACCACAAGAAAATCGGAAGTGGCCTTGTGACTCAAGTGGTAGAGTGCTAGCCTTGAGCTGAGGAGCTCGGGGACAGCGCCCAGGCCCTGATTTCAAGCCCCACGACTGAAAAGAAGTGGACTTCCTACCACAAGAAATTACTGAATAGCACCCATTGTCCTAGGGAGCCTGACTCGGCAAGTCAGGCTGAGCTTCCTCTCATATGGGAGTCATGTAGGTCACCCAGCTTCTCCGTGCCTGTTTCCACATCTGCAAAACTGAACAAAGTGAAGGATCCACTTCCTCATAGGGATAGGGTCATAATGAAAGAGACACATGTTTTGTACATAATCCCAATGCCTGTCTCACCATTAACACACACCTTTTGAGCTCTTTCCTGGTATCTTTCTGGCATACGCTCACAGAACTGCTGAGAACCATATCTGAGGGCTGCTCCCTCTGTGCCTGGCCGTGCTCCAGAGATCTCTCTGTATTAATCCCTTGTTTCCTCACAACTGTCCCATGAGGAGATTGAAGTCCAATGGTGGGGGCCCAACCCAGAGCTTAACCTGTAGTTAAGAATTGGCTACCCATGGACTGAATTTGCGACAATCCATCTAAAGCAATGACTGAGTGTAGCACCACATGTCTACCATCCCAACTACAGAGGACAGGGCCTGATGGCGCACACATGTCACAAATAGGAGGACCGCGATCCAGCCCAGCCTTAGCATATATTAAGTCTCCATCTCAGAAATACCCAAGACAGAAAAGATTGTCTTGCATGGTAGAAGACCTGACTGGCAAGCCAAAGGCCTTGAGGTCAATCCCTAACATACCTAAGAATCAGAGGCCCACTGCCCAAAGCTCATGCCTATAATCCTAGCTACTCAAGAGGCTGTGATCTGAATATCACAGCTCAAGATTCAAAATAGGGTTGGCCTTGCCCATCAGACATCATGATGACAAGACCCGGAGTCTGACCTATGTTGGTGTGCTCCATACTAGCAAGGCTCATATCATTTCTAAGTGTTGGCCATGCTCTCTGTACCCCTGGGAAGCCACCCATTGCTGGCCACTCCCAGGTCTTCCCAAGCACCCCACTGCCAACTACCAGACTCGAGAGTACACAGCTCCAGGTAAAAGAGATCCCTTGTTCTTGTACTTTAAATGTGCTGAGTCCCCTTCAAGCCTCTCACCCTTCCAGGCCCCCAGACTTCAGCTGTGAAGCCCATGCACCCCCCCTCAAAGATAGCAGATAGAAGTTACCAAAACATCCAGCCTCCTTGTTACAACCCACTTCTACACATGCACGTGCACACACGCACACGCACACACACACACACACACACACACACACACACACACACACACACACACACACACACACACACACACACGTCCAGACCAGTGACAACACTCATCCATGCAGCACCTGTAATTTGCCAACTTATTACTCACCTGAGTACAGTCAGGCTGTACAAGGAGAAAGATGATCTCTCTGTCTCTCTCTCTCTATGTCTTTCTCTGTCTCTCTGTGTTTCTCCCTGTCTCTGTCTCTCTGTCTCTCTGTATCTTTCATTGTCTCTCTCAGTCTCTCTCTGTCTCTCTGTCTGTCTGTCTGTCTCTCTCTCTCTCTCTTTCTCACACACACAAACACACACACACACACACACACACACACACACACACACACACACACACACACACACACACACACACACACACACACACACACACACACACACATAGATTCAGAACAGTGCCTCTCCTGAATTTGTTGGAGACCAGATGGACCGGGAGCACCAGCAGAAGCTGGCAGAGCTGGAAAATGTGATCAGCCTGAGAACTGTTGACAGCTGGGGGGGGGGGGGGAGGTAGGCCGGGTGTATGTATGTGTGTGTGCGGGGGGTGTTCCTCCCAGATATTGACCTTCTGTTCTGACCCCCAGCACCCTTACCTCCCTACTGGGCTTTTCTGGGACCCTCTTCAGTTGAAAAGGGTGACCAATCACAGAAGACGAGGGCTCACACAGCAAGGGGGTTCTATCATCTGCATCCAACACCCCCACCCCCACGAAAAGACACCAGAAGGCAGGTGTGGAGGTGTTGTTCCCCTCTGACTAAAGCCACCAAGTTCTCAACAGGGAGAGGAAGAGTGTAGATGTGCAGCTCTGTGGCTCCCACTGCTCCAAGTCAGGGGCTCAGTGGCGCCCACTCCTCACCCAATCCTGCATCTCCCCTTTTCCTGGGACACTGGCCACTACGGATGGGGTGGGATCCTTGGGTCAACACCCATCTCCACCTTGGGATGCATTTGGCCAGTATGTGGGGCAGCAGGGAGTTGTGGGTCTGGGTCAGGAAGGGGGAAAAGGGGAATATGGGGTCGCGGGGAGGGCCTGCATGGCAGACACTCACATGTGTTGCAGGAAGAAGTTGTTGGCAGCTGCTCTGGCGAGCAGCAATGTCAGAGGCATGGTGGACACTCAGGCCCGGAGCAGCGTACAGGGTGGCCAGGACCAGATCAGAGCCGCAAGCCAGCCGGTGGTACACTATTGCACAATTGTCTGAGGACTACAAGAGGCAACACAGGTCCAAGCAGTCAGCACAAGGTTTGAAATGCTGCACCGCTGGGAAGGGTAGTAGAGGGGTGGGGCATGGGCGGGCATGTGGTGGGGCTGAGCAAGGTCTCTTCTCCTAGGCCTCAAGTCTCTTGCTCACCACTCAGTCACCTCTACCTTCCTCAACTGCTGGTAGTGGTGTCAACCAACAGAGGGAATCCCAGTGCTACAGGGCAGAATGTAATGTGAGTGTGGCCACCATTCTTGTATCCCATTGGACAGAAAGAACCATGAAAGAATGGGGATCTGGATCCTGTGATCCAGGAAGAATGGGTGGAGGCAAGATGACAGCAGTGCCTTGTCCAATCCAGTTGGAGACAAGAGGGAGACCTGCTTTAGTGGGATGGCTGCACAGATTGTTCTGTATGTCTGTTGCCACTCTTGGACCTTCAACTCAGGATCTAGGCACAGTCTGTGAGCTGCTTTTGCTCAATGCTACCCCTCTACCACTGGAGCCACACAGCTCTATTTCTGGTTTTGTTGGCACAATTGGACAGGGGTCTCAAAAACTTTCATGCCTAGGGTGACTTTGACCATGATCCTCCCGTCTCAGCCTTGTAAGTATGAAGGAGGACTGGTGAGAGCCACTGGTGCCTGCCTAATCATTGGACTTGCTGATATTCTTGGACAGATTGGTGAGTTCCCTATCCTCGGGTTTAATTGGTAGGAGCTGGAGCCCACAGTTTGAATCCTGGTCCTGTCACGTCCAAATGGCAAGAGATCCTAAGAAACTCATTCCTATCCATATGATTACCAATGGAATGTGATGTATGTCATGGTTGAATGGGCAGTTTTTGAATGATTCTAGGATAAAATTTTACACAATTACATTATTGTACACTGATCGATTTTAATGAATACTTTATGAAGCATTTAAAAATTACATTCATTAAATGGAGGCATAATGAAATACCTAAAAATTGGACATCACATAGTATAAAGGTGGCATTTTTTTCTGCCAGGAATGGGATGTGAACTCATGGTCTGGGTAACACTGTTGGACTGTGTGGGAAGGGGAAGCTTGCCTCCTTGAAGTCAAGAAATTCAAGTCTGTTCCTTAGGCCTGAAATCAATCCCCACCACTAGAAAGCATCCTATTTGTGTACATTTTAAATATGTGATTTATGTTTACACACATATATTGACTTCATGGTGCGTTCAGTGTAATTATATATTTTATTTTTTTATTCATGTATTGACTATTCATTTTATTGGCTATTATGACATATAGAACATTGATTACATAGGATATAGGTCTGCATATGTATTCCACTTCATACCTGACACCCAGGAGTTTCACATAAAAGGAAAATGTGTCACCATTAGCTTCTTACTCCATGATTCATTTTTTAGAAGTGCTGGCATCTGAACTCACAGCCTCTGAGGCCCAATTCATGAATGGTTGAGTGTCAGCATGCCATTCTGGTGAAAACTGAGCTGACAGGCAGTTCCCAAGACCTGAGATCGAGCCTCAGTTGTTGACAAAATAAGAATAGATTGACACACAGATGGTAGTACGCTAATAAATTATATATATATATATATATATATATATATATATATATATATATATATATATAGTGCCAGAGATGTCTATCCAATATTCAGTTATATAGACTACATTCCTACCAATTCTTGGGTATTTATTATGCCTCCATGTAATTAATGTTATTGTTTTCATCCTTAACAAACTATTAAGTAAATCAATCAGGGTGCTGAAATTATTGCATTCCTGTAAGCAATAGTATTCTTTTAATACTTAATAAACATTAAATAAAATCAGTTTCCTGAAATCATGCTGTCTAATTTTGTAGGAGCATCATTCACAATCAACTCATTCAACCATAACATTGATATCATTCCACTGTTATTCTTATGGATGGGAACGAATCTCTTCGAAGCTCCTGCCATTGGTTGGTGTCAGGAGGGGGATTCAAAATCAGGGCCTACATTGCCACGTGGGTCTATGACTTCACAAATAGTCTGCCAGCCTTTACCAATGCAAGGTGAAGTACCTTTGCAACAGTGTCATTCAGACTCAGGAGGGTCATCGTGCAAAAGAAGAAAAGGAAAAAAAGCCATCTCGCTCCATTTTTTCTATGCATTTTTTTCCCACACAAGGTCTGGGGATCTAGGATCCCAGAATCAGCTGTGGGTCCAGTGGCTGCACCCTACCATTGGGTGATCGAAGCTGAGGCAGAGTTGCCACGACCTGAGTTCAAACCCCTTGTTGAGCCAAAAAAAATATTAAAAGAAATTAGCTCCCTGGCTTTCAATTCACCCCGTTTTTTCTGCCAGGCTTTGGATTTGAACTCAGGGTCTGGGTAAATGTGCAGCTCTGTGGAAGAAAGGGGAAGCTCACCGTACTTGAAGATAAGAAAGTCAGGCTTGTACTCTAAGCCTAAATTCAAGCCTCAGCCCTGGAAAAGATACTATTTATATACATTGTAAAGACAGGGTGTGTACCTATGGATGTTCAGCCCATACACATTTGGTGTGGTTGTTCCTTGTATTTTTTGTTTTCTTCATTTTACTGTTGATTTTACTATGATGACACCCATTCCGTTTATTACATTGATGACATGCTATCACATGGCATCTAGATTTGTAGACATGTTCTCCAGCATGCCTGACACCCTGGACTCTCAGAGAAAAAAATTCACACTAGGCTTCTTACAACATTATCTGAACTCAGGGCTTAGCAGGACCAATTGGTGAAAAGTTCAAGGTGAACACACCAGCCTGTGAGCAACTAAGGAGTTAGGCCATTCCCAGGATATGACATTGATCCCCAGGGTGGGCCATGGTAGTCATAAATTCATTATTTAAACATAAGATCTATATTTACATACATGTGTGGACAGCATCTTGCATTTGGTGTACTTCTTCTACTTATTTTCTGTATTATCCATGGAAGTATTCTGTATTTTACTGAGCATGGTGACAGATATAACAGTGCTTACATGGATGACAACATATTGCCATGGCTATAGGGTTTCCTATGCATTCTCCATCATAGCTGAGACCCAGGACTTTCACAGGACAGGTGAATCGATGGGCTTCTCACATCAGGATTCATCTTTTGGCAGTGTTTTGATTTGAACTCAGAGCCTTTCAGTCCCAATTGGGGAAAGGGTCTAGGTAAGGACACCAGCCTATGAGTAAGGAAGGAGATAGGCCGTTCCCAGGACCTGACATTGAGATTGAGACCCAATGTGGGCCAGATATTCATAAATTCATAATTTAAACATAAGGTCTATGTTTACATACATGTGTGGACAGCATCTTGCATTCAGTGCACTTCTTCTCCTTATTTTGTCTCTAATTCATGGGCGTATTGTGTATTTTACTGAGTATGGTGACAGCTATAACTGTGCTTACATGGAAGACAACCTGTTCCCAAGGTTATAGATTTGCCTATGCATTCCCATCCTAGTTGAGACCTGTGACTTTCACAGGAGAGGAGAGGAAAACATGTGCAATGACTGGCTTCTGACGACAGAATGACACTCTTTTTTTTTTTTTTTTGAGGAGGGGTCTGGTCATGGGGCCTGAACTCTGGGCCTCGGCGCTGTCACTCAGCTCTTCAGCTCAAGGCTAGCGCTCTACCATGTGAGCCACAGTGCCACTTCTGGCTTTTTTTCTTTTTGCTTATGTGGTGCTGAGGAATCGAATCCAGACCTCATGCATGCAAGGCAAGTGCTCTACCACTGAGCCACCTTCCCAGCCCAGCTGTCAGGTGGTTCCCAGGTGCTGAGATTGAGCCCCAGGTTTGGCCAAAACAGCGATACATGGATAGGCAGAGGGTGGTATACAAATAAATATATATTGTTAAGGAAATCCAGAGCCATCTATCTATGATTAAATGACATTTACTACGTTCCTACCAAATATTAGGTATTTATTATATTGATTATTGAAATAATATTCTTTTCATGCTTAATAGACTCAGCATCCTAGGATTATTGCTTCCAATTTTAGACTAGACAAATGCGTGAACTACTCTTTCAATCGGTATTCTTATGCATAGGAACGAGTCTCTTGTGATCTCTTGCCATTGGTTGGTGTCAGGACCAGGATTCGAACCCAGGGCCTATGTTGACTTGTTGGCTTATGGCTTCCCTGATTGCCTGCCAGCCATCAGCACTGGCAGGTCAGGTTCACTTTTCAACTGTGTCATTCAGACCCACGATGGTCACAGTGCAAAGAAAAAAATGTAAAATCCCAAGCCCTCTA
Source organism: Dipodomys merriami (assembly GCF_024711535.1). Taxonomy (NCBI): domain Eukaryota; kingdom Metazoa; phylum Chordata; class Mammalia; order Rodentia; family Heteromyidae; genus Dipodomys; species Dipodomys merriami. The sequence continues at coordinate 5,044,332 of NW_027206157.1, forward strand.
CACCTCCCCACTTTTTGTGCTGTCCCACTTTTTTTCCTTCCTGCAAGCCCTCTGGCCCTAGGCACAGGATTGGCTATGGGTCCCGAGACTGCACCCAAGCCTTGGGGGATCAAAGCTGAGGCAGAGTTGCCATGACCTGAGTTCAAGCCCCGTGGTTGCTTTAATTAATAAACTAAATTTTTAAAAAGAAGATTCCCAGATTTGGAATTTCTGCCAGTTTTCTTTCCTAGCCTGGGATTTAAACTCAGGGTCTTGGTAAATCCGTAGCAATGTGAGGGAAGGTACACAGTTGCCACTACTTGAGTTCAAACCCCATGCCAAACCAAAAATAAATAATTAAGTCACTGCTCGGTAGGGAAATGTAGTTGTGGAGGTAGGAAGTAAGGGGTGGTAGGGGGAAAACAAAGGAGGAAGCAACAATGCTCCATAGGAAATGTACTCATTACTTTGCTAATGCAACTGTGAACCCTCTGTACAACATTTTTAGAATAAAAAACTTACAAAAATAATGTAGTGCTCAAGAAGCACTTTGCGGGTAAGGGAAGGAGGTCTGAATAGCTGTACAAAATTCTACACTGATATTTTATAATGTTCAGTATGGAACTGAATAAACATAACTGCTTCCATTACAAATATTAAATCACTGTCTCAGAACTGGGACCAGTATTTCTGCCATTGATGGGATTTGTGTTCACCATCCTGGTAACTATTTTACACCATTTGTGAAGGGGAAACTCATTGTCTTTGAGGAAAAGAAATTCAAGCTAGAGTTCCCAGGGCCTGAGTTAAGGCCCTGCAATGGAAGAAAATATTTGTATATATGTGTAATATATGATATATAGGTACATATATATGTTTATTTCATATTATGATTATTATGATTGATTTTGTATTAATTTTATTTTTATTTTATTCATTTTATTTTTTATTGTATTTAGTACTATTATACACATACTATTTATTATGTTTTGTACATCTAATATAAATTATACAAAATAATTTAGGACACTGACTCTTTTATATTAATACTTATTAAGTGTTGAAACATGATACATAATTAAATGGAGGCATTTGTCATAGCCATCACATATTTGGAGTCTATCCCCAGTATGAGCTTTATCATATTTATCTTTGGACAACTTCTTATAGAGATTTCGTTAGATGATTTATACTTTTTTTGAGGATAGGCAAGTGGAGGAATAAAATTGTAAGGTTGGGGCTGGGAATGTGGCTTAGTGGTAGAGAGCTTGCTCAGCATGCATGAAACCAGAGTTTGAATGCTCATTGCCACATACTCAGAAAAAGCCAGAAGCTGTGGAATGGCTCAAGTGGTACAGTACTAGGCTTGAGAAAAAAGAGCTCAGAGACAGTACCCAGCCCTAAGTTCAAGCCCCAGGTCTGGGAAAAGCAATACACCAGATTCCGGTGGCTCTCACCTGGAACCCTATCTTCTCAGGGGGCTGAGATCTGAAGACCACAGTTTGACGCCAGCCTAGGGAAGGAAAGCCTGTTAGACTCTTAACTCCAATGAACCACCAAAAGATTCTGGTTCTCTGGTGGTTTATTGAAGATAAGAGTCTCACAGACTTTCCTGCTCAGCCATCTTAAATGACGATCTCCTGAGGAGGCTTCAAGTGGCTTCCTCAGGGATTCACCAAGGAGCCACTCCACACAAACCCTAAGTATAAATCTCGAGAGGTAATAGGGAAAAAAGGAAACATGAAAATTCTACTAGTGTGTTCTAGATATTAAGGTTGAAGACTCAAAACACTCATAATTATTAGATCATTTTATAGGGAAAAGGAGCAATGCAGACAGTATGAGGATTGCTCCAGCTTTCCATCCTCTCATCCTGAGACAGTAAATTCACAGCAGCTCAATGCTAAGTGACAGAACTGGCATGTCCTGTGGTTATTTGCTCCCAAATCCTGTGACACTCATTTCTCAATTTTGGACTCAAATCTGTGACCAGATGGTAAGATGAGGAGAGAAAATAAACATTGGGTACTTTACTTATAAATTCGAACCATTGGAATGACCCTGTTAAGAAGTCAGATTGTCAAGAGCAAAAAATGAAGAAGAAAAGAAAGAAGGTACCAGTGGCTGCTGACTGTAATCCAAGCTCCTCTGGAAGCTAAGATGTAGAGAATCTTAGTTTGAATCCAGCCAATGTAGGAAAGTCCATGGCACACGTATTTCTAAGAGATCACAGAAAAACCCAGAAGTGAGGCTGTCAAGCTTAATGCACTACCCTTGAGCAAAAGGAGCTCAGGGACAATGCCTAAGCTCATAGTTCAACATCAGGACCTGCCCCCTCAAAAAGAGCCTGTACTTCCATGTCTTTTTCTATGTATGGATATATTCCTGTAGGTGAAGCTCCCGAGTAACTATGATGAATGGCACCAACCTAGGAAATTTGTATTCAATATAATGAGTTCATAACACAGAGACTTCCTTCAAGACAGTGCATGTTCTGGGGCTCACCTCACTGTTCCCAGTGTAGCCTGAGGGTTTCTCTGCATCTCAGGCATGCTGGAAAAAGTCTCTCTCATTGTGTGGACAAGCAGACAAAAGGCCTCACTCCTGTAAAGGTAGGTAACAAACAACTCCACCTGGGCCAGTTAGTGAGGATGAGTGTAGGTGGGCTCTGAAGGTCAGGGAAAAAGTCCTCTTTGTACAACAAGCTATCTCTCTCCCCAGTGCTCTGTTTTAACAGGAAGCCTTCATTTGTGCCACCTTCCATGGCAGGCCAAGTTCTGTGCACTTATCCTGCCTTTGTGAGACTATATTCTGGTGTTCAGATACAGTGCTCAGTATAATTCAGGAGTCCTTCAGGCAGAGAACTAGGGCACTGAACATAATGAAATGTTTCATTGCTGGCAAGGATGGGCCTATGATGCCTCTCCTAGTTTTCTGGAAGCTTTGGAAATCCAAGCTCATGTCTGATATCACAAAGCTTCCTGTCATCTAGGGCTGGTGAAGATCAACAAGTTTTGAAACGTTTGACCTCTCCTAGTTAAGCCCTGGGTGGCTAGGTTTTGGGGTTGAACACAGGGCCTGGGTGCTGACCATGAGCTCAGTGCAGAAGCCCAGTGCTTTACCATTTTGTGTAACAACATCACTTCTGGTCTGTGAATGTGTGTGTGTGTGTGCGTGTGTGCTGGTGTGTGTGTATTCATGCTCACACATACATGAGTCCTGGAGGTTGGACTCAGGACCTGAGCACTGTACCTAGTTTCTCTTGTAGAAGGATATCCCTGTCCCAGTTGAGCCACAGAGCCACGTCAGACATTTTCTAGTGATGTGGTCCTAAGAAATCAAGGCCAGGGTTTCATATATGCAAAGCACTCTACCCCTAAGGCACATTCCCAGCCCTCTACTTCAGTTTTGTTAGTTTATTTCTGTCTTTTTTATTGTTGTTGTTGATGTCGGTTGTAAGAGTTGAAGTCTGGGCATGGGTGTTGTCCCTGAGCTCTTCAGCTCGTCTTGTGCTCTACCACTTGAGCAACAGCGCCACTTCAGGTTTTCTGGTGGTCCATTGGAGCTAAGTGTCTCAAGGACTTTCCTGCCCAGGCTAGCTTTGAACCATGATCCTCCTGAGTAGCTAGGATGACAGGCATGAGCAACAAGCATGCAGCTTCCAATTCAGGTGATTAGTGGTGAATGGGAGATAATAGTCTCATGGGACCTTTCGTGTCTGGGATAGTTTAGAACCCAGTTCCTCAGATCTCAGCTTCCTGAGAAGGCAGGATGATAGACTTCAGCTACCAACCCCTTGGCCACGACCTTTGCTGCAAGAGGGTCCATGGCTCCACGTTGTGGAGTGCTAGCCATGAGCCCAATAAGTAAGGGTCAGTGCCTAAACCCCATGTTCAAGGTTCATGATCGAGAAAAAACAAAACGAAACAATTGTCTGCAGGAGATAACTCATAGTCTTCAGTAATACATAATTTCGTCCCTGCCATGGGGACCTATATGAGCCCTAATATTCTTGTCTGCATAATCATTGCAGTTGTGGAGCTCTTATAAGGACAAGATGTAAAAATGCACCCGGTGAAGGACACAACACATGGCACTCTTTGCACACAGCATCCTATGAAAGACTCAGCACCCAGCACCCAATGTTGGACTCAGCACACTGGATCCTCTGAATGACTCAGCACATAGCACCCTGTGCAGTACTCAGAACGGAGCACCTTTTGAAGGACTCAGCACAGAGCTCTATTCCACAATCTGTCATTAGAGTTAGAGTGCTTTCATCAGTATCACCATTTTTTGAGGAACATTTCACAAACCACACAATTTCATATCTAATGGTTTAGTGGGGTGTTTTTATTTGGGGAGGGAGGTTTCCCCTGAGGGTTGAGCTCAAAGCATGGGGATAATGTTCTAATAACATTTGCTCACGGCTAGAGCTCTACCACTTGGACCCACATTTTGCAGTGTCTTGCAGACTTCCTGTCAGGACTGGGTTTTAAAGCCCCCAAGCAGCTAGGCTGAGAGGCATATGCCACGATGACATGGGTAACCCGTGGAGCTGGGTTACAGCGTTTTACATGTGGGTAAGTCATGTTAGGTGGCAGCTGTCAGCACCAGACTCCTAGCTTGCTCGGTTATGAGGTATTTGTAGTTCTGTCCTTCTATAATTGCAGTTAAAACATCCTACTGTTTTTTTTGCGTCAGTCCTGGGGCTTGAGTTAGAGCTTAGACACTCTCCCTAAGCATTTGTGCTCAAAGCTAGCACTCAATTGATTCAAAGGCAATAGAACTTCTGGGTTTTCTGTTTATGTGGCACTGAGGAATCGAACCCAGGGCTTCATGCTTACTAGGTGAGCACTCAACCACTGAGCTCCAGGAGTGAACGAGGTATAAATAGAGATTGTTGTATATAAATAGTACATACACAAAAAGAGATTTCTGCATATTATTACATTATAGATATTACTACCATTTATTAAGTATTAAATTATATCTCCATTTAATGATATGTCCCAGTTAACGAATAATAAAGCATTAATTAATAATTACTCAATATCCTATTATTTTATCATATATGTACATATATCCATACATATTTCATAGACTGAGGCTGATATATTATTAAATTCTGCATCATGTGCTGCTACCAATTATTAGTTATTTAATTATGTCTCCATGTAATATTTGTTTTGTTAATGCTTAATAAAATATTAATTAAACTTAATGCACATCCTATACCTATTGTGTCTAATTTTTATTCTAGAATAATTCACTACTAAATCAATCTGTTTATCATTTATTGTATTGACAATCTTCCACCTATGACATATTTTTCCTTTATTACATCCCATTACATAGTATATAGATTTGCACCCAAATTATACATCCTACCTGACACCGAGCACTTTCACAGAAAAGGAAAACTTGTGTGTCATGCTCGAGTTCTCTCTCCACGATTATATTTTTGGCAGTGCTGGGATCTAAACTCAGGGCCTAGAAGGCTCAGTTTATGAATGGGTGATTGCCATCGCAGCAGCCTTTAGCCAATTCAGCTGCCAGGCAGTGCCCAAGCCATGAGATGGAGCCCCATATGTTGACTGCAAATTGCGTTTAGTGTAGTTACTCATTTTAATTTTTGTTTTATTCATTAACCATTTATTTTATTGACTGCTATAATAAATGGAATTTTTACTATATTTATTACATAGATTATACATTTGTCTATGTATGAAACTTCACACCTGACACCCAGGACTTTCACAGAAAAGGAAACCATGTGTCACAATGGGATTCTTACTGCTCACGATTCAATTTTTGTAAGTGCTGGCATCGGAACTCACAGCCTACAAGGCCCAATTCATGAATGGGTGAGTGTCAGTATGCCAGCCTGGGGCATATGGAACTGACAAGAAGTTCCCAGCACCTGAGATCCAGCCCCAGGGATAGAAAAAATAACAGATTGACATGTAGATGATAGTACACAAATACATATAGATCATTATAGAGTGCCAGAGATTTCTATATATTATTCAGTTACATTGGCTACATTCCTACCAATTCTTTTGTATTTATTATGCGTCCATGTAATTAATATGATTGTTTTCATCCTTAATGAATTATTAAGTAAATCAACCATTGCCCCGAAACTATTGTGTCCGGGTACTTAATAGTATTCTTTCAATTTGTCAAAAATATTCATTACATCCGTTGGCCTCCTAAAATCACTCTCTACTTTTATCATTAGTATCATTCAAGAACAACTAAGTCAACCTTGACATTCATAACCTTCCATCAGTATTCCTATGAATATGAACTAGAATATTAGGATCTCCCTCTATTGGTAGGGGTCAGGACCCAGCTTCAAACACAGGGCCTATGTTGTTGTGTTGGCCTATGGCTTCCCTAGAAGCCCACCAGCCTTCAGCAATACCAGGTTACCAACATTTTTCAGCCATGTCATTCAGACCCAGGATGGTCACCTTGAAAAGAAAACAAATGTAAAACCAGAAGCCATCAGCAAGTTGCAGGTTTTTTTTCTGTGTCATTTTATTTATTTTTTCCTGTCAGCCTTTGAGGCCCAGAAACCCAGGTACGGCTGTGGGTCCAGTGGCTGCAACCCAGCCTACAGTGATCAAAGCTGAGGCAGAGTTGCCACGCCCTGACTTCAAGCCCTGTGCTTGACAAAGTAAAAATACCTCCCTCCCTCCCTACAAATATATATATATATATATATATATACACACACACACAAATACATACATACATACATACATACACACATACATACATACATACATTAAAAATATTTAAAAAATTATGAGGCTCCTTGGCTTGGAATTCATGCCTTTTTTCTGCCAGGCCTGGGATTTGAAATCAGGGTTGGAATAAATCTGCAGCACTGTGGGGGAAGGGAAAGCTCACAGTGGGGGAAAACAAAAAAGACAGGCCAGTTCCCAGGAGCTGAATTCAAGCCCTAGCACTCGACAAAATAATATTCATATACATTTTAAATACATAATTTCTATTTATACACACATGTTTAATGCATTCATTTTATTTTGTGTTTTATTTAATTATTATATATTTTAGAGAGTATGATTACATGTATAATTTTTTTTTATATCCTATCACATAGGACATAGATTTGCCTATGTATTATACATCATTCCTGAAACCCAGGACTTTCACTTACAAGGAAAACAATCGGGACAATTGGCTTCTTCAACCAGGATTAAGTTTTTGGCAGTTCTGTATTTTAAACTACGGGCCTAGAAGACCCACTTCATGAATGGGTTAATGTTAGTACACCAGTCTGACGCCAGTGGAGTTGTCGGGAAAATTTGAGGACCTGAGATCAAGCCCTAGGAGTGGCCAATATATAAACAGATAGATGTGTAGATTGCAGTGCGTGTGTATGTGTATTTACATATGTATATGCATCTATAAATAAATTTATAGATTGTTCCTATAGATAGGAATGAGTAGGTGGCAGTCCCAGGATCGAACTCAGGGCCTCGGTTTCTGGGTTGGGCTCAGGCTTCACTGACAACCCACCATCCTTCTGCTCTGCAAGGTAACATACAATTTTCAAGCCGAGTCATTGAGGCTCAGGATGGTCACAGTACAAAGGAAACAAAGGTAAAACTGTTGTGTAAAACTTCCTGGTTTAGTTTTCCCTCCTCTGTCTTGGTTGTTTTTTATTTTTTTGCCAGATCTGGGAGTTGAACTCAGGTTGTGCCTGCCCCCCAAAATGTGAAAGTCCTGGCTAGGAATTTGGGCCATTTTATCAGCCATACCTGGGATTTGAACTCAGGGACTGGATAACTCCATTGTGCTCTGAAGTGGACGCTAACCTCCTGGAAGAAAAAAAAAATTCAGGATCAATTCCCAAGGCGTGAATTCCAGCCCCAGAAATGGCAAAAATAATATTCATATACATGTATAATATATATCATATATATGTATTTGTATATATATTACACATTTTACCTAGGACACAATATTTCCACAGAAAGGAAAACAGGTCAACATTGGCTTCTTACTCTACCTATTACCTTCAGCATTGCTGAGATTTGAACTCAGGGCCTGGAATGCCCAATTCATCAAGGGGTCAGTGTAAGCATAGCAGCCTCAAACAAATTCACTGCCAGGCAGTTCCCAGGACCTTAATTCTAGCCCCAGGAGTGGCCAATATATAAATAGATAGGTGTGTAAATTGCTACACATACATATACATCTCTCTATATGTATATTCCGCTGAATAAATAAATATTTACTTGCACTCTAAATGTTCTTAGAGTTCCTGAGCTATAGGAGAAGGAAAGAAACATCATTTACCCATCCTGGGTTCAAATGAAGTTCTCAGAATCCAAGCCCTAGCCCTGTTAGCAGGATGAACTCCAGTGTAACACTGTATTTGAAGGACAGAAAACAGTTTTAAAAGCCAGGCTAGGTAAGGAGACCAAGGCCTGCAGGATTAGGAGGCAGAATGTACACACTCAACAGGGAAGTGAGTTGCAAAACCACTTCATTCATTCCAGGCACAGCCAGCAATGAAGGGAAACCTGAAATATTTGTTAGAGTTACACCAGGGACATGCTTTTCTCAGCCTCTTCAAACAATGACTAGTTAAGCTTCCTTCCTCGGGTGAAGGGAGCCTCAGGCTATCGTTAGGTTACCAATAGAGAGCCAGTTTAGTGGGGGAGAGGCGAGGAACAGAGTAGAAAATCCCTGATCTCTGATATTAGGGAGTAGTTTTTTGACTCTCCATCTGTCAGATATGAAGGCCCTTCTTCTACCTTTGCCAGTCCATTTTCCATATCATTAATGCAAATCCCCTGTTCAAGGAGAGGCATGGTTATTTCTCTTCTGTCTCCAAGCAGCTGAATTACAGCCTGGCTCTGCCCTCTTGTCTCTGGGGTGTTTGGCTACCTGAAAAGTGGGAAAAAGACAGTTTTCCTCCTCTGTGGTTGTGTAAAGGTGATGCTGGTGGCGTGGCACATTGCAGAAGGCCTCATTACTGGGAATTGTTCCCTTCTTTCCTGCTGATGTCCAAGACCAGGTACATCTACCATTTTTCTATCTATCTATCTATCTATCTATCTATCTACCTATCTATCTATCTATCTATCTATCTATCTATCTATCTATCTATCTATCTATCTATCTATCATCTATCTATCTATCTATCTATCATCTATCTATCTATCTATCTATCTATCTATCTATCTATCTATCTATCTATCTATCTATCTATCTATCTATCTATCTAGGTATGTATGTATGTATGTATGTATGTATGTATGTATGTATGTATGTATCTATCTATCTATCTATTTATCTATCTATCTATCTATCTATCTATCTATCTATCTATCTATCTATCTATCTGTCTATCTATCTATCTATCTATCTATCTATCTATCTATCTATCTATCTATCTATCTATCTATCTAATCTATCTATCTATCTATCTATCTATCTATCTATCTATCTATCTATCTATCTATCTATCTATCTATCTATCTATCTATCTATCTATCTATCTATCTATCTGCCTATCTATCTATCAATCTATCTGCCTATCTACCTACCTACCTACCTACCAACCTACCTACCTACCACCTTAGCTATCTCTTTGATAATTCTTGGGCTGAACTCAAGGCCTGAGCATTGTCTGTAACACTCTACTACTTGAGCCACAGGACGAATTCTGGCTTTTATCTGTGTATGTGCTACTGAGGAATCGAACCCAGGGCTTCTTGCATGCTAGGCAAACACTCTCTCACTAATCCACATTCCCTGCCCCCTCATCTTTTTTCTTAAAGGTAGTTTTACATAAGTATGCTAGCATTTTATGTCCCCAGATGTATTTTTGGAACACAGGTTATTCCTATGAACCCCGATCTTCTCTTCCCCTGCCTGATTTGTGACGGTTCCTGCATTGGCCTCATAATAAAATGTAAATAAAGGCTGCTGAGAGCTTTAGTGTGCATCATATAAGGACACAGGCCTGGAATCTGAGAAGAGAAAAACGATGAGGCTGAAATGAACAGAATGATGCAGTATGCGCAATGAGCATATCTGAAAACTAAATCAGTAAATAAAAGCAGAAGCATTGCATACAGCCTGTTTGCACTCAGTGAGGTAATATACAGCTGTAAGTAGGGCATTCATACATAAACTTGGCCTTTGCTTTTTGAAATTTTTTGGTGGCCATCCCATGGCTTAAACTCAGTGTGTGATACCTTCCTCAGCTGTTTTGCTCAAGGCTGAGGCTCTACCACTGCCACAACTCCACTGCCAGCCATCAGGTCGTTCACTGAACATAAGCACCTCCCAGGCTTTCCTGCCTGGTCTGGCCTGTATCTCTTATTTGGCCTTCTCTTTCAAAGCTAGAGCTCTACCCTCTAGGCCACTGCTCCACTTCTGGTTTTCTGGTGGTTTATTGGAGACAAGAGTCCCACAGACTTTCCTGCTAGGGCTGGCTTTTAATCATGATCTCCTGAGGAGGCTTCAAGTGGTTTTCCTCAGGGATTCACCTAGGAGCCACTCCACACAAATCTTTCATCTAAATCTCGAGAGGTAATTGAGAAAAACAGAAACAGGAAGATGCTTCTACTGTGTTCTAGATACTTAAGGTTGGAGACACAAAACACATAATTATTAGATCACTTTCTAGGCAAAAGGAGCAATGCAGACAGTATGAGGATCGTTCTAGCTTTTGGTCCTCATACCCTGAGACAGTAAATTAACTGCATCTCAATGCTAAATGACAGTACTGGCATGTCTTGTGGACATTTCCTCATAAATCTTGTGACACTCAATTCTCACTTTTGGTTTCAAACCTGTGACCAGAAGGGATGATGAGTAGAGAAAAACCTTTTCAGAGAACTTAGCTATAAGGAACAATGGGTAGTTGGCTTATAAGTCCAAACCATTGGAATGACCCTATTAAGAAGTCAGATTGTCCAGATTACAAAACGAAGAAGAAAAGAAAGAAGGTGCCAATGTCTGCTGACTGTAATCCGTGCTCCTCAGGAGGCTAAGATGTAGATAATCTGAGTTTGAATCCAGCCAGCATAAGAAAGTCCATGGCACTATTATTTCAAAGAGATCACAGAAAAACCTAGAAGTGGGGTTCTGACTCCAACTTAATGCACTACCCTTGAGCAAAAGGAGCTCAGATACAAGGCCTAGGCTCATAGTTCAACTCTTGGACCTGCCCCCTCAAAAAGAACCTGCACCTCCATTTCTTTGTGTATGTATAGATATATTCCTATAAGTGAAGCTCCCGTGTAGCTATGATAAATGGCACCAAGATAGGAAATTTGTATTCAATTCAATGAGTTCATAACACAGAGATTGCTTTTATGACATTACAGATTCCAGGGCTCCCCTCACTGCTCCTATTGTAGCCTGAGGGTTTCTCTGCATCCCATGCCAGCTGGAAGAAGTCTTTTTCATTGTCTGGACAGGCACACAGAAGGCCTCCCTCCTGTAGAGCTGTGTATCAAACAACTCCATCTGGGCCAATTAGTGAGGAGGAGTGCGGGCGGTCTCTGAAGGTCAGGAGAAAAAGTCCTCTTTGTACAAGCTATCTCTCTTCCCAGTGCTGTTTTTTGACAGGAAGCCTTCATTTGTACCAACTCCCATGGCAGGACAAGTTCTGTGCACTCATCTTGCCTTTGTGAGACTATATTCCTGGGCTCAGATACATTGCTCAATATAATTCAGGAGTCCTTCTGGCAGACAAGTAGGGCACTGAACCGAATGAAATGTTCCATTGAGGGCAATGATGGGCCGATGATGCCTTTTCTAGTTTTCTGGAGGCTTTGGAAATCCAAGCACATGTTGGATATCACAAAGCTTCCAGTCATCTAGGGCTGGTGAAGCTCATCAGATTTTGAAATCTTTGACCTCTCCTAGTTGGGCCCTGGGTGACTACGCTTTAGGGTTGAACACAGGGCCTGGGTGCTGGCAATGAGCTCAGAACAGAGAAGTCTAGTGCTTTTTTTGTGTCACAGCTTCACTTCTGCTCTCTCTCTCTCTCTCTCTCTCTCTCTCTCTCTCTCTCTCTCTCTCTCTCTCTCTCTCTCTCTCTCTCTCTCTCTCTCCCTTTGTGTGTGTGTGTGTGTGTGTGTGTGTGTGTGTGTGTGTGTGTGTGTGTGTATGCATATTATAGTCCTGGAGCTTGAACTCAGGACATAGCACTGTACCTAGTTTCTCTTCTATAAGAATTGCCCTCTCCTACTTGAACCACAGAGGCACTTCAGGCTTTTCCCTAGTGATGTGGTCCTGAGAAATCAAGGCCAGGGTTTCATATATGCAAAGCACTATACCCCTAAGGCACATTCCCAGCCCTCTACTTCAGTTTGTTAGTGTGTATCTATTTTTTTTATTGTTGCCGATTGTAGGAGTGGAAAGCTGGGCCTGGGGCTGTCTCTGAGATCTTCAGCTCAAATCTTGTTGCTCTACCACTTGAGCCACAGAACCACTTCTGGTTTTTTTGCGGTTCATTGGAGCTAAGTGTCTCAAGGACTTTCTTTCCCAGGCTACCTTTGAGCCATGATCCTCAGATCTCATCCTCCTGAGTAGCTAGGATGATCAGCATGAGCCACAAGCACCCAGCTATCACTTCAGGTTTCTTAGTGGTGAATTGGAGATAATAGTCTCATGGGACATTTTGTGTCTGAGATAGTTTGGAACTCAGATCCTCAGATCTCAGCTTCCTGAGAAGGCAGGATGACAGACCTCTGCTATAGAACCCTAGGCCATGACACTCTGTTGCAAGTGGTTCCTTGGCTCCACGTGGTGAAATGCTATCCATGAGCCCAAGAAGTAAGGATCAGTGCTTAGGCCCTGAGTTCAAGGTTCATGACTGAGAAAAACAAAATAAAACAAAACAATTTTCTGCAGGAGACAACTCACTAGTCTTCAGTGATACATAATTTTGTCCCTCCCATGGGGACATATCTGATTTTCAATATTCTTATCTGCATAATCATCTCAGTTGTGGAGTTCTTACAAGGACAATGTGAAAGAATGCACCCTTTGATGGACAAAACATATAACACTCTTTTTTTATTCTGTCGTGAGGTTTGAATTCTTGGCCTGAGCTCTGTCCCTCAGATCTTCAGCTCAAGGCTAGTGTTCTACAATTTTAGCTACTGCACCACTTCCGGTTTTCTTGTGGTTTATTGGAGATAGGTTTTCACCGACTTTCCTGCCCGGGCTGGCTTTGAATTACGATACGCAGATCTCAGCCTCCTGAGTAGCTAGGATGACATGCATGAGCCACCGGTGCCTGGCTCCACATAACCCTCTTTACAGGGTTCAGCACACAGCATCTTGTGAAAGACTCAGCACCCAGCACCCAATGAAGGACTCAACACACTGAACCCGGTGAAGGACTCAGCACATTACATCCTGTGCAGGATTCAGCACACAGCACCCCGTGAGGGACTCAGAACCCCAGGAAGGACTCATCACAGAGCTGTATCCCACAAGCTGTCATTAGTATTAGGGTGCTTTCATCAGTATCACCATTCTTTCAGAAACCCATCACAAACTACACAAAGTTCACATCTAATAATTTAGAGGGGTGTTTTTTTGGGGGGGAGTCACCCACAAGGATTGCACTAAAGTGTTGGGGGTACTATCCTAAGATCTTTTGCTCAAGGCTAGAGCTCTACCATTTTGAGCCACAGCTCAGAGTTTCACAGACATCCTGCCAGGGCTGGGTTTTAAACCCACCAGTGTCAGGTCTCAGCCCCCAAGTATCTTGGATGACAGGGGTGAGCAAGCCAGCAGCATCTGGTTCCATGGCGCTTGGTTGCATCTGGGTATTCAGATTATATTGCAGCTGTCAGCACCAAACACCCAGCTTGCTCTGTGATGAGGTATTTGAAGTCCTATTCTTATATAGTTGCAGTCACAACATTCAATCTTTTTTGGTGCCCGTCCTGGTTCTTGAGTAAGGCTCTGCACACAGTCCCTAAGGTTTTATGCTCAAAGCTAGTGCTCTACTGCTTGAGCAACAGCACTACTTCCGGATTTTTATGTGCATGTGGTAGTGAGAAATCGAATCCAGGGCTTTGTATATTCTAGCCATCACTATATAGCACTGAGCCACAGGAATGACATTTATAAACAGATAAATGTGTAGATTGGCATATATATGTGCCTACATATATATATGTAGATGTATAAATATATGTATATGTATAATACAAAAGAAAGATGACTGCATATTATGAAATTACATAAATTATATTACTGCCAATTATTGAAAAATTATTCCTTCGACTTTTAACTATCATGGTTGAATACATAATAAAGTATTAAAATTGAAAATTAGTCAATGTACTATATGTATCTAGTCAATGTGTATAATTTTATACTATACTCATACACTAACTACTAACTTAATTGTTACTTTTATAACATTTATAGTGATGTATATTGGAATGCGTTTCTTAAAATCTCCCACCAATCATTAGCGGCAGTCCCAGGATTTGACCTCCAGGCTTAAGTTGAGGTTTCGGCTATGGCTACCATAATAGCCAGCCAAACATCAGCATGTAAGGTCATGTACACTTTCTGGGCCTTGTCATTTAGACCCAGGATGGTCACAATGCAAAGCGAAAAAATGTAAAACCACCTTCTTGAACTTCTCCGTTTTATCCTTCTCCTTTCAATTTTAATTTTTTGCTAACCCCGAGATTTGAACTTGGGTCCTAGGATCCCAAGCTCAGCTGTGGCAGAGATGCCAAGACCTGAGTTCAAGCCCCATGTTTGGCCAAAAAACATAACAAAATAAAGCCCTGGCTGGGATTTTTTTTGGAATTTTTTGGAATTTTTCTGGCTGGCATGGGATTTGAACTCAGGGTCTGGGTAACTCTGTGGCATTGTGGGTGAAGGGGAAGCTCTTGGTCCTAGAGGACAAGAAATTCAGACCAGTTTCCAGGGCCTGAATTGAAGCCCCAGCACTGGAAAAAAATGATATTCATATATGATCACTGTTTACATACATGGGTTTAGTAAGTATGACATTTATTACCCTTATTTATTTATTATTATTACACATATAACATTTCATTTATTACATCCTATCACACAGGATATATTTGCATATGGATTATACATTATACTGAGACCCAGGAATTTTTTTCAGGAAAAATATGTGTGGAAAGTGGTTTCTTACTCCATGAATAAATTTTTGGCGATGCTGGGATTTTAACTCACAGCCTACAATGGCCAATCCATAAATGGGGTCACAGTCTTAGCACACCAACCTCTGGCAAACTGAGCTGCCAGGAAGTTCTAAGGACCTGTGATCAAGCCACAGTAGTGCCCTATATATATATATATATTGATAGATGTGTAGAAAGCTGTATATATATATATATATATATATATATATATATATATACACACACACACACACACACACACACACACACACACACATATATATATATATATATACAGAGAGAGAGAATGTGAGGATATTATTAAATTATATAAATTAAATATACTTACCAATGATTAGTTATGAAATTATGCCTCCATTTAATGAAGTATCATGGCTGAATACTTATAAAAATTTTAATAAAAATTAGTATCCTTCCTTTAGGGGAATCATACCATGGTGCTAGAATGGAAGCTATAAATCCAATAATTTTTGTGTGGCATTCTAAAATAGAATCATGAATTAACTGCAAAATTAATTATTATTTTGATAGCATGCACATAAATAGGAACTAGTCTGTCAGGATCTCTCTCCATTTGTGGGTGGTAGTCCTGGCATTCGAACTCAAACGCTAGGTAGTTTACTTCCAATGAAAACCTTTGGAATAATACTGTGAAGATTTCAGATTGTCACGATGTAAAAAAGAACAAGAAGAAAAGAAAGCCAGGTGTCAGTGGTTCCTGCCTGTAATACTAGCTCCTCAGCAGGCTGAGATGTATAGAATGCCAAATTGAATTCAGCTTATTTCTAAGAGATCACAGGAAAATATCCCCATGTGTTGGGGCTGTGGCTCAAGGGCAGAGGACTACCCTTGAGCAAGAGGAGATCAGGGATAGGGCCTCGGCTCATATTTCAACCTCAGACCTGACAAAGAAAAAAAAGAAGGCAATAACTCCATGTCTCTGAGTATGGATGGATGATGTATGGATGTCACAAAGGATTTACAATATAATCAGTGTGACATCACATTGTCATTATGACATCAGCTCATTGTGACATCACAAATATGTAATGACATCATACCACTATGATATCACATTGTCCTTGTGACATCATATATACATTATGAATGCCTATTATTTGATTTCATTATTTTTCAAATGTGGCATGTGGGTTCATATCAAAAACATTTTGACTTCATAATCATTGTGACATCATAATCCCTTTGTGATATTTCTAAACATCTGTGACAACTCAAACATGTCCTGTCCTCATGTTTTGTGACATGTTGCCACTGTGTTATGTTAGGCTCATTAAGAGCTCAAACTCTTTTTGACATATTATTTCAGGTGTGACATGAAATATTAGCACTATGCTGTGATATCATGAACATTGTGACATCACACTACTAGATTTAATTACCATTGTGTCACATTGTCACATCACAAATCTGCTCTGACTTCATCACATTTGTGCCAACAAATGCTTTGGAATCGTCACAAGCCCGTTCTAAATTTATATACTCATTGTGAATTAATGAAAATTGAGGTCTGGACTGCCATTGTCACATCACCAATCTACTGTGACATCACAAAACTATTTTGAACTCATCTCTATTATGGCATCACCAACTAATTGTGATATAACAACACTATTATGACATTATAATTTGACATCATATTGCAATTGTGATATTACATACTTTCACAAACCTATTATGATCTCATTACATCTTAGAAAATTCATGGCTTTTGGGATGTCAAGCCCCTTCTGTGAATTGTATCATTCTGAACTTCTAGCAATTGAAATGTGAAATAAGATGTCACATTACAAACTAGTTTGGACATCATTAACTCATTTTATATCAATAATTATATCATTTTTATATCATTAACACTTTGACAACCGAAACCTGTTAGCAACTTTAGCACTTTTAACAAAAAACATGGCCTTTGCATCATCATACTTCATTTGTGTATGTCGAGATTTCACTCTTATATCCTCACCATAAATTAATGGCAATTAAATTCTGACATGCCATTGTGACATCACAAACCCTTTGTGACATCATTACCAGTGTGAAATCTGACTGTTTTTATGACACCATCAACTCATTGTGACATCACCAAGCTACAGTAACATCATAGCATTATGACATCACATTGCCATTTTGCTTTCATAGACACATTGTGAATGTATACACTGTGATTTCATTCTTTTTCAAATGTGGCATATCAGTTGATATCAGAAACACACTGTGACCTCATAACCATTGAAACATTACAAACTCTGTCACATCATAACCAGTGTAACATCACAATGTTGTTATAACATCTTTAGCTTATGACATTATAGCACTTGCCAATATGTCATTGTGACATCATAGTCACATTATGAATGCCTAATCATTGTATTTGAAATGTGGCATGTGGGTTGATATCAGAAACTCATTGTGATGTCATAAACATTGTCACATCAAAATCCCTTTGTGACATCAATTTGGCAATGTGACATCACAGTGGCAATGTAATGCTACTAAGGCATCGTGATATCACAATGGGTTTCTGATATCAACCGACATGCCACATTAAAAATAGAATGAAAAACTTAATAGGCAAGCACAACGTGTGTATGATATCAGAATGACAATGTGATGTTACAATGCTATGATGTCATTGTAGTTTTACATGTCAAAATGAGCTGATGGTGTCATAATGGCAACATGATGTCACAATTATGATGAAGTCAGAAAAGATTTGTTATATTTCAATGGTATGTCTGTCAGTTGTCATTAGTTCCCCATAAGGATATGGATACAAAAAAGGTTCTGTGATGTCACAGAGGCCATGTATGTTTTAAAGGTGGTAAGAGGTCTTAATTGGAATGGTACAATGTGATTCATAATGTCAAAATGGAAATGACATGTCCCATTGTATTTTTTTTTATCAATGATTTATTTTTTTATTTTTTTTATTGTAAAGATACTATACAGAGGGTTACAGTTACATGAGTGAGGTAATGAGTACACTTCCACTTCCTCTTGAACATTGTTACCCCCTCCATTGTTTTCCCCCTACCATCCCCTCCCTCCCTCCCTTCCCCAAGGTTCTTTTTTTTTTTTTTTGATTGTGATTAAGTGATTACTTAATTTCCGGAAATTCACAGTATTGTGGAATAATGATGCTCATTTAAAGTCACAAGTTCATTCTAACTTTCCTGGAGCAAATTGTCTATCACAGTCTGTAATATATAACGGTGCTCATATGTTATATACCATATATGTGATCAGCAGCATGGGGATATTTAGTAGTGGTTCAACCAGATGAGTGGGAGTTCTTTGTTTCTTAAGTCCTGTTAGTTTTGTCATATCACCTAACATTTTGGATTCATCATCCACTTATCAGGGAGACCATGTACTGTTTGTCTCTTCGTTCTTGGCTTACCTTGCTCAACATGATTCCTTCTAGCTCCATCCATTTCCCTGCAAATGCCATTATTTTGTCATTTCTAATGGCTGCATAATATTCCATTGTGTATAGATACCACAATTTTTGGATCCATTCATCTGTGGTGGGGCATCTAGGTTGTTTCCATATCCTAGCTATTGCGAACAGTGCTGCAATAAACATGGAGGTGCACGTGTCCTTGTATATTGGTTCCTGTTGTTCAGGGTAGATGACTAGAAGTGGTATGACTGGGTCATAAGGGAGGTCAATCTTTGGCTTTCTGAGGACCCTCCAGACTGTTCCAAAGTGGTTGTATAAGTGTACATTCCCACCAGCAGTGTAATAGGGTTCATCTTTCTCCACATCCCCTCCAGCATTTGTCGTTGGCTGATTTGTGGATGTGGGACATTCTGACTGGGGTAAGGTGGTATCTCAGGGTTGTCTTTATTTGCATTTCCTTCACCACCAGGGATGATGAACATTTCCTCATGTGTTTCTTTGCCATTTTTATTTCTTCATTTGAGAAGTCCCTCTTTAGTTCCCTTGCCCATTTAGTAATTGGTTTGTTGGGTTTGGGAGGGATTAGTTTCTTGAGTTCCCTGTATATACAGGATGTTAACCCCTTGTCTGATATATTGCTGGTAAATATTTTTTCCCAATTAGTTGGTTGTCTTTCTAGCTTGGTTGCGATAGCTTTATCTGTGCAGAAGCTTTTTATTTTAAGGTAGTCCCATTTGTCGAGTCTCTCTCCAATTTGTTGTGACCCTGGGACTCTGTTCAGGAAGTTCCTTCCTGTGCCTATTAGTTCAAGTGTCTCTCCTACTCTGTCCTGCAGTAGTTTCAGAGATTCAGGTTTAATGTTAAAGTCTTTAATCCATTTTGAGTTGATGTTGGTGCATGGTGATAGGCTGGGGTCCACTTTTAGTTTTCTGCATGTGGCTGCCCAGTTTTCCCAGCACCAGCGGTTCAAGAGGCTGTGTTTCTTCCATTGTATGTCTTTGGCTCTTTTGTCGAATATCAGCTGGCTGTAGGCCTGTGGATTTATTTCTGGATCTTCTATTCTGTTCCATTGGTCTTCGGGTCTGTTTTTGTGCCAGTACCATGCTGTCTTTGTTATTATAGCTCTGTAGTAGAGTTTGAAGTTCGGCATGGATAGCCCTCCCATATTGTCTTTATCCCCTAGAATTGTTTTGGCTATTCTAGGTCTTTTGTTGTTCCATATGAATTTTGGACTGTTTTCTGTATTTCAGTGATGTACGTCATTGGGATTTTAATCGGAATTGCGTTGAATTTGTATATTAGTTTTGGAAGTATTACCATCTTTACTATATTAAGTCGGCCTATCCAGGAGCATGGGAGGTCTTTCCATTTCCTAGTGTCTTCTGCAATTTCTTTCTTTAACTTTTTATAGTTCTCATTAAATAGTTCTTTTACATCTTTGGTTAGGTTAATTCCTAAATATTTTATTTTTCGGGAGGTTATTGTGAATGGGGTTGCTCCCTTTATTTCCCTCTATTCCTGTACATTATCAGTGTATAGGAAGGCAACTGATTTTTGTGGGTTTATTTTGTATCCTGCTATTTTGCCGAAGTGATTTATGATTTCTAAGAGTTTGGGGATGGAGTTTTTGGGATAGTGGAGGTATAGTATCATGTCATCTGCAAAAAGGGATAGTTTAACTTCTTCTTTCCCTATGCGGATCCCTTTAATGTCTTTTTCTTGCCTTATTGCCCTGGCTAAGGGTTCTAGGACTATATTGAAGAGGAGTGGAGACAGTGGGCATCCTTGCCTTGTTCCTGATTTTAGGAGAATTGGTTGCAGCTTTTCCCCATTAAGTATAATATTGGCTATTGGTCTGTCATAAATGGCTTTTATTGTTTTTAGAAATGTTCCTTCTATTCCTATTTTCTCCAGAGCTTTTAGCATGAATGAATGTTGAATTTTGTCAAAGGCCTTTTCTGCATCTGTAGCGATAATCATGTGATTCTTGACCTTGGCTCTCTTGATATGTTGGATTACATTTATTGACTTACGTATGTTAAACCATCCCTGTGTCTCTGGGATGAAACCTACCTGGTCATAATGAATTATTTTTTTATGTGTTTCTGGATTCTGTTAGCTAGAATCTTGTTAAGGATCTTTGCATCTGTGTTCATCAAGGAGATTGGCCTGTAATTCTCCTTTTTGGTTGGGTCTTTGCCTGGTTTGGGGATGAGTGTGATATTGGCTTCGTAGAATGAGTTTGGGATAGCTCCTTCCTTCTCTGTTTCTCTGAAGAGTATGGGTATTAGTTCTTGTTTAAAGGTCTTATAGAATTCTGCTGTGAATCCATCTGGTCCTGGGCTTTTTTTTATTGGAAGACTTTTGATAGCTTCCTGTATCTCATTATAGGATATTGGCTTATTTAATTGGTTAACTTCTTCTTTGCTCAGTTTGGGCAACTTGTATTTCTCTAAAAATGCATCCATTTCTGCCCGATTTTCTTCCTTTAGAGAGTATAGCTTTTGAAAGTAGTCTGTTAGAATTGTTTGGATATCTTGGGTACGTGTGGTGATGTTTCCCATGGCATCCCTAATCCTATTAATATGGGTTTCCTCTCTTCTTTTTTTTAATTAATCTAACCAATGGGCCATCAATTTTGTTTATTTTTTCAAAGAACCAGCTTTTTGTTTGGTTTATTTTGGTTATGGTTTTCTGATTTTCTAATTGGTTAATCTCTGCTTTTAATTTGGTTATCTGGCTTCTTCTAGTAGCTTTAGGTCCCATTTTTTCCTGTTTTTCTAGCTGTTTTAATTGCAACATGAGATTATTTACTTGGTCTGTCTCCATTCTCTTGATGTGGGCACTGAGGGCAATAAATTTGCCCCTCAGGACTGCTTTTGCTGTGTCCCACAAGTTTCTTTGTGAGGTGTTTTCATTTTCATTGAATTGTAGGAAATGCTTTATTTCTTCTCTGATCTCTTCTGTTATCCAGGCATTGTTAAGGAGTGTGCTGTTCAATTTCCATGTATTGGAGAAATTTCTGCGGTATGCTTTGTTATTGAGAGCTAGCTTGATTCCACTGTGGTCAGATAGGATACAGGGGATTATGTCGATCCCTTTGTATTTGCTTAAGTTCCTTGCATGAACTATGATATGGTCTATTTTGGAGAAAGTTCCGTGAGCTGCTGAGAAGAATGTGTACTGTGTTGTTTTAGGGTAAAATACTCGGTAGATGTCAGTTAATTCCGCTTGAAGTATGGCCTCTCTTAATTCGGTAGCTTCTTTACCAATCCTCTGGTTGGTAGACCTGTCCTTTGGTGAGAGTGGTGTGTTAAAGTCTCCTAGTATTATCGTATTGGGATCTATTTTATTCTGTAAGTTTGAGAGCATTTGTTTGACATATCTGGGTGCACCAATATTTGGGGCATATAAGTTGATGATGGTTATATCCTCCTCTTGGATTGTTCCCTTTATTAATATGTAGTGTCCGTCCTTGTCTTTCTGTACTGATTTTAATGAAAAGTTTATTTTGTCAGATATCAGGATAGCTACACCTGCTTTCTTACTGGGGGCGTTTGATTGGTAGATCCTTTTCCACCCCTTCACTCTGAGTTTGTTTGTATGTTTGGCTGAGAGGTGGGTCTCCTGAAGGCAACAGATGGATGGGTCTTGTTTTCTTATCCAGTCCTCAGTTCGTTTTCTTTTAATTGGCGAATTCAGCCCATTTATATTAAGAGAAAGTATAGAGAGATGCATTGTTGTCCCTGCCATTTTGTTTTCCTAAGTTTTTCTTTTTTCCTTTCCTCTTGTGCTTGCTCAGTTAGACTTTGAGTAACGCCTGTTTGGGGCAGGCCCCAGTTCCTGGCTGCTTTCTTCAGGTTGTGTCCCCCCTCTTAGAATTCTTTGTAATGCTGGCTTAATGTTTATATATTCATTTAGTTTTTCTTTGCTATTAAAAGTTTTCAGTTCTCCATCAAATGTGAATGCTAGCTTTGCCGGGTAGATCAGTCTGGGTTGGCAGTTATTGGCTCTCAGGGCTCGTATGGTGCTTTCCCAGGCTTTTCTTGCATTCATTGTTTGTGTGGAGAGATCTGCAGTAATTCTTATTTTTTTCCCATTGTAGTATAGCTCCTTCTTCATTTTTGCTGCATGCAGGATTGTTTCCTTATTATTCAGATCTATCATTTTTACTATAATGTGTCTAGAAGTGTTTCTCCTGGGGTCTTGCTTGTTGGGTGTTCGATAAGCTTTTGTGATGTAGTTAAGATGGTCGTTTTTGAGGTGGGGAAAATTTTCATTGATTATCTTGTTAAATAGGTGTTGCATTCCCTTGCTCTGGAATTCCTCACCTTCGTCCACTCCAATTATGCGAAGGTTAAATTTTTTAGCATTATCTGCTTGCTCTTGAATATCCCTTTGGTTTAATTTGAGTGTTTTTTCCATATCTGTCACTTTTTGGTCCAGTTGGTGTATTCTGTCTTCTGTATCTGACACCCTACCTTCAATTTCATTCACTCTGTTGACAGTGGCTTCTATTGTGGTTTGCATGGAGGAAATGGATCCCTTTATGGATTCAATGTTGGTTCTCAGAGTACTGATCTCACCTCTCAATGAGGTATGCATTACCTCTAATTTGGCATTTATCTCACTTCTTACTGAGGTTTGTGCAGCTTCTATTTTTGCATGCATCTCTTGTTTGATACCCTGTATCTCTTTGGATAGTTCATCCTTGTGCTCTTTCAATTTCTGATCAATTTCTCGCTTTATTTCTTGAGTCATTGCCTCCAGCAACCCTTGGAAGTAGCCTTTGTCTTCCATTCCTGCTTTGCTCCCACTGGGGCTCTCCCCTGTGTGGCTGCTGGCTTTTGAGGTGGGCTTGCTGTCCTGGGTGGTAGTAAACCTTGTGATTTTTCTCTGTGATTTTCGCATGGAGGTTCAGGAGACTGCTCTTCAATTTTGTTTTGGTGTGTCTGTCTTTGCTTGGTTGCTGATTCTGTATTGGTAGAGAGAGTCTGTGCCTGATCTGGGTTCTGTTGGGAGCCTATTTCCAGCTGCTATTCTGACCTACTTAGGATTCTCAGCTCTCTGCTGTAGATTGCTGGCAGTTCCCGCCTTTGGAAGGGTTGAGCAGCCTAGACTGCTTGTGTTTGCTCCTACGGGTGCTCTTGTGAAGAACAGATGCTCTGGATGCACTCTCCCAAATGCTGGAGTCTGCTATGAGCTCCTGATGTGTTTTTGTTTATTTGTTTTGGGCTGGTTGTGGGCTTGAACTCTAGGTTTGGGTGCTGTCCCTCAGCTTTTCAGCTCAAGGCTGGCACCCTACCGTTTGAGCCACAGCACCACTTCTGACCCTTTTTGCTTTTGTGATGCTGAGGAATCAGATCCAGGGCCTCATACATCCAAGACTATCACTCTATTGCTGAGCCGCCTTAACAGTCTGAGCTCCTGCTTACTATCAGGTGCTGGCAGCCTGTGTTGCCCAATTCTCAGTCTAGGGTATATGGGTGGAGTTTTGGTGGGGTTTGGGCTTCTCTTGTCCTGGGCCTCCAGGTCTTTTGTTGTCACAGGCGTGCTTCCCGGGGGAGTGTTGTTTCCTGGTTTTCTCCCCTCTGTTGAGGCATATGCTCAGCTTTTTACTTCAATTGGGAGAAGTTGGTTGTGTTGTTCAGGCGCCGGATCCCCGGGCCTGGTTCCGGCCCCAGCCTGGAGCGCACTTGTTAGGCCTGTGCTGATGTGTATACCACCTAGGTTATGCAGCCTGGAGCGCACTCGTTAGGCCTGTGCTGATGTGTATACCACCTAGGTTATACAGCCTGGGGGACACAGTTCGAATTTCTTCTACTGTTGGTAGTCTTGACCCAGGGGCGCTGTTCCTGGCTTGGGCATTTAAGCTCCCTTCCAGGGGTGCTCTTGCTCTAGCCTGGCCAGCTGAGTGTGCTCCACGGGCTGGTGGAGCTCTCAAACAGTTCCCAGTTTTAGTGGGTCCTGTGGTCCGGGTGCTGGGGTAGGGAGTCTAGGTCAGGGTCTGGGGATTCCCTCCAGCTCTGGTCTCCCTTGAGGCATACACTTCCCCTGTGGGGTACTCACCCTGGAGCTGGTTGTTTTTGTGTGGTGTAGGTCGTCAGTTGTTGTTGCAATCCAGGCTGGGTTGGGCGGTGGTGGCTCTGTGTGATTCTTTTCTGTCTCTGCCTCTGTCGAAGCTGTCGGGTCAAGAGTGTCCACACTCAGGCAGCTTCTTCTCGGTACCTCTGGGGCCCGAGTGACCCCGCCGGGTCGTTGCGATCGTGATCGGGCGGGCGGGTGGTTTGCAGACAGGACCCTTTGTCGCACTGCTGGCGCCGAGCGGCTTTGGTGGGATGGAACCTCTCTGCTCGGGTGGAGAGTGCTGGATCGTTGCAATTGCAATCAGGCGGGCCGGGTGGTCTGCCGACAGGTCCTTTTGTCACTCTGCTGATGCCGAGCGGCTTTGGCGGGATGGAGTCTCTCTGCTCGGGTGGAGAGTGAGGGGTGGGGGTGGGATCCTCGTGGAGACTCCCGGCTGGTAGGTTTCTCTGTTCCTGGCGATCTGCTGTTCTGCAAACCAGTACCTGATGTTCTGAAAGCGGCCCCCTGTGTCTCTGCTGTGTCTCTGGGGCTCCCCCAGCCCCCGCCAGGCCGGCTGGCCGGCGGCTTGGCGCACTGCCGCGCGGCCAGTAAAGGTTGGGGGAGGGGTCTTTGCTTTTCTCTGTTTTGAAATTCTTCTTTTTCTCTCTTTCTTTTTTTGTTATTCTCTGCCTCTGGTTTTTCTCTGAGTGTTCATCTTTTTGTTGTTGTAGGTCTCTTGGGGAGATTAAGCGTAGGAACTCGAACTCTCTTTTTGGTTGGAGAGAGCTGTGGCGTTTCCCTACTGCCCCATCGCCATCTTGGTCCCTGTATCCCATTGTATTTTTTGATGTCACCGTGGTGGTGATGAGATCACTACAGTTTTGTGATGTCACAGTTTGTTTGTAATTTCAGAATGATATATCCAATTTCAATTACTTAGAATTCAATATGAGGATACCAGGAGATAGAAGAAGCTTTATAGTATGAGGCCATATTATGAGAAAACCCAATGGGACAGTGATTTCACACACACAATGTGATGTCTCAACATCTTATTATAATAATGTTTTGATGTCACAATTGGTGACGCCATACTGATGAGGTGGTCGTAATAGATTGGAGATGTCCCAAGGGGTTCATGATGTCACAATGGCATATGGGATCCCAATTGTCATTAACTCACCATGAGTATATGAGTTTGGGAAGGGATTCTGATGTCACTAACGTATATGTAGTCAAAAAGGTGAAGAACTAAAAGGTCTGACACAAAGGATATGATGTCCAGCAGTGTGATATCAATATGTTACACTGGATTTTAGATATCTCATGTCATATCTGAAATATGAGGTCAAACACAGATTTTTCAACTCACAAAAATGGGCCTAAGATATCACAATAGCATGTCACAAGTGTTATGAGGACAGGAGAGGTATTTGATGTCACAGTGAGTTAGTGATATAACAAAGGCAATGTGCTGTGACAAAGAGATTTTGATGTCACAAAAGTTATGAGTTCACAGTGATGTCTTGATATCAACCCACATGGCACATTTGAAATAGAACAAAATCAAAGAATAGGCATTCACAATGGGTGTATGACATCAAAATGACAAAGTGATGTCAAGACAGCAATGTTTGATAGGATATGAACTCATTACCTTGCTCATATAACTATAATCCCTCTGTACACTTTACTTATAATAAAAGACACAGAATTTTAAAAAAGAGAAAAATGGTATGGTATCATTGGGGTTTGGTGATATCACAATGAGATGATGGTGTTATGATGACAATGTGATTTCACAGTCATAATTATTGCAGAAAGTATTTGTGATGATACAATACTATGTGTGATCACAATTTTCAATAATTCACTATGAGGATATGGCTACACAAAGGTCTGTGATGCCACAGAGGTTGTGTTTCTTTAAAGGTGATAAGAGCTTACATAGCTTTGTGATGTCACAATGTGATTGTGAAAGCACAACAGCAATGTGATGTCACAATGGGGTTGTGATGTCACAGTGGTGATGAGGTCACAATGAGTTTGTGTTGTCAGTATGAGTTTGTAATATCACCATGACATATCCAATTTTAATTTCTACTAGTTCACAATGAGGATAGAATTTCAATGAAAGAATCTTAAGCTCCAAAGACCATGAATTTTTAGTCATAACTTGTATGATATGCAGCCATTAGGATATTTTAGTCTTTCAGTATGCTTAGAATCTGTTTTCAAACTCATAATAATTCAGGTATGACATATGATATCTATCATAAATTGACTTACATCATGACCATTGTGACATCATATTGATAGACATCAAGACCATGGTGTCACATTGTGAACTCACAAATCTGTTAGGACTTCATCACTTTTGTGCCAACACATGACATTGGAGACAACACAGACCCTTTGTGAACTCATATCTTCATTGTGAATTAATGATATTTGAGATCCAGCATAGCATTGTGATATTTCCAACCAGTTGTGACACAAACAAGACCACACTAAAGCTACCAGCACAACTATGCTTATTGCGGCATTATTTACCATATCTAAGATATGGAACCAACCCAGCTGCACCTCAGTAGATGAATGGATCAGGAAAATGTGGAATTCTATGCCTCCATCAGAAAAGAATGACATTGACATAGCCCCATTTGTTAGGACATAGGAAGGCTTGGAAAAAGTTATATTAAGTGAAGTAAGCCAGGCCCAAAGAAACATAGGTCCCATGGTTTCCCTTATTTGCAATAACTAGTATATGTCTGAGTCAAGCAGAAAAGGTCAGATAAGTTGATGTTACTGGAATGAACCCTAAGATAAGTATTCAAATTTTTTGTTTTTTTTCCTTTCATGCAATTTTTTCTATCATATTTATAAGATGATTTCTATGTTGCTTTGTATGTCCCTCCCCCACAGTATAACCCATACTTTCACTGTATTTGATGTGGGTATAGTTTGTGGAGGGGAAGGGAAAAAAATAACAAATCGTTTAACTAGGGATAAAGGAGGACCCATTGCAACAATGAGATGTACAAGTCATTTTGTCGAAAAAGAAACTTAAAAACTTTGGTGGGGCTTGGAGGAGGATTGGGTGGGAAGAGAGGAGGAGTATGGGAAGAGTTGGGAAGGGGAAACAACCAGGAGGCAATAATGCTTGATAAGAAATGTACTCGTTATCTTGCCCACATAATTGTAACTTCTCTGTACGGTATTCTCACAATAAAAAACAAGACATTACAAACCCCCTCCCCCCAAAAATTGTGACAGCACAAACCTATTATAGTAGAAACACATTGTGATCTAATAGCCATTGTGGTAGCACAATCCCTTTGTGACCCCACATTTCCATAGGGATATCACTAACCCACTGTGAAATTCTAATCCTCTCATACCCAATCCAGGTATGAAATGTGATACCCGAATCCAGTGTGACATTTAGATCATAGTGACATCACACTGAAAGATGTTAAGAGCATTTTGTCACATTCTGACAACACACACCTGTTAGGACTTCATCACTTTTGTGACAACGCATGACTTTTGAGATACCAGAGTCCCTTTATGAGCTCATATACTCATTGTGAGTTAATGACAATTGAGATCACATGTGTCATTTTGATATCACCAACCCATTTTGACATCACACACCTCTTGTAAATATCACTAGTGTGGCATCACCAATTGTGATATGAAAACCTTATTAAGTTATCATATTGCAACATCACATTGCCATTATTATATCACTGTTCCATTGTGTTTTCTAAAACCTAGTATGTCTTCATAGCATTTTAGAAAATTCATGGCCTGTTATACTTCAGTCTTCTGTGAACTCATATCCTCATTGTATAATAGTAGCAACTGAAATTGGACATGTGGTTATGAGATGTGTTTTCACAAAACTATTATTTCATTACCAATTTGACATCCAAACCCATTGAGAACTTTCATTGCCATTTGACATCACTATCACATTTTGACATCCTAAACCTATTAGGACCTCTTAGCACCTTTGAAGAAAACATATGGCCTTTGTGACATCACAGTCCCCTTGTGTAACTATACCCTCATTATGAACTTCCAATTGGTATCAGACATGTCATTGTAATATCATGAACCCTTTGTGGCATCACCAGTGTGACATAACATTTTCATTATGACAGTGTCAACTACTTTTGACATCACAAAAGTACAATGACAAGATAGCATTATGAGATCACATTGTCATTGTGATGTTACAGATAGATGTGAATGCCTATTTTTAATTGTTTTTTTTTCCGGTTGTGGGGCTTGAACTCTGGGCTTGATTGCTGTCATTGCTCTTCTGCTCTAGGTGAGCACTCTATCGCTTGAGCCACAGCACCACGTCTGGTTTTCTAGTCGTTTTTATTGGAGATGAGTCTCATGAATTTTCCTGCCTGAGCTGGCTTTGAACTATGATCCTCAGATCTCAGCCTCCTGAGTAGCTAGGATTACAGGTGTGAGCCACCGGTGCAAGGCTATTTCATACTATTTCACATTTGACATGTGTGTTGATATCAGAAACATAATGTGACCTCATAAGCATTGTAACATCATAAATCAACATTGACATCAAATTGACATTATTACACCATCAGCTCATTGTCACATCACCAAACGACAATGGCATCATAGCAGTGTAAATCACAGTGACATTGTTACATCATAGACGTAACAGTGTAAAGGCCTACTGAATGAATTCATTCTATTTCAGAAACCCATTTTGATAATATAACCATTGTGATATCACAATACATTGTGACATCACATTGCCATTGTGATATCATTATCCTGCTGTGCCATAACAAACCAGTCCTGTCCTTATAAGTTTTGTGTCATGCTGCCCTAGTTATATATTCGGCCCTTTGTGAGCTCATAATCTGTTTTCAATCTCATATTTCTGGTATGTCATGTGATATCAGAAATCCCCTGTGACATCATATTGCCAGATTTCATGAATATTGTGTCACATTGTGACATCACAAACTGTTAGAACAGCATCACATTTGTGACAACACATGCCTTTGGAGACATTACAGTCCCTTTATGAACTCATATTCATTGCCAATTAATGACAGTTGAGATCTGCCATGTCACTCTGACATCATAAACCCATTGTGACATCACAAATTTATTGTGCTCATCATGAGAATGGCATCAACAACTAATTGTGGTATCAAATCATTATTTTGACATTATATTGTGGTATTGCCGTTGTGACACCATTGTTCCATTGTGTTTTTACAAACCTATTATGGTGACATCACATCTTAGAAAATTCATGGCCTTTGAGATTTCAAGCTTTTTCTGTGAACTCATGTACTTATGACCCCTAAGTCAATGAGACAAGCCATCGAGTCACATTTAATATAATAAAACAATTTACAATAGAAAGGCTACTGTGATTACCTTATCCTGGACTGGATACCCAGTGCCAAGAGCATCCTTGACCAACAAACCTCAGAACTTCAATGGGCAGTCCCACCCTTTCTAATTGGTCTGCAAACCACCAACCAAAAAATTATGATCTCCAAAGCGCCAAACCTCAATGGGCAAGGCTTTTTACTTTTCCATTCCTCCCTCCTTCACTACAGAGCTGTCCTTGCTTCCTGGTCTTTCTCGTTATCCCTTCCACCACTTCCTTCTTCTCTTCAGGCCTCTCCACTCTCCACAGGCCTGCCCTACTCTGCCCCAGTGACCACTTGCCAACCTTCTGCTCTCCATCAACTTCCTCTCTTCTCAGGTTTTTTTCCTTTATTCCATCCAGGTAGCACCCATTTTTATTTCCCCTTCCAATGCTCTGAAAATGCAAGCTATATATAGGTTTACCTCTCTTCACTCCAACGGGTCTTCTGCCTAACAGTTTTCAACCATCACTTCCCAAACTGCCCAATGCTTAATCACTTCTTGACAGCTCACCTTGTGAGGCTTGACACTTCAGCATTGGCGGCATTTCCCACACTCTCCCGTGGGCCAGGCCAATGATTATCAGCTCTCACAGATAATACTGGCCCCAGTGGTTATTACAGTATCCTCATAGTGAATTAGAAGAAATTGAAATTGTGTATGTCATTGTTATATTATGAACTTGATAAGACATCACTAACCCATTGTGACCCTATCACCGTGGTGACATCACAAACTCATTGGGATATCACATTGCCATTGTGCCACCATGATCACATTGTGACATCCCAAACCTATTATGACCTCAGGAGCTTTGCAAGAAAGCATGGCCTTTGTGAAATCACAGGCCTTTTGGTATCCATACCCTTATTTTGAGCTAATGACAATTGAGATGAAACATGCCATTTTAACATCTCAAAACCTTTATGACATCATCACCAGTGTAATATCACATTGTCATTATGACATCAGCCCATCATGACATCATAAAACAATGACATCATAGCATTATGATATCACATGGTCATTCTGATGCCACAGACACATTGGAATGCCTATTCTGTGATTTCATTCTATTTCAAATGTGGCAGGTGGGTTGATATCAGAAATACATTGTGACCACATAACCATCATGACATCACAATATCTTGATGACACCATATTGCAATTATGATATCACTAACCCACTGTGACATCACAAACTGTCCTATTCTCATAAATTTTTGACATGCTTCCAGTGTGATCACTTTGGCCTCTCTGAGTTCATAAACTGTTCAACTCATAATACTTCAGGTATGACAGGTGATATCAGAAATCTACTGTGACATCATGACCATTGTGACATCACACTGCAAGATATCATGACCAATGATTCACATTGTGACCTCACACACCTGTTAAGACTCATGATATTTGTGCCAACATATGCCTTTGGATACATCATTAACCCTTCTGAACTTATATATTCATTGTCAATTAGAGATCTGGCATGAGATTTTGACATCACCATCTCATTGGGAAATCACAAACCTATGTGACCTCATCACCTGTATGGCATTACCAACTATTTGTGACTTCAAAACAATACTATCCCATGTAATAGTAACATCACATTACCAATCAGATTTTCACCATTGCATTTTCACCAATCAATTATTTCCTCATAATATTTTACAAAATTCATGGCCTTTCTGACTTCTAGCTCCTTATGTGAACTAGTATCTTCACTGTGATCTAGTAGAATGAAATTGGACATGTAATGGTGATATTACAAATTCATTGTGACACCATTATCCAAGTGTGACCTTATCACCACTGTGATATCAAAACCCATTGTGACATCACATTGCCACAGTGATATCTCGGTCACCTTGTGACATCCCAAACCTGTTTGACCTCTTAGCACTTTTGAAAAAGCACATGGTACTTGTGACATCACAGTCCCTTTGGGTAACCATATCCTCATTGTGAACAAAGGACAACTGACATCAGACATGCCATTGTAACATTACAAACACTTTGTCATATCATCTCCAGAGTGAGATCACACTGTTTTATGATACCATCAAATCATTGTGACATTCCAAAATGACAATGAAGTCATAGCATTATGACATCACATTTTCATTGTTAGGTCATAGAGACAATGTGATTGCCTATTCTGTGGTTTCATTATATCTCCAATGTGACATATAGGCTGATTTCAGAAACCCATTGTGACCACATCACCATTGTGACATTACAATCCCTTTGTGACCTCATATTGACATTGTGATATTATTAATACAATGTAACATCACAGACCTCTCTTGTCCTCATGAATTTTGTAACAAGTGTCTACCTTGACCTGGGCTGGATGCCCACAGCTAAATGCAGCTTCAACCATGAACCCTCAGACCTCCAAAGAGCAGCCCCGCCATTTGTTATCTGGTCTGCAAACAAGCAACCCCAAAAATAATGATCTCCAAGGCTCCACACTTCAAAGGAAAAGGTTTTTTCTTTCTCTTCATCCTCCTTCTCTACAGACCTGTCCTACCTTTCAGGTCTTTTCATTTTTTTCTTCCACCATTCCCTTCTTTTCTTCAGGCTGCTCTACTCTTGACAGGCCTGCCCTGCCCTGTCCAGGTGGCCAGTTGCCGTCCTTCAACTCTTGGTCTCCCTCAATTTCCTCTCCTCTCAGGTTTTTACTCTCCTGCAGTCTCTTCACTTCTTTCCTTCCAAGCCTTTCCCCCTTTTCTCTCCCCTTCTGTTGCTCTGAACATGCAGCCTATGTATAGGCTGTACCCTTCCCCCACTGCAGTATGCTTCCGGCATAACAGTTTTCAATCATCTCTTCCCAAATGTCCATGCCCAATCACTTCATGGCAGCTCACCATGTGGGGCTTGATTACCTATCTCCTTCAGCAGCATGTGCTGCCCCCTTCAGCTGCATTCATCCTCCTGTCCAGTGGTCCAGACCAGGAGGCCATGATGACTATCTGTTCCCATGGATGATAGGGGCACTGCTGGTTATTAAGTGTATCATGGTGAAATTGGACAAATTTGTGATATTACAAACTCATGATATAACTAACCCATTGTGACCTCACCAACACTGTGACATTACAAACCCATTGTGACATCACATTGCTGTTTTTGACAACAGGATCACATTGTGACATCCCAAAACTATTATGACCTCTTATAACCTTTGAAAAAAATACATAGTTTTGTGACATCACAGTCGCTTTGTGTACCCAAATCCCCACCGTGAAATATTGACAATTGAGAATCAAAGATGACATTTTAACATCAAAAAGTTTGTGAGATCATCACAATTGTGACATCACATTGTAGTTTTGACATCATCTGCTCATTCTGAAATCACAAAACTAAAATAATATGATAGAATTATAACTTCACATTGTCATTGTGACATCATAGACACATTATGAACACCTTTTCTGTGATTTCATTGTATTTCAAATGTGGCCTGTAGGTTGATATCATAAACAAATCATGAACTCATAACCATTGTGACATCACAATCCCTTTGTACATAACATTGTCATTGTGATATCACTAACCCACCATGACATCAGAAACCTATCCTGTCATCATAAATTTTTGTGACACGCTGTAATTCTTTTAAGCCTTTTTGTCCTCATGATCTGTTGTCGACGTCATTAGATTGCACATATGACATTTGCTATCATTCCCAGTGACATCATGAATATGGTGACATCACACTGCCAGATGTCATAACCATTCTGCCAAATTCTGACATCACAAACCTTTTAAGATTTCAATATATTTGTGAAAACACATACTTTTGGAAAAACTACAGTTCTTTTGTGAACTCAGATACTCACTGTAAGTTAAAGACAATTGAGAAACATTATGCCATTGTGACATGCCCCACACATTGTGACATCACCAATCTTTTGTGACCTCATCACCAATGTGGCATCATCAACTAATTGTGACACCAAAATAATATTTTGACATGATGCAGTGAGTTGACATTGCCATGGTGATATCAATGTCCCATTGTGTATTCACAAACATAATATGGCCTTATAACATTTTTAAAAATTCATGTCCATTAGGACTTCAAGCTCCTTCTGTGAACTTGTATGCACATTGTGAAATAGCAATTGAAATTGGAAATGTGTTTAAGATATTACAAACTCATCTTGACATCTAAAACCTATTGTGAGCTCATCACAACTGTGTATCATGAAGCTATCATGGCCCCTAAGTACCATTGAATACACACATGACATTTGTGACATTACAGTCTCTTTGTGTACCCATATCCTCATTGTGAACACATGACAATTGTATTCATATATGCCATTGTAACATCACAAACCTTTGTTACCCCATCACCAGAGTGACAAGATATATTCATTCTGACACCATTATCTCCTTGCAACATCACCAATTTACAATGACCTCATAGCATTATGACATTATATTGTCATTGTGATGTCATAGATACATTGTAAATGTCTATTCTATTTCATTCTATTTCAAATGATGTGGCCTCTGGGTTGATATCAGAAAACCATTGTGATCTCATAAATATATGGCATCACAATCACTTTGTGATATCACAGTTCCATGGTGGTATCACTAATACACTGACATCACAAACTTGCCCTGTCCTCATGTCTTGTGATATGCTGCAATTTTAATGTCTTAGGCCCTTTATGAGTTCGTAATCTATTTTCAACTTTATAATATTTCAGTTATGATATGTGATATCAGAAATCCACTGTGACATCATGATCATTGTGACATCATACTGACAGACATCATAAATACTGTGTCACACTGTGACATCACAATCCTCCTAGGATTTCATCACATTTGTGACAACACATGACTTTGGAGATAGCACAGTCCGTTTTGGAACTCATATTCTCTGTGATTTCATGACAAATGAGATCCTTTATGCTATTTGGATATCAACAACCAACTGTGACATCATAGACCTATTGTGACCCCTTACCTGTAGGTCATCATCAATTAATTGTGACATCAAAACCTTTTGTGATGCCACAATGTGACAAGATGATCATTACATCTGTCAGTGTGAAGTCACAATGGTCATGATGTCACAGTGGATTTCTGGTATCTAATATCATACATGAAATATGAGGTTGAAAACAAATTATGAGGGCAAAAAGGTCTGATATCACAATGTCAGCATGTCACAAATGTTATGAGGAGAGGAGAAGTTTGTGATGTCACATTGTGCTAGTGATAACACAATGGCACTGTGATGGCACAAAGTGGTTATGATGTCAAAATGGTTATTTAGGCACAAAAATGCATTTCTGATAACTCTCATGCCACATATGAAATACAATGAAATCACAGAATAGGCATTCAGAACGTGTCTATGATGTCAAAATGAGAATTGTTGTCATAATACGATTATGTCATTGAGTTTGGTTATTTCACAATGCGCTTATTATGAAAATGTGATGTCACGCTTTTGAGGATGTCACAAACACTTTTTGATGTTATAATGGCATGTCTGCTTTCAATTGTCATTAGTTAACAACAAGGATATGGGTACACAAAGGGACTGATGTTGAAAAGGGCATGTGATTTTTCAAAGGAGCTAAGAGGTCATAATAGATTTGAGATGTCACAATGGAATCATGATGTCCCAATGACAATGTTGTCACCATGGGTTTGTGATGTCGTGGTGGTATGATGTTAAAATGTGTTTGTGATGTCACAACGAGTTTGTAATATCACAATCAAATTTCCAATTTCAATTGCTACTAGTTCACAAGGAGTATACTGTAATAATCAGCAGGGCTCTGATAATCTACAGGCTTGGATAATTAGTGTGGCCCCATCTCCTGGCCAGCTGGAGAGGATAAAGTATGTCACCAAAGAAGTGGGGCATTCTGTGGGAGGGGCTGGGGCATTAATCATCACGTGCTGAGCTGTGAAGAAGTGATTTGTCTGTGGGCGTTTGGGATTTGAGAGTTGAAAACTGTTAGGCAGTTGGAGTGGAGAAGGGGTAAAGACTTTATATAGGCTGCTGGTTCACAGCAATAGAAGGAGAGAGAAAAAGGGAAAAGTCCTGTAAGGAAGGAAGTGGGGTGATAACAGAAGGAGAAAGACCTAGGAGGAAAAGAAGTTGAGGGAGGGCAGGAGGTAAAGGATGGCAACTGATGACCCAGTCAAAGCAGTTCATGCCTGTGGAGAGTGAAGGGGCCTGAAGAGAAGAAGGAACTGGTAGAAGGGAAAAAAGAAAGACCTCGAAGGAAGTATAGTTCTGTAGTGGAGAGACAAAAGGAAGGGTAAAAAAGGCTTGCCATTTGATGTTTGGAGTTTTGGATTTCCTAATTTTGGGGGTTGGTTTTTAGGAGAACATTTATGATATTAAATGTGTCTCTATGGATTCTCTTGAACTACAGAGGTGTTAATTTTTGGAGACCCCCTATCGAGATAATCCATTTGGATGGCATCAGGCCTGGGCCTCAGGGAAAAATCCCCATAGGTGAGAGTGTCAGCCCTCAAGGTTGAGAGTGTACCTCTAGTGTTTGTCTCCGGAGGAGAATCATGGACAAAAGTCATTTAGGGACCTCTAGGGGTGTGTCTGGGCAAGCTTGCCAGCCAGTTTTGGGGATCCCCTCTGGAGGTCATCTGTTGCTTCTTTGGGAAGCCATCTGGAGCCTCGTTGAGAGGTCATGTAGGCCTTCCTTGGGAAGCCATCTGGAACCTCATCAAGAGTACATCTGCAACTTCCTTGAGAAGCCATCTGAGACCTACCCTGGAGGTCATCTGGAGCCTTCTACCGGGTCATCTTGGACTTTCTCCAGAGGTCATTTGTTGCTTCCTCAGGAGGTCATCTGAGACCTCTATAAAAGTAGTAATTGGGAAATAAAGGAAACCATGGACCTAAGTTTCCTTGGGCCTGGCTTAGTTCACTTGATATAATTTTTTTCCAAATCTTTCCATTTCCTAACAAATGGGTCAAAGTCATTCTTTTTGATGGAGGCATAGAATTCCATTGTGTATATATACCACATTTTCTTGATCCATTCATCTACTGAAGGGCATCTGGGTTGGGGCTTCCTTAAGAGGCAATCTAGGACCAGCTCCTGAGGTCATCTGGAGCTTCTTTTGGAGGTCATCTCAGGTTACCTTGATAAGAAATCTATGACTGTCTTCGGACACCATCTGGGACTTCCTTGAGAAGCCATATAGGACCTTCTCTGGAGGTCATCTGTGGCTTTCACAAGAGGGTTATCTGGAACCTCCTCTGGAGTTCATATATGGCCTCCTTGAGTGACCATCTGAGAGCTACTCATGAGGTTATCTCAGCCTCATTGAGAGGACATCTGGGACCTGCTTTGGAGGTCATCTGACACTTCCTTGGGAAGCCATTTGGAACATCCATGAGAGGTCATCTAGGGCTTCCTAGCGAGTACATATGTGACATCCTCCAGAGGTCATCTGCGACCTCCTCAAGAGGCAATCTGGAATATCCTCTCTGTCATCTGGGACCTCCTATAGAGGTCAACATTGAGAGGTTTGGGGCATGTGGGTTAAGTGTCTGTGGCTATTGTACTGTGTGTGCATGCTGATAGTTCTATCTGTGTCCTGTATGCACCTCTGTTTACTCCTTTGCTCAGGATGGGAGAAAAAGGTCTAAATTTGTCATATCCAAAAAATATTCTCTCCCAGGGTTACAGAACCCCTCAGAAGAAGATGCACTGATGTAATCTTTCTCCTATTCTTTGCCATCAGCACCTCTATTGTTACGTCCTCCCATGCCAAAATTGGTTACTTGTACCATCCTGAGGTGGTGCAGTGTGGTATGTTACCCTTATTACCCTTGAGACAGGAACATGGAGGAGATGGTGGGCAGGCCCCCTTTTTAATATATGGTCCCTTTACAAATAGTGACCTGTATTACTGGAAACAGCAAAATCCATCCTTTTCAGAAAAAAATAACCAGGATCATTACCCCATTACAGACAGTAATTTTCACACACAAGGACAACTGGGATGAGTGTCAGCAAATTTTACAGATGCTTTTCACCTGGTAGAAAAGGAAGTGAATCCTGCTCGGTAACTTGAATGTGGTCCCTGGACCAGACAGTAGCTCCACTATTGAACCAGACCATTTGGATCAAGTCTTTCCCCAGACTTATCCAAGCTGAGACTAACAGCAATTGAGGTAGGAATGTGCTTACCAATTATTGCCAGGTTTGGTTAGCAGGGATACCGCAGAGGCTAGAAAGCCAGAAATGTGTGTGAGATGGGAGAGTTCCCCAGTGAGTACCCTAATGCTTTTCTGAAACTTCTCCCAGACGCCTATAGGACTTATAGGCCTATAGATCTTGAAGCCCTGGAGAATCAAAGAGCCCTAAATATGGCCTTTGTT
This sequence comes from Dipodomys merriami, assembly GCF_024711535.1. Classification (NCBI taxonomy): domain Eukaryota; kingdom Metazoa; phylum Chordata; class Mammalia; order Rodentia; family Heteromyidae; genus Dipodomys; species Dipodomys merriami. The sequence goes on from NW_027206157.1 coordinate 5,082,850, forward strand.
AGTCAGCCCCATATCTTAGAAGAAATCTTCAAAAGTTATAAAGTTTTGAGGGAAAGGTGTATTTTGAGTTGGAAGTGGTTGCCCAGTGGTTGTTTAATAACACAGGCACCCTGGAAAAAAAGAGTAAGAAGGGGGTTTGAGTTTTGGTAGGAGCCCCAGAATAGGGATCAAGAAACCCTTGACAAAGATAGTAAAATTCATTTGCAAATGGCAATAGGGAATCTCTAGTACTAGATCAGTGTGCTTATTGCAAGCAAAATAGACATTGGAAAAAGGAATGCCCAAGGGGGAGAAAGATTGAAAATAACAGGTTATGTAACCCCATTAACACCTGGAAAATGTGTTTGTATCTCTGGAGAAACATGCAAAGGAGCTTGAGGCTCTGAATTCCAACTGTGTTCAATTTAAAAACAGCCCTATAAACTAAAGAAGAAATGTGGCAAAGAAAAAATTCACACACTTCTATTTCAAAACACAGGTTATAAAATACTGAATCTCCTATATGTGCCAAACAAAACCCACTAAGAGCTTAAAAGCAAATAGAAGAGTACACTGGAGAAACCAGAGAATTATTGACGTGAAGAAAAGTTTTGAAGAAATAAATTATAAACTTGTGAGAGTCAAAAATGAGAAGAAAATCCTCAAAAGGAAACTAAAAAACAGTCAGAATCAAATGAAATTCAAGTACATTAGCCTGGGTGAGCATGAGGCAAGTTAGTGGACCACAGGTCAGAAGCCAACAGAAGCACAAGACGGCAATGCTACCATCCTTGCTAACCACAAGTGAGGCCAAGAAGAGATCCTAATCCTTCATTAAGAAATAGTGGACATAATAAAAGAGCTGGATCTGATATAAGAATGTATTAGGCTGAAGTACATGTTGATTATAAGCTTTGAAGAGTGTCACCAGATATTCAAAACAACAGAGAAAGAAGATAAGAGTAGTTATAGAGAAAGACGAGGAAGTGCTATGTCATAGAAGATGAGGCCAAGAAAAGTGAACAGGAAATATCAGGCTCAAGAAAGAGATTGTTACTCTTCAGTAAGAGTTAAAGGACCACATGGTCTGATAAGAATGCCTGGGAAAGGAAAAGAGCATTAGGAACAAAAACAGAATAGCTAAACAAATAGTTGAAAGATCTGTCCCCAAAATACACTGAAGTGGAAAACTAGAAAGAGAAACTACTAGAGTAAAAGGCCAAAAAGACTGCTGAGATCTTCACCATAAATGTAATGCGGAAACATCATGTCCTAATGGAACAGATGGAGGTGGAAAAAATTACCTCTCAATAGCACCTTTTTTTAACTTAAGGGTGGAGCTGAAGATCAAGCAAAGGGGTTGTGAGAAGGAACAGCAGTTGGCCAGTCAAAGGAACTCTCCTGTGACCCTGCCAAAACCCTTGAAAGTTAAGGAGCACATTGAGAAGGTGAGTGGGATCATGAAAGCAAGTTTGAGAGAAAAGGAGGAGAATAAAATGGAAGAAGACTCCAAGGTTCAGAGTACTATACAGGAGTTAAAGAAACTAGAGACCCTAAGATACAGAGAAAGATCTGAGCTGATTAGGTAGCTTGGGAGACCACTCTAAAAACAGCGGGGTCTCTAGAGCTACTAGTTGTTAAGATTAAAGGAAGAAGCAAAAACAGTGGTAATAAGTGTGCAAATTTTAGAGCTACTAGTTGCTAAGATTAAAGGAAGAAGCAAAAACAGTGGTAATAAGTGTGCAAATTTTGAAACTAAACTTGGGAAAAATGAATACAGCTTAAGCTTTCTGTCAGTTTACATGTAGATATTTGCACCAAGGTAAATTGCCCGAGGCCACTGCCTAAGACTGTTCTGAGAACCAGTGGGGCCTCAGCCTGACAATCCTTTGTAATGTGTGTAGGTAATTTCCAACAGGTAAAAGCTGAAAAGCTGGAACATATGGAAAGAATTCATATGTGAGGAACCTAAGATGGTGAATTGGGCAAGTGGACTTCACAGAGGTAAAGCCTGGAAAGTATGGGTATTGGTATCTGTTATAATAGTGGACATTTTTTCAGGCTGAGCTGAGGCATGTAATAATTCCTTGATTTGACTTAACCTTAGGTGTAGGGTCTGAAGTTGGCACTGCATTCACAGCCCAAGTTCTCAATTATTAACTAATGCCCTAGGAATAAATTGGAAGTTACAATCCATATATAGAACTCAGAATTCAAGGCACTAGAAAGAATGAATATAACCTTAAAGGAAACTTTAACTAAATTAAATACAGAGACTGGCCGTGGCTATGTAAGTCTCCTTCACTTTGCTCTTCTTCGAGCAAGATGTAGCCCTCATGTTAAAGAATTTAATCCCTTTGATATACCTTAGTTTAGACCACCCCCTTTGTTCCCTAATCTTGTGAAGGCTATATTAACAGAAATGTCTAACTACAAATTGCTGGCTTTACAACATATTCTCTTATGTACCTATCCTTTGGTAACCAAGGCCCACTTGCCGCCTAAGAAAAATTCCACCTGAAAAGGAGGGGCCAAGATGGCAATGGAACAACAGGGAAACACCATAACTCTCTCCAACCAAATACAGTGTTTGGCTTTCAATGCTCTGTTTCACCAAGTGACACCCTCCCCCCCCCAAAATGCAATTGCTCAGAGAGATATAGGAAGTGATAAAAGAAAAGGGAAAAACCTACACAGACAGTAAAGTGGGAAGACCCTTCCCCCACCCCTTGTTGGTGATGGGGCTCTGTGCTGAGCAGCTTAAGTTGTGGGTATTCATGCCAGGCTGCATAAGTATCCCGGCTCTGGACCCTCCAAAGACCACACACTGGCAAGCATCCCAAGGCTCCCAGAAGACTCCCAAGTTACGGGGCCAACACAGAGAATACAAACAGAAATCTCAAATGCAGAGCCGGCATGAAGCCTTCCCTCACTGGAACTGGCATGGCGCCTCTGCCTGGTTGGTGCAAGCAGTCCAATCCAGTCAGGAACAGCAGCAGCTGTCAGCAGTGGTGAATGACCCTAGACTCACACTGTGGTACCTCTCTCCTGCTGGTGTAAACAGCCTAGCCTAACCTGGAGCAGCATCAGCAGCAGCTGGCAGTGGCGGCAAACCACCAAGACTCTGGGCACAATGCCTCTTGGCACTAGTCCACAGGAACAGCCCAGACCAGCCCAGGGCGGCAGCGGTGGCAAGGGTGGGGACAGCTGCAGTGAACACCTCCAGACCTGTGGCGGTTTGTGCCTCTCCATACTGGCCCGCATAAGCGGCCCAGCCAAGCCAGAGGCAGAGCAGTGTCTAACACCTGACTCGTGGTGGAGTGCCTGGCTTGCATATGTGGCCCAGCTGATCCTGGGGCAGTGGCAGCAGCTCAGGCAGTGGCATCAGTTGTGGCAGCAGCAGCGGCATCGACAGTGGCAGTGAACAACTACAGACGTGCAGTGGGGTGCACCGTCTCTCCATACTGGCTTGCATAAGCAGATCAGCCCAGGCCATGCTGGAAAGGTGGTGAACAGCCACAGACTTGAGGCAGGATGTGGTGCTGAACTACCCCAGAAAATCCTCATGAACATTCCTGCCTGGGATGGCTTTAAAACTCCTGAGTAGCTAGAATTACAGGCATTCCCACCAGCAGGGTCTTATTCTTGCAAACTCCCTAACTTTTTCTCAAATAGATCATTTGTTAGTTCATACAAGGAATTTAAGCAAATACAAGAGGATCGACATAATACCCTGTATTCTATCTGACCATACTGGAATCAAACTGGTTCTCAGTAACAAGGCATAAAGTAGAAAAAACTTAAACATATAAAAATTAAACAACACTCTTGGAACAATACATGGGTTACACAAGAAATTAAAGAAGAAATTAAAAAGTTCCTACAATTCAATGAAAATGAAAATACATCACGAAGAAACCTATGGATGGGACCCAGCGAAAGCAGTCCAGAGGGGCAAATTTATTGCTCTCAGCACGCATATCAAGATCAATAGAAAGCCTACGGATTGGGAGAAGATATTCACTAGCCATACAACGGACAAGGGTCTCATATCTAAAATATACTTGGAATGCAAAAAATTAAATCTCCCAATAACAAATCCTCAAAGAAACAACTGCCCAATAAATAAGTGGGCTAAAGGCTTAAACAGAAACTTCTCTGAAAAGGAAAGATGGATGGCCAATAGACACATAAAGAAATGCTCAACCTCCCTAGCCATAAAAAAAAATGCAAATCAAAACAACATTGAGATACCACCTTACCCCAGTTAGAATGGCTAAAACCAAGAACTATAATAATAACAGATGCTGGCGTGGATGTGGACAGAAGGAAACCTTACTTCATTGTTGGTGGGAGTGTAAACTTGTTCAACCAGTTTGGAAGGTAGTATGGAGGTTCCTCAAAAGACTCCACATAGAGCTCCCTATGACCCAGCATCCCACTTTTGGGTGTTTACCCAAATGATCACAAACAAGACCACACTAAAGCTACCAGCATGACTATGATTATTGCAGCATTATTTACCATAGCTAAGATATGGAACCAACCCAGATGCCCCTCAGTAGATGAATGGATCAAGAAAATGTGGTATATATACACAATGGAATTTTATGCCTCCATCAGAAAGAATGACATTGTTCCATTTGTTAGGAAATGGAAAGTCTTGGAAAAAAAATTATATTAAGTGAAGTAAGCCAGGCCCAAAGAAACATAGGTCCCATGGTTTCCCTTTTTTGTAATATCTAGTATATGTCTGAGTCAAGCAGAAAAAGTCAGATAAGGTGATGTTAGGGAAATGAACCCTAAGATATGTATTCAAATGTTTTTTTTTTCTTTCATTCGATTGTTTCTAACACATTTATAAGATTATGTCTTTGTAGTTTTGTATGTCCCTTCCCCACAGTATAACCCCTGCTTTCACTGTATTTGATGTCGGTATAATTTGTGGAGGGGAAGGGGAAAAACAAATAATGTAAGTAAGGATACAAGTGGACCCATTGCAACAATGAGATGTACAAGTCGTTATGTCGCAAACAAACTTTACAACTTTGGTGGGGGAGGAGGGAGAGCAGGGAGGATTGGGTCGGGGGGGCAGGAGGGGATGGTAAGGGATGTGAAGGGGAAACAAAGGAGGAGGCTACAATGCTTGATAAGAAATGTACTCATCATCTTGCCCATGTAATTGTAACCCCTCTGTACAGTACTTTCACAATAAAAATAAATTAAAAATTAAAAAAAGAAAACATAGACCAAGTAAACAATGTTATGATGCAACTAAAACTGCTAGAGGAACAAGAAAAATTGAACCTAAATTTGCTAGACCGAAAAAGATAACTGAAATAAGAGCTGAAATTAATGAGATATAAAGAAAATTATTAATAAAATTAATAAAACAAAAAGCTGTTTAAAAAAATCTCAATAAAGCTCTCAGACCACTGGCAAGAGTAATGAACAAAAGAGAGGAGACCCAAATCAATAATATCAGAGATACCACAGGAAAAATTACAACAATCATCCAAGACATCCAATCATAAAGAAATAATTCCAGACTCTACACACAAAGGAAGGAAAACCTAGCAGAGATGGATGAATTTGTACCGAAATTCAAATTGCTATCTCCTCCCTTTCCATTTCAGACAGGCTTCTCCATCATGTATGGGGGGGCAGAAGCCCGGTAAACAAACTTCTTTTCCTGCCTGAATAGCTTGCGGTGTTCCCTTCATCCACTACCTAATAAAGTCTACCTATTTAATATGCCTTACATATGATGCCGTGACTCAGATGGGGTTTTTGAGTTGGAAATGTTAGAATTTCCCAACCACCCCTCTTCTGCGAAACAAACTGCCTTGGACACCACGTGAGACTTTTCACCAATACCATTGCTGGCCTTCATATCCAGGTCCACACCACTTCTCTACTCTGGTGAGTGCAACTACTCTCTATAGCTCTCTGTTGTTCAATCTCTCTTCAGATGTGGTATCATGCCAGAGAGCTCCTATGGCCTTTAGCCCAAAGTCTGGTAACCTCTGATGCTGAGGATGCTTGGTTTGAGTGCTTGGCCATTTCTCTCTATAAGGATCTGGGGGAAATCGGAATGCTGCTTCTGCCTGGTCAGCTTTCCTTGACTCTTGAGAATGACTCTCCTACACATTCAATGGGGTGCTGCGAGTCATGCTCGAGCTGTGAAACCCCTCTGAAATGCCTCCTGGGCTCCCTGGATAGACAGAGCACCTAATATTTTTATGCTGTTCTCAGATTTAGACAATTTTTGCCTCTGCAATGGTACGTGGCCAGAAGTCAGTTTACTTTCAGGCTCTCTCTGCTCTCTGCTATTCATGTTCAACTTTCTATATCTCTCCCTTTCTTTTCTAAAACTTTTTGGATTGTGCCCTGAAGAATGTGACATGGCCTGGGTGCCAGGGAGCCCATCTAAGTTCCCTCTCAAAGGCTGGCCAAAATAGGCTTGATTTTTTGTTCAGACTTTCTTTGCATTTTTTCAGAAATTAGCCATCTTGAGTTCACCATCTTGGCCACATGATGTTAAGGGTTTGGCCCCATCCAACCCTTACCTTAACACCAAGCTTACTACTCATCCCTTCATCTATTCTATTGTGCCTGGCTAACAAGTTGCTCTTTTCACAGTCCCTGTTAACTTAAGTGCAACCATCTGATGTGCTTTGTTAGCAAAGATGTTTATACATTGTTGTCAAACATTTTAGGTTTTGAGTTTTGCCTTTTTTGTGTTGTGTTGTGTAGTTTAGTACTAAGTACGTGATTCTAAAATATTGGGCGTATCTGTGCTAAGATTCTCACATTTAATGAGTTTTGTCATTGCAGAATATTTGGTCAATTCTAGATAAGGACCAGGTAAGCTCTACTTATTCTATTTGATCTCCTCTTGCTTTAATTGGAAATAACAAAGGGCTTTTGTGGCAAAGATTGCAGTTCAAAGCCAGCCCGAGCTGAAAAATCCCTCAGACTCCATCTCCCAACTAACCTGCAAAGAGCCAGGCTGGAAGCATGGATTGAGCCTCTTATCTCTAACCAGCAAATACTGCAAGTGGTACTATAATTCAAAGTGGTAGAGTGCTAGCCTTGAGCAGAAGTGCTCCGGGACAGTGGTCAGGCCTTGAGTTCAAACCTCCTTGAATACCAACTGTGACAAACCATCTCAGCAATGAGCACGTAGACTCAGCCAGTCTGGGGAACAAGGGAACATGGAGAGGAGTAAGGAGATGCTATCACATTATCCACTTTGTGCCTGTCCTTTCAAAATTAACCAGAGCCTGAAGGTCAATAGAAGTAAGAAGACTGCCCACCTAATATCCATACCTGTCTACCTTTCAACTGGACAAGAATCTATATTCTTGCCTTTGTCACTTGACTAGGGACATTTCTACCAACATTTTCAGCCTCAAGTCCTTCCTCTTGCCATTTATTTGCTCTCTAGTATTTTTTTCAGTCTCTGAATGCCTCATGAGACTTCTCCAGACTTCATCCAAGAGACTTGCCTCCTCCAGATTGCATCTAAGGACTCAATGCCCAAGTGAGAGCTGTTGCCTGCTGCCTTCTTCCAGAGAGGACTACATCTCAGCCTTTTACCCCTACCGTCAATGGCCCTTGCAAACAGGAAGTAGCCAGAGAGAATCTTCACCCTTTTTCTTAATTATTAAAAGGCTGAAATGTAAAGTCTGAACAGGGGCACCTCCCTCCCTCTTGGCTAAGTTTTCCCCCCAGTATCTGTTACATAGGTAACTGGCAGACCTGGAAGCCATCACCTTCCCTTCCTGCTAGGTAACATGCTGAGCCACCTCGGGTCACTTGCCTCCCATCTGACCTTAGGAGGGTCACAGACCCTGAGGTCACATCCAAATCCAGTGTGGCCACACCGGGGGACTCAGCACCATTAAATAATAAGACCAAGAGATCTTTGTGCCCTGGAACTGTCTACTCCCTCGGGCCTGGTTGGTGGCATAGGGAGCTTGGGAGGACCTGGGGGTGGGGCCGCAGGCTGTGGCTCCCCAAGGGGACAGAGAGGATGGCCAGCACTTAGTAAGGGTACGAGCCCTGTTAGTATGGAGCATTTTGGTATGGGTCAGACTCAGGGTCTTCTCATCATGACGTCTGATGGGCAAGGCCAACCCCATTTTAAATCTTGCCCTCTGATCTTCAGATCTCAGCCTCCTGAGTTGATTGGATTATAGGCATGTGCCTCCGGCACTGAGCCTCTGATTCTTTTGGTATATTAGGGTTTGAACTCAAAGCCTTAAGCTTGCCAATCAGGTCTTCTACCATCGGAGCCAAGCCTTTCTCTCTTGGGCATTTCTGAGATAGAGACGCAATATAAGATCAGGTGGGGCTGGATCGCGGTCCTCCTGTGACAGGCGTGCACCACCACCTGGTCCTCTGTAGCTGGGATCCTAGACATGTAGCACCATGCTCAGTCATCAGTTTAGATGGATTTCCCAAACTCTTAGTCCAAAGCAGCCGATTCTTGACCACAGTTAAAACTCTGGTTGGACCTGGAACCATCTGACCTGAGCCTCCTCACAGGACATTTGTGAGGAAACAAGGGATCAATGCAGGGGGATTTCTGGGCCAGCACCACGCATAGAGGGAGCGGTCATCAGATAAATTTATTGGCAATTCTGTGAGCATATGACAGGAAGATACCTGGAAAGGGTTCAGATGGGGTCTGTTATTTATTGTGCCACAGGTATGGGATTATGAAACAAAACATGGCTCTCTTTCATCCTTACCCTATCCCCATGAGGAAGGGATCCGTCACTGTTCAGTTTGCAGCTGGAGAAAATGAGGCATGGAGAAAGTGGGTGAACTAATCATGACCCCCAGCTGGCAGGAAACTCAGCCTGTCTTCTCAGCCATGCTCCCTAGGACAATGAGTGCTATTCAGTCCACTATCTTGTGGTGGAAAATCAACTTATTGTCAGTCGTGGGGCTTGAAATCTGGGCTTTGGCACTGTCCCCGAACTCCTCAGATCAAGGCTAACACTCTACCACTTGAGCCACAGCACCACTTCCGGTTTTCTGGTGGTTCTTTGGAGATAAGAGTATAATAGACATTCCTGCCTTGGCTGGCTATGAACCATGATCCTCATATCTCAGCCTCAGTTACCATTATAGGCCTGTGCCAATGGCACCCCGGCTTAAGTGTAATTCTTACTCTCTCTCACTCTCTCTCTCTCTCTCTCTCTCTCTCTCTCTCTCTCTCTCTCTCGCTCGCTCGCTCGCTCGCTCGCTCGCTCTCTGTATGTCTCTCTCTCAGGAACTTGTTGAATGTGTGCTGGAGGAGGTGGCCCAGTATCCCCATGTGGCTAGGACCCAAGGTGGCCCTCTCATTCCGGAGGTTGGCTGTGAGTCTGGAGCTTTCTTGCTCAGCCTGTTGAACTCGCTCCCTTAGGTAAGCCCTTCTGTGCCCAGGCTAGACCATGATGGTTATTCATTGTCAGTCCGTCTGGTGAGTCCTTTCTCACTACCCTCTGCTAAGAAAGGAAAATGAATGAGGAGGTGTTGCATTTTCCAACCGCACAGCCTGTGATCCTCACCCCCACCTATCTGACCAGATCCTGATTATAAGAAAATGAATTTGCTCTTTCTACTTTGCTTTGTTGGGGTGTGTCGTTTCGGGGAGGCGAGATGGTGTGCAGAGGAAAGACCCCAGACCTAACACCTCCTGGGGGACATTTGTTCTTGTGACAGAGCCAAGTCATTGCTGTGGACAAGGTGGAAGCCGCCATCAGACTGACCCAGAACAATGCTCAAGGTAGGAAGGCTGTTGAAGTATCAAAACCACCCATGTCTGCTTCCCACTCACAGCAAGGGGGGTGCAATGCAGGTGGCCAGGCACTGTTTCTAGGAGATTGTAAATGGATGGTGGCAGTCAGGTGCCAGTAGCTCTAGCCCATCATCCTAGCTATTGGGGAGGTTGAGGTCTCATGGTTGTGACTCAGAGCCAGCCCAGGCAGGAGAGTCTGTGAGATTCTTATCTCCCATAAACCACTCCCCCCATCACAAATAGTGCCAGATGTGTTCTGTGGCTAAAGTGGTAGAGCCTCAACCTTGAGGAAAAGAAGTTCAGGGATGACACCACTGCCCTGAATCCAAGCCCTGGGGCTCAAAAAAGTAAAATAAATGAATACTGGGCACCTGTTATCTTACTACCAAAAAGGATGGATTCATTCTTCTCTCTGGTACTTGTAGCCAAAAGTAAGGGGCTTCCCTTGATGTTTCTCTAAACCTCTCCTTTTCTCTATTAATTCTCTTGGCTTCAGTTGCAGGATAGAATTCAGATCATCCCACTTGATGTGTCCATAGGTACCCTCCCCTACCCGCCTTCTTTGGGGTGGTGATCCTGGATGCACTCACCACTGGGAGAATGGAGCACTGGAGAGATGGGGGTATGTATCCCTGAAACTCATACTCTCACACACACACACTTCCGTAAGCCAGTTCAGACTAGCCTTTTCCAAAGACATTTTATCTCCTTGGATTAACTGATCTAGGAGAGGAACTTTATCCCCTGTAAGTGACTATTTTAGTTGGGCGTGCTAGTTTACACGAGATAAACAGAAGCTCAAAAGAAAGGCTCTAATGCCTGTCACTTCTGGTTCAGGCTCACTCCTGACATCCTGGCCACTCAGGAGGCAAAGTTCTGAGGATCAAAGATAGATCAAAGCCATCAATAAGCTGGAAAGCCAGTGAGACTTTATTCTCCATAGAACCATGAAAATATTAGAGGTGGAGCTGTGGCTCAAGTGGTAAGACACCAGCCTTGAGCATGAAAACCAAGAGATACAGCTCCCAGATCCTTAGTTCAAGCCCACACAAAGAAATGGCCCAATTTGTTGCTCCCAGACTGCCTGGACCTCGTGTGCCCTCTCATGGAGTGTGATATAGCACCGGTCCCTGGGTCCGTCTAGACAATTCCAGATGCCCACAATACAGGGGTACACACTTTAGATTCCAGTGCCAGGGAACTGGGGGATGAGAGACTGGTATGGTCAGTACCTCAATGTTCTGGGGCATTAGCCTTGACCTGGCTATGCCCCCTTGTGTAAGTTTACTTCTTTGCCCGGTGCTGGCCACACACAAGCCACTTGTGCTGTGAAAGTGGCTGGAGCAGAAGTGAGATCTAGGATGACCAAAATCTGTATTTATGGCCTGATTGTGGTGGGGTTGTCTTTAAAAAAAATCTTAGAGCTGGAAGTCAGAGATTGGCACTGTCCCTGAGATTCCTTTGCTCAAATCTAACACTTTAACACTTGAACCATAGCTCATTTTTCATCTTTTTTAGTAGTTTAGTAGACAGAAGTGTCTCACATACTTTCCTGCCTGAGCTGGCTTCAAGTTGCCATCCTAAGATCACAGCATCTTGAGTAGCTAGGATTGCTGGTATGAGCCACTGGCATCTGTTAAAGATGTGTGTGTGTGTGTGTGTGTGTGTGTGTGTGTGTGTGTGTGTGTGTGTGTGTGTGTGTGTGTGTGTGTGTGTGTGTGTGTACCAGGGCTTGAACTCAGAAACTAGTTGGTATCCTTTAGCTTATTTGCACATGTTGGTGCTGTACCACTTGAAATACAGTAGCTCTGTTTCCCATCTTTTTGGTGATTCATTGAAGATAAGAGTCTTCCCAGGCTAGCTTTGAATCTTGATTGATCCTCAGGTATCAACTTCGAGTAGCTAGGATTATAGGCATGAGCTACTGGCCTCCAGCTGCAAGGATGTCTTTTCATACTCTCTTCTGTTCTAACAGCTGTCTACTTGCCCTGGCCTAGATCTGTGACCTCCACATAAGCTCCCCCCAGACCCTGATTTTGTGGAGAACATAAAGCTCAAACCTAATTCCATTTCTTTATCCTCAGGGAAGGAGGTTATATTTCGTCTAAAGCCTGGGGTTGGAGGGGTACCTATAGATGGGTGCTTGGCTGGGAGAGAGGTAGTCTGTGTTAGCCAAGAAGGAAAGTGTGACCAGATGCTAATAGTTCATGCTCTCATATTCCTAGCTCCTCAGGAAGCTGAAATCTGAGGATTGCCATTCAGAGGCAGCCCAGCTAGAAACGTCTGTGAGACTCTCTTCTGCAAATAACCACAAGAAGGCTGGAAGAAAAACTGTGGCTCAAGTGTTAGAGTACTGGACTGAATGAAAAAAGTGAGGGACAGAGACCAGGCCATGAGTTCAAGCCATATTACCAAGATGCGTAAGCGCACATGCACACACACACACACACACACACACACACACACACACACACACACACGAAGGTGCTAATAATGAGCTGAGCTGAACTAGAACTGGGGGCAGTCCTGAGGCATAGTCACAGTAAACTCTCAAGGCAGATAAAGTGGTTTCTCCCTAAGTCCTTCTTGGGCTGAGGGGTCTGGACCATGCCAGTATGTTCCATGGAACCTGCCCCTCCGTCCATGCACGGGGCCACAGGACCAAGGGAAGGACACTAGGGATGCTCCTTTGTAATCAGCCCAAGATCGCTGACCTTCATCTACCCCCGCCTCCTCCCCCGATAACTGGTGAGGAAAGCAGGGTTCTGAGCCCTGGGACTCCTAGGATAGCGCCTGCTACAAGCAGCTGGCTGTGGATTCATGAGCCTACAAGCCTTTCATGAGCTCAACTCATCACCTGCCCAAGGTGTGCCTGACAAATTCACACTTTTCTGATACCTGCATGAGTGGGTGGTACCTGGTGTGACATCTTGCATCTCCTGCCCCTCCTGGCTCAGAACCGTGGTCTGAGACATCGAATTACTGCTCAGATCCACCTTGCACCCATGACAGATGCCATTCTGATGATCTCCATGCCCCAAGGCTTGACCCTTCTCTGATACTGTGGCTGCTCTGCAGGCAATGGCCTCCAAATAGCCTGCTTTCAAGACTTATAGGACGTCTAGACATTGGGAGACCCTCAGGGGCCCACTGAAAAATTCCCTGCCTAGAGCCACAGAGTGAGGTCCAAGCAGTCCAGGTGTTGGTCATGGGGCTTGAACTCTGGGCCTGGGTGCTGTCCCCCAGCACTTCAGGTTACCACGTGAGCTACAGAGCCAGGTTTTCTGGAGGTTACTTGGAGATCAGTGTCCCCTGGACTTTCCTGTCCAGGCTGGCTTTGAACCGCAATCCTCACATCTCAGCCTTCTGAGGAGCTAGGAGTGAGCCCGGTGCCCGGCTAATCTGACCTTTTACCCAGTGGACTAGGAGCTCCTGAAAGCTTTTCTTTACTTTTTTTTTGTGCCAGTATTTGATCCTGAACTCAGTGTCTGGACTCTGGTCTCTTAACTTCTTATCTCAAGGTTAGCACTCAACCACTTGAGCCACAGCTCCATTTCTGGCTTTTGGTAGTTCATCACTAACTTTCCTCCCCTAACCTGGCTTGACCCATGATCTCTATCTCAGTCTCCAGAGGAGGTAGGATTACAGGCACGAGCCCCTGGCTCCTGGGTTTCTTTTCTTCTTGTTGTTCTTTTTTGTATTCATAACAATCTGAAATCTTCAGGTGTCATTCCAATGGTTTGAATTCAAAATAAACTACCCAGTCCTGTAGTTCGAATGCCAGGACTGACACCCACAAATGGAAGGAGATCCTGACAAACTCATTCCTATTTATGTGAATGCTAGTGGAATGTTATAAAAGTAATAATTAAATTTGCAGTTAATCCATGATTTTATTTTAGAATGCCACAGAATAATTATTGGATTTATATCTTCCATTCTAGCACCATGGTATGATTCCCCTAATGGAAGGATACTGACTAATTTTTAATTAATGATTTTATAAGTATTCAACTTGATACTTCATTAAATGAAGGCATAATTTAATAACTAATAATTGGTAATATATTTATATATTTTAATATCCTCACATTCCCTTTCTCTCCATATGCACACACACACATATATACATCTATCTATCTATCTATCTATCTATCTATCTATCTATCTATCTATCTATCTATCTATCTATCTATCTATCATCTATCTATCTGTCTTTCTGTCTGTCTGTCTGTCTGTCTGTCTGTCTGTCTGTCTGTCTGTCTGTCTGTCTGTCTGTCCGTCCGTCCGTCTGACTGTCTGTCTATCTATCTACAAATCTACACATTTATCTGTTTATACACTTGTCACTCCTGGGGCTCAGTGGTAGAGTGCTCGCCTAGTATGAACAAGCCCTGGGTTAGATACCTCACTACCGTGTGTACAGAAAAATCCAGAAGTCTTGCTGTTGCTCAAGGGACCGAGCACTAGCTTTGAGCATAAAAGCTTAGGCACGGTGTCTAGACTCTTACTCAAGACCCAGGAATGGCACCAAATAAAGATATTATATTTTTACTGCAACTATATAATGATAGCACTGCAAATGCCTCATCATAGAGCAAGCCGGGAGTCTGTTGCTGACAGCTGCCATCTAACCTGACTTAGTCAGAGGTAAATGGCTCCACAGAACCAGATGCCACTGGCTCGTTAACCCCTGTCATCCAAGATACGTGGGGACTGAGATCTGACCCTGATGGGTTTAAAATCCAGCCCTGGCAGGAAGTCAGCAAAACTCTGAGCTGTGGCTCAAAGTGGTAGATTCTCTAGCCTTGAGCAAAAGATCGTAGGACAGTACCCCCAAACTTTCAATGCAATCCCTGTGGCTGACTCCACCTCCTCCAAAAAAACCCACCCCTCAAAATCATTAGATGCGAACTTTGTATGGTTTGTGATGTGATTCTGAAAGAATGGTTATACTGATGAACGCACTCTAATTCTAATGACAGTGTGTGGGATACAGCTATTTGATGATTCCTTTATGATGTGTTGTGTGCTGAGTCCTTTACAGGGTGCATTTTTTTCATCTAGTTCTTATAAGAGTTCCACAAGTAAGATGATTGTGCAGATGAGAAATTTGAGGCTCAGATATATCCTCATATCAAGGCCAAAATTATGTATTTCCTAACTCTAGTGAGTTGTCTCCTACAAACAATTGTTTGGGTTTATTTTTCTCGATAATGAACCTTGAACTCAGGGCCTAGCCACTGATCCCTCCCTGTTGGGCTCATGGCTAGCTCCCTACCACGTGGAGCCAAGAACCCCCTTGCAACAGAGTGTTACAGTTTAGGTATCTGTAGCTTAGGTCTGTCATCCTGCCTACTCAGGAAGCTGAGACCTGATGATCTGGGTTCCAAACTATCCCAGACACAAGAGGTCCTAGGAGACTACTATCTCCTATTCACCACTTAAAAACATGAAGTGGAACCTGGGCGCCAGTGACTTGCACCTGCACCTGTCATCCTAACTACTCAGGAGCCTGAGAGCTGATGATCACAGCCCAAAGCCAGGCTGGGCATGAAATTCCTTGAAAGGCTTCTCTCCAGTGAACTACCAAAAACCTGCAGGGGTGCTGTAGCTCAAGAGATAGATCACTTGACTTTAGCTGAAGAGCTCAAGGGCAGCACCCAGGCCTAGACATCAATTCCTCCAACTTCAAAGAGAAGAAAGAAATAAACCTGAAGTTGAGGGCTGGGAATGTATCTTAGGGGTAGAGTGTTTCGCATGTATGAATCCCTGGGGTTGATTCCTTAGTACCACATCACTAGAAAAAAGTCTGAAGTGGCTATGTGGCTTAAGTGGTAGAGTGCTTTCCTTGTACAGGAGAAAGTCAGGTACAGTGTTCAGGTCTTGAGTTCAAGCTCCAGGACAAGTGTATGTACACACACACACACACACACACACACACACACACACACACACACACACACACACACACACACACACACACACACACACACACACACACACACACAGATACCAGAAGTGAAGCTGTGAAAACAACTGTTAAAGCACTGAGCTCCTGTTCTGAGCTCATGGTCAGCACCCAGGCCCTGTGTTCATCCCTGAAACCTAGCCACCCAGAGCCTAACTAGGAGAGGTCAAAGGTTTCAAAACCTGATGAGCTTCACCAGCCCTAAATCACAGGAAGCATTGTGATATTAAACATGTGCTTAGATTTAGCAAGCTTCCAGAAACCTAGGAATACACCATTGCAAATAATGAAGCATTTTATTAGGTTCAGCTCCCTTGTTGTCTACCAGAAGGATGCTTGAATTAATTGTAGCAGGTTATTTCAGCACTGGAACATAGTCTAACAAAAAGACAGGATGAGTGCAGGGAACTTGGCATGCCATTGGAGGTGGCACAAATGAAGGCTTCCTGTCAAAACAGCACTGGGGAGAATAGATAGCTTGGGGTACAAAGAGGCCTTTTCCTCCTGGCCTTCAGAGCCAGGCCACACTCCTCCTCACTAATCGGCCTCGATGGAGTTGCTTGTTACACAACTGTACAAGAGTGAGGCCTTTTGTCTGCCTGTTCCAACAATGAGGCAGACTTCCTTCAGCAGTCCCTGGTGCCGAGAAAAACCTCAGGCTTCAATGGGAACAGTGAGGGGAGCCTCGGAACATCTACTGTCTTGAAAGCACTGTCTCTGCTATGAAATCATTCTATTCAAAGCAAATTTCCTAGCTGGGTGCCTTTCATCTTAAGGACTCTGGACCTTCACCGATAAAAATACATCCATACATACATGGGGAGAAATGGAGCCACTGGTTTTTTGTTTGTTTCTTTTTAGGCAGGTCCGGGGGTTGTATTATGAGCCTAGGCACTGTGCCTGAGCATCTTTTGCTCAAGGGTAGAGCTTTGCTCCATTCATGGCGATTTTTTATTCCTTTGATAACTTCGAATAAGAGTGCTGTGAACTTCCTGTCCAGGCTGAATTCAAACTGGCATTCTCTACCTCACAGACTCCTGAAGAGCTAGAATTAAAGGCAGGAGTAAATAACACCTGGCTTTCTGTTCTTCTTGTTCTTTTTTTCATTGTGACAAACTGAAATCTTCACAGTGTCATTCTAATGGTTTGCATTTCGAAGTAAACTACCGAGGCCTGGAGTTTGATTGCCAGGACTGCCAGCTACAAATGGAGGGAGATCTTGAGAAAATCTTTCCTATTCATGTGAATGCTTAATGGAATGTTACAAAAGTAACAATTAAATTTGCAATTAGTTCATGATTCTCTTATAGAATGCCACAGGAAAATATTTGGTTATGTCTTCCATTAGAGCTCCTTTGTATGATTCTCCCAATTAAAGAATACTGACTAGCTGGGCGCTGGTGGCTCACGCCTGTAATCCTAGCTACTCAGGAGGCTGAGATCTGAGGATCGCGGTTCAAAGCCAGCCCGGGCAGGGGAGACCGTGAGACTCCTATCTCCAATAAACCACGAGAAAACCGGAAGTGGCGCTGTAGCTCAAGTGGTAGAGCGCTCGCCTTGAGCTGAAGAGCTGAGGGACAGCGCCCAGGCCCAGAGTTCAAGCCCCAGGGCCGACAAAAAAAAAAAAAAAAAAAAAAAAAAAGAATACTGACTACTTTGACATTAATGCTACTTCATTAACTGGAGGCATAATTTAATAATAATTCATAAAATGTATAATTTAATATCCTCACATTTTCTCTCTCATATATATTGCAAACTACACATCTATCTATCTATCTATTTATCTATCTATCTATCTATCTATCTATCTATCTATCTATCTATCTATCTATCTATCTATCTCTCACTCTCTCTCTCTGTCAGTCTATCTATCTATATCCACATCTTTATCTATATCTATCAGCCATTACTATGGCTTGTTCCACAGAACTGGCTGGCAGCTCAGTTTGCCAAAGGCTTTTGTAGTACAACTGACCCTTTCATGAATTGGGCATTGTGGGCTGAGAATTAAAATCTCAGCATTGCCAGAAGTTTATATGTTGAGTCAGAAGCCAATTTTGACACATGTTTTTCCTTCTCTGTGAAAGTCCTGGGTCTCAGTATGATCTATAATCCTTATGCAAATACATCCATGTGATAAAATGTAATAAATGAAATAAATATTGTATATTTAATAATACTAAATAAAATAAAAAATAAGGGTAATAAATGTCATATGGAATAAACCCATATACGTAAATAGATCTCATATACGAATATTTTTTTTCAGTGCTGGGGCTTGAATTCGGGCCCTGGAAACTGGGCTGAAATTCTTGTCTTCAACGACGGTGAGCTTACTCTCCCCAACAGTGCCACAGAGTTACCCAGACCTTGAGTTCAATTCCCAGGCCTGCCAGAAAAATGTTTCAAATTCCAAGCCAGAGCCTTGATTTTCTTGGCCAGGACTGGGGCTTGAACTCAGCTTGTGACAACTCTGCCTCAGCTTCGATCATCCTAGGCTGGGGTGCAGCCTCTGGACCCACAGCCTTTCCTGAGATCCTAGGACCAGAGTTCAAATCTTGGGACTGGCAAAAAAGGAGAAGTGCTGGGAAAAAAGCTCAGTAATATAGTGATTGCCTTGCATGCATAAAGCCCTGGGTTCGATTCTTCAACACCACATAAGCAGAAAAAAGCCAGAAGTACCGCTATGGCTTAAGTGGTAGAGTGATAGCCTTGAGCTGAAGAATTGAGATACAACACCAGAGCCAGAGTTCTGGCCCCAAAACCGAAAAAAAGAAAAAAAAAACAGAGGGGGGAAAATAGGAGAAGTACAAAACTGGGAAGTTCCAGAAGGTAGTATTACATTGTTTTATCCTTTGCATTGCAACCATCCTGGGTCTAAATGACAGGGCCCAGATAGTGTACATGACCTTGCACTGCTGAAGTTTGGTGGGCTATCAGGGAAGCCATAGCCCAAACCAACAACCTAAGCCTGGGGTGCGAATCCCAGGACTGCCAACTATGAATGGAGGGAGATCCTAAGAAACACATTCCGATATACATCCATAAGAATGGAATGTTGTAAAGTAATAATTACATTAGTAGCTAGTGTATGATTATATTATAAAATTATACACAATAATTATAGTACATTGACTAATTTTCAATTAATACTTTGTTATGTATTTAACCATAATATTTAAATAAATAAATGAATAACTTATCGATAATTGGTAGTAATATAGTATATATAATTAGATAATATACCGGCATCTCTGTCTTGTTTTATACATATATATATATATATATATATATATATATATATATGCTTACATATATATATGTATATGTAACAATCTACATATCTATTTCTACATTTGTCATTCCTGGGCTCAGTGGTAGAGGGTTTGCCTCAGTATATGAAGCCTTAGGTTCAATTCTACACTATCAAATGCACAGAAAAATCTGGAAGTCTCTTGGCTGCTTGTTTTAAAACAAATACACATTAAAACTTTTAAAATCATATGGCAATTTATTCTTAATGCAAGAACTACAATCACAATTCAGCAAACAACAGACCACCCAAAATTATGCAAGAAACACTATTTTCCCCCAAATCCCAATATCTCCAAAGACTTGAATTGTTAGGGACGTTAACATACCACTTTCCCCACTAGATAGATAAATTCAGAAAAACTCAACAGAGAAAACGCAGATCTAAAAACCTGCATAGATCACCTAGATTTAACAAACATCTACGGAATATTCCACCCAGCAGCATCAGAATATATGTTTTTCTCAGCAGCACAAGGAATATTTTACAAAATAGACCATATTTTAGGCCACAAAGCAAACTTGTCCAAATTCAGAAACATTGAAGTTATACCTTGCATTCTCTCACACCACAAGGGAATAAAATTAGAGCTCAACACCAAAAGCCACCAAAGAAAATCCTGTAATACATGGAGGCTGAACAACACACTGCTGATTCACGAGTGGGTCATGGAAGAGATGAGAAAGGAAATGCAAATGTTCATGATATTCAACAAAAATGAATATTCAAATACCAGCTTCTCTGGGACACAGCAAAGGCAATACTCAGAGGCAAGTTTATAGCTCTGAGTTCCTACATCAACAAATTGGAGAGATCTGAAACCAACAATTTAATGAAACATCTGAGCATCCTTGAAAAAGAGGAGCAAGATAAACCCCAATCCAGTAGACAGAAAGAAATAATTAAAATTAAATCATAATTAAATGTATTAGAATCAAAAAATATAGAAAGAATCAACAAACCAAAGAGTTGATTCTTCAAAAAAATTAATAAAATTGACAGACCCTTAGCAAATGTTATCAAAAAAGAAGAGAACAAACCCAAATAAATAAACGCAGAGATAAGAATGGAAACATCACCACAGAAACAACCAAGATACAGAACATTATAAGGGAATACTTCTAAAAATTTTATGCTAATAAGTTTAAAAACTTGGCAGAAATGGAACTTTTCCTAGCAAATACTGACATGCCAAAAAAAAATGAGTTAAAGCATTTTAACAGGCCCATATCAAGGATTGACATAGAAACAACAATAAGAGACTTCCCATCTAAGAAAAGCCCAGGACCAGATGGTTTTACAGTGGAATTCTACAAGGCCTTCAAAACAGAGCCCACACCAATACTTCTCCAACTCTTAAATAAAATTGAAAGAGAAAGTTCACTACTGAACTCATTCTATGAAGCTATGATAACCCTCATCCCAAAACCAGGCAAGGACTCATTAAAGAAAGAGGACTATAGACCCATTACTTTGATGAACATTGATGCAAAACTTCTCAACAAAATTTTGGCCAATCGTCTTAAACAACGCATCCAGAAAATCATACACCACGATCAAACAGGATTCCTTTCAGGGATACAAAGCTGGGTCAATATTCGCAAAGCAATTAATATAATTTATCACATAAGCAGGAGCAAGGATAAGAACCACATGGTTATCTCAATATATGCAAAAAAAAAAAGCATTTGACAAGATCCAACACCCCTTTCTGATGAAGGTTCTGGAAAAATTTGGAATCCATGGAACATTCCTCAATACAATAAAGGCTGTATATGGCAAAAGTACAGACAGCATTATACTTAATGGTGAAAAACTAAAGTCATTTCCTCTTAACTCAGGAACAAGACAAGGATGTCCACTATCACCACTTCTCTTCAATCTAGTATTAGAATTCTTATCTACAGCAATAAGACAAGATGAAAACATAAAGGTGATCCAAATAGGGAGAAAAGAAATAAAATTCTCCCTCTTTGCAGATGACATGATCTTGTATTTAAACAATCCCATAGACTCCACTCCCAAATTACTCAAGTTGATTAAAAACTTTGGCAAAGTAGCAGGGTATAAAATTAACCTCCAAAAATCAATGGTTTTTCTGTATGGCAACAATGAGTAAAGTGTTGATGAAATTAGGAAAGCGACTCCATTTGTAATAGCACAACAAAAAATAAAATACCTAGGAATTAACTTAACCAAAGAAGTGAAGGACCTCAATGATGAAAACTTTAAAAACTTGAAAAAGGAAATCAAAACAGAATTTAGAAGTGGCAAAAGCTCCCATGCTCCTGGATTGGAAAGATCAACATGGTGAAAATGGCAATACTTGCCAAGGCTATCTACAAATTCAATGCGACACCTATAAAAGTTTCCACCACATTCTTCAAAGAAATAGAAGAGGCAATCCAAAAAGTCATATTGAACAATAAAAGAACCCGAATAACTAAAACTATCCTCAACAGAAAGAATTGTGCTGGAGGAATATCAACACCAAATTTCAAACTCGACTATAAAGCCATAGTAATCAAAGCCATAGTAATCAAAACAGCTTGCTACTGGCACAAGAACCGACCTTATAAGCAATGAAATAGAATTGAAAACCCAGAAATGAACCTACAGACCTATAGCCATCTAATCTTCAATAAAGGAGATAAAAAATAGAATGGAAGAAAGACAGCCTCTTCAGTAAATGGTGCTGGCTTGGTTAATTACTTGTAGAAAGCTAAACTAGATGCTTATATATCATCCTGCATGAGAATCAAGTCCAAATGGATCAAAGACATCAGAGTCAAAGCAGACACTCTGAAAACATTACAGGATGGAATAGGAGAAACCATTTGTCTCCTTGGCACAGGCTGAAATTTTCTTAATAGAGACTCAGAAACATAACAAATTAAAGAAAAGTTGGACAAATTGCATGAAATTGTAGAGCTTCTGCATGGCAAAGGACATAGCTTGCAAGATCAATAGACAGCCCACGGATTGGGGGAAGATCTTCACTAGCCATACAACGCACAAGGGTCTCATATTTAAAATAGACCTGGAACTCAAAAAATTAAATCCCCCAACAACAAATCTTCAAAGAAACAACTGCCCAATAAGTAAGTGGGCTAAATACTTAAAGAGAAACTTCTCTGAAGAGGAATGAAAGAGGGCCAATACATACTTTAAGAAATGCTCAACCTCCCTAGCCATAAAAGAAATGCAAATCAAAACAACATTGAGATACCATGTCGTCCCAGGTATAATGGCTATAATCAAGAACTCTAATAACAACAGATGCTGGAGGAGATGTGGACAGAAGGTAACCCTACTGCATTGTTGGTGGGAGTGTAAAGTTGTTCAACCTCTTTGCAAAGGAGTATGGAAGTTCCTCAAAAGACTCCACATAGAGCTCATCTATGACCCAGCAATTCAACTTTTGGGCATTTACACAAATGCTTACAAACAAGACCACACTAAAGGTACCAGCACGATATGTTTATTGCAGCATTATTTACCATAGCTAAGATATGGAACCAACCATGATGACCCTCAGTAGATGAATGGATCAAGAAAATGTGATATATCTATATCTATATCTATATCTATATCTATCTATCTATCTATCTATCTATCTATCTATCTATCTATCTATCTATCTATCTACACACACACGCACACACACACACACACACACACACACACACACTCACACACACAATGGAATTGTATGCATCCATCATAAAGAATGACATTGCCCCATTTGTTAGGAAATGGAAAGACTTGGAAAAAATTATATTCAGTGAAGTAAGCCAGGCCCAAAGAAATATAGGTCCCATGGTTTTCCTTATTTCCAGTAAATAGTATATGTCTGAATCAAGCAGAAAACCTCAGATAAATTTATGTTAGGGAAATGAACCCTAAATATGTACTCAAATGCTGTTTTCTTTCATGCGATTGTTTCTAACACATTTATAATATGATATATTTGTTGCTTTGTATGTCCCTCCCCCATTGTATAACCCCTGGTTTCACTGTATTTGATTTTAGTATAATTTGTGGAGGGTAAGGGAAAAAACGAATCGTTTATATAGGGATACAGGTGGAAATATTGCAACAATGAGATGTACAAGTCGTTATGTCCAAAATGAACTTTAAAACTTTGGTGGGCGGTGATTGGAGGCTTGGATGGGGGGATAGGGGAAGGATGGGATGGGAAGGGGAAACAAAGGAGGAGGCTACAATGCTTGATAAGACATGTACTCATTATCTTGCCATGTAATTGTAACCCCTTTCTACAGTATTTTCACAATAAAAACAAATAATAATCTAGAAAAAAAAGAATTACAATCACCGTTACTATGCCAAGAAGATTGGCTTAACACTTTTATAACTTTTAAAAACATCCTAATTGTAGAACATCATTGAAAGCAAGTTACATTATACAAATAAACTTTTTAACCCTCTTTTGAAGGCCTTTTTAATTTTAATTTTAACACATACAAAGGGAAGTTTTAGCAATACTAATCAGATCATCACATCACTCATTTTAACCATGATGTTTTCAGGGTCTATCTGCAGGGAAAAGGGACAGAACAAAGATAGGCAACTCAGCTCCTCCTATGGAATGGGCACGCACCCAATCTGACTCTTTAAGGTTAGATGAACTGCGTTTGTGCTAGCTTGCCCTCTTTTACCATGTGTGGACTCTTCCCAGGGCCAGTCCCACCATCTATGAAGCCCCCACCAGGGCCGGTTCCACCACACATGACCAGCTTAACTACATTTCCGCCTGTTCAGCCTCACCCCTAAATATAGATCTTAGGTAGTCTTCTAAATTTTCCCTTTTTTGGGGGAGGGAGGTTTGAATAAAATACAGTTTTAGACAGACAGAATAGCTCATGTTTTGTAACAGTGCTAAATTGACCTTTACATTTAAATTTTTAATATTTATCTTGAAATTTTAGCCAAGGGAACTAAATCCCAAACTGCCAAAGCATTTTAAAATATTAAAATTTAAAATAACAGATTTTATAATTTTTACTTTAAGGAATCCTTAAAAAGCCATTTAAAAAATGTGAAAAATTTTTTAAATTTTTAGTAATGTCTAAACCTCTTAACCTTTTACATTTTAAACTTAAACTCACCCAATTTTTACAGCATGATGACAATTTTTATTTTGAACATGTTTACAAACACATAGAAAACACACAGATCTTAAATCATGCAAAAATCAAAATCAGTTTTACATAGATTTTTTTAAAGTTTTTTAACAAAAATTTAAGACAGTATTTTTTTAAACTAAGTACCTTTGTTAAGCTTCATTTTCCCAGGGCTTGCTTGTTTAGCAAGGCAATTCATCAACGGATCTTTTGAATCCACCTGTTGGAGAAGGGCTGGTTCAAGGGGTCACCTGAAACTAAACTGGCCTGAATTTTATCCAATTTTAGACAAGAGCACTTTACAAATTGTTACATTGTCAGGACTTGCTGAAAAATCCAAACCAGGTGCATAGCCTTCCACACCCTCCGCTCAGGCAGCCTCCACAAGGAGAAAAAGCAGCCCAAGGCCTGAAAGGAACCAGACTAGTCCAGCAACTTTTCACACCTCACAGTGAGGCAAGCATAGCAGGTCTGTGGCTGAGCCCAGCCAGAGCCTGGAACTTTTATTTCCCCAGAGATGTTCAAATAAATAACAAAAATATAAATAAACACAAAAACCAAGAATCCACACTTAAAACAGGTACCAATTCTAAAACAGAACTAGACAACAGCCAAATGCTGAGTTGGGGACTAATGGGCCCTCAGTTCATTCCTACCAGAACTGCACCATTCTCACTCAGCAAGCTGAATTCAGAATCTGCTGAGTGAGCTGGCCACCCTCACCTAGAATTTCTGCACCTCAAAAATAGAACAGAAACGACACAAAGTAAACAAGACAGACAAGTGGCCACAAAGACAAAATCAGATCTCCGTGAATTGGGCAACATCTCACCATCAGACGATTTCTTTTTTTTTTTTTAGATTCCTGCAAATGTTGACCCAGGGGCCTTCCAAGGTCATCTTGGGGCAAGGGAAAAAAGACCCTGGAAGCCATCCCCTCTGACTGTCTCCCCCCCCCCATACTTAGACCCTCTGGGCCAAGGCCCGAGGCTAAGATCTTGCTGGTGGCACTTGGTGGTCAGTGGCAGATTCATCTGGCTGCGAGTTTTCCCTGCAGGCCCCTTTCAAAGTTATTGCTAGATCCTGCAGGTTCTCCCTTTCCCCACTGCCTCCTCTTCTAGAGAATAAGTCAACCTTTGATGTCATCCTAAAATTCCAAAAGTATTAAAATGGGAGAGCGGCTGAGGTGAAAGGAGCCTCTGGCCACCCCATTCGGGAGGCTCCAGGATGCCCGCTGATCCGAAAATGAAAGTAAAATCAACAAGGAAAGGAAAGAAAGAGAGGCGCTGAATTAAAATGGCAACTACAAATGAGACAAAGAGAGCATGCGTGTTGATCTCAAGCTCCAATCCACCCCTAAGCCACGGTGGTGGAGGCCAGACGAGTTCCTGTTCCAAAGGATGGCGGAGGCCGGTAAGTCCCTACCCGGGAGGTGGATAATCTCCCTTCACCCAGAGTGGCAGAGGGCGGACAAGTCATGGTCCAAAAGACGACAGAGTCAAGCAAGACCCCACTGGGGAGGGCTTCCCCAAGGGCCCAGGGAATGTCTTCAACTTGCCTGCTGGCTACCTTGTAGCACGTCCACCAACGTTTCTTGCCAGCTCCAAAACCCTACTTGCAAATCAAACACAAAACACTCAATATAAAGCAGCTGCACCCCCTCTTATCGGCTAGCTGGACGACTCGCTGATCAAGTATCTGTGTGGCTTATGGGGGGGTCTATCCCGGACAAGCTCCCACATAAAGTGCCCAGTTTTCGGATGCCCCCTCTCAGACCACCAGAAACCATGAGTCGTTTATTGCAAGCTGGAGCTTGGTCCTCTGTGCACTTGGTAACTGGTGATGCTAAGAGGCCCCAAGCATAAAATTGACACAGCTTTTATAGTATCAAACAAACAAGTTTAGGGGGTTTCCACACAAGCAAGTTCACAAGTTCAGGGGGTTTATTTCCACCTTGATCACACTTCCCTTTTTCAGCTGGAACACCTGGGCAACTGTTCTGTTCTTTAAGGGTGGGCAGGGTTGGTGGCAACCTGCGGTTTTTCTGAGAACTATTTTTCTCTTTGGCAGCACAGCTCTCTTTGGGGGTTACTTTGAGGACAGCAGAGCTCAGGGGGCTTGATCTTAAAACGGAATTACTTTAGCTCTTCAGTTAGGTCCTGAGTTCAAACACCAGGAATGGTGTATGCACACACACACACACAGACACACACACACCACATGGAGGCACCTTTGCCAATAATATATCATTCCATTATGTTCAGCTCCCTAATTGTCTGCCATAAGGACACTTGAATTAATTGTAGCAGTTTGTTTCAACACTGAAACATAGTCTTACAAAGACAGGATGAGTGCAGGGAACTTGGCCTGCCACAGAAGGTGGCACAAATGAAGGTTTCCTATCAAAAAAGACCACTGGGGAGAGAGATAGCTTGGGGGTACAAACAGGCCTTTTTCTCCTGACCATCAGAACCTGTGCACATTCATCCTCATTAATTGGCCCGGATGAATTGTTTGTTATGCAGCTTTACAGGAGTGAAGCTTTTTGTCCGCCTGTTCCAACAATGAAGCCAACTTCCTCTGGTAGCCTGGGGTATGGAGACCCCTCAGGCTACACTGGGAACACCATGGGAGCCCCGAAACATGGATTGTCTTGAAAGCACTCTCTGTGCTATGAAATCATTCTATTCAAAGCAAATTTCCTAGCTGGGTGCCTTTCTTCATGGCAACTCTGGATCTTCACTGATACAAATACATGCATACATACACAGACACATGGAGTTACAGGCTCTTTTTTTGTGGCAGGTCCTGGGCTTGAACTGTGAGCCTAGTCATTTTCCCTGAGCTCCTTTTGCTCAAGGAAACATTTTATTGTGTCTTAAATCATGATTACCCTAGGCTGGGGTGCAGCTTTTTCACCTACAGATGATCCAGGGATCCTAGGACCAGAGTTCAACTCCCAGCACTGGCAAAAATACATTAAACCTACAAAAATGGAGGAGGAAAAACCAGAAAATGTTACACAACAGTTTTTACTTTTGTTTCCTTAGCACTGTGACCCTCCTGAGTCTCAATGACTTGGCTTGAAAATTGTATGTGACCTTGCATGGATGACGGCTGGGGGGCTGTCAGTGAAGCCTGAGCCAAACCCAGACACCTAGGCACTGAGATCGATCCTAGAACTGCCTCCTACACACAGCTGAAGATCCTAGGAAACTCGTTCCTATCTATAGGAACATTAATAGAATATTTGACATGTATTAATTGAATTACTAACTAGCTAGTCATTCCAGTATAAGATTGTATGCAATAAATATATGTCATTGATTAATTAATACTTTGTTAATTCTTCTACCATGATAATTGGAAGCATAATTTTATACCAAATAATTGGTAGTAATAGAATATATAAAAATAAGGTACAGACAACACTCTTTATATTGGGTTATACACTAGATTCTACATAAATGCCTGTCTCTCTCTGTATATATTTATAGATGCATACACATATGTAAATGCACACACACATGCACACACACACACACACACACACACACACACACACACACACACACACACACACACACAAACACTGCAATCTAAACATCTACCTGTTTATATATTGGCCATTCCTAGGGCTTGATCTCAGGTCCTCAAATTGCCCGGCCAACTTCACTTGCATCAGACTGGTGTGCTAACATTTAACCATTCATGAAGTGGGCCTGCTAGGCCCTGAGTTCAAGTCAGAGAATTGCCAGAAACTTAATCCTGTTCGAAAAGCCAATTGTTCCACTTGTTTTCTGTATCAGTGAAAGTCCTGGGTCTCAGGAATGATGTAGAATACATAGGCAAAGCTATGTCTTATGTAATAGGATGCAAAATGTTATATGTGTAATCATGCTCACTCTCAAATACATAAGAAATAAAACACAAAATAAAATGAATACACTAACTACAATATGCAATAAGCATGTGTATGTAAATATGAATCATGTATTTCAAATATATACGAATATTATTTTTTCAAGTGCTAGGATTTGAATTCAGGCCCTGGAAACAGGCCTGGCTTTCTTGTCTTCCAGCCCGGTGATCTTCCCATCCCCCACAGTGCTAGAGATTTACCCACATCCTGAGTTCAAATCCCAGGCCTGGCAAAAACAATGGCCTGAATTCCAAGCCAAGGAGCCTCATAATATTTTAAATATTTTAATGTATATATGTATGTATTTTTATTTTGTCAAGCACAGGGCTTGATCTCAGGTAGTGGCAATTCTGCCTCAGCATTGATCACTCTAGGCTGGGGTGCAACCACTGGACTCAGCCAAACCTGGGTTCCTGGGCCTCAAATGCTGACAGGAAAACAATAATAAATAATGCGACACAGAAAAATAAAAACTGGCAACTTACCAGTTTTACATTTGTTTTCTTTGCAAAGTGATCATCCTGGGTCTGAATGACACGGCTGCAAAATGTTGATAACCTGGCATTGCTGAAGGCTGGTGGGCCACCAGGGAAGCCTTAGGCCAACACGGCAACATAGACCATGTGTTTGAAGCACAGTCCTGACCCCTACCAATGAAGGGAGAACCTAAGAATCTCGTTCCTATTCATAGGATTACCGATGGAAGATTATGAATGGCAAAGTTGAATTAGTTGTTTCTGAATACTACTATACAATTAGATGGAGTGATTTTAGGAGACCAATGGATTTTAATGAATATTTTTGACACATTCAAAGAATAGTATTAATTACATGGATGCAATAGTTTTGGGACACTGGTTGCTTTATTAATAATTCATTAAGGATGAAAACAAGAATACTAATTACATGGAGGCATAATAAATACCCAAGAATTGGCAGAAATGCAGTCTATATACATAAATAATGTATAGACATCACTGGCACTCTATAAAGATCTATATTTATTTGTGTATTACCATCTGCATGTCAATCTGTTCTTATCTTGTCAGCCCCTGGGGCTCAATCTCAGGTGCTAGAAATGCTTGTTAGCTCAATATGCCCCAGGCTAGCGTCCTGACACTCACCCATTCATGAATTGGGACTTACAGGCTGTGAGTTCTAATGCCAGCACTCACAAAAATTGAATCATGGAGTAAGAATCCCATGGTGACATATGTTTTCCAATTCTTTGAAAGTCCTGGGTGTAAGGTATGAAGTTTCATACATAGGCAAATCTATATCTTATGTAATATATGGAGTAAATATTTCATGTGTAATAAAAATCAATAAAATAAATAGTAAATAAATTAATAAAACAAAAAATAAAATGAATAACTACACTAAGTGCAATATGTGGTCAACATATGGGGCTCGATCTCAGGGCCTGGGAACTGCCTGGCAGATGAATTGGCTAGAGGCTTCTGTGCTGACAGTCACCCATTCATGAATTGAGCCTTCTAGGCCCTGAATTTAGATCCCAGTAATGCCAAAAATGTAATCGAGGAGGAAGAAGCCGAGCGTGACACATATTTTCTTTTTCTTTGAAAAGTGCTCAGTGACAGGATGTATAATTCAGATGCAAATATATATGCTATGTAATAGGATGTCATAAATGTAAAAAATGTCATTGGTGGAAGAATTGTCACTACAATAAATGAAAAACAGATTGAATTAGTAGTGAATCATTCTAGGATAAAATTAGACACACTAATTGTAGGATATGGATTAAGTTTAATATTTTATTAAGCATTAATAGAATGAAAATTGCATGGAAACATAAATACCTAATAATTGGTAGTAACACATGATGCATAATTTAATTATATAGACATCTGTCACATTCTATAAAATATGTAATTTATGTACAGATGTATGTACTTATAATTTTAATTAATGCTTTATTAATTGTTAACTGAGACACATGATTAAATGGAGACATAATTTAATACCTAAAAATTGGTAGTAATATTATCTATAAATTAATAATGTACAGACATCTTTTGTGTATATAAAATTATATACAGCAACCTCTATCTATTTTAACTCTTTCACTCCTGTGGCTCGTTGGTTGAGTGCTTGACTAGTAAGCACGAATCCCTGGGTTCGAGCCCTCAGTGCCACATAAAAAGAAAACCTAGAAGTTCTGCTGTCTTTCAATCAACTGAGTGCTAACCTTGAGCACAAACGCTTAGGGACAGTGTCAAAGCCCTTACTCAAGTCCCAGGACTGCCAAAAAATTTTTTTAAAAAGGTAGAATATACTCACTGCAACTATAGAAGGACAGGACATCAAATACCTCATCACAGAGAAAGCTAGGAGTCTGGTGCTGACAGCTGTCACCTAACCTGACTTAGCCAGATGTAAACTGCTGTAACCCAGCTCCATGGGTTACCCCCATCATCCTGGATTACTCTGCCTTACCCGCGACATCTTGGCTGCTTGGGGGCTTTAAATCCTGGCAGGAAGTCTGCTAGAATCTTTGAAATATGGCTTGAAATGGTAGAACACTAGCCTTGAAAAAATGTTATTAGAACCGTATCCCCATGTTTTGAACTCAAGCACCATAACTTACCTCCCCCAAAATAAAAACACCCCACTAAACTATTAGATATGAAATGTTCCTTGAAGAATGTGAAACCACCTTAATTCTAATTATAGCTTGTGGAACAGAGCTTTGTGCTGAGTCCTTCATCGAGTGATCTGTGCTGAGTCCTGCACGTGCAATGGTGCTATGTGCTGAGTCCTTCACAAGGTGGAGTGTGCTGAGTCCTTCATTGGGTGCTGGGTGCTGAGACTTTCACAAGATGCTGTGTGCTGAGTCATGCAAAGAATGCCATGTGCTGTGTCTTTCACAGGGTGCATTCTTTCAACTTGTCCTTGTAAGAGCTCCACAACTGAGATGATTATGCAGACAAGAATATTGAGGCTCAGATAGGTCCCCATGGCAGGGACCTATTACTGAAGACTAGTGAGTTGTCTCCTGCGGAAAATTGTTTTGTTTTGTATTTTCTCAGTCATGAACCTTGAACTAGGGGCCTAGGCACTGACCCTTACCTCTTGGGCTCATGGCTAGCACTCCACCATGTGGAGCCAAGGAGCCCCTTGCACCAGAAGCCATGGCCTAGGGGTCTATAGCGGAGGTCTGTCATCTTGCCTTCTCAGGATGCTGAGATCTGGGGATCTGGGTTCCAAACTATCCCAGGCAAAAAGGTCCCATGAGACTATCTCCAATTCACCACTAAGAAAACTGAAGTAGAAGCTGACTGATTGACGCTCATGTTTGTCATCCTAGCTACTCAGGAGGATGAGATCTGAGGTTCATGGTTCAAAGCTAGCCTGGGCAGGAAAGTCCTGGAGACACTTTGCTCCAATGGACCACCAGAAAAGCTGAAATGGCGCTTTGGCTCAAGTAGTAGAGCACAAGACATGAGCTGAATAGCTCAAGGACAGCACCCATGCCTAGACATCAACTACTACAACAATAAAAAACGACAGAAAGAAAATAACAAACCTGAAATAGAGGGCTGGGAATGTGCCTTAGGAGTAGAGTGCTTTGTATATATGAAACCCTGGGTTTGATTTCTCAGGACCACATCAATAAAAAAAATCCTGAAGTGGTTCTGTGGCTCAAGTAAGAGAGGACTATCCTTGTACAAGAAAATCTAGGTACAGTGCTTAAGTCCTGAGTTCAACTTCCAAGAATGGTGAATGGGCCCACACGCATGCCCGCACACGTACACACACACACACACACACACACACACACACACACACACACACACACACACACACACACACACACACACACACACACAGATTATGAGTGATGCTGTTACACAAAATGGTAAGGTACCAGGCTTCTTCACTGAGATCATGGTCAACACCTTAGCCCCGTGTCCCCAAAAGCTAGCCACCCAGGGCCAAACTAGGAGAGGTCAAAAGTTTCAAAACCTGATGTGATTCACCAGCCCTAGAAGACAGGAAGCTTTGTGATATCAGATATGTGCTTGGATTTCCCAAGCTTGCAAAAACCTAGGAGAAGCATCATAGGCCCAACATCGCCCTCAATGAAACATTTCATGAGCTTCAGTGCCCTAGTTGTCTGCCAGAAGGACTTTTGAATTATATTGAGAACTGTATCTGAACACTGGTATATAGTCTCACAAAGGCAAGATAAGTGCACAGGATTTGGCCTGCCATGGGTGGTGGCACAAATGAAAGCTTCCTGTCAAATCAGAGCACTGGGGAGAGAGATAGTTGCGAGTACACAGTGACCTTTCTCTCCTGACCTTCAGAGCCCGCCTGCACTCCTTCTCACTATCTGACCTGGATGCAGTTGTTTATTACACAGCAGTACAGGAATGAGGCCTTTTTTCTGCCTGTCCAGGAAATGAGAGATATTTCGTCCACAAGGCCTGGGATGCAGAGAAACCCACAGGTTATAATGGGACCAGAGAAGGGAGCCCTGGAACATGCAGTGTCATGAAAGCAATCTCTGTTATGAAATAATTTTAATGAATACAAATTGGTGCCGTTCATCATAGCTACTTTGGAGCTTCACCTATAGGAATACGTCCATACATACACAAAGATATGGTGGTACAGGCTCTTTGACGGGGCAGTTCCTGGGGTTGAACTATGAGTCTAGGCATTGTCCCTGAGCTCCTTTTGCTCAAGGATAGTGCATTAACCTTGAATCACAGCCCCACTTTGGTTTTTTCTGTGATCTCTTAGAAATAACAGTGTCATGGACTTTCCTATGCAGGCTGGATGCAAACTAAGATTCTCTACATCTCAGCCTCCTAAGGAGCTGGGATTACAGTCAGCAGCCACTGGTACCTTCTTTCTCTTCATTTTTTAATCTGGACAATATGACTTCTTTTTTTTTTTTTTGGGTCCGGTTGTGAGGTCTGAACTCTGGGCCTGGGCGCTGTCCCTCAGCACTTCAGCTCAAGCCTAGCGCTCTACCACTTGAACCATAGCACCACTTCCGGCTTTTTTCATTTTGTTTATGTGGTGCTGAGGAATCGAACCCAGGGCCTCAGGCATGCAAGGCAAGCTCTCTACCACTGAGCCACCTTCCCAGCCCACAATCTGACTTCTTAACAGGGTCATTCCAATGCCTTGAATTTATAAGTTAACTAGCCAATGATCTTTATGGCTGTTTTCAGTGAGAAGGATTTTCTCGCCTCATCTTCCCCTCTGGTCACAGGTTTGAAGCCAAAAGTGAGAAATGAATGTCACAGGAATTGGGAGAATATATCCGCAGGACATGCCAGTTCTGTCACTTAGCATTGAGCTGCAGTGAATTTACTGTCTCAGGATGAGAGGACTGAAAGCTGCAATGATTCTCATAATGTCTGCATTGTTCCTTTTGCCAATAAAATGATCTAATATTTATGAGTGTATTGTGTCTCCAACCTTAAGTATCTAGAACACACTAGAAACATCTTCATATATCACTTTTCCTCTAGTGCCTCTCAAGATTTACAATAAGGTTTTGTGTGGAGCAGCTCCTCTGTGTATCCTTGAGAAAAGCTGCTTGAAGCCTCTTCGGGAAATCGCCATTCAAAGTCAGCCTGAGCAGGAAGTCTGTGAGACTCTTATCTCCAATAAACCATCAGAAAACTAGAAGTGGAGCAGTGGTCCAGAGGGAAGAGCTCCAGCTTTGAGAGAGAAAGCCAAGCAGGAAACACAGGCTAGAACAGTCAGGAAATCCTGGGAGGTGCTTATGTCCAATTAACGACCAGATGGCTGGAAGTGGAGCTGTGGTGGCGGTAACACCTCAGCCTTGGGAAAAACATCCAAGGAACGCATCGAGCTTGAGTTTAAGCCCTGGAATGACCACAAAAGTTTTCATAAAGAGAAGGCCAAATTTATTTATCAATGCCCTACCTACTTATGTGTGTATATTACCTCCATGAGTGCAAACAGACTGTATGCAATACTTTTTCTTTTATTTACTCGTTCATTTTTTCAAATATGCTCCTAGTGCATACTGCACCATTTTCTTCATTTCAGACCCATGGCTTTTCTCTTCCAGGTTTGCAGTCCTGTGTCATTATATGATGCACACAGCAGATCTCAGCAGCCTTTATTTACATTAATTATGAGGCCAATGCAGGACCAGTCACAAATCAGGCAGGGGAAAAGAATATCAGGTTTTGTAGAAGTAACCAGTATTCAGAAAATTAACCTAAGGGACTTAAAATGGTAGCATACTTATGTTTAAAAACTACCATTCAGGAAAATATGAAGGGGCTGGGAATGTGGATTAGAGAGAGAGTGCTTGCCTAGCATGCAAGAAGTCCTGGGTATGATTCCTCGGTATCACATACAGAGAAAAAGCCAGAATTTGTGCTGTGGCTTAAGAAGTAGAGTGCTACAGACAGTGCCCAGACCTTGAGTTCAACCCAAAAACTGGCAAAGAGATACCTAAGTAGGTAGGTAGGTAGATTAGATAGATAGATAGATAGATAGATAGATAGATAGATAGATAGATAGATAGATAGATAGATAGATAGATAGATAGATAGATAGATAGATAGATAGATAGATAGATAGATAGATAGATAGATAGAAAGATAGAAAGTTGATAGATAGAAAGTTGATAGATAAATCTGGTCTTGGATGTCAGGAGGAAAGAAGGGAACACTTCCCATTCATGAGGCCTTCTGCAGTGTGCTATGCCACCAGCATCACCTTCACACAATTACAGAGCAGGAAGACTGTCTCTTTCCCACTTCTAAGGTAGCCAAAGGCCCCAGAGCCACGAGGGCAGAGCTAGGTTCTAATTCAGGGGCTTGGAGACAGAAGAGAAACAGCCATGCCTCTAGTTGGTCTGGGGATTTGCATTAAATAAGTGGAGAATGAAGGAAGGAGTATGGACTGGCAGAGCTAGAAGAAGGGCTTCAAATCTGACAGATGGAGAGTCAAAAACCCACTCCCTAAGACGAGAGAGCAGGGTTTTTCTACTCTGTTCCTCCCCTCTCCCCCAATAAACTGGCTCTCTATTGGTAACCTAAAGATAGCCTGAGGCTCCCTTCACTGAAGGAGGAAGGTTAATTAGTCATTGTTTGAAGAGGCTGAGAAAAGCCTGACCCTGGTGTAACTAACAAATATTTCAGGTTTCCCTTCATTGCTGGTTGTTCCTGGAATGAATGAAGTGGTTTTGCAGCTCACTTCCCTGTTTAGTGTGTACATTCTGCCTCCTAATCCTGCAGGCCTAGGTCTCTGCACCTAGCCTGGCTTTTGCAACTGTTTTCTGTCCTTCAAATACAGTGTTACACTGGAGTTCATCCTGCTAACAGGGCTAGAGCTTGGATCCTGAGAACTTCATTTGAACCTCGGATGGGTCATTGATATTTCTTTCCTCCTTTGATAACTCAGGAACTCTAAGAACATTTAAAGTGCCAGTAAATTCTCATCACCAAGGGAAACACAAGAACCTCTTTGAACATCTGACCTTTCAGAAGTGGAAGTCAGAGTGTCATAGACTTCCCTGCCTTGATTGGCTTCACCCTGTGTTCCTGAGACCTCACGCTCCAGAGCTAGGGTGATGGGCGTGAGCTACTGGTGCTCTGGTAGGTTCAGAACTGTAATGACATTGACAATACAAGTCAAATGCTTATCGCAAAGTGTTTGGGGAACATATTAAGCCTTTCAACAATGGACCGTTCCGAACCCTGTAGGACACAAGGTTACAATGCTGGAGTCTGAGAGGCTGGGTATATGGATCTGCTACACTTGAACCTGGAGCTCTACCTCCAATTCTGGTGTACATCAGTGTTCATTTTCCAGAGAATGTTCTCCTAATTAGTAAATATGAAAAGTACTTTGATAAACCCTCACTTTTTTTTCCAGGTGTGTGTCTCGAACTCAAGCCTGGGCACTGTCCCTGGTCCCTTCAGCTCAAGGCTAACACTCTACCACTTTAGCCACAGCACCTCATGGGGTGTTTTGGTGGTTCACTGGAGATAAGAGTCTAACAGGCTTTTCCTTGCCTAGGTTGTCTTTGAACTTTGGTCTTCAGCTCTCAGTCTACTGACAAACTAGGGTTCCAGGTGTGAGCCACTGTCATCTCGCCTATTGTTTTTGACACTTCTGGGGCTTTATCATAGGGCCTGGGTACTGTCCCTGAGCTTCTTTTTCTCAAGTCTAGCCACTTTAGCCACTCCACAGCTTCTGGCTTTTTCTGAGTATGTGGCACTAAGGATTCATGCATGTTGAGCAAGCTCTTTACCACTAAGCCACATTTCTAAGCCACCTTTCCAATTTTATCCCTCACCTGCCTATCCTCAAAAAAAGGTTTCTGACTATAAACTGACTATAAAAAGAAATCCCAATGGGAAGATGTCCAAAGATAAGACAAAGCTCATACTTGGGGCAGACTCTAAACATGTGAAGACTGTGACAAATGCTTCCATTTAATTATGTACTGTGTTTCAACACTTAATAAAATAATAATGAAAAATGAGTCAATATCCTAAATTATTGTGTTTAATATTATAATATATGTGCAAAATGTAAAAAACATTGTGTATAATAATACTAAATACAATAATCATTAAATAAATCAAAGAAAAATAAAATGCAAAATCAATAATAAAAATCATAATATGAAATTAACATACATATGTAAATATATATCATATATTACATAAGTATAGAAATATTTTTTCTCTTGCAGGACCTTCATTCAAGACATGGGAATTCTAGCCTGAATTTCTTTTCCTCAAGGACAGTGAGCTCTGCCTTCACCCATGCTGCAAAAGAGTTACCTGGATGGTGAGCTCAAATCCTAGCAATGGCAGAAATACTGGCCCCAGTTCCAAGACAGTGACTTAATTTTTATTAATGGAAGCAGTTATGTTTTTTCAGTTCCATACTGAACATTTAAAAAAAGCAGTGTAGAATTTTGTACAGCTATTCAGACATCCTTCCCTGATTGCTTCTCTGAGATATACATTGTTTCCCTTTTTTAAATACGTTTTTATTGTAAAAATGTTGTACAGTTACAGGAGCAAGGTAATGAGTACATTTTCTATTGAGCATTGTTGACTCCCCCTTTGTTTTCCCCCTACTATCCTTTCCCTCCCATCTCCACAACTACCTCCCCCTGCCAAGGTCAGTGACTTAGTTTTCCAATTTTGGTTTGCACAGGCTTTGAATTCATGTAGTGGCAACTCTTTCCTCACATTGCTAAAGATTTACCAAGACCCTGATTCTAAATCCCAGGCTAGGAAAGAAAACCGGCAGAAATTCCAAACCAGGGAGCTTTATTTTTTTAAATTTAGATAAATGATTAATTAATTAATTAATTTTTGGCCAAACATGGGGCTTGAAGTCAGGTCGTGTAAACTCTGCCTCAGCTTGGATCTCCCTAGGCTGGGGTGCAGTCTCCAGACCCATAGCCGATCCTGATATCCTAGGCCCAGAGGGATTTTAGGAAGAAAAAAAGCTGGAAAGCACAAAAAGTGGTGAGGTGCAGAGTGCTGGGGTTTTACTTGTTTTTTTCTTTGCATGTTGACCATCCTAGGTCTGAATGATATGGATGCAAAGTCGACTTGACCTGTCATTGCTGATGGCTGGTGGGATATCAGTGAAGCCATAGGCCAACCTGTGAACATGGCCCTGGATTCAAATCCCAGTCCTGACACCAATGGCAGGGGATCACAAGAGACTCATTCCTATTCATAGGAATACTGATTGAAAGTGTAGTTCATACACCGGTCTAGTCTAAAATTGGATGCAATAATCGATTTGGTAGGAAAGTTATAGGTGTCATTTTATCATAGATAGACAGCCCTGGCACTCTTTACCAATGTATATTTCTTTGTATACCACCATCTGCCTATCCATGTATCACTGTTTTGGCCAAACCTAGGGGTCGATCTGGGAACCATCTGACAGCCTCATTGGCTAGAGGCTGCCATGCTCAAACTCACTCATTCTTGAATTGAGCCTGCTAGGCACTGAGTTCAGATCCTAGCACTGCCAGGCTTGATGGAGAACACATCTAAAATCTAGATACTTTGTGATGGGATGTAAACTATGTAATAAATTGTATATGTATCATTAGAGTCAATAAAATAAATGGTAAATAAATGAATAAAACAAGAAATAAAATGAATAACCACAGCAAACACAATATGGACTGAACATCTGTACGGAATTACAAATCCTAACTTTAAAACGTATGTAAGATGAACTTTTCCAGGACTGAGGCTTCAAATCAGCCCCCCCTACAAGGAGGGAATTGCGGGGGACCCTGAGATACTCGTTTGTGAACCTATGAGGAGTCATGGAAAGCGATCGATCTCATCCCTGAATGAGTAGTTCATGCATGATGCGAGTAGGAAATGATAGGCAAGACTCATGGAGTATTGATTATTTGTAGAGAAGAGTTGATGAAGCATGATAATTATCATCACAGTCATGAAATGGAGGCATCCAGAAAGATCCAAGAAACAGTAGTCACACAGAATGGATTCCATTACAAGTCACCATCTCTCCTACTCTACACAAATATGTACTTATTTGCATACTACCTTCAGCTTATGAGTGGGTGACTATTATCCTCCCCAGTTTCCCCCTGTCGGGGGCCTCAATCTCAGGTCTTTGAATGGACTAGGTCCTTCATGGCTCACAGGCTGGTGTGCTCATGTGGACCCATTCACCAATTGGGCCTGCTAGGTCCCACGTTCAGATCCCAGGCCTGCCAAAAGATTCAGCTTGATGTCAAAAGCCAATCATTGCACCTGTTTTTCTTTCCTGTGCAAGTCATGGGTCTCAGCTAGGATGGAGAATAAATGGGCCACCCTGTGGCTATGGGAATAAGTTGTTATCCATGTCAGTCAAGGTATACTTGTCATTATATACTCAAGAAAATACACAATATATCCATGAATAGCATACAAAATAAAGAGAATAACTACACTCAATGCATGATGAAGTCCACACATGGATGTGAATATACATACTTTGTTTCAATGATGCATTGAGGACAATTGAGGCCTCCCTGGGGCTCAAACTCAGTTCCAGGGAATGACCCAGCTCCTTAGTGGCTCACAGTCTGGTATGATCACATGATCCCATTGGGCAGTTGGGCCTCCTAGGCTTTGAGTTCGAATCCCAGCACTGCCAAAAGTTCACCCTGATGTGAGAGGCCAGTTGTTGCATCTGTTTTCCTAGGCTGTGCAAGTTCTGTGTCTCACCTAGGAAGGAGAATGTATAGGCAAGTCTATACTCATGGGAATAGGTTGTCTTCCAGTTCACCAGAGTTATATCTGTCATTCTATACTCAAGAAAATACACAATACATCAATGAATAAGACACAAAATAAAGAGAATGACTACACCGAACACAAGATGCTGCTCACCAATGTTTAGAACTATAAATCCTCTGTTTAATTATGAATTCATGGCTATATTGGCCCCCACCTGGGCTGGATCTCAGGTCCTGGGAATGGCTTAGCTCCTTAGTGGCTCACACGTTGGTGTTCTCAACATGTCCCTTTCACTGATTGGGCCTGCTGGACCTTGAGTTCAAATCCCAGCACTGCCAAAATATTCAACCTGATGTAAGAATCCAATTGATCCACCTTTTTTCCTGTCCTGCGAAAGTCCTGGGTCTCAGCGCAGATGGAGAATGCTATAGAGGCAACTCTATAGCCATGGAAATAGGTTGTCATCCATGTCAGCACAGTTATATCTGTCACCATACTCAATAAAATACACAATACATCCATGAATAAGACACAAATTAAAAAGTATAACTACAATGAACTCAAGATGCATACCACTCCTGTAGGTAAAGAGAGATCTTATGTTTAAAAAAGGTGGGCTTATTATTTTGTCCAGTGCTGGGCCTTCAAATCAGGCCCTGGACCATGCCTGACATTCTAGTCTTCAAGGATGGCGAGCTTCAATTCTCCCACAGTGCAACAGAGCTACCCAGACCTGAGTTCAAATCCCAGCACTGACAAAAGATTCATTCTGATGTCAGAAGCCAGTTGTTGCACACGTTTTCCTCTCCTGTGAAAGAAGAGGATGGAAAATGCATAGGCAACCCTATAACCATGGGAACAGGTCGTCGTCCATGTCAGCACAGTTATACCTGTCACCATACTTAGTAAAATAAACAATACCTCCATGAATTAGAGACAAAATAAGGAGAAGTGCACCATACACAAGATGCTGTCCACACATGTATGTCAATTTAGATCGTATGTTTAAATTATGAACTTATGAAATTATGAACTTATATTGGACCACCCTGGGGGTCAATGTCAGATCCTGGGAATGACCTAGCTCCTTGGTTGCTCACAGGTTGGTGTGTTCACCTTGATTTATTGGCCAATTGTTCCTTCTAGGCCCTGAGTTGAGATCCCAGTAACATTAACACATGGATCATCGAGTAAGAAGCTGAATGTGAAACTTGTTTTCCTTTCCTCTGAGAATTCTAGGTGTCAAGCATGATGGAGTACATTTCTACAAACCTAGTGCTCTGTGATAGGATGTCATCAATGTAATAAACGAAATGGGTTTCATATAGTAAAATCAATGGTAAATAAATGAATAAAACAAAAAATACAAGGAACAACCACACCAAACATGTATGGACTGAACATCTATAGGTAAGTATAAATCCTATCTTTACAATGCATGTAAATAGTATGTTTTCCAGGGATGGGGCTTGAATTCAGGACTAGTGAACAGGCTTGACATTCTTATCTTCAAGTACGGTGATCTTCCCCTTCATCCACATTGCTGCAGATTTACCCTGATCCTTAGTTCAAATCCAACACCTGGCAGAATAAATAGCTGGAATTGCAAGCCAGGGAGCTAATTTTTTAAAAACTTTTTCTCAGCACGGGGCTTGAACTCAGGTCGTGGTAACTCTGCCTCAGCTTCGATCACCCTAGGCTGGGGTGC
Organism: Dipodomys merriami; assembly: GCF_024711535.1. Taxonomy (NCBI): domain Eukaryota; kingdom Metazoa; phylum Chordata; class Mammalia; order Rodentia; family Heteromyidae; genus Dipodomys; species Dipodomys merriami. The sequence continues at coordinate 5,123,953 of NW_027206157.1, forward strand.
AGCCACTGGACTCACAGCTGTTCCTGGGATCCTCGACCCCCAGGCCTTGCAGGGAAAACAATGTACAGAAAAACTGTGGCCTTTTTAGGTTTTCTTCCTTTGCACATGACCCTCCTGAGTCTGAATTACACTGTTGCAAAGAGTACTTCACTTTGCATTGCTGAAGGCTGGCAGACTATTGGGGAAGCCATAGGCCCACGTGGCAATATAGGCCCTCAACAACCAATGGCAGGAGATACTAAGAAACAGGTTTCCAACCATAGGAATAAAAATGGAATGTTGTCAGTGTCACAGAATAAGTTGTTCGTGAATAATGCTCCTATAAAATTAGACAGCATGATTTCAGGAGGCTGATTGATTTTATTTAATATATATGAAGCATTAAAAGATTATTATTACTTACAGAAACACAATAATTTCAGGACACTGATTTCTTTTAAGAAAGAAAACAATTACATTACTTACATGGACACAAAATAAATACCCAAGAATTGGTAGGAATGTAGTCTATATAACTAAATAATATATAGACATCTCTGGCACTCTGTAAAGACATATATTTATTAGCTTACTGCCATCTGCACGTCAATCTGTTCTTATTTTGTTAACTCCTGGGCTCAATCTCAGGTCCTGGGAATAGTCCGTCAGCTCAATTTGCCCCAGGAGGGCATGCTGACACTCACCCATTCATGAATTTGGCCTTGTAGGCCATGAGTTCAGATGCCTGCATTCCCAAACATTGAATCGTTGAGTAAGAAGCTGATGGTAACACATGTTTTCCTTTTCTGTGAATGTCCTGGGTGTCAGGTATGAAGTGGAATATATATGCAGACCTATATCCTTATGTAATCAATGTTCTATGTGTCATAATAGTCAATAAAATAAATGGTCATTACATGAACAAAACAAAAATATAAAATAACTACACTGAATGCAATATAATCAACATATGTATGTAAATATAAATCATATATGTAAATTGTACATGAATAGGATGTTTTCTAGTGCTGAGGATCGATATCAGGCCTAAGGAACAGACTTGAATTTCTTGATAAGAAGGAGGCAAGCTTCCACTTCCAACACAGTGCAACATAGGTACCAGACCATGAGTTCAAATCCCAGTCCTGGCAGAAAAATAATGGAACCTTTATAGTATGATTGGCCCAATTCTTAGGTATTTCATTATGCCTCCATTTTATGAATTTGATTGTTTAAATGCTTAATAAAGTATTAACTAAAATTGATTAGTGTCCTATAATATAATTGTGTATAATTTTATCATAGAATCATTCAAGAACTGCCCATTCAATCATGACATACATAATATTCCATTGGGTATCATATAGATAGGAACAAGTTTCTTAGGATCTCCTGCCATTTGGAGGTGGCAGGATCACGATTCGAACTGTGTGCCCCAGCTCCCACCATTTCACTGCGAGAATAGGGTACTCACCAGTCTGTCCAAGAACATCAGCAAGACCAGTGGATCTCAGCAGTCCTCCTTGATACTTACAAGGCTGTGAAAGGAGGATCATGGTCAAAGTCACCCAAGCCAAGAAAGTTCTTGAGACTCCTTTCCAACTTCAGTGCCAACATATCAAGTGTGGAGGGCCAGCCTTGAGCAAAAGCAGCTCACAGACTGTGTCCAGATCTTGAGTTTAAGGTCCAGGATTGGCAACAAACAGACATACACAACAATCTGTGCAGCCATCCAGCTAAAGCAGGTTACTCTTTTGTCCCCAACTGCATTGGACAGAGTTCCCTGGGAATAAAGGCTAGGCGAGCCGCTGTCATCTTGCTCTGCCCATACTGCTTGCATCACAGGATTACAGCCCCATTCTTTCATGCTCCTTTCTGACCAATGAGATACAAGAATGGTGACCACACCCGCATTCTATGATGCTGGGGAGCACTAGGATTCCCTCTGTTTGTTTACAACACTACCAGAAGTTGAGGAAGGTAGAGGTGGTTGAGTGATCAGCAAGAGACTTGAGGAGAGTTTGGAGTATAGTAGGAAATTGATGCTCCCACCAGCACCCCACCTCCCTCCCCACTTCCTGCGGTGCTGGGTTTCAAACCTCAGGCAATGGAGCACTGCCAGCAGTCATAAGGCCCCAACCAGGTCCCTGCCCCTGGTCTTCTGCTCTGGGCCCATGTATCCACAATGCCACCTCCATCACTGGTCTTCCCACCTGGCACAGCTGCCAACAGCTTCTCTGAGCAGCACAGGTGAGTGGCTGCCCCAACACTACCCCTGCCGCTGGTCAGACACTCCACTGGGGTCCCCCTGACCCCCTGCTTGTTTCCTCTCCCTGGCTCTGAGGAGCCACCTTTCTGTCTTGGGCATTTCTGAGAAAGAGACTCAATAGAGACTCAGGCTGTGCTGGATCGGGGTCCTCCTATCTGTGACAGGTATGCTCCACCAAGCATGGTCCTCTGTAGTTGGGATGGTAGACATGTAGCGCCATGCTCAGTTATTGGTTTAGATAGATTATCCCAAACTTTTAGTCCATGCCAGCAGATTCTTGACCACAGATGAAGTTCTGGATAGTGCCAAAACCATCAGACTTCAGTCTCCTCAGAGGACAGTTGTGAGGAAACAAGGGATTTATACAGAGGGTTCTGTGGAGCATGGCTAGGCACAGAGGGAGCATCCTTCAGATAAGGTTCTCAGCAATTCTGTGAGCATATGACAGGAAGATACCCGGAAAAGGCTCAGGTGGGGTCTGTTATTAATTGTGCAACAGGTGTGGGATTATGAAACAAAACATGGCTCTCATCATTACCCTATCCCCATGAGGAAGGGGATCCTTCACTCTGTTGAGTTTTGCAGCTGAGGAAACAGATGCACGGAGAAGCTGGGTGACCTACTTATGACCTCAAGGTCACAGGAAGCTCAGCCTGACTTCTCTACCATGCTCCTTGGGACAATGGGTGCTATTCAGTCCACTTGATGTGGTGGGAATCACTTCTTGTCAGTTGTGGGTCTTGAACTCTAGGCCTGGGCGCCGTTCCCAAGCTCTTCAGATCAAGGCTAGTGCTCTACCACTTGAGCGCACTTCCGGTTTTCTGGTGGTTGTTTGAAGATAAGAGTCCCACAGACGTTTTTGCCCGGACTGGCTATGAACCATGATCATCATATCTCAGCCTCCTGTGTAGCTAGGATTAGAGTTCTGAGCCACTGGCACCCAACTTAAGCATAATTCTGATTTTCTTTCTTCGTCTCTCACATAGTAACTGGTGGAATGTTTTCTGGATGAGGTGGCCCAGTGTCCCTATGTGCCTGGAACCCAAGGTAGCCCTCTCATTGAGGAAGTGGGCTGTGGGTCAGGAGCTGTCTAGCTCAGACTGTTGAAACAGCTCCATGACGTAAGCCCCTCTGTGCCCTGGCTAGACCATGATGGTTATTCATTTTCCATCCAACCTTCCTGGACTTATTGTATTGTATTGTTTTTTACATCATTTTCTAGCACCTGGCCAAAATTATGATATAGTTATGGAATGAAAATGTAATGCCATCTTAAGAAAGTCATTTAGGGCTTTGTGAATGTGGCTTCATGGTACACTGATTGCCTAACATGCATGAAACCCTGGGTTCAATTCCCCATTACCACATAAACAAAAAAAAACTGGAAGTGGTGCTGTGCCTCAAGTGGTAGAAGGCTAGCCTTGAGCAAAAAAAGAAAGACAGAAAGACAGAAAGAAAGGAAAATAGAGAAAGGAAGAAAGAAAGAAAGAAAGAAAGAAAGAAAGAAAGAAAGAAAGAAAGAAAGAAAGAAAGAAAGAAAGGAAGGAAGGAAGGAAGGAAGGAAGGAAGGAAGGAAGGAAGGAAGGAAGGAAGGAAAAAAGAAAGCCCTGGGTTTCCCTTATTTGCAATAACTAGTGTATGTCTGAGTCAAGCAGAAATGATCAGATAAGTTGCTGTTAGGGAAATGAACCCTAAGATATGTATTTAAATGTTTTTTTCTTTCATGTGATTTTTTTCTAACACATTTATAAAATTATTTCTTGGTTGTTTTGTATTTCCCTCACCCAGAGTATAACCCTTGCTTTCACTGTACTTGATAATGATATAATTTGTGGAGGGGAAGGGAAAAAACACGTCATTTAAATAGGGATACAGGTGGACCCATTGCAACAATGAGATATGCAAGTCGTTATGTCAAAAACGAACTTTACAACTTTGGTGGGGGGGATGGGAAGGAGGATTGGGTCTGGGGGCAGATGGAGGATGGGAGGGGGTCAGAAGGGGAACCAAAGGAGGAGGATACAATGCTTGATAAGAAATGTACTCATCTTGCCCCTGTAATTGTAACCCTTCTGTACAGTATTTTCACAATATAAAAGAAAAAACTAGTAAATGCAAAATAAAGAATCCTTCCAAACTGAAACCTGACAGTAGTCCCTAATTCATGAATTTTACTTATAATAATGTTTTGAAAAAAAAAAAGGTTTGGTCATTAGGTCACAGCAATTAATGCCAGTAATGTGCTTAGATTTCAGGTGAAGATTAATTCTGGAAATTCAAAGATTCCAGGATTTTGTGTGGTCACTGCTAATCACAAAGAGAAGGGTAATCTAAGTGACATTTGGAAACCTTTTTGGTCAGTGACTGCAAAAAAAGGCAGAGGCTAATTAACAGTTGTGACACAAGAGAAAAAATAACTCCAGATGGAAGGAATAAATGATAGTAACTAAGGTATACCAGAAATTGTTCTAGAAAACAATTTTGGTTATTGAAGAACTAGTTTTCAACTAGGCTTATTCCTCATTGCCTTTAGCATTCTAAATCTCTTAGGCTAGTTATTAATCTCTGTGTGATAAATGTATCTCTCTCTATGCTGTTCTTTCATACTCGATATCCTTTGCTTTCTAAAAATCTGTCTTTCTATATTTCTCTATGAACATTTCCTGATACTAAATACACCAATACAGATGGTAGAGGATGTTAATGGAGGGATCCCATAGCTAATGAGTCATTAATGTAACAGAATGGAAAAGGAGGACATATTATTGCTACCTCAAATTTTCTGAAAAGCTGCAATGGCATCATTTGGTTCAAATTTCCATTGTTTGTCTACATAGTGTCATTCAGTGCACATAAATGCAAATATGAGCCAGGTGCTGGTGGTTCACTCCTGTAATACTAGCTACTCAGAATGTTGAGACCAGAGGATTGTGGTTGAAAGACAGCCTGGTCAGGAAAGCCCATGAGACCCTTATCTTCAATTAAGCACAGGAAACCCGGAAGTAGTTCTGTAGCAAAAGTAGTAGAGCACTCAACTTGACCTGAAGAGCTGAGGGACAGCGCCCAGGATCAGAGTTCAAGCCCCATGACCAACAAATAAAGTGAAAGATGACTTTGTTTCCCCCAAAGGAACGACAAAATTAATAATCCTCCCAAGCAGAAAAATAAATTCCAAAATGATTCAATGCACCTACTTTTGCTGAATTACTTACTTTATGGCTTCTTTGCTGGACATATTCTCTGCTTTTAAAAATAGTCAAATATTAGCTTTAACAAAAAATTTCATCAAATATTAGTTATTTCAAAAGAGAAGTCTATTCAGTTGATGTCACTTAGCTTTCTTACTATCTTAGTTCAAAGCTAACCCAGGCAGGATAGTCTCTCAAATTCATTTTTAATTAAACACCAAAAAAAGCACAAGTAGAATTTTGGCTCAAGCAGTTGAGTACTAGCTTTGGGGGCAGGTGGGCAGGAAAGAAAATTGTTCAGGGCAGGGTCCAGCTTCTGGGTACAAGCCCCAGAACCAGCACAAACGAACCAAACAAGCAAACAAAAAAACCCAGATATTTCTTTGGGACCCTCCTTAAAGGAGTACTCATTTGATAAGAGGCTCCTTTTGGTGATCATACTCACTGGATCCTGCTTTTCTGGAATCCTTATTGCTCTGGAGAACTCAGGACCAGACTAAAGAAATTGATAACTGACTCCTGCAAATAGAGATTCCTCTCAGGGGTGAAATATCCATCCATAAAGCACTTTAAACCTCCATGTCTTTGTTTCTTTGCAGTAGAACACTTTTTAAACGTTATTTCCTTTTGTTCTATGATGGCTTTCAAATGGCACATTATTTTTGTAATACTCTCAACTAGAACTTTACAGAAAAGTTTTATATGAGTAAAGAACATATTCGAAAAAGTCAAGAACAGAGTTTCCTTCAAGCCTTGGGATTCTTTTCTTGTACAGTAAAAAGGAAAGCACAAGTTAACTTGAACTTTGTCATTCCTCTATGTTCCATTCCTCTCCTGGGATCAGTTTCCACATCCAGTTACCATTACTTCCAGTAACAATTGATGGTGCTGCTTGAGGTATAATAAATGTTTACTGGCTTCACTGAAATAACACAAGGATACCTTTGGACATGAGGTAACACGTGTTTCAGAGAAAACTTAGTAAAGAGAAAATATGAAAATTATATTGCTTATAAATATATTATCCATGAGTATATTGAGTTCAAACTTTTTAAGGTCTCTGTAAATTAAAGTGAATTGTAAATGGGAAGAAGGTTCTCAGATCATTCCTTTTGTGAGTGTATGTACAGCACATTATTTCCCGTGTATATGAATTAACAGTAAGGGAAACTATAGCAATAATAGGAGAAAGAGAAGTTCTGTGTTAAAGTATATGGGTTCAATACACTATAGAAGACTCTACAAATAAGACAACATTGAAACAATAAAGCCAAGTCCAGTATGTAGATTTATTGGAGTGATGTAGAGAAAGCATTACTCCTAGGTGGAACACGAAGTATGAAGCCACTCCCTTTCTAAATCACACTTGCTAATCACACAACTCTGTAGAAAGTAGAATGGAAGTATAATTCTGGTTCCAATGCAAGTCAGATATAAAAGCATGGAATTAAATGGAAAAAAATCCATCTTGAGAGAACAGGGCTTATACTAGCAATGAACTGCTGGCTAAGATGATATTTCTTTTTCTTTCCTTATATATTTATTGTTGTTGTTGGTGGTCTTGGCACTTGAACTCTGGGCCTGGGCACTGTTCCTCTGCTATTCAGCTCAAGGCTAATGCTCTACCACTTGATCCACAGTGCAACTTCCAGTTTTCTTGTAGTTAATTGCAGAAAAGTGTCTCCAGTACTTTCTTACCCGGGGTGGCTTTGAACCCCAATCCTCAGATCTCACCACCACTCAGCTTACGATCACATTTCTAACAGTGTACACTCAGGATATGTAATGGGTATATTAATCTATCTTTATTTTAATTCTTGAGTTAAAAACCTCGGCTACAGCATAGACTTTACACTCACAAAAATGTTTATAGCTTAAAAGTTGATACTTCTGGAGAAATAAAACCTAAGAATGTAATGGAGTCTGGGAAGTTCAGTTTGCAACCAGCTAGGCTAGAACAGTCTTTGCAACAGTACCTATAATTGAGGAGCCAAAAGCTGTATTGGAAGAATGGCTCAGGTGATGGAATACCAGTCATGAGCAAGATTTATGAATAAGAGCTTGAGGCTTTTGTGTACATATAAACAAACATACACATACACACAGAGGCACTTATATGTGCACACACAAATGCACAAATGACTCTCATAATATGTAGAAAAATTACAAAACAATAGAAAATATGTCCTGAGAAAGACTAGAATTATGTGATAATTTTTAATATTAGAAAGTCCTCAAGTTACTTTTTTCAAAAGTGTTTGAGAATATTACATAGGTAGGGACCAGAGATAGTAAGAGAGTCAAGTAATCATTATTAAAGGTTTCGGATCCATTGAGGAATGAATCAGAGACCCCGCAGGTGCATCTGAAAATGTTCATATCCTGTGTCAAATGTTAGAAAATATTTGAAAATAGTACAGGAACAGTCTGAGCAGTGTAGTGGGTAATATCACTGGAGAAATTCAGAATTGGTAATCTGTATTTAGATTAAATAAAACAAGAAACTATGGCAGGGCAATGTGATATAAGCCTAGAATTCTAGCACTCAGACTAAAACAGAAGATTAGAGAGTGGAATTACATAGTGATACCTTCCCTGGACCAGGTAGTATAATTTTGTCTTAATAAAACAAATCAAACAAGAAAGGAATATACAGTTGGAATGCTGGGCTAATTTTGTCATTTTTTGCGAAGTCAAGTTTCCTATTGAAATGCAACTCATATATAATCCTCACTTGTGTTTTAAATTCTCTCTCCATTACAGAACATTCCTAGATGCAAAATGACTCATGATTACCTTCCAAAATTTGAGAAAGTAAGTAATCATCATTCTGTTGGATTCCAAAGAAATGATAAAGGATTACAAAGGCTTAAGCCTGGAGAAATAGCAAAGTTTATCTAATGTAGGACTTTGTAAATGTTGCTAAATTAGAATTGAGATTTAAAATAAATATTTTGGTTTTGTTTGTAATTTCATATTCTATTAGATATTTCAAAATTCTTTTCTTTTTTTGTCAGTTGTGTGGCCTGAACTCTGGGGCTGCACACTGTCCCTCAGCTCTTCAGCTCAAAGCTAGTACTCTACCACTTGAGCCACAGCACCACTTCCGAGTTTTTTCGCTTATGTGGTGTGGAGGAATCGAACCCAGGGCCTCATGCCTGTAAGGCAAGCAGTCTACCACTGAGCCACCTTCCCAGCCCCAAAATTATTTTTAAATAGAGGGTTTAATTGACAAATTCACAAATGATTCTTGCAGTCTACTTGCCTAGAATATTCTTTCAAGAGAGATATAATTAGAAATTAGTTAATAGATAATTCCAACAATTCATGTATAAAATGATAATGTGAATAATGTAGACAGAGTTGCCAAGAAATGCATGATATTAATTTATAAATTTATCAAAAGCAATTTTTTGAAGCTTTGGTATAACATAGTATGAGGAGAATAATTGTGTGACATCTTTTTCTTCTACCTATGTAACACAGGAAGCAATTCCCTTAATTATGTGCCTCTGTATACAATGAGAAAAATGCTAGATTGGGGGTTTGTTTTCATTTTTTTGTTTTATTGGTTTGTCCTAGTGCTTGAACTCTGGTCCTGGACACTGTCTCTGAGCCTGTTCATGCTCAAGGCTTGTGCCCTACCATTTCAATCTCAGTGCCACTTGTGTCTGGCTTTTGCTGAGAAGTTTATTGGAGATAAGCATCTAAGGAACCTTCCTGCCTGGGTTTGCTTTGAACTGTAACATTGCGCTCTTAGCATCCTGAATATCTATGGTAATTAAAAAAGTATAAATATAAATAATATTTGCAAATGGTCTGATCTCAAGAATACTAGGGGTGGGAAAATGATGCAACCCAGTTTATTGTGGTGTTCTTTCCAGAACATGGAGGGCATCACATTAGCAGAGGTGTAGTATTTTTCACAATAAAGATAAGCTATTAGTGTTGTAAATTAAGGGAACCTTTGAGGTGCACCCTACACCTTGGAAACTGTTGGGCTATGATGACTTTATGGCATAAGTCTTCGGATTGATGGTCACATAAATAATAGCTTACCCTGATAAACAATTGCTTACTCTTGAAAAATTAATTATTACAGATGCTTCATAGTTTTATACTTTACCAGAATGTGGCTATTTTTCTGTTTATTTCTCAATCTGTAGCAACCCATTGGAATATGAATCTATTGCAGAATTACATAACATGCAAACAGGTATTCTTTTGAATCTCTCAGGTAGGAATGTTCAGAATTTGAAAATGAGTAGATATTAGTCATAGGAATTTTGAAGAACACATATATTCTGTCCTCTTAACAACTTATTTACTTTTAAAAGTTATGGGTTTCCATTGAATGAAACTGTTTACTGTTTTTGTATGAGAAAGTTTAAATTTATTCTTTTTTCAAAATATTGGCAAGTATATTGTGAAAATATTGTCTAGTTGGATAACATTCAAGTTGATGGCCCTCTGATTAAAAAGGTGTAATTAATTCAAATTTAATGCCAAATAGTATTGATTTTTAAAAGTTACTAAAAAATAATAATATTTACTATACCAATACAGTGAAACTTTATTTCATGTAGCTTATTTATTTAATTTAATTTTCTTGTCAAAGTTATGTACAGTGGAGTTACAGTAATTGTAAGGTAGTGAATACATAACGTTTCAAACTTGTTATCCCCTTTCTCATTTTTCTCAGTTTTCCGTCACCACAATACCCCTCACAAGTTGTAATGTACATTTTCATCATATTGTCTTGAGAGCATTGCTATTGCATTGGTTTGCCCTTTGTCCTATTTCTCAACATTTTGTTGTTCCTATTCCTTTCCGTAATTAAGGTAAATGTATACCAGTACACAGGGTATCCAAATCAAATACAGCAGGGAATAAGCCATAGGGAAAAATGTCAAAAGAAAATAGAAATCACATAGTACATTAAAAACAACAACCGCAAATAAAAATCTCTGTTTCCATATCTTGGATTTTATTTTGCTTAGCATCAGCATATATGGTCATATATATAACATAACAAAGGCCCTGGAAAATAATAGTTGCATGGACATGATATCATGAAAACAACATTTTAACTGTTTAATATGGTAAAGATGGAATTAGGATTGGTGAATTCGCGATTCTGTTAAAGGAATTTCAAAAGAGTTTTAAAGTTATGACAGGTAAATTTTAATTGTTCAAACTTTTTAACAACTTAGCCTATTAAAAAAATAAAATTGCCTGGGAGAATAGGCTTTCATGCAAAGAAATCCATGGAGACTTAGATGAGAGGGAGTGATGTGGGTGAAGATGGCTCTTTTTCACACTAAACAGACAAACCTCACAAACCTTGCTGTAAATCCTGTAGGTTACCTTGAGAATTTTCCTTACCCAAAAAATATACTCTTACTGTGTGAAACAAGGTTGTAGTGGAATTTAAATTCAAAGTTCTTTAAAAAAAGACATCAAAGCCGGGCGCTGGTGGCTCACGCCTGTAATCCTAGCTAAACAGGAGGCTGAGATTTGAGGATCGCGGTTCAAAGCCAGCCCGGGCAGGAGAGACCGTGAGACTCCTATCTCCAATAAACCACCAGAAAACCGGAAGTGGCGCTGTAGCTCAAGTGGTAGAGCTCTCGCCTTGAGCTGAAGAGCTGAGGGACAGCGCCCAGGCCCAGAGTTCAAGCCCCACGACCGACAAAAAAAAAAAAAAAAAAAAAAAAAAAAGACATCAAAATTGTGATTTGACCTTTACTTACTAAACAGTAATTCTCTGAAAAAGATAATTGTGTTCAAACTATTTAGGGGAAAGTGCCCTCCACAATGAAAGAAGATAATGGGTTTACACTTTTCTGTTTATAATACTTTCCACAATGTCTTTGCATATAAAGCACTGAAACACAGAAAAAAATCTGATTGGATACTTCAAACGAATGATTTCACATTTCTAAGTGGCTCAAAAATATAATATCATTATTAACATAAGACTGTGAAGACTTCTCTTATTACATAAGCCAAAAAGTTTTGGGATCAGAAAAGAAGAGCAAATGGAAAAAGTAAGAAAACAGTATTCTTCGAAGCCCTAGATAAGCGTATTAGCTTCAGCAATGGAGGGAGGCCAAAACTTTTTAAAATAGATTGTCTTAATATTTTACCTACATAAAGTGGTTTTACAGAGCCTATTTGTCTCACTTCAATGCACACTAGATCAAATGAAGACATAAAAATAAGTTCCACATCCAAATAAAATAGTTTTAAAAGAGAAACCATGAAGACGTAGCAGTGGGGGAGGTCTTATAGTCCTTCCACTTCACTAGACTTTAACCCAAGAAGCTGTGATTAATTGGAAATCAGGTATGAGCTAAGAGGAGGAAATAGAAATAGGTCATCGAAGTATTGTCCTTTGTAACAGACACTGTCATCCAAGGTATCGGTGATTTAACTCTATTCTTCTCCATACATCTTGTTAAGCAAATGCAAGACCAAGAGAAAAATAATCTATTGAAGTAATTTTGAAAAGAATAACTTCACTGTTCCTGATATGGTATCTAACGAGAGTCTTAGGTGAGAAGATAAAAGTGGAGTATTCTTCGGTTTCCTCTAAGCATCTTGTTAGCAAATTATATCTTTGAGGTTAGAAGTAATTGAACCAAAAAGTGGTGGAGTACTTATTTTTGTGGGCACTTTAGACATAAGAATACTTTCAAGGTAAAAGAAAAAACAGTATAGCTAAATATTTGTGATCACAGCTTCTTGGATTGGTTTTTTGGAGAAAAGGTTTTACCTGAGAGTTTGTCCTCATTATCATAGATGTTGGGTTTTCGTGGCAACCAAATGCAAGAGGGAAGTTTAATGGACTCGCTTGGACAAATAAACAGCATAATAGAAAAAATGGCAAATTATCTTTAGTGAATTACTTTGACCGATTATTTTGCCAGAACAAAGAAGGAAAGATATAATTCAAAATCACTTGACTGAAAAGTATGAAAAAGAGTAGTAAAGAGAGATGAGAGAAAACATAGAGGACTGTTTTCTCTCCAACAGAGTAATGGGTTTTGATCTTGTTTCTTCCATTCTATATTCACCAGCTATCAAATGTATCTCAGGACTGTAATATCCAGTTCAAAGAGATCTCCCATTAGAAAATATTTGCTGCAGATGTAGGTGATTTATAACCTTAGACAATCTATTTAAATCTGTTCAAAATTCTCCCCTACCCCAAACTGCCCTCTTTGAACAGTTGGTTTGCTTTTCCCATACTGCCCTTGATTAACTATTTAATATTTTGAGAGGTCATATTCATACTCTGTAGAGTTTGCTGTTTGGTTGTGATTTTTATGTGTTTGATTTTTGTTGTGCTTTTAACTAAATTTCAAAAGGTTGTGCAATTGTGTTACAATTAAATATGTCCATGTAATTGTCCAATGCTCCTGGATCAGAGTCACTCCTTCTATCATTCTCAACCAACCTCTTCTCCAAGATTTATTTCAGATTTACCACTTCCTTTATCACATGTGTACATTGAGTATTCTAGTTGTGCTTGCCACTTTTTCATTTTTCATTCATTCTGTTTTTACTAATATTCTTCTCTGGTTTCAACTTCTTGATAGTCATTCTGTTAAACTGTCTGTTCATACTTTGACAGGTTTATATACATTCTATGGCATTTCAATCCTGCATATACTTGAACTGATATCAGCTTATATTTCCATAATTAATTCATCTGCAATAACAATTTGCAAGACTGGAGACGTGAAGCACCTAGACATGATTTTATTCTCATCCATTTGGAAGATTAATCTTTATTCAACAAGAAAGTTTAAAAATGGCTTAGAATGTTTTCCTAACTACCAGTTTTTATAAATGGCTTTGTACAATGGTTTGTGATTATTTTACTTTACATGGGATAATATTCTCTACTACGTATAACTTTTGGGAAAAGAAGAAAACTAAAATTTATTACTGTGGAGGAATATGATAGAAATAGAAGACAGATTTTATGTTTGTCACATCTCTCATGAGTACCCATATTCAAGATTTAAAGTCAAATTTCTTAAGGAAAACATCAAACAATATGATAAGGCAACTATTCGTGATCTTTTAAAATGTACTTTATTATTTGATGAAATTTACTTTATTAGCTAATGTTTAGGCTTGAAATATGGGAGGCTGATCTAGGTAACACATTTCTGGAAGGCATCTACTGAACAACACAAATGGTCGGGGCTACTACTTCTATAATTTAAGGAATGGTTGAACCTGTTTGGTATTAGTGCAGGATAATAAATTAACTCTATTGTAACTTGCTCCTTCCACTTGAAAAACTTGTAATGTTACTAAGTATCTAATCGTCAAATGTCATTTTGGCGAATGTGCCTTTAAAAAGTTTATTTGAGGGGCTGGGAAGGTGACTCAGTGGTAAAGCACTTGCTGGCATGCATGTTTTTCTGAATTATATTTGACTTCTAAGTCAAGTTTTCCTATCCTTGGTAGAAAAATTATGGATCTATCCTTCCAGGAACTATTTTTTGGCCTACTTATACTGGACTGAAATCTTTCATTAATCATTAGGAGAGGGGTATTAAAAATATTCTTGTGACATTTGTGATCTTGTTCACTAATATGGGCTGGTCATCTGTAAATTGAAAGTGTGAATTACAGTAGTTTCTCTCAGATTTTGTGATCTCATCTTTCATTTTAAGTTGCCTTGCATTTCACAATTGCTTACTGCTAAATCCTGTGTAATTGGGGCCCTGAATTATTATAGGAAATGAGGAGTTGAGATGAGTCTTCAATTACTTTCTGTTGGCATGTGGCATGGGCCTAGGTGTGAATACTTGCCCTTCTTATCTGATGATACAGATAACTAGGACCTAGGATCCTAGGACGCGTGGATCCTGTAGAAGAATAATACCTTTTGGACATCATATCAGCAAAATTTGGGTATGATCAGAAATATGGGGAAAACCATTCTGAGTCCAGCGAGTCAAAACAATATACAGAGCAGCAGAGTAAAATCCCTTACAGATTAAAGGAAAACAACATTTTTTTTTTACCATGTGAATTCAGGAGACTAAGAACACTTAGAAGGTATCACAAGTTTATATCGAAGACATTGCATTGATACTTCTTATATTCTAATAAATATTCTAAACCTAATTATTTATATTCCTATCTATTTATTGTAATAAATATCAAATTATTTGTCAAATTATCGATTAATTCTAGCAAGTTTCATTGTGTGAAACATAAAATTAGCACATACAAATATAAAATATATAACTGTATGTAATCTAAGGAAATGTTTTTCATTGTTCTGTTGTGGTTAGGTTATCAAAGGCAACTCTGTTTTACAGTATTATTCCATTATCTCTACCTCAGAGTTGGGTAGAGTTAGACCTAAAGCTTTACCATTTGTAGATTTACAGCCTAGAGGCAAGAGGAAACACTGTGATTAAAACATTACCAATTTAAGGCCTAATATCAAGGAAAAATATGGACTTCTCCTGGAGCTATGGAAATATTTGGCGATAGAAATTCAGTAGTGTAAGTTCCTGCCTGGTTGGATGGTAGACAGGTCAGGACATTAGGTAATCATGCATAAGAACAATTTTTTTTCACCTTCTTGGCTTTAGCTACTTTTGAAATGGTAGGTATAATAAACAATTATATTTTGATAAAATACTTTCTAGTCAGAACTGTTTATTTCTCTATGATCCCTTGTAACTAAGATTAGTTTTTTTTTTTCCAGTAAGATAATCTTTGCTGTCAGGGTAAGATATTCTGGTTGGTCTGTTACTACATGGAAGAAGGGTAAAGGGTCAGTAGACATTTGTGCCAGTAAGACCTCATTTGGGAAATTTTAAGCTGCAAAAGTTTAGAAGTAGCTCTTCAACAAGGCTTACTTTGAATCCATTAGCTCCAAGAAGTTAACTCAGTTGATAAATAAGTACTTGAAAAGCCATATCTTTGAACCTAGCTATAAAGGCTACAAAATATGATGAAATTTAAAATGAAAAAGACTTAAAATAGTCATTGGCAAATAATTGCAATTGTGAGCAATCTACCGAACAATATGTTTTTTCCACTATACACAGAATTTCAGAGAAATAAGATCAATAGCATTGTTAGTAACAATAAGGTTTCCTTGTTACAAATAGGCAACCAAGGATATATGCCTGTATAAAGATTACATCATTAACTACTTAAATTTACAGGATACTACATGCTTCGGCAGCACGTATACATAAATTACAACAATATAGAGATTAACATGCCACTTGGACAGGGATGATATGAAAATATGCGAAGTATTCCATATTTTTCATCCTTCAGATGCAAGAAATGAAAAACAGTTATTAAAAAGTTGATTACAAAAATACAAGTGTAACAACACATGCGATTCATATAATTAAAAGTTAGTTTTTTCACAATAATTTATTTTCTCTTTTTCCATTTTTACTATTCTAAATTATTCTAACTGGAGAGTAGAGAACTGATAGAAAGCAGAGGAAAGATTTTCCTGTGTATTAAAAGGTACAGACTGAAAATGAGGACCAATGGTGTCTTCATGTGCAGCTTATTCTAGGAATGAGAAAATAGGAAATAATACCTTCTATGTAAATGATTTGGGAAATGGCAGAGCAGAAAGTGAAATGATGCAACCAAAAATATAAAAGCAAAATAAGTTAGGATAATTATGGAGCAATCATATTATCTATGAGAACCATGAAAGAGAGAGAGGAAGAGAGACATGTGCAATGAACTAACTAGCCACAAAATCCATGCCTCTGATCAATTTATAAAGCAAACAATTTTATTTTTAAAAGAGATGGAAATAGAATTTATAGTGTTTCTCTTTATGATGTGCAGTGTAATGTATTGATATGCATTGTGTTGATCACTTTTCTGTTACTGTGAGGAAAATACCTGCAAAGAACATTTCTAAGGAGGAAACTATTATATTGACTCATGGCTTAAGAGAACACAGTTTAAGATAAAGTGTCTCCATTGTTTTTAATTATATTTTTATTATGTTAAATAATTGTACAAGGGAATTTCCATTCAACAAATCAGTTTTTAAGTACAATGGATCTTTACATAACTTCACCACACCCTTCCAAATCTCACCCCACTTTAATTTTTTCTACTGTCATACTATCTGTATTGAATATTATGCCTTCACTCTTTTCCTCCATAACTCTTTTTAATCCTTCCCTTTGAATTCCCCTCATATCTTAAGTGATAGTTTCCTGGTATTCATTTTGGTGGATTAAAAATTCAATTTTATAAGAAAATACACCTTTTAAATTCTCTGCAAATAGAATGCTTTGGTTGATATTGTTGTGAAAACTTGTATAAAGTTCTATCTTCCAAATATGAGACAGAACATGGGTCCTTTGTGTGTGTGTCTCTGACTTAGTTTACTTAACATATTTTTAGATCTATCCATTTCTTTGCAAATAATGTAACAGTCTTCATAATGGATGGGTGCAATACAATTGTGTATATGTGCCACACTTTCTCTAACCATCCCTCTGCCAAAGGGCATCTGGGCTGTTTCCATAAGTTTTCTACAGTGAATAGTGCAGCAGTGAACATGGTTGTGAAAGTGATTTTACTGTAACCTTTTGGAAGAATTCATCACTATCTTTCTGGGAACAATCTTCTAGCCAGTTTTCCAGAATAAGCACATCCCTCTCTTCATCTCCATTAGAACGTATTGCAAATCCTCAAAAACACACTACCCCCTACAGGTCACAATAAGCTAAAACCACATGGTGCCCATATTTTTTCAATAGTGTTTTTCATAATTGTACATATTATTTAGTGAGAACTTTCTTTTTTTTGGTTATTTATATTTTATTTAATTTTTTTAATTTAATTTAATTTTATTTGTGAACATACTGTACAGAGGAGTTACAATTACATGGGCAGCATAATGCGTTTAGTGAGAACTTTCTATGAACTTTTCTAATGTGGGAATGAGGGACATGACAATAGTGTAAAGGTAAGAAATATGCAATTCAATTAGCTATTATCATATTTAAAATCATTTTCAGCTTTAACTCATAGCCTCACTTACTATTATTTTAATCTTTATTTGATTACTTCATCTATCCTCTAACTTATAACAGGTGAGTTAAATACGAAGGCAGAAACTGTGGTTTGATTTTGACACTCATGTGTGAGGATGCACAATAAGGGCAAATAGATGAATTGGATTTAATAGTTATTATCCATTTTGTTAAAGTAGAGATGATTTTGCCAAACTGATTCTCACAATTCATATTATATTGAACAACAAGAAACGTGTGACAATTCCCTGTGTTTTGCTCCTTATTAACTTTTTTTTCCATTTAATTTAATTTTTATTTATTTATTTTTCGTCTGTCGTGGGGCTTGAACTTGGGCCTGGGTGCTCTCCCTCAGCTCTTCAGCTCAAGACCAGCACTCCACCACTTGGGCCACAGTGTCACTTCCGGTTTTTGAGTGGTTTATTGGAGATAAGAATCTCTGGGACTGGGCTGGGAAGGTGGCTCAGTGGTAGAGCGCTTGCCTTGCATGCTCAAGGCCCTGGGTTTGATTCCTCAGCACCACATAAGCAAACAGAAAAAAGCCGGAAGTGGCACTGTGGCTCAAGTGGTAGAGCGCTAGCCTTGAGCTGAAGAGCTGAGGGACAGCGCCCAGGCGCAGAGTTCAGGCCCCACGACCGGACCCAAAAAAAAAAAAAAAAAAAAAAAGAATCTCTCGGACTTTCCTTTCCTGTCTGCTTTAACTTGCAATCCTCAGATCTCAGCCTCCTGAGTACCTAGGGTTACAGGCATGAGCCACCGGCGCCCGGCTACCATTTTATTTTATAATGAAGGATTATTTCATAAATCTATTGTAGATACAAAAATATGCTAAAATATTTCTATCCGTATGCATTGATATATACATACACACATATATTACACAGGTTATAAAGATAATATATAACTTCTGGAACTGCACAATTTACTAAATTATTAAAATCATTGATGGCTCATGGCTGGAATCCTGGTTACTCAGGAGGCTGAGATCTGACGATTGTGGTTTGAAGCCATCTTGGGCAGGAAAGTCCATGAGCCTCTTATCTCCAAACAACCGACAGAAAATCAGAATTGGAACTGTGGCTGAAAGTGGTAGCGTGGTAGCCTTGAGAGAAAAAGCTCAGGGACATCACCTAGGCTCTTAGTTCAAGAAGTGCAATCTATCCCAAAAAATCTATTTAATTTACCCCTGTGTAAGTAGAGTATTTCCGTCACCCAAGTGCACATCCATACCCATTTGCAAGGTAACTGTTTTGTCTGAAGTACCACAAAACATTATCACTTAAGTAGAAAGTATTCCAATGTGGGTTCATTCTATCTCTCTCATGGATTTTTCTCCACTCAAATACTCAAATCTTACATTTATTCCAATTATTTAAAATCATAGTTTTTTCTTTAATACCCATAATATTAGAGTTTGAATTGAGTGTCTTGTGCCCCCAAAATGGTTGTTCTTACCACTTTGTCATGTCCTCAGACTTAAATTATCCTGATTATTTTTCAGATAGAATCTGGCTTCCTACTTGTATCTGATTTTGGGCTCAGTACACTTTATGTTATTCTTCCTGGAATTTAAAATAACAGGTGCATGGCACTGTGTACAGATCTTTCTGTCCAGTCTGGGTTTTAAGCACTATCCTTACAACAGTTCACTCCCATGTAGTCAGGATATTCATAAGCTTGTCATAGTTTTTTTAATTTGCATTTTCTGCAGGTTCTTGAGTACTGAATTAATTTGTGTTTTCATGGGTTGTTTTGTTTGATTTGAATATATGGATTATTGTTCTTCACTTTTCCTTTTGTTTCTTACACTCATGTTCTTACCTAAAGTGCTGAGAAACCAATTCTTCTTTCTCAAGATAGTCAAGATGAATATTATTTATTCCAAAGAAATTTCAGTAATATTTAAACACCTCATACCTATGAATAGTTTACAAATGCTAAGTTCTGAGAAGGATCTTTTTATTTGCATAGCAGTCTTTGGCATACAAAGACAGATCATGAATTTTATGAAGTTAGTAAAACTACAGATGCTCGCCAGGTGGAGAAAAACCTATTATTAATTGTTTGACAGGGTCTTCCCTTCTCGTGAAAGAAATATGCTGCTTGATGCAGGATTACACAAAATCATATTCCTAGGAGGAACCTAAAAATCATCTAATACAACAGACTTGAGAGAGATGAATTGACTTCCTGAATAATTTACTTTTGGGTCAAATAAAAGCAGACTTCCAAAGAGAGAGTAGACTTTAGAGAAACATGAGTTGTATGTAAATAGGTGCTTAGCTGATTTTGTTAACTTGTGAACTAATACAGGGAAATAAAGTACAGCAAGGTTAAAATTAAAGAACTTCACATTGAAATACTCATTTGTGTGTGTGTGTGTGTGTGTGTGTGTGTGTGTGCACGCTCGTGCACACATGTGCATGTGCTCATGCATACATTCATTATTCTTGAGGCTTGATACTGAGTAGGCATTATTCTTAACCTTCTGTGCCCAAAGGTAGTGTTCTACCACTTGAGCCACTGTTCCACTTTTGTTTTTTTAGAGATAATCGCATGTATTTTCATGATTTGACTAGCTTTTAGCAGTGGCCTTCAGATCTCAGCCTCTTGAGTAGCTACCTAAGCTGATTCAGCCTCTGAGTAGCTAGTTAAAATTCTGTCTGTTCTCTATGCTTCACTGCTCTTTTATTCTTTTCCTGAGGTAATCACAAGCGTAAGTCATGTATATGTCTAGTTACTTTAAAAAATACTCTTACTGCTTGGCACCAGGGGCTTCCACCTCTACTTTTAACTACTGAGGAGGCTTGAGAATAGAACCAGGCCAAAAGTTTAGTGGACCTCCTTCTCAATCTATAGCTGGGTGCATTGGATCATTTCCACCACACTGCACTATCTACAGGCTAAGATTGGAAGAACTACGGAATCCAGGCCAGCCAAGGTAGGAAGCTAGACAAGTTGGTCTGCAACTCTGATGCCATTGATGATGGGAAGGCTAAAATGACAGATCAGGTGCATGTTATTGTGGAAAGGGAACCCCTATCCTAAAATTAACCACTGATATGACGCCTGCCTAGCAAGAGCAATAACTCAAGTCGAAATCCCCACAATTTCCCACAACCAAAATAAGTATATACATTAACATACAAAAACTTAGTAGAATCTGTTCTTTGCTCTAATATCAGCTTTATCTGATTATCATATGATGTGACAGAATAGGTTCTTTATTAAACTTAAGATATATTTTAAAAGACCTAGAAAATTCTTTCTCACTTATTAAGTGCAAATGTATGGCAAATTGTCTCATTTCTTACATATTTGACTATCACTATAAATTCAGCTTATGATTATTATGAATAGTAACATATTCTGATTTATTACTTTGTAACAGTTTTTACACTTTTTGCTTCTCTACTGAAGTTTAATTATTAAAGTAGCATCATCAAAATATATTCCTTGGGTACTTAGTGCAGTTTTTTACAAAGTTTTTAACCAATGGTTTATATGAATCCTTAATTCGTATATTGTTTGGTTTATTTTTAATTTCAATTTAATTTTATTGTAAAGGTAATGTACAGAGGGGTTACAGTTACATAAATAAGTACATTTCTTATGGAAGGAACATTGTTATCTCTTCCATCGATTTTTTGTATGCTCAAAAAAAGAACTACTGATTCTTTTGCTGTTGCTATTAATCAATTGGTACTTTTTCTTTCTTTGTTCATGCATTTTTATAAGAAAATTTATATGCAGGGGGTTTACAGTTACATAAGTCATCTAAAGAGTACACTTCATTTTATTTTCTAAATTTCAAATTTTGAACTTAAATATTTTCTTTTGTTTCTTTAGGGTAATTCTTTTTTCAGAGTTGTAGGATTAGTTAATATAATTTCTTTGTTTTTTCACATGTAAATTATTCAGACACATATATTTTGCTTTTAAAATATTTATGATGTGAATATTTAAAATTATTTTTTGAATTTTTATACGGTTGGTAAATTTAAATAAATTTATTTCTTATAGTTATAAACATATTTGTCCAGGTAACAAATACTGTATTTTCAAGAAGCACATACTTTATTAAGAAAAGTTACATTACCTGGTGACTTTTTGGAAATATTTGTACTTAAATTAAAAAAAAAAGTTTGAACTGGGCATGGAGACTTGTGGCTGCTATTTTCTAGCTACGGTGGGAAGTGCAAATAGGGTTTGTAATTCGGGAGAGACAGAGCAACTATAATACCTTATCATAAAAATATTCAGAGTGAAATGATTAGAGATATAGCCACCCCTAGAGAGATATAGAGCACCTGGTTATAATATTCTAAATCTTGAGTTAAAACACCACTAACATCAATTTTTTGTCAAAATAAAAGGATACATGTTTCAAAATGTTTATTATTTAAAACTTATTTGAAAAGGTTCTCATGTCTTCTATTGCTTAATTTTCAGTTTACTTAATCTATAAGAATCCAAGTGTATTGTGATTATTTTATTTCTACTAAACTTTTAGATAGTACGAGAAATATTCTTATTTCATATATTAACCTACATTTTCTATTTGTGATAATTTCCTCTGTTTAATATGATAATATCAATATTCCAAATGTGTGTATGTGTTGTGTGTGTGTGTGTGTGTGTGTGTGTGTGTGTTCATGTGGTTTTTGTGTGTGTGCTTTGTGTGTACTTTGTAATGCTTAGGAGATCACACCATTGCTTCACATATGCTAGGCCAATGTTTTACCACTGAGCTATACTGTCTAGTTATAATCCAAATAGTGTTTTAATTTTGACTTTTAAATTTTCATTCCTAGTATGTTTTTTTTTCAAAATTATATATGACAAAATGTGATCCATCTTCTATCCATGTTAGCAATTTTTATTATTTAGAATATTTCCGCTGCTTTTCCAGTTCCAAACTCTTGTGTTTTTAATTGATAAAGGTTTTACTGCTTCTTTTCTCTCTTCATTCTTTTTCCCTTTAGAGTTGACCTATTCTTTCTCTTCCCCAGATGTCAGGCCACATTGAGGCTCCTGCAACCCACAGCCTTGCTCCTAGTATAGTCACCAATAGGCCAGTGTCCCCAGGATCCAACACAGACTTCTGACTTGGGTAAATAAAGAGGCTGTGCTTGAGTAGCCCACAGTCAGCAGTAAGCAGTCCTGGCACATGGGCATCTACTAAGGCCACCCTAGTAGCTATGGAGACTCCGACCTGAAGAAAGAGGCAGGCACACCCATGCAGGCTGACATTGGAGAAGCTCCTCTTCCAGGTGTAGCATGGTGACGTTTGAAGCAGAACATGGCAGTGCACACACTAGTAGATCACAGCACACACTAAAACAACTTGGTAAGCAATGGTCCTGTGCTCAGAGAGCTGACAGAGGCAGGAAATCAGAAAGAGGGAGAGAGAGAGAGAGAGAGAGATGGAGAGAGAGAGAGAGAGAGAGAACGCAAGGCTACCTCTGATTTGTACCGGTTTCGATATCCTTGCCGAGAAATGCATATTTTCACCAAGAAATAAAAAGGAAAACTCCTAAGTCTAACTCTGATGGAGTAGCTGAGATCAATCTAGACTTCCTACCATAAACAATCACAAAAGTGGAAGTTATGTGAAAAAATATATGTATATAAATGTATATATAATATAAATATGTAGGCATATATGTATATTCAAATATACAATGTGAATATGTATTGTATGTACAATGTATAACATACAGTGATTAAAAAAAAGAAATACATAGTATTTGAAGGAATAATGACCAAAACCTTCCCAAATTTGATTGAAAGCATGAACCCTTCTATGCAGGAATCTAGCAGCTTAAAGAAGACAATTAACATAATTACACAGGTCCACACTAAGACACATTCTAATTAAACAGTCAAAGACAGGAAACCTCCCAAAGCACAGAGACACAACTCATCACACAAAGGATCTTCAATCATATTATGACAAATTACTAATCAGACACTAGATTAACAATTAGACATCAAGAGCAACAAATTTAAGGTGTTAAAAGGACATATCTAATACCAACCTTTCTAACAAATATATATACTTCCCCCAAATGTGAGAAATGAGCTAAGTAACTAACGATGGCTCAGGCATATAACCTTACCTACTCCGGAAAGTGAATTGTGAGGATTGTGGCTCAAAGACAGCCTGGGCTGGGTGCTGGTGGCTCACGCCTGTAATCCTAGCTACTCAGGAGGCTGAGATCTGAGGATCGCGGTTCAAAGCCAGCCGGGGCAGGAGAGACCGTGAGACTCCTATCTCCAATAAGCCACCAGAAAACCGGAAATGGCGCTGTAGCTCAAGTGGTAGAGCGCTCGCCTTGAGCTGAAGAGCTGAGGGACAGCGCCCAGGCCCAGAGTTCAAGCCCCACGACCAAAAAAAAAAATTTAAAAAAAGACAGCCTGGACCTTGTCCCCTCAGGAGCAAGTTGTAGGAGAGCTGTCCTTGAGAAGGACGGAGATCTTCTTGCCATGTCATTGCTGGAACAAATATAGGATAAGGTGGCCATCAAGAATGGAGGCTATTGGCCAGTGTCTCCACAGAAGCAATTTATGAGATTCAGGAGTCCTCTACAAGATCAGAGGACTTTGACCACTGTCCTAGTAGTTTCAGGAATGGCATAACAATGACCAGAGCAGCCTCAAGCCCACATGGAGTCCTTAGCAACAGTCTTTGAAGCTTATGGGCTAGAGTATCAATGCTGGCAAGCTATGATTGCTCCATTTTCTCTGACTTCACTGGCCCAGACTCTGATTGGTCCATTTCTTCTATGATGTCACTATGATGGGCTGTGATAGCTCCGTTTTGAGAGGTCATGCAGGGTATATAGGAAGCCACTGTGCTCCAACCTATGTCAGTTAACACATCTAGGAGCTCTTGATTGGTGAAACGCTGGACTGATTCAAACAAAATTCATTATTTTTCTGATTTTGGGGGGATGAGTTGTCGTTTGGTTTTGCTATTTCTTTTTTTTTCTGGGTTTCCATTATTTTATTTAGTTGATTTTAGGTATACTTGCTACCCACCATCATAGCAGAAGAATGGAAGAATACAAAGAATCATCCTCCATATTCTTGAATGAAGAGATCATCAATCAATACCAGATGAAAGAGCTCATCGACCATGATACCAATAGACAAGTGAAGTTGGCCATCCACACCTCACACACATGGAAGTGGCAGTTAAAATACTCCTGAAGGGATGAAAGGTGACCACTTGTTGCTTGTTCCTGTCTAGCAAAGCAACACGTGGTGGTAATCCAAACATCTGGTTGATTGTGTGCCTTTATAAGACCTGCAAATCCTTAGCTAGGGGCTCTCCTCCTAGGCTCCACTGTGTCGAAGTGTAGGACAAGGCCCAAGCTGCAGCTCATTTAAATAAAAAAAGCTGTAGAGTCTGACTCTCGGTGGTTTTTTTGCTGTGAGTGTCCTGCAACCATGGCATAACATATTAGTGGGGCTCATCTCGGATACCCCCCAAAGACCCCCGAGACCTCAGACTCCAAAGGTAAAACAGGGCTGTCTTTGTTAATTTGTCTTGTCCTCTCATTTGTCTGTTTTACTTTCATTTTCCCTTGTGAGGATATCCCCTCAAATTTGTAAAGGGTTGTCCAAGTTGGCCCACTTGCACGACAACCCTGGAGGAACTGGGAGACATCCAGGATCCTCTTCTGGGGAGGGGGTAACCCTGCTGTGTGGAGCAGGGGTCCTTGGAAGCCCACTGTGTGGGGCGGGGTCCTTGGAACCCCGCTGTGGGGCGGGGGGGTCCTTGGAACCTTGGCATGTGAATTGTGGGGTGAGGATTGGTTTGGTGTTGGGCCGGAACTGACCAAGAGAGCCTCCTAGCAGAGGCCCAACTCGCCCACCATGGGACTGCTTCTTCTGCTGTGGGGCATGGGTATGGAACCCCGCCATGACAGGAGTCAGCAGACCAATTTGGGAGATCTCCACTTTGTAAGCTTTTTTTTTTGTAACTGTCAGGCCTGCATGTGTTTTGTTTGTGCTGTTTATTGTTTTTTGGACTTTATGACTGACAGGACTGGAAACCATGGGCAACACTCCATCTAGCCTCCTAGACTTACAAAAAGAAACTAAGAAAGAGGAAAAGAAAGTGTACCCCCTGGTTTTTCAGGGAGATAACTTGGAAGAAGAAATGTTTCCTCACCCATGCTCCACTTCCCAGGTTCCTTTTGCAGAACCTGAGAATTATCAAGAAGAGGAGGGAGCTATAGAACACTTGGCACCTGCCCTTAAAGTTTTTGAGGGGCCAGTCACTCAACGCTGCAGTGGGATCACCCCCCATCTAATGCAGCTGATTTTTCCTTACATGCCATAGGTACTGTGGATGTGAATGGTCAACAGCAACCCAATAGTGTCCATTTTCTACCAGTGATCTATAAAATTGGTGCATCCAAAATGCCCCCTTTACTGAGAAACCCCAGGATTTAATTCGTTTGCTTGAAACTATTCTCTTTACTCATCAACCCACTTGGGAAGATTGCAGTCAGCTTTTACAGGTTCTTTTTACCACTGAAGAGAGAGAACGTATCTGAGAGGCGGCCCAGAAACATATCCGTGGCCCCACAGGAGAGCCCATCAATGATCCTGCCCTGATCGCTGCCTATTTTCCTGAGATCCAACCAACATGGGACTACAATATAGTTGAAGATAGGGAGTGACTCCTCATCTACCGCCAAGCTCTGTTGGCAGGTCTCAAAGCAGCGGCTTGCCAACCTACTAATATGGCCAAGGTTTATGATGTAAGACAGGGAGTAAGTGAAAGTCCAGCAGCATATCTTGAGCGTCTCATGGAAGCTTTTAGTCAATATACCCCATATGAACTTGAGACCAGGAGTCGACACAGTTGATTATGTTTGCCTATATAGATCAAGCTGCACCAGACATAAAGTTGCAGGCTCTAGACAGCCTTGGTGAAAAGTCTATTAGGGATCTAGTAGCCACAGCAGAAAAGGTTTACAATAAGAGAAACAGAGGAGCAAAGTCAGGAAAGGAAGGACAGAGAACGTAAAATGGAGCATGAAAAGAGAAACTGGGCCAAGGAAAATATGACAGATTTGTTGGACTCGCCACTATTGCATGCTGAGCATACCAGGTTCACAGATGGCAGCAGTTTCATTCGAGATGGAAAAAGGTACGCGGGCCCAAAAGTCACCACGGACACTGTAATAGTGTGGGTAGAAGCACTGCACCAGGGAACATCTGCACAAAGAGCAGAGCTAGTGGCACTAACAAAAGCCCTACAAATGGGAAAAGGGAAGAGACTAAACATTTGCACAGACAGTCGGTATGTTTTTGCCACCATGCATGTCCATGGAGCCATTTGCCAAGAGAGGGGACTGCTGACAGCTGAGGGAAAGACTATTAAAAACAAACAAGAAATTTTAAGCCTCATCTGGGCCTTAGGGGAAACAGCAAATATTGCCATTATGCACTGCCCTGACTATCAAAAGGGAACTGATTCAATAACCAAAGGAAATAACTTGGCTGATCAGGCAGCTAAGGAGGCAGCCCTCCAGCCCAGAGCAGAAGTAGTGACACTAGTAAACCTAGGGCCACAAGCTTTGCCTCCTGAGCCTCAGTATTCCCGAGAAGAATTGGAGTGGATAAAGAAAATTCCCAAGGCCTATAAACCCCCGGGCAGAGAAGGAAACAAAGACTGGTGGAAAACTGGTGAGGGGAAACTTACCTTGCCAAAAAGATTGGGCAAGGGGATTCTTAAGAGAATCCATTGGGTCTCTCACATGGGAACCTGAAGAATGCAGGACTTGCTCCGACACTCAGAAGTAAAAATTAGTCAAGGGAACCAACTCATTGAGGACATTGTTAAAAATTGTAAAGCCTGTCAGCTCACCAATGCCCCCAATCAGCCGGTTACAAAAGGAGCTTGCCTCCATGGAGATAGGCCAGGTGTGTATTGGGAAGTAGACTTCACAGAAATTAAAACTGGAAAATTTGGATATAAAAATTTGCTAGTTTTTGTAGACACCTTTTTCAGTATGGGTTGAAGCCTACCCAACAAAGCATGAGACCACAAACGTCGTGGCTAAGAAGATCCTGGAAGAAACTCTACCCAGGTATGGCTTCCCATCCCCCAATGGATCAGACAATGGACCGGCCTTTGTCTCAAAATAAGTCAGCAAATAGCCGTGGCATTGGGGACGGATTGGAAATTGCACTGTTCTTATAGACCCCAGAGTTCAGGGCAGGAATGAATCGGATTCTAAAAGAGACCTTAACTAAATTGGCCTTGGAGACTGGTGCAGACTGGGTGTCTCTCCTTCCTTTTGCCTTGTTTAGAATAAGAAATTCACCCTATCAGCTTGTCTTTAATTGCTTGCTAATTTGGATGATACTAAATTTCTGTGTAAGCTTGACTATTTACAGCTGGTGCATAAGAGTATGTGGCCCCAGCTTAGAGCATTATATGATTCTGCTTCTATTCCTACCCCACATTTGTTTAAACCAGGGGAGTAGGTGTTTGTTCGAAGGCACAACTTGCGATCTCATGAACCACGATTGAAGGGACCTTACATGGTGCTACTGGCTACACCCACTGCCCTTAAGGTGGATGGCATTGCTGTTTGGATCCCCTTTTCCCTGGATGACCATGGGGAAACATGGGAAGTCTCCAAGCATCCTACCCTATCCCTCCGCATACGCCTCAAGAAAATAAAAATGGGCTGATTGTTATTGGTATACTCATTCCAGATCAAGTGCTGTTGAAGTTTAGTTTTGGGCCAGAGCCACAAGATTGTGGCTCAGGACCATAAATCAAGGGGGAGGGGGGAAATGAAAGGTTAAAGTTTGAGACAGTGACCACTTGTAGCATGTTTCTGTCTAGCAAAGCAACACACGGTGGTAATCCAAACACCTGATTGATTGTGTGCCTTTATAAGACCTGCAAATCCTTAGCTCGGGGGTCTCCTCCTAGGCTCAGCTGTGTCAGAGTGTAGGACTAGGCCCAAGCTGTAGCCCATTTAAATAAAACAGCTGTAGAGTCTGACTCTCGGTAGTCTTCCTGAGGGGCGTGGGGGGGGGGGGATCCTGACACCATGGCCTAACAGCGAGAGTCCTCCAGTCATCAGTTAAAGAATGAGGTGGACATTTTAAAGAAAGTATGGCACAAACACACCATCAGGTTGTACCAGGTGATGGAGAAGGAAGAGTATGTATATCTCATCAATGGAACTGGCCAGTAGGGGATACCTTCTGGGGTGGATCTCAAAATCCTGACGCCTATATGAGGATGCAACCAAGAGGCTCTTTAAACAAATTGTAAGTGCTGTTCACTACCCACACCAGAACAGAATCACACACTGAGACCTTAATTCCAACAATACTCTGTTGGATACCAAAGGCAATATCAAAGTCAGTGGTTTTATCTGAGCATCTGGTTCACCCTGGGGCAGTTGCTATCAAATGTATGTGCTGCTGTGCTATTCCACCCCCCTAAATTTTCCTGGAGGAAAGAAATGATGGCCGGGTGCCAGTGGCTCACTCCTATGATCCTAGCTATTCAAGAGGCTGAGGTCTGAGGATCAGGGTTCAAAGCCAGCCCAGGCTGGCTCTATCATCTGACCAGACTCATACTGATACCAAAGACTAATTTGAGGTGGAGATGGCAGTGGATAGAGCTGGCTAGCAAATAGTTACAAATCTTCTCAGAATAAGCTGCTGAATGTGGGCCCAGGAACAGAGCAGTTCCAGACAAAGGGGAGAAGAACCCTAAGAGATATCAAAGATAATTTCACTTGAAAGCCAGAAGGCCCTGTTATTGAGATGGGAGAGATTTGTAGGTGGTGTACTAAAAAAAAGAGTTGTAAGTGGGATCCACGAATTGAGATCAAAACACTGTTTGCCTAGCAAAACCCTCAGTCCAGCCAAGAATACAAGTGCATCAACTGCCTTAGATTTCCTCAGGAGGAATTCCAGCCACGGGGCACCTTGTACTGCAGTGTAAACTGAATGTTGTGGTTATCAAAGCATGTAATTTTTGTGCATACAAAAACTACTTTAATTACACTTAAACTACACCCTAGTCATTAAAATTTTATTCTATGTTATTTAAGATGCAGTCTCATTATGTAGCCAAATCTGATCTTAACTTCATAATTCTACTGCTTAGTCTCCCAAGTGTTGTGATTACAGGTGTGTCCCTCTTTGTTGTCCATCATATTTTATCTGCATGCTTACTTAACTTTCAATACTTTATTTTATACCTTGGCAGTACTGCGGTTTTGATTCAGAGGCTGGTGCTGGGCAACCTAGTGCTCTACCCCTTGACCCCTGCCCCTGGCCTTACTCTTCATTTTACTTTAGATTAGCTCTTATTGTATTATTTTTTTGTATTGTATTGTATGTGTTTTGGTCAGAATCAGACTATGATTGTAATGTATTTTCCTGCTGAGAAGCTTTTTTGTCCTTTTTTATTTTTTGTAAATATAATTTTCCTTCTTAATAAAAAGAAGGTACACAGAGGTGTTACATTTATATAAGTCATTTTAAAATTCAAAACCTTATTTTAGAAGAGTAAAAATGCATATAATCACTAAATTTTATCTCTAGAAAAAATGGCTACTAGATTAAATGTTTTTGGAGGCTAGTTCAGTGGCATTTAGTATTGTTCTCACTTCAGTTCTAGAAAATGCTACATAGATCCAGGCCTGCGTGGCCTAAATCAAAACAAGTAAAAAGTAAAAAAAAAAAAAAAAAAAAAAAAAAAAAGATTCTTTCGGGCACATCTGTGGAAGATTTGAAATACATTTTATTGACCATTTGTACATTTCTGTGCTGATGAAAAGTGATATAGCAATTATGGTACAATATGACACATTCTTCTAACATAACATAGCATTACCACATTACCCAGCGATTCCATTGCTCATTGCATAACCAAAGGAACTGAAGAGAAAAAAACTAATAGCTCATATGCCAATAATAGCAGCAAAGTTCATAATAGTCAGAAGCTGGAATTTCCTGGAGAGTCTATCAGATAAACAGGTTTACAAAATATGAGGTATGCATTAATGGATTATGACATCCACAAAAATGCTGCAATTAAGCATTATTTACCGTAGCTAAGACATGGAACCAACCCAGATGCCCCTCAGTAGATGAATGGATCAAGAAAATGTGGTATATATACACAATGGAATTCTATGCCTCCATCAGAAAGAATGACATTTCCCCATTTGTTAGGAAATGGAAAGGTTTGGAAAAAATTATATTAAGTGAAGTAAGCCAGGCCCAAAGAAGCATAGGTCCCATGGTTTCCCTTATTTGCAATATCTAGTATAGGTATGAGTCAAGCGGAAAAGGTCAGATAATGTGATGTTAGGAAAATGAACCCTTAAATATGTATTTTAATGTTTTCGTTTCTTTCATGCATGTGTTTCTAACGCATTTATAAGATTATTTCTTTGTTGCTTTGTATGTCCCTCCCCCACAGTGTAACCCCCGCTTTCACTATATTTGATGTCAGTATAACATGTGGAGGAGATGGGGACAAACAAGTCGCTTAAGGATTCAGGTGGACCTGTTGCAACAATGAGAAGTACAAAATGTCATGTCAAAACCAGCTTTACAATGTCGGTGTGGGGGGGAGGGGGGTATAATTGGGTGGGGGGAGGGGGGTATAATTGGGTGGGGGGAGGGGGGAGGCGGGGAAGGGAAGTGAAGGGTAAAAAAAGGAGGAGGCTGCAATGCTTGGTAAGAAATGTATGCATTATCCTGCCCATGTAATTGTAGCCCCTCTGTACAGTATGTTCTCAAATAAAATAAAATACAATTAAAAAATGCTGCAATTAATATATGTCTGTCACGGATGGACACAAAAATTAATCTACTATTTATGGGAAACCTTGACTAAACCATTTTATAAGAGAAAATGGAAGATTAAAATTTCTGGGGCAGGTCATTGGGGTGATTATTACTTAATGATTGTGTGGATTTCATCAGTATCAAAAAGATAGTTCTCATATAGAGGTAATGGTGTGGATATAATTAATGTCACCAAATTTTATACGTGCCTAGTAAGCATGAAGCCCTGCGTTCATCCCCAGCACATCCAAAAAATGCTAAATCTTCTTTCTGTTACCTACCTTGAGTGTTAGGTGCTTTTCTAATGTTTTGATTGTATTCCTCAGAAGATCTCTGGTGGATCTCTGATGTTTAGTCATGCTTTACAGATAATCCATTATTTTAATATTAAATTTGAATTTTTAAGGAAACCTCATTATTAAAATGAGGGCAATGCCTGGAGATCTATCTCAAGAGGCTAAAACAGGAAGACTCTTACACAGTCTAGGCTGCATAGAGAGGTCATGTCTAAATTTCCATGGTAGCTGCTGAAACTGGAGGGACAATTATTTGTAAGTAATTGCAAGTGATAGATAAGTGAGAGATAAGTTTCTGATCACATTATATTTTGGTCATGTCAGCTTGTATTTAATATTTACATGAATTTTTAAATTTTTCCCTTTTCCCTTACTCTCAGCATGTCATTTTGAAACTTTATACTATGTTCTCATTTGCTAGTTTTAAAAAGAAACATAGTTTTCCTTTGTATCATATTAAACATAGTTTTTGATTTTTTTCTATATTATACAACTACTATTATTTACTTTTGAAAATGTTAGGGAAATGAACCCGAAGATATGTATTCAAATGTTTTTTTTTTTCATGCGTTTGTTTCTAACACATTTATAAGATGATTTCGTTGTTGCTTTGTATGTCCCTCCCCCACAGTATAACTCCTGCTTTCACTGTATTTGATATCGGTATAATTTGTGGAGGGGAAGGGGAAAAACAAATCGTTTAAATAGGGATACAGGTGGAACTATTGAAACAATGAGATGTACAAGTCGTTATGTCGAAAAAGGAATTTTACAACTTTGGTGCAGGGGAAGGTGGGTAGCGGGGAGGATTGGGTGGGGGAGTGGGGGAGGATTGGAAGGAATGGCAAGGGGAAGCAAAAGAGGAGACTACAATGCTTGATAAGAAATATACTCATTATCTTGCCCATGTAATTGTAACCACTCTGTACAGTTTGTTCACAATAAAAAATAAAAATTTTAAAAAATGAAAATTTTTATGTTTTTTTCTGCATGTAAGGACTGGCCACTGTCTCAGAGATTTTTCTCAGTTCTTCCAATCGAGCCACAGATAAACTTCCAGCTTCATTCTTTTGTAAAGTCTCATGCGAAGCCCAGCACAACTAAGGAGGCTGAAATCTGATCTTGGTCTGAAGCCAGTCTGAGCAGCAAAGTCTGAAATTCTTATCTCCAATTAATCACCAAAAAGCTGTGGGTAGTAGAACTCTATCTAGCCTCGTGTAAAACAGGGCAAATTCAAGCCCTAGTATTGTAATTACATTAACAAGTCTCATGGACTTTCTTGCTTGGGTTGGATTTGAACTACAACCCTTAGATTTCAGCCTCCTGGATAGTTAGGATTTAAAGGCATGAGCAATCAACCGCAGACATTTTAATTTTTTTTTTTTTTGGTCATTCGTGGGTCTTAAATTCTGGGTTAGGTTCTGTCTCTGTGCTCTTCAGCTCAAGGCAAACAGTCTACCACATGAGCCATAGAACCACTTACAGTTTTCTGGTGCTTTATTAGAGATAAGAGTCTCACAGAATTTCCTGCCTGGGCTGGCTTAGAACTGTGATCCTCAGATCTCAGCCTCCTGAGTAGCTAGGATTACAGGCATGAGCCACTGGTGCCCACCTTATTTTAATATTTTTAACCAGCTCTTTCTTGCCTTCAAACTCAGTACTTTTTTATTTTGTCCAGTAGACCTGATCTTTGGGCCACATTGCTGTTGCTTAGTTATTTTGAAAGGGGGTAGGGGTTGAACACACTGTCTTTGTGTTCTTCAACTTAAGGCAAATGCTCTACAGTCAGGTTATCTGGTGGTTAATAGGAGTACAAGAGTCTCATGAGCTTTCCTGACCAGGCTGGATTTGAACCATGGTCTTTATATCTCAGCCTCCTGAGATTAGAGTGTAGAGCCAGCAGTGCCCTTCTGTTTCTTAGCTTTTTGACTCAAGGACGATGTTTTACAAATTCAACCACAGCTTCACTTCTAGCTTTTTTTTGTTTATATGACATAAGTTTCTAATGTACTTTTCTGGGTAGTCTGGCTTCAAACCGTGATCCTCAGGTTTCAGCTTCCTGAGGTGCTCCAATTACACACATGAACCACAAACCCACTGGTCATTTAAAAATATTAATATGTTTTTTCCACTTTATCTTGTTAAAATTTTCCTTGTTATTTTTTTTTGGGGGGTCCAGTCGTGGGCCTGAACTCTGGGCCTGGGCGCTGTCCCTCAGCTCTTCAGCTCAAGGCTAGC
The DNA here is from genome assembly GCF_024711535.1 of Dipodomys merriami. Classification (NCBI taxonomy): domain Eukaryota; kingdom Metazoa; phylum Chordata; class Mammalia; order Rodentia; family Heteromyidae; genus Dipodomys; species Dipodomys merriami. Next base: position 5,157,848 of record NW_027206157.1, read on the forward strand.
ACTCTACCATTTGAGCCACAGTGCCACTTCCGGCTTTTTTCTTTTTACTTATGTGGTGCTGAGGAATCGAACCCAGGGCCTCATGCATGCAAGGCAAGCGCTCTACCACTGAGCCACCTTCCCAGCCCTCCTTGTTATTTTTAACTTTTGTATATGTTCTAGTCCTGGGACTATATATCAGGGCCTGGATACAATGCCAGAGCGTTTTTTCTTCAATACTAGTGGCTTTGCACATAAGCCAAAGTATAGCTTGTGTCAATACTTGTTTTGTCTTTGTGCTTGAACTAAAGCCTTGGGTGCTGTACTAGAATGTGACTGCCCAGTTTGCATCTTGGGCCACACCTCAACTCCAGGTTTTTTTTAACTCTTGGTAGTTAATAGGAGATGATTCTTATGCAAAGCCCAGCATGAATCAGTTGGCTGAAATCTGAGGATCACGGTTCAAAGCCAACCATGGCAGGAAATCCCATGAGACTCTTAGCTCCAATTAATCACTGAAAAACTGGGAGTGGTAAAGCCCTATCCTTGAACAAAACAGCATAAATTCAAGCCAAACATAACACACAGATGCACACACAGAGAAAGCCTCATGGACTTTCTTGCATGGGGTAGCTTTCAACAATGATTCTCAGATTTCAGCCTGTCTTCATCCTCTCTCCTTTGAAAATTTTATGGGTCCTGTGGCTTGACCTCTGAGTCTGGGGCCTATATCTTAGCTTTTACACTCAAGATTGGTGCTTTACCACCTCAGCCCTAGCTCAAGTCTTTGTGCTGTGTAGCTGGGGATAAGAATCTCAAGCATGTTCTTTCCTAGACTAACTTGACTCTGCAATTGTCAGTTGTCAGCCTCTTGTGTAAAAAGGATTACACATATAACCATCAACATTTGGGTCATTTTAAAACATTAATATGTGCTTGCCTCCACCTGTTTATCTTTTTTTTTTCTTTTTTACTTGTTCTGGGAGTGGAAATTGAAGCTCAGATGTTGTCTAAGGGCATATATGGGACCAACCATAACATTTGGCTTTTGTGGGGAGGTTAATTGGAGAGAAAAGAATCATGTATAGCTAAGCCAGATTCAGGAGGCTAAAAATTGAGGAGAGTCCATGACACTCTTTTCTCCAATGAACCACTAAAATCTGAGAGTTGTAGATTATTGAGCAAAATAGTGCAAGTTCAAGCACCAGGATTGGCACGCACACACACACACACACACACTCACACACACACACACACACACACACACACACACACACACACACACACACACACACATGTCTTATGAACACCTATACTTGAGCTGAGCTTTAAACAGTATCCTCAAATTTTAGCCTAAGGAGCTAGAATTACAAATATGAGTTCCCAATGAAACTTCTGTTACTTGGTCTTTCTTGTCTTCCTCTACACTTTTTTCATTTACTTCATTGTTTTTGTTTGTGTTGGTCCTGGAGCTCGAACTCATGCAAGTATTGGCCTGACTCAGGAGGCTGAAATTTGGCCATCATGGTTTGAAAGGAGCCTGGGCAGGAAAATCAATGAAATTCTTATCTCCAATCAATCAACAAAAACCTATCCCCAGAGTGGCCACCACAAACAAAACAGTCTCCTGGAATTTCTTGATTGGGTTTGCCTTTACATAAGATCTTATATTTCAGCCTCCTGCATTTCTAGAATTACAGACATGAACCAACAGTCCTGGGTTCTCTACTTCCAAGCATTTAATTTTCTTATTGTGATGCTGAGGCTGGATCTCTGAGTCAGGGCATTGTTTCAATTGGTTTTTCATTCAAGGCTGTTGCTTTACAACTACAACCTCAGTTTTATTTCTGGCGTTTTTATCTGGTTAGTTGCAGACTTATGCACTTCCCTGTACAGGCTGGCTATGAACAACAACCTTCAGATTTCAGCCTTGTGACACTAGGATTACACAAATTGACCAAAATTTCATGTATTGCTCATTTTGAAACATTAACTGGATTTTCTCACAACAGTTTTATTCTTTTTCATAATCCTGAGGCTTGAACTCAGGGCTTGAGCACTGTCCCTGAACTTCTGTTACTCAAGGTGAGAACTCTACTACTTGGGCCACAGTGCCACTTTCAGTCTTTTCTATTTATGAGGTACTGAGGAAACAAACCTAGGGATTCAAACATGGTAGGCAAGCACTCTGTTACTAAGCCACATTCCCCGCCATTCTTAGACCTTTTTATTTGTATTTTTATTTCCTTGTGTATGCTGGTCCTGGGTCGAAAAATCAAGTGCAGTCCCAGAAGTTTTTATTCAAGATTAGAACACTAAGACATGAACCACTGCATAACTTGTGGCTATTACTTTTTGCTTTGTTGTAAGTAGCTACTTAGATTTGAGTCCATGAATTCTCCTACCAGGGCTGGTTTTCAAATGTGATCCTCAGATTTGAATCTCCCAAGTGGCTACCATCAGAGGTGTGTGCCACTTATGCTTAGCTCATTTTCATCTCTGAAATTGTCTGTTTCTTATCCTACCTTCTCTACACTTATTTATTTTATACTTTGTGTGTGTATTGGTGTATATCAAGGTCTGGATGCTGTCCCAGAAATGATTTTCTCATTTCTGCCATTGCAGCCACAGTTCAATCACCAGGTTTTATTTTTCTTCTTTTTGGTGGTTAATTGGAGATAAGAATCTCATGTAAAGCCCAGAAAGACATAGGAGGCTGAAATCTGAGGAATGTAGTTGAAGCCACCCTTGGCAGGAAAATCCATGAGACTCTTTTCATCAACTAACTACCAAGACGCTGGGAGTGGTAGTGCTCCTACATCAATTCAAGCACAAGGTTGACACACACAGATAAAAAGCCCCATAGACTTTCCTGTTTGGACTGGCTTTTAACTGGTATCTTCAGACTTCAGCCTCCTGAATAGCTAAAATAATAAGCAAGAACCACCAGTCCCAGGCTTAAATTTCAAATGGTAATTTCTTCTCTTCTTTCAGTTTTGTTTTTGGTTGACTTAGGGCTGAATTGGGAATTGTTTCCCAGGTTTTTCACGGAATTTCAGTACTTTACCACTACTATCACACCTTCATTAAGCTTTTGCTGGGTACTTAGAGATAAAAATTTCAGTCACTGCCCTACCCAGGCTGGCTTTGAGCTATGATCCTCATATTTCAACATTCTTAGTAGCTAGGAATACACACATAAACCAAAGGCTCATTTTGAAATTATAATTTTTGCTTTCTCCCATATTTTATAATTTGTGGTCTTTTTTCTTTCTTTTGGTAAGTGCCTTTTTGTAAGTGAATAACTAGGAATAAACATGAACCAAAACCCATACTCATTTTGAAACTTTATGTTTCTCTTTACCCATCATTTTTAGTTTCTGCTTTTTTGTTTGTTTGTTTTTTTTTAATGTGTGTCTAGATTTTCAATTTAGGGCTTAGGTGCTGTTCCAAGCTTTCTGTTTAAGACTACCACTCAACCGCATGAACCAAAGCACAGCTTGTAACTTATTTTTGGTGCAAATTAGATATATGAGTCTCATGGACTCTCCTGCCTGGGCTGGTCATGAACCTGTGATCCTTAGATTTCATCCTCCTGACTACCTCGTATAACATGTGTGAACAACAAATGTTTGATTCACAACTACTGTCACTGACTCTTCCTTTTGTACTTCTGTTCTCCTTTTATTTCTTCTGTGTGTGTCCTGTGACTTGAACTCAGGGTCTGGGCGCTGTCCCGGAAACATTTTCCCAGTTTCGCCAGGAGAACCACAGCTCAATTCCAGGTTTTTTTCTGTTTTGATGATTAATTAGAAATGATTATCATGTAGAGCCAGACCTAATTCATGAGGATTCAATCTGAGGATCAAATTTTCTACCAGCATGGGCAGGAAAGTCCATGATATCTCCAATTATAACCACTAAAAAGCTGAGAATAGTAGAACCTTAAGCAAAACAGTACAAGTTCAAGCAACAGGTCTCACACACAGACGCACACAGACGCACACACACACACACACACACACACACACACACACACACACACACACACATCTTATGAACTTTCCTACATGGTCTGGCCTTTATTATCCTCAGATTTTAGCTTCCTTTGTAACTAGAATTAGAGTTATGAGCCATCAATGATTGGCTGATTGGCTCACTGAAGCCTCGGTTATTGGTTCTTCTCTTCTTCTACCCTTCTTTACATTTAATAATTTCATTGTTTTAGGTGTGCTGCTCCTGGAGCAGGAACTCATGCAATTCCTGGACTGTTTCAGGAGGCTGTGGTCTGACCTTCATGGTTCAAAGCCATGTTGAGCAAGAAAGTCTAAGATCCTTACCCCCAATTAACTTCCAAAAACCTGGGAGTAGTACAGTACTAGCCCCAGGATGGCCCACAAACAACTGTCTTCTGGACTTTCCTGCTTGGATTGGCCTTTATACTGGATTCCCATATTTCTGCCTCCTGAGGTTTTAGAATTACAGGCATGAGTCACCAGCACCAGGTTCTCTTCTTATAACTATTTTTATGATCCTGAGGCTGGATCTCTGTGCCAGGGTACTGTTTCATAGCTTTCTCACTCAAGACTGGTGCTTTACAACTCCAATCACAGCTTCACTTCTGTTTCCTTGTTTGTTTGTTTTGCTGGTGATTTGATGATGAGACACCATAACCCTCAGATTTCATCTATCTTTGTATCTAGGATTACACACATGAAACAAAAATTCATGCTCATTTTGAAAATTTAGTTCGATTTTCCAACACATATTTTAATTTCTATCTTTTCTATTTCCACATGTATACTGGGCTTGGGGTTATAAATCAGAGCCTATGTATTGTCCCAGTAATTTTTTTCTCGTCTATCTTTTTTATTTATTTATTTTTCTTTTTATTGTGAAAATGCCGTATAGAGGGCTTACAATTACATGAGCAAGGTAATGAGTACATTTCTTATCAAGCATTGTTGCCTCCTCCTTTGTTTCCCCTTCCCATCCCTAGCCATCTCCCCATCACACCTCCATCACCCCGAAAACCACCCCCCTGCACCAAAGTTGTAAATTTGTTTTTCAACATAACATCTTGTATATCTCATTGTTGCAATGGCTCCACCTGTATCACTATTTTTTTTGCCCATCATGGGGCCTGAACTCTGGTCCTGGCACTGTCCTTCAGCTCTTCAGCTTGAGGCTAGAGCCCTACCATTTGTGCTACAGTGCCACTTCCGGCTTTTTCTGCTTATGTGTTGCTGAGGAATTGAACCCAGGGCATGATGCATGCAAAGCAAGCACTCGACCACTGAGTCAGTTCCCCAGTTCAGTCCCACTATATTTTTAATGCTAGACCTCTAATATGTGAGTAATAGCACAATTTGTGGCTTTGTTTTTAAACTGTATTTGCCTAATTAGAGTTGAGTCCACGGACTCCCCTGCATTGGCTGGCCTTGAACACTGATCCTCAGATGTGAGACCCTTGAGTAACTACAAGAACAAGTGTAACCTATTTCAGTTTTGCTCATTTTAAGCTCTGAAATTGGCTCTCCTTTTTCTTCTTCCACCTTTCTTTTCATTTATTTATTTTATTCTTGTGTACACTGTTCCTGGAGATTGATCTAAAGGTGTCGGTAATGTCCCAGAAATCATTGTCTCATTTCTGCCATTGGTGCCACACGTCACGCTCCAGCTGGGTTTTTTTCTTCTTTTGGGGGGTTCATTGGAGATAACAGTTGAATGGAAATAACAGAATGATTCAGGGAGCTGAACTCTGATGACCTAAGTTTGAAGACAGCCTGCATAGTAAATTCCATGATACTCTTTATCTCCAATTAGCTGGCAGTGATTCCATTAATGAGATTGATAAAACTCCAGCCTAGAGTAAAGTAGAACAAATTCAACCCACATGACTAGCACACACAGAAAAATGGCCAATGGAATTTCCTGCTGGGTCTTACCTTTAAATGTTATTTTCTGACTTTATCCTCCTATGTAATTAATACAACATGTGAAGGCCACCAATGATTGATTAATTTAAAACTCTGTCACTCACTATTTCTTCTCTTCTTCTACACTTTTTTATTTCTTTTGTGCTGTTCTTGAAGCTCGAACTCGGGGCCTTCGTGCTTGTCTTTTTATATGTTTTATATAACTTGTTTCAGTTTTGTTGTTCTAATGTTACGTTTGTTTATGTTGCTTTATATAACTTACTTTAATATAACACAAAAGTAACTTTTAGCTTGGTACTGGTGGTTCATGCCTGTAATCCTCCTCAGGAGGCTGACATCGACGATCACAGTTTGAAGCAAGCACAGGCAGAAAAGTCTGGGAAATTCTTATTTCCACTACACTACCAAATATACAAGAAGTGGAGCTATGACTCAAATAGTCAATTGTTGGCCTTGAGCAAGAGAACTCAGAGCTCTGAGTGCAAGTTCCAACCCTGGACTGGCACAAAAATAAAACTTTCTTTACCTTATATTATATTAGGATTATGATGTCAGAATCAAGTCCTAGTTTTAAGGACCAACTTTTGTAGCAGGTGCTACTTTTGATTTTTTCCATAGGAAATTTTATGCTTGTTTTTTCCTTGCCTTATATTTGCATTCCACTAATGACATTCTTATTTTTTGTTTGGAGGGACATTTCCAAAATTCAATGACAAATAAAAAAGCATGTCTTGAATTTTTCTTTATTTTAAATAGGAAAGGGAAACGCTGATTCTGAATCCAGCAGAGAGTGAATGATGGTTTGATTGCAGAGCTGTTAAATCTATTCCTGGATGTGGGAGGCTGCGATTTGCAGTGCTTTGGTGGATGAGTTTTCATGCAGCTTCACAATAATCTTCTATGATGTCACAGTCAACTTTGCCATTACAACAGATAGGTGTCAGCCACTTATCTCACCCTTATGTGGACTTTAGATACACAAAGTAGGAAAAAAATAATTAGAAGAATGTACCATTAACCACAACATCACAGCTTGATGAGCTTTCCTGACTGAATTCAGAGATTACATGAACAGGGCAGTTTCATCTACACAAGGCTACTAAGCACTAAGGACCAGGCAATGTTGTAGGCAACTGGAGAAACAATTGTGAATACAGCTGCAAGAAGCCTGCTCCATGAACCTTTCATGCTGAAGGAGAAAAACAGAAATTACAATGATAATGTCAATATTTCAGAAGGCTGGTAATGTGGGGAAACAGCTTCACATTGAGGTTGGTTGGAAGGTACATATGATCTAACATCAAGGGACATCATCCATGCAATTATTGCTTTTCCATGCTGGCTCCAGTCTCAATCCCAGATCTCATCCTTCTGAGTAGCAAATTATAGGTATGAGGCACCTGCAGTGAGCTATTTTATATAAATATCTATAAGCAATTTTTGCTAAATTTCTTGGAAGTTTCTTGAGAGGAAGGGTCAAAATTAAATATATTATGTGTTTTAAACTTTCTTTTCATTATCTTCTAATTATTTGAATATGAGCTATCTTCCTCACTTTTGTGAAAAATCAAGGCATTTTTTTTTCATTGTTCAAATCCTGGTGAGGGAAGGAAAACCACAGCTTCTTTGCCAAACTAGAAAAAAAATTGTGAATTCAACTTACCAGTTTTTCCAAATATATGTCATGTCCTTGATGGATTTTTCATCTTCAACAATGTTAGATGAGTGAAATTATAAATGGGAGAAAATCAACCACATAGTTGCAAGTTTATCACAATGACAGATATAAGCTCTCCACTTTCTACTGAATAAATCATTTGCCACAAGCATTAAAAATCTTGAATAAAAACTTGGAGATTCTTTCTCTTTATATAAAGTTGGATTTTTGTTTTGTTTTGTTTTGTTTTTGGTTCGACGTGGGGCTTGATCTCAGGGCCTGGGACAGTCCCTCAGCTATTAGATCAAGGAAAGCACTCTACCACTTGAGCCACAACACGACTTCTATTTTTCTGGTGGTTATTTAGAGATGAGCCTCACAGAGTTTGCTGCTCAGGCTGACTTTGAACTGCAATCCACAGATCTGAGCCTCCTGAATAGCTAGAAATACAGACATGAGCCACCAGAACCTGGCCAAAGTTGTAATTTATCAGTTTTGCTGGCTTGAATGAATATCAAGGAAAAAACAGAAACTAAAATTGTTAGTTTATGTTAAAATTTGCAATAGTTTTACCATGAAGAATAGTGAAATATTTAGAATTACATATTTTGAGAGTATATAACTGATTAAATCTTTTGTTGTAAAATAATAAAATACTTCTCTTTTTTTGTAGACACTGAAGTCTGAGTTCAGAACTTATACTTGTTGGCAGACACTCTCCTGTATGAGCCACATCCTTCTGATCATTTTAATCAATTATCTATTAAATAATTTGAAGCTCACAAGTCATCTTTTGCTAAGATTTAGTAAAATAAGCCTAAACTCCTGCCTTTTGAGTAACATAAGAAATCCTAATATCTAGATGTATAGACTCAAAAAATGAAATACCCTAAGAACAATCAATTAATAAATAGGCTAGATGATTAGATTAGAATGACTAGATCATTCCCAAAACAGATGTAGGTTTCTAAGGAATACATGAAAATATTCAACATCTTTAATAATCAAGGAAATGCAAATCAAATCTATATTGAAGTTTCATGTCTGCCTAAGCAGAATCCTTATTAAAAAAGAAAACAAAAATACTCATAAGGAAGTAGGGAAAGATACCCTACACAATGTTGGCAATTAAATGAATCAGTGCAGCAACAGAAACTAGTGTGGAAGTTCCACACAAGAAATCCTACATATACACCTGAAGAAGTGTAAGTCAGCCTTATAGTAGAGCTATCTGCACACACATATTTTATAGTAGAATACAAATGATCACATTCCAGAATCGGCCTCCACAGGCAGAAAAGTGTGTAAAACTGTTATCGCCAAATAAGAATTAAAAAGATCTGGGAGTAGAGCTGTAGACCAAGTGACAGAGTACCAGCTTTAATGGAAAAAATCCAATCAAGAGAATAAGGCCCCAGGTTCAAGCCTCAGGACTGGCAAACATACACACACACACACACACACACACACACACACACACACACACACACACACACACTCACACACACACACACACACACACACACACAATGCTGCCTATATTTTTAGTAAGTTTCTTAATACCCTAAAATTCATGTACCTATGACAAAGCTGAATATAATGGGAAAGTGATATTTATAATGATAAACTCTTACTGAAGAACCCAGGTTTTTTTTCTTGATTTGTTTCGTTTTTGTGCTCATTGGACTTGAACTCACAGCCTAAGTGCTGTGCCTGAGCGTTTTTGTTCAAGGTTGGTGCTCTACCACTTAGTTACTGTGCCACTTTCCTGGTTTGTGGTAGTTCGTTGGAGATAAAGAGTCTCAAAGACGTTGTCCTCCACACACTGATTTCAAACTGCAATTCTCAGATTTCACATTCTTGAATCGGTAGAATTAGAGGCCTGATCCACCAATGCCAGGCTAGAACCTGAGTATTTTCACCACTGCTCATTGAAAGAGTTCAAATCTTTTTACTCCAGAATACTTACCAAGCACAATTCTCTCTGAATGGCAATTAAGCAAATACAGAGGCGCCCATTGTTCACACCTGTAAATCCTAGCTACTGAAAAGTCTGAGATCTGAGAACAGTGTTCAACGGCAGTCCAGACAGGAAAATCTGGGAGAAATTTAGTCCCAATTAAACAGAAAAGTGCCATATGTTAAGCTATGGCTGTAGCAGTAGAGCTCTACCTTAATCAATTATCTCAGAGACACCTCAGACCCTGAGTTCAAAGCCCTAGACCAGTGCACCTGCGCACACGCGTGCACAATTTTGTAACATAGTTCTCAAACCCAGCAAGGTGCCATATTAATCCCTTAATGTCATGATTTACTATGAGAATTGGAAAAGTCTAACCTCTGGCATGGGCTGCAGTCCATGCTGGTAAACATCATCTGGAGAGAGTAATTACCTCAGAGCCAGTCGGAACGACCCAGACTGGAAGTATGAGTGAGGTGGTGCAGGAACAGGGCCCTACTCCCCTATTCACCTAGACCAAAAGCAGGAGTATGGTGACACAGACACGCAACCCCCATTCACCCAGACCTGAGGCAGGAGTGAGGAACCATAGGTACATGGCCCCCACTCACCCAGAAATGAAGCGTGAGTGAGGTGAAAAGGGGATTAGCTTCCACTTATCCAGCCAGGAAGCCGTAGTGAGGTGGTGCAGGCACATGGCTCCTACCCACCCCTACCAGAATCAGCAGTGAGGTGACACAGGCACCATAGCCCCTACTCCCCTACTCACACACACAAGAAGCAGGAGTGAGGTGACACAGGCACATGACCCCCCACCCACCTAGACTGGAAGTAGGAGTGAGGTGATACGGGCACTTGGCCCCCACGCAGCCAGACCAGAAGCGAGAGTGAGATTGTACAGGCACACGGCACCTACCGACCCAGACCAGAATCAGGAGTGAAGTGACACAGGCACGCAGCCCCAACTTATCCAACCAGGAAACAGAAGTTAGGTGATGGTCTTATGCCACCACACCATAAGAGCCTAGCATTCTATGGTGGCCCCTTCTCTTTCGGCCTTTGTGAAGGGTGGCTGGGTTTCATGATGCACTCCAGATGTCAAGGGTCTAGAGCTAAGGATGCTGCCACCCTCCCCCAACTGGAACTGCACCTGCTGCACCTATGGTAGCAAACTTAATTAGTTCTAATTCACAGAACATATACTATGATCTATGAGTTTCTTCAGGTACTGCCTGCCACTTGCTAGTCAATTAATATTATAGTTGCCAATGTCTAAGTGCTCACTGACTTGTAAATATGCTGGAATGGAAATCCTACTATCACTGCTGTCTTTTCATTTCTAGAAATGATGATTTGAAATGGCCCTTGTGAAGAGAAGAGGGGACATGGACCCAACTATTCAATAGCGCATTTGGGTGACACTATATTGGCCCAAGAATGAGTCGACACAGCTGGTATCCCGGTGTTTTGGGTTAGTCTTTTGGATCATGCTTTCTATTTGGCCTTGGAGAGTCTTAGGCTTCTCATTGTAGACACAGAAGATGGGAAAGTAACTGCCAAAGGCTTATACATACAGGAGCCATTTACTTTCTGCCCTTCTGAGATGGCATCTTACTACCTATCCAAAATGGCCTTTAACTTACCAGGCTTCTGCTTAAGCCTGCCAAGTGATGGAATTACAGGCTTACCATACCACACCCAACTATGTGTCATGGGCCATTTGAAATAGAAAATTCATGACATGTGTGCTGTATCTACTAACACACTTGTGCAAAGATCAAATAACTTACAACCCAGTTGTTAAGAATATAGACTCAGATTCAACTGAATTTCAAATTCAATTTTGGTTATTTACCTGCTTTTGGTTAAAGAGGAAGAGACTATATCACTGTGATTTATTCACTTGTATAAAAATGTGGATGGATCCATGGACAGATGGCTCATGCCTATAATCTTACTCAGGTGGTTGAGATGGAAAGATTATGTTTCAAACCCAACTCGGGCAGAAAAGTCCCTATGAGATACTTAGGTCCAGTGAATCACTCAGAAACCCGAAGTGGGGGGCTAAGAAATTGGCTCAGTTGTAAAGTGCTTGCTTTGCAAGCATGAGGATATTGGTTCGATTCATCAGCACATGAGCAGAAAAAGCTGGAAGTGGTGCTAAGTTTCAAGTTGTAGAGTGCTAGCCATAAGCTGAAGAGCTGAGAAACAGCGCCCAGACCCAGATATCAGGCCCCATGAACAACAACAACAACAACAAAAAAAAACCAACACAGAAGTGGGGTTTTAGCTCAAGTGGTAGAGTGCTAGAAATTGGATCAGGGACTGCACCCAGACCCTGAGTTCAAGTACCACAAAGTACAAAAAAAATGTGATTGGATAGTGGTATTTTCCATCTCCTAGGTTTATGATTATTCAATAATCAGAATTTATTGAGCATTTCCTATGGAAAAGAGGTATTTTTCCTCACCAGCAAGTGATTTTTGATGCTGCAGAGCATGCAATGGATACCCTCTACTTCAGTGGAGAATTGAATGTAAATTTTGTGGGTCCTATTAGAATAGCAGCTCAGGAGCAAAACTGATAAGGATTCAAGCTCTCTGTTAAACCATACTGTAGCCATTATGATTTTTTTAAAGGAATAATTTATTTAGACATTGGTGGATCATGCCTTTAATTCTCACAGCTTAGGAGGCTGAGATCTGAGGAGCATGATTTCAGACCAGCCCAAGCAGGAAAGTCCATGAGACTTGTCTCCAATTAATCAGTGATAAACCCAGAAAAAGAGGCATGGCTTAATAGAGTATTATTCCTAAGGAAAAAGCTCTATTTAAGCTGCCCTAACCCTTCAATTCCTATGTTGGGACATTCCCACATACAATGCTGCTAGACCATGCCTTCCCTTGGTATTTTTGTCTACAGCCTATAGGCTGTTTAGCTCTTGACTTGGTAATGGCATGATACCTGTATGGAATATACTGCCCAGAAAAAACAACTATGATATAAGCAATGCTTGACAACGTGTTGAATCCAAAGTTGCAGTGGTAAGGATGTTTTCTGTTTAACTTTTTACTTCATTTAATTGCTTTGAAAAGATTATCTCCTTATTTATTTTACTCGAGGAAATCAAAAGTTAATATTTGGGACTTTTGCTGAAATTTGAAACTAGGCAAGTAAGAGCACCCATTGTCCCTAAATTCATCATTTAAAATTATTAAAACTTTATTCATATGTTTTAGTCGTCAGAAATTTGAGCCAAGCATGGGAACTCACACTTGTAATGCTACCTGATGGGACTTGACTAATGCAGAGAGGACTATGATTTGATGCTAGCCCAGGCAAAACATTCACAATATTGGATCTCAATCAATATCTGAAACCAATGCATTGTGCTTTTTATTTCATCTACACAGAAAGGGTAAAAAGAAGGATTGTGGTCCATGATGGCCTGGTCATAAACATAAAACCTTAACACAAAAAATGTCTCAAGCAGAGCTGGATGCAGGTGATTCATGCCTGTAGTCTTAGCTACTCAGGAGGCTGAGATCTGTAGATCACAGTTCAAAGCCATCCCAGGCAGGAAAATCCATGAGACTCATCTCCAATAAACCATTAGAAAACCAGTAGTGGTGCTGTGGCTCAAGCAGTAAAGCATTCGCCTTGAGCTGAAGAGCTCAGGGATAGCGCCCAGGCACAGAGTTTAAAACACATGACCAACAAAAACAAAAATGACTAATGCAAAAAAAGCAGATGTATGGCTCAACTGGTAGAGCACCTACCTAAAGTGCATGAGGCCCTGAGTTTATGTTCTAGGATAAAAACGAGGGAAGGTGGATATATGGAAGGAAGAAAAGAAGGAAGGGAGGAATTATTCTGTATATTGTACTTGCCTAGTTATTTCATTAAGGTGGCTTCTCATTCCTTTTTCTTTTTTTTTCTGTCTGTTGTGGAGCTTGAACTCAGGTCCTGGATCCTGCCCCTGAGCTTTTGTGCTCAAAGCTAGTGCTCTACCACTTTGAGTTACATGGTCACTTATGGGTTTCAGTGGTTAAATGAAAATAAGAATCTCATAGATTTTGCTGACCAAGCTGGTGTTGAACCTTGATCCTTAGAACTCAGCCTTCTGACTAGCTAGATTTACAGGTATGAACCACTGGCTCTGAGCACTCACTTGTTTTCTTTCTTTCTATTTTTTATCAGTCATGGGACTTGAACTCTGGGTGCTGTCCCTGAGCTCTTCAGCTGAACTGAAGCACTCCACCAGAGTCCACTTATGGTTTTCTGATTGCTAACTGGAGATAAGAATCTCATTAGAGAGGTTCAGAAGCTGACGGCAGAGGAGAAGCTATAGGCTAAACAAGCTCCAGCATAGAAAGCAGTTTTAGTGTTCCTAAACACTGTTTAGTGAAAAGTCCTAGGCTACAGAATCACCCCAAGGGTGACATCACAGTACAGAGAGTTTGGCCCGAGAGGGAAAATGCAGGCAAGGAGGCAGAACTGAGCACTTGCTAGTAGCCAAGGCTGCAACTGATGTGGCAGTAGTGACACTGGCCATAGCGGCCATAGCTATAACAGAGAGAGTTCTGGAAAGCAGCACCAGACACAGGGGGTGAGCAGATTCTACTCATTACCAGCAAGAACTGCCAAGGAGCAGATATCTTCATCCTGCAGATCGCACACCAGAGACGACTCAGGAACCAACACTCTAGAATGAGTAGAACCCTGACATCCTCACTCATTCTCAGGGAGAAGAGGAGGGAAAGCCATCCCTCCCAAACCACCAGAGATCTCCATTTTCCATACTGACAAAGGCCCCGCTGAGCAACTAGCTCCAACTCAGGCCTTGGAAGAAAAGAAAAGAGTCATTTAGCAGGTCACAAGAACCTTACCTAACCTGCCAAGCTCAGCTACACCCAGGGGAAATCACACAGCCCAGATAGAGGAAGATCCGTCTCCCACCTCAGGAGAGACTTTCTTTACTGTGTAAACACAACCAGAGGCTGCCCCTCCCTACAGCAGCTTAGAAAATCAACTAAAATTCAGTAAACACAAACCCTGAGAATGGATCCAGGCTGGGCCCTGTGAGTGTCTCTGGAGCTAGCCCATCAGGGAAAAGCTAGTTTGTTGAAAGGCTTCAACCCTACCCAGAACCTAGCCTCATCACAGCATCTCCAAACTAGAGGAAATAGCCATCTCCCTCTTTTGTGATACAAAGCAGATCTCCCTCCCTTTGAACTAGCCTGGGAAGAGGATCACAAATCCTGGGTAAAGCAGAGCATTATTCTGCCTGCTCAAACAAACTGACTGAAGAATCCAATCAAGCCACAGGAAAACCAAACACCACAAGCAGACCAGAGACTCCACCAAGAGACTGGTTATGGACACAGTGGAGATAAATGACCTTCCAATCCCCCCTCGAAAAATAGAACTGTGTTTGTATCTTTTTAAATTTTATTTTCTAATTGCTTTCTATTAATCTTTTTTTCCTCTCATAATTTTTATTTTAGGTGTATATGTGTGTGTGTGCTTTTCTTTTATCTCTTCTAATCTTTTGGTATTTTTTATTTTCTTTTTTCTCTTTCTTTCTTTTTTGAGTGACTTAATTGCTATTCTGCTCGTCCCCATATATATACCCGTCATCAATTATTAGACCTTATACCCCATGGTATACACACTTAATCCAGAAATTTATTACTCAATTCATAAGCTCTTAGGCTTAAATTCTTTAGTAGCAATATTATATCTTTATACCGATATAATTTCCTGTTTATGTGTATTTTTTTTCTTTTTGCTGGTCATGGGGCCTGGGCACTGTCCTTCAGCTCTTTAGCTCAAGGCTAGTGCTATACCATTTTGAGCCACAGCTCCACTTACAGGTTCTTCTGCTTATGTGGTGCTGATGAATCGAACCCAGGGTCTCAGCATGCAAGGCAAGCACTCTACCACTGAGCCACTTTCCTAGCCCTTATCTTTTAATAACTAATTTTAAGCACTTTTATTTTTTAGTTTTTCATGTCTCCTATCCCTTCCCTCCTCTCATTGTATCCTTCTCTCAAATCATTTCTTTAAACTTACATAATTTTTGTGTTTCATTGTTTAAATTCAAATTTTTATTGCCATTTTTCTTCTTTTCTTTCTTTTTTATTTTAATTTAATTTTATTTTATTTGTGAACATACTGTACAGAGAGGTTACAATTACATGGGCAGGATAATGCATACATTTCTTACCAAGCATTGCTGCCTCCTCCTTTGTTTACCCTTCACATCCCTTCCCAGCCTCCCCCCACACCCCACCCAATCATCCCCCCCCCCGCACTGATGTTGTAAAGCTCGTTTTCAACATGACAACTTGTACTTCTCATTGTTGCAACAAGTCCACCTGTATCCTTAAACAACTCGTTTTTCCCCATCTCCTCCACAAGTTATACCGATATAAAATATAGTGAAAGCAGGGGTTATACTGTGGGGGAGGGACATACAAAGAAATAATCTTATAAATGCGTTAGAAACACATGCAGGAAGGAACAAACACATTAAAATACATATCTAAGGATTCATTTTCCTAACATCACATTATCTGAACTTTTCTGCTTGACTCAAACATATACTAGATATTGGAAATAAGGGAAACCATGTGACCTATGATTCCTTGAGCCTGGCTTACTTCACTTAATATAATTTTTTTCCAAGTTTTTCCATTTCCTAACAAATGGGACGATGTCATTCTTTCTGATGGAGGCATAGAATTCCATTGTGTATATATACCACATTTTCTTGATCCATTCATCTACTGAGGGGCATCTAGGTTGGTTCCATATCTTAGCTAGGGTAAATAATGCTGCAATAAACATAGTTGTGCTGGTAGCTTTAGTGTGGTCTTGTTTGTAAACATTTGGGTAAATGCCCAAAAGTGGGATTGCTGGGTCATAGGGGAGTTCTATGTGAAGTCTTTTGAGGAACCTCCATACTGCTTTCCAAAGTGGTTGAACAAGTTTACATTCCCTCCAACAGTGAAGTAAGGTTCCTTTCTGTCCAAATCCCCTCCAGCATCTACTGTTGTTAGAGTTCTTGATTTTTGCCATTCTAACTGGTGTGAGGTGGTATCTCAATGTTGTTTTGATAGGAATGTTGAGCATTTCTTCATGTGTGTATTGGCCATTGTTCTTTCTTCTTCAGAGAAGTTTCTCTTTAAGACTTAAGCCCACTTATTTATCGGGCAGTTGTTTCTTTGAGGATTTGTTGTTGGGGGATTTAATTTTTTGAGTTCCAGGTATGTTTTAGATATGAGAAACTTGTCCGTTGTATGGCTAGTGAAGATCTTCTCCCAATCCACAGGATTTCTTTTGATCTTGCTAGCTATTTCCTTTGCCATGCAGAAGCTCTGCAACTTTATACAATCCCATTTGTCCAACCTTTCTTTGATTTGTTGTGTTTTCCGGTCTCTATTCAGAAAATTTCGGCCAGAGCCAAAGAGACCTAGGGTTTCTTTTATTCCATCCAGTAATGTTTTCAGAGTGTCTGCTTTGACTTCGAGGTCCTTTATCCATTTGGAGTTGATTCTGGTGCAGGGTGATATATAAGGATCTAGCTTTAGTTTTCTACAAGTAGTTAACCAATTTTGCCAGCACCATTTATTGAAGAGGCTGTCTTTCTTCCATTCTATTGTTTTAGCTCCCTTATCGAAGATTAGTTGGCTATAGGTCTGTAGGTTCATTTCTGGGTTTTCAATTCTATTCCTTTGGTCCTTAGGTCTGTTCTTATGCCAGTACCAAGCTGTTTTGATTACCATGGCTTTAAGAGTAGAGTTTGAAATTTGGTATTGATATTCCTCCAGCAGTGTTCTTTCCGTTGAGGAGTGTTTTTGCTATTCAGGGTCTTTTATTGTTCCATATGAATTTTTGGATTGCCTCTTCTATTTCCTTGAAGAAAGAGGTTGGAATTTTGATAGGTATTGCACTGAATTTGTAGATAGCCTTGGAAAGTATTGCCATTTTCACGATGTTAATCTTTCCAATCCAGGTGCATGGGAGGTTTTGCCATTTTCTAACTTCTGTTATTATGTGCTTTTTCAAGTTTTTAAAGTTTTGATAATAGAGGTCCTTTTCTTCTTGCATTAAGTATTTTATTTTTTGTGGGTCTATTACAAATGGATTTGCTTTCCTAATTTCAACCACGCTTTTCTCATTGTTTGCATACAGAAAACCCATTGATTTTTGAGGTTTAATTTTATACCCTGCTACTTTGCCAAAATTTTGTGATTTATTAATTTAAAACCCTTTCACTGACTATTTCTTCTCTTCTTCTACACTTCTTTATTTCTTTTGTGCTGTTCCTGAAGCTTGAACTCGGGGCCTTCCTGTTTATCTTTATATATCTTTTATATAACTTGTTTCAGTTTTGTTGTTCTAATGTTTCATTTGTTTATGTTGCTTTATATACCTTATTTTTATATCTCAAAAAAGTAACTTTTAGCTTGGTACTGGTGGCTCATGCCTGTAATCCTCCTCAGGAGGCTGACATCGAGGATCACAGTTTGAAGCAAGCACAGGCAGAAAAGTCTGGGAAATTCTTAATACAACTACAATACCAAATATACAAGAAGTGGAGCTGTGACTCAAGTAGTAAATTTTTGGACTTGAGCAAGAGCACTCAGAGCTCTGAGTGCAAGTTCAAACCCCTGGACTGGCACAAAAATAAAACTTTCTTTACCTTATATTATATTAGGATTACTGATGCCAGAATCAAGTCCTAGTTTTAAGGACCAACATTTGTAGCAGATGCAACTATTGATGTTTTCCCTAGGAAATTTTATGCTTGTTTTATTCCTTGTCTTGTATTTACATTCCACTAATGGCATTCTTATTTTTTTTTTGTTTGGAGGGACATTTCCATAAGTCAATTACATTAAAAAGCATGTCTTGAAGTTTTCTTTATTTTAAATAGGAAAGGGAAACTCTGTCCGAATCCAGCAGAGAGCGAATGATGGTTTGATTGCAGAGCTGTTAAATCTATTCCTGGATGTGAGAGGCTACGATTTGCAGTGCTTTGTTGGAAGAGTCTTCATGCAGCTTCACAATAAACTTCTATGATGTCACAGTCAACTTTGCCATTACAACAGATAGGTGTCAGCCACTTATTTCACCCTTACGTTGACTTTAGATACACAAAGAGCAAAAAAATAATTAGAAGAATTAACTATTAACCAAAAGATCACAGCTTGATGAGCTTTCCTGACTGAATTCTGAGATTACATGAGCAGGGCAGTTTCATCTACACAAGGCTACTAAGAAATAAGGACCAGGCAATGTTGTGGGCAACTGGAGAAACAGATGTGAATACAGGTGCAAGTGGCCTGCTCCATGAACCTTTCATGCTGAAGGAGAAAACCAGAAAATACAATGATAATGTCAATATTTCAGAAGGCTGGTAATGTGGGGAGACAGCTTCACATTGAGGATGGGAGGAAGGCACATATGATCTAACAGCAAGGGACATCATCCATGCAATTATTGCTTTGCCATGCTGGCTCCAATCTCAATCCCAGATCTCATCCTTCTGAGTAACAAATTATAGGTATGAGGCAACTGCAGTGAGCTCTTTGATATAAATATCTATAACCAATTTTTGCTAAGTTTCTCAGAAGTTTCTTTAGAGGAAAGTTGAAAATTAAATATATTATGTGTCTTAAACATTCTTTTCATTAACTTCTAATTATTTGAATATGAGCTATCTTCCTCACATTTGGGAAAATTTTTTTCATTGTTCAAATCCTGGGGAGGGATGGAAAACCCAGTTTCTTTTCCAAACTTGAAAAAAAAAATAGTCATTTTAACTTACCAGTTTTGCCAAATAGTGTGTCATGTCCTTGATGGATTTTTCATCTTCAACAGTGTTAGATGAATGAAATTATAAATGGGAGAAAATCAACCACATAGTAGCAAGTTTATCACAATGACAGATATAAGCTTTCCACTTTCTACCAGATAAATCATTTGCCAGAAGCATTAAAAATCTTGAATAAAAACTTGGAGATTCTTCCTCTTTATATAAAGTTGGATTTTTGTTTTGTTTTGTTTTGTTTTTGGTTGGTCATGGGCTTTATCTTGGGGCCTTGGGGCAGTCCCTCAGCTATTCAGATCAAGGAAAACACTCTACCACTTGAGCCACAGCACTACCTCTATTTTTCTGGTGGTTATTTAGAGATGAGCCTCACAGAGTTTGCTGCTCAGGCTGACTTTGAACTGCAATCCTCAGATGTCAGCCTCCTGAGTAGCTAGAAATACAGACATGAGCCACCAGCACCTGGCCAAAGCTGTATTTTATCAGTTTTGTTGGCTTGAATAATTACCAAGGAAAAAATAGAAACTAAAATTGTTAGCTTATGCTAAAATTTCCAATAGTTTTACCATGAATAATAGTGAAATATTTAGAATTACATATTTTGAGAGTATATAACTGATTAAATTTTATTGTTTTAAAATACTTAAATATATCTCTTTTTTTGTAGACACTGAAGTTTGAGTTCAGAACTTGTACTTGTTGGCAGGCACTCTCCTGTGTGAGTCACATTCTTCAGAACATTTTTAATCAATCATCAATTAAATAATTTGAAGCTCACAAGTCATCTTTTGCTAAGATTAAGTAAAATAAGCCTAAACTCCTGCCTTTTGAGTAACAGAAGAAATCCTAATATCTAGATGTATAGACTCAAATAAATGAAACAACCTAAGAACAATCTTATCAATAAATAGGCAAGTGAATTGACTACATCATTCCCCAAAACAGATATAGGTGTCTAAGGAATACATGAAAATATACAACATCTTTAATAATCAAGGCAATGCAAATCATATCTATGTTGAGGTTTCATGTCTGCCTAAGCAGAATGCCTTTTAATCCTACATATACACCTGAAGAAATGTAAGTCAGCCTTATAGTAGAGCTATCTGCACACACATATTTTATAGCAGGATTCAAAGAATCATATTCCAGAATCGGCCTCCACAGGTAGAAAAGTGTTTAAAACTGTTATCTCCAAATAAAAATTAAACAGATCTGGGAGTAGAGCTGTGGACCAAGTGGCATAGTACCAACCTTAATGGAAAAAATCCAATCAAGAATTTAAGGCCCCAGGTTCAAGCCTCAGGACTGGCAAACACACACACACACACACACACACACACACACACACACAGAAACACACACACACACACAGAAACACACACACACACACACACAAAATGCTGCCTATATTTTTAGTAAGTTTCTTAATACCCTAAAATTCATGTACCTATGAAAAATCTTAATATAATGGAAAAGTGATATTTATAATGATAAACTCTTACTGAAGAACCCAGGTTTTTTTTCTTGATTTGTTTCGTTTTTGTGCTCATTGGACTTGAACTCACAGCCTAAGTGCTGTGCCTGAGCGTTTTTGTTCAAGGTTGGTGCTCTACCACTTAGTTACTGTGCCACTTTCCAGGTTTGTGGTAGTTCGTTGGAGATAAAGAGTCTCAAGGACTCTGTCCTCCACACATAAATTTCAAACTGCAATTCTCAGATTTCACATTCTTGAATCGGTAGAATTAGAGGCCGGATCCAGGCTAGAACCTGAGTATTTTCACCACTGCTCATTGAAAGAGTTCAAATCTTTTTACTCCAGAATACTTACCAAGCACAGTTTTCTCTGGATGGCAATCAAGCAAATATAGAGGCGCCCATAGTTCACACCTGTAAATCCTAGCTACTGAAAAGTCTGAGATCCGAGGATAGTGTTCAAAGCCAGTCCAGACAGGAAAATCTGGGAGAATTTTAGTCCCAATTAACCACAGAAATGCTATATGTTGAGCTGTGGCTGAAGCAGTAGAGCTCTACCTTAATCAAATATCTCAGAATCACTTCAGACCCTGAGTTCAAGGCCCAAGACCAGTGCACATGTGCACACACATGCACAATTTTATAACATAGTTCTCAAACCCAGCAAGGTTCCATCTTAATCCCTTAATGTCATGCTTTGTTATGAGAACTGGAAAAGGCTAACCTCTGGCATGGGTTGCAGTCCATGATGGTAAACAGCATCTGGATAGAGTAATTACCTTAGAGCCAATCGGACCGATCCAGACTGGAAGTACAAGTGAGGCCCCTACTCCCCTGTTCACCCAGACCAAAAGCAGGAGTATGGTGACACAGGCACGCAACCCCCATTCACCCAGACCTGAAGCAGGAGTGAGGAAACATGGGTACATGGCCCCCACTCATCCAGAAATGAAGCGGGAGTGAGGTCAAAAGGGCATTAGCCCAGACTTATCCAGCCAGGAAGCAGTAGTGAGGTGGTGCAGGCACATTGCTCCTACCTACCCCTACCAGTATCAGCAGTGAGGTGACACAGGCACCATGACCCCTACTCCCCTACACATGCACACCAGAAGCAGGAGTGAGGTGACACAAGCACACAACCCCACACTCACCTAGACTGGAAGTAGGAGTGAGGTTACATGGGCATGGGCCCCCACGCAGCCAGACCAGAAGCCAGAGTGAGATTGTACAGGCACACGGCAACTACCGACCCAGACCAGAATCAGGAGTGAAGTGATACAGGCACACAGCCCCAACTTATCCAGCCAGGAAACAGAAGTGAGGTGATGGTCTTATGCCGCCACACCAGAAGAGCCTAGCATTCTATGGTGGCCCCTTCTCTTTCGGCCTTTGTGAAGAGTGGCTGGGTTTCATGATGCACTCCAGAGGTCAAGGGACTGGAGCTAAGGATGCTGCTGCCATCCCCCAACTGGTACTGCACCTGCTGCAGCTATGGTAGCAAACTTAATTGGTTCTAATTCACAAAACATATGTTATGAACTATGAGTTTGTTCAGGTACTGCGCGCCACTTGCTAGTCTCTTAATATTATAGTTGCCAATGTCTAAGTGCTCACTGACTTGTAAATATGCTGGAATGGAAATCCTACTATCACTGCTGTCTTTTCATTTCTAGGAATGATGATTTTGAAATGGCCCTTCTGGAGAGAAGAAGAGGGCACATGGACCCAACTATTCAATAGTGCATTTGGGTGACACTATATTGGCCCAAGAATGAGTCGACCCAGCTTGTATCCAGGTGTTTTGGGTTAGTCTTTTGGGTCATGCTTTCTGTTTGGCCGTGGAGAGTCTTAAGCTTCTCATTGTAGACACAGAAGATGGGAAAGTAACTTCCAAGGCTTATATATTCAGGAGCCATTTACTTTCTGCCCTTCTGAGATGGCATCTTACTCCATTGCCAAAATGGTCTTGAACTTATCAGGCTTCTGCTTAAGCCTGCCAAGTGATGGAATTACAGGCTTACCATACCACACCCAACTATGTGTCATGGGCCATTTGAAATAGAAAATTCATGGGGCTGGGAATGTGGCTCAGTGGTAGAGCGCTTGCCTTGCATGCTCAAGCCCTGGGTTCGATTCCTCAGCACCACATAAGCAAAAAGAAAAAAGCCGGAAGTGGAGCTGTGGTTCAAGTGATAGAGCACTAGCCTTGAGCGGAAGAGCTGAGGGACAGCGCTCAGGCCCAGAGTTCAGGCCCCACGACCGGACCCCCCCGCAAAAAAAAAGAATGTTCAAAAAAAAAAAAGAAATAGAAAATTTATGACATTTCTGCTGTATCCACTAACAAAATTGTGCAATGATCAAATAACTTACAACCTAGTTGTTAAAAATATAGCCTCAGACTCAACTGAATTTCAAATTCAATTTTGGTTATTTACCTGCTTTTGGTTAAAGAGGAAGACACTTTATCACTGAGCTTTATTCACTTGTATAAAAAGGTGGATGGAGCCATGGACAGATGGCTCATGCCTATAATCTTACTCAGGAACTTGAGATGGAAAGAATATGTTTTAAACCCAACCCGGGCAGAAAAGTCCCTATGAGATACTTAGGTCCAGTGAATCACTCAGAAACCCGAAGTGGGGGCTAAGAATTTGGCTCAGTGGTAGAGTGCTTGCTTTGCAAGCATGAGGCCCTGAGTTCAATTCCTCAGCACCACATAAGCGGAAAAAGCTGGAAGTGGTGCAAAGGCTCAATTGGTAGAGTGCTAGCCATAAGCTGAAGTGCTGAGAGACAGCACCCAGACCCAGATATCAGGCCCCCTGAACAACAACAAAAAAAATCAACACAGAAATGGGGTTGTGGCTCAAGTGGTAGAGTGCTAAAAAATGGATCACGGACTGCACCCAGACCCTGAGTTCAAATACGACAATGAACAACAAAAAAATGTGATTGGATAGGGGTATTTTCCATCTCCTAGGTTTATGATTATTCAATAATCAGAATTTATTGAGCATTTCCTATGGAAAAGAGGTATTTTTCCTCACCAGCAAGTGATTTATGATGCTGCAGAGCATGCAATGGATACCCTCTACTTCACTTGAGAATTGAGTGTGAATTTTTTGGGGTCCTATTAGAATAGCAGGTCAGGAGCAAAGCTGATAAGGATTCAAGCTTTCTGTTAAACCATACTGTAGCCATTTTGATTTTTGTTAAAGGAATAATTGATTTAGACATTGGTGGCTCATGGCTATAATCCTCACATGCCTTCACTTGTATATTTGCCTATAGCCTATAGGCTGTTTAGCCCTTAACTTTGGTGGTGGCATGATTCGTGTATGGAATATACTGCCCAGAAAAATACAACTATGATATAAGCAATGTTTGACAACGTATTAAATCCAAAGTTGCAATGGTAAGGATGTTTAGTGTTTAACTTTTTTCTTTAGTTAATTGCTTTTAAAAGTTTGCGCTGGGAAGGTAGCTCAGTGGTAGAGTGCTTGCCTTGCATGCCTGAGGCCCTTGGTTCAATTCCTCAGCACCACATAAGCAAAAAGAAAAAATCCAGAAGTTTTGCTGTGGCTCAAGTGTTAGAGAGCGCTAGCCTTGAGCTGAAGAGCTGAAGGACAGCACCCAGGCCCAGAGTTCAGGCCCCACGACCGGACCCAAAAATATAAAAAATAAAATAAATTAAATGTATTTGCTTATTTAATTTACTCGAGGAAATCAAAAGTTAATATTTGGGACTTTTGCTGAAATTTGAAACTAGGCAAGTAAGAGCACCCATTGTCCCCAAATTCATCATTTGAAATTATTAAAACTTTATTCATATGTTTTAGTAGTCAGAAATTTGAGCCAATCATGGGCGCTCACACTCGTAATGCTATCTGCTGTGTCTTGACTAATGCAGAGAGGACTATGATTTGATGCTAGCCCAGGCAAAACATTCACAATATTGGATTTCAATCAATATCTGAACCAATGCATTGTGCTTTTTATTTCATCTACTCAGAAAGGGTAAAAAGAAGGATTGTGGTCCATAATGGCCTGGTAATAAACATAAAACCATACCACAAAAATGTCTCAAGCAGAACTGGGTGCAGGTGACTCATGCCTGTAGTCTTAGCTACTCAGGAGTCTGAGATCTGTAGATTAAAGTTCAAAGCCATCCCAGGCAGTAAAGTCTGTGAGACTCATCTCCAATAAACCATAAAAAACCAGTAGTGGTGCTGTGACTCAAGCAGTAAACATTCGCCTTGAGCTGAAGAGCTCAGGGACAGCGCCCAGGCACAGAGTTTAAGACACATGACCAACAAAAACAAAAATGACTAATGCAAAAAAAGCAGGTGTATGGCTCAAGTGGTAGAGCACCTACCTAAAGTGCATGAGGCCCTGAGTTTAAGTTCTAGGATAAAAACGAGGGAAGGATGTGAACATATGGAAGGAAGAAAAGAAGGAAGGGGGGAATTATTTTGTATATTGTACTTGTCTAGTTATTTCATTAAGGAGGCTTCTCATTCCTTTTTCTTTTTTTTCTGTCAGTTGTGGGGCTTGAACTCAGGTCCTGGATCCTGCCCCTGAGCTTTTGTGCTCAAAGCTAGTGCTCTACCACTTTGAGTTACATGGTCACTTATGGGTTTCAGTGGTTAAATGAAAATAAGTATCTCATAGATTTTCCTGACTAAGCTGGTGTTGAACCTTGATCCTTAGATCTTAGCCTCTGACTAGCTAGACTTACAGGTATGAGCCACTGGCTCTGGGCACTCACTTGTTTTCTTTGTTTCTATTTTTTATCAGTCATGGGACATGAACTCTGGGTGCTGTCCCTGAGCTCTTTAGCTGAAGTGAAGCACTCCACCAGAGTCCACTTCTAGTTTTCTGATTGCTAATTGGAGATAAGAATCTCATTACAGAAGTTCCGAGGTAGATGGCAAAGGAGAACCTGGAGGCTAATCCAGCTCCAGCAAAGAAAGCAGTTTTAGTGTTCCTAAATACTGTTTAGTAAACAGTCCTACACTACAGAATCACTCCAAGTGTGCCATCAGGTACAGAGAGTTTGGCCAGAGAGGGAAAATCCACACAAGGAGGCAAAACTGAGCAATTGCCGGTAGCCAAGGCTGGAACGGATGCAGCGGCAGTGACAGTGGCTGTATTGGCCATACCTATAGCAGAGAGAGTTCAGGAAAACAGCACCAGACACAGCAGGTGAGCAGATTCTACTCATCACCAGCAAGAACTGACAAAGAGCAGATATCTTCATCCTGCAGATCACACACCAGAGACAACTCAGGAACCAACACTCTGGCATGAGTAGATCGCTGACATCCTCACTCCTTATCTGGGAGCAGAGAAGGGAAAGCCATCCCTCCCCAACCACCGGAGAACTCCATCTTCCATACTGACAAAGGCCCCTGTGAGCAACTAGCTCCAACTCAGGCCTTGGAAGAAAAGAAGAGTCATTTAGCAGGTCACAAGAACCTTACCTAACCTGCCAGGCTCAGCTACACCCAGGGGAAAATCACCCAGCCCAGACAGAGGAAGATCCGCCTCCCACCTCAGGAGAGACTTTCTTCACTGTGTAAACAGAACCAGAGGCTGCCCCTCCCTACAGCAGCCTAGAAAATCAACTAAAATTCAGTAAACACAAACCCTGAGAATGGATCCAGGCTGGGTTCTGTGAGTGTCTCTGGAACTATCCCCTCAGGGAAAAGCTAGTTTGCTGAAAAGCCTCAACCCTACCCAGAACCTATCCTCATCACAGCATCTTGAAAGTAGAGGAAACAGCCATCTCCCTCTTTTGTGATACTCAAAGCAGATCTCCCTCCCATTGAACTAGCCTGAGAAGAGGATCACAAAATCCTGGGTAAAGCAGAGCATTATTCTGCCTGCTCAAACAAACTGACTTAAGAATCCAATCAAGCCACAGGAAAACCAAACACCACAAGCAGACCTGAGACTGCACCAAGAGAGTGGTTATGGACACAGTGGAGATAAAGGATCTTCTCATCACCTCTCCAAAAAATAACTCTTTTTGTAGCTTTTTTTAAGTTTTATTTTTTAATTGTTTTCTATTAATCTTTTTTTTTCCACTCATAATGTTTATTTTAGGTGTATTTGTGTGTGTGCTTTTTTATATCTTCTGATCTTTTGGTACTTTTTTATTTTCTTTTTTTTCTCTTTCTTTCTTTTTTGAGTGACTTAATTGATATTATGCCCATCCCCATATATATATACCCGTCGTCAATTATTAGACCTTATACCCTATGGTATATACACTTAATCCAGAAATTTATTACTCAATTCATAAGCTCTTAGGCTTAAATTCTTTAGTAGCAATATTATATCTTTATACCTATATAATTTCCTGTTTGTCTGTTTTTTGCTAGTCATGGGGCCTGAACTCTGGGCCTGGGCACTGTCCCTCAGCTCTTCAGCTCAAGACTAGTCCTCTACCACTTTGAGCCACAGCACCACTTCCAGCTTTTTCTGCTTATGTGGTGCTGAGGAATCGAACCCAGAGTCTCATTCATACAAGGCAAGCACTCTACCACTGAGCCACTTTCCCAGCCCTAATTTTTAATAACTAATTTTAAGCACTTTTATTTTTTAGTTTTTCATGTCTCCTATCCCTCACCTCCTCTCATTCTATCCTTCTCTCAATACCATTTCTTTAAACTTACATAATTTTTAAGTGTTTCACTGTTTAAATTTAAATTTTTATTTCCATTTTTCTTCTTTTCTTTTAAATCACTCTCCTATCATTCTGTCTAATCTATTTCTCTCTCTGAGATAAGAACTTGGTTAAATTCATTCTCCTTTTACCTCTCCATAGCCCTCTAATCAGTGGTATTTCTTTGAGGAATTACTGTCAATGTTGCCATGTGCCAATCCAAGGCCTCTCACAAAGTCTCCTA
The DNA here is from genome assembly GCF_024711535.1 of Dipodomys merriami. NCBI lineage: Eukaryota > Metazoa > Chordata > Mammalia > Rodentia > Heteromyidae > Dipodomys > Dipodomys merriami. The sequence continues at coordinate 5,185,611 of NW_027206157.1, forward strand.
ACCCAACCTGTCTGTGCCTCTGTGTGAGTTAATCATCATTGAACAACTGCGTTCCATGGTTTGTGAAACATTCGCTTCTGTGATCATATGCACATGAGGGCCCAAGAAGAGACTTCCCTGGAAGGAATGTCCTAAAATGCAAAACGTCTACTAGGGCAATGGAAACCCATGGTTGGGCATGCTTAATTTTTAACCTGTGCACTGAACTAACAGGAAAACATTAAGACACACTAAGAAACCCTGATGTAAAGGATCAGAGGGCTGAGGGGAAGGGAGCCGCATGCTCAGGAATATAAATGGAGCTTACAAGCCACTGCAGGCTCTGACTTTCTATGTTGAAGTTAAGATTAACAGGCAGCCCAAGTTTCTAAGAACTCATTGTCTAGGCTATATGCCTCTTTCAGAACTTCTTTTCCTCCTCCTGTATTTTGAAAACAGCAGTTAGTACTGTGTTTCTCTCTCCTAGGGGCAATTTTTCTCTTCACACAATGCTTAAAGTAGATAATAGGAAGCTGAAATTAAAGTTAACAAGTATGAAGTAGCACACAGTGCTTGTCCTGAATTCCTGGATCTAAAAAGTTCCCAATTCTAAGCACAAAGTGATCATAGGTGTATCCTAATAACCTCCACTGAATGGAGAAATTTGAACAATTTTCCCAAGGCAGGTATTGTCCAGTACAGTAGTTACCACCTATAACCCTTGTTATTAGGATGGTTGTGATCTACTAGAACAATAACCTTGAAACTGGGCCAAGACGAGACAACTTATCGTTGCTAGAAACGGGGGAAGACAACTAGGAGAATGTTTCTCTGGCACAGACATGGATATAATTACAACAAAGTTCTAAATTGTGGCTCATCAGTAAAGACTATCAAGTCATACATCAATAAAGGTAATAACTAAACATAAAAATTAAAAAAAAACTATTTGGGTTTCCGTACTAACATCTTTTTAAAGGTGTGTGTGTGGTGTCTGAGATTTTTTATGGGGCAGCATTGGTTCTTAAAAATCATCCTATTGGCACTATCTTTAGGTTTCCCATTCAAGTCTGGTGGCATTCTAGCTGTACCACTTGAATCACACAATTCTTGACTTCTGCTGGTTAACGAGATAAACATGTAAAGTATATGTCAACCTTGGTTGGTTTCAAATTATGATCTTCAGATCTCATTCTCTGGAGTAGGTAAGGATATAAGAGTGAGCCACTATGCTCAGCCCAGTATTTCCAGTAAGTTACTTAATCTTTCTGAATCTCAGCTTCTTCTTGTGTGGAAAGTGAACAGAATTATTTTGTGTATCTTAGAATCTGGTGGGAGTTATGACTAGGTATGGGAAGTATAAGTGTTCGGGATGTGAAGACAGAGCCTGACAATCTCATAAAACTACTGATGTTTATATTGAAATGAATTAAAGGAATTGAAAACGATGGATTTTTCTTTTTTTTTGTTTATCCATTTCTGGGCAGTGAGGGAGCCACAGAAATTCAAGGAGAACAAGGAAACAAATGCAGCAGTGATACTCTGTAGATATTATGTTGACAATCAACTATACCACTTGTGGGCAGGGAAAGGAGGGAAAAACAGAGAGAGAGCAAAGAAGTGATTAGATTTTCGAAAATGAAATGAACTCATTATCTAAATTACAAAATGGTGACCCGTATGTCCACTACATTAACAATAACAATTTTTTAAAGTCCAGGTTGATGATTCTCTCCTCCAGTTTTAGTTAGAGGACCTTGAGACTCAGGCCCACCTATAGAGTTTTCGAAGGTCAATTGATATGATAATTAATATAGAGCCAAAATCTCTTAACAAATGTTATAAAAAGTATTTCATTCGTAGTACTTCTTTCTGCTTGAATGGAGATTCTATATGTTATTGGCAGAGCTATGTTTTTTACTTTTTGTTTTCAGTATTTGTCAACTGTTGAAATCCTTCTTGAAGCTTTGGGACAGAGGTCTGCTATATCTTGGCACCCTGCCCCTAACTAAAATAGTAATCAACCTTTGAAATTAATTTACTTGTGTATGAGTTTGTTTTATTTCTTTATTCATTTATTTATTTATTTGTTTATTTATTTATTTTTGTCGCTGGTGGTGAAATCTGGGCCTGGTCGCTGCCCTCAGCTCTTCAGCTCAAGGCTAGTGCTCTACCACTCGAGCCACAGCACCACTTCTGGCTTTTTCTGCTTACGTGGTGAGGAGGAATCAAACCCAGGGCCTCATGCATGCAAGGTAATCTGTGTACCACTAATCTACCTTCTCAGCACCTATGAGGGGTATTTTTGTGCACGGGTCTATCAAGGAAATCTATTCAGAAATGTATTCATTTGCCACTAGACATTAATTATGAATTATCTGATAGTTAAAGGATAAATTGTTATCATTTTTACTAGGAATTGTTTGTCTTCCCATGCTAAAAACATGGAGGAGGGTATTTTAAACTAAAACTACAAAAGAAATTTAAGATCTTTGTGCTAACAAATGTGTCCAGTTATTACATTAAAAAGAAATTTCAAACTTCATGAATACAGAGCTCAAACTCCTTATACTACTTATTTCAAAATGCAAATTAAAGGGAAAATCAGACAGGGGATAAAATTTATATTGTATGTTAATTTTTAAAGAGGAAAATAAGATCCTAGATGGCAGATTAAAGGCAAAGCAATATCAGAGCCCTATCTGCTCAATAAGAAATAAGAAGCTTATTTGAAAAAAAAAAACTGCAAAGTGCACATCAGGCAAAGGCAAGCAGTCAGAGCTTACCACAAACACAGAAATACCATATCTCTCAGAAAAAGGAAACAAGTTCAGACCAGTGCTCATCCTTATCCCTGATTTCAATAATACATATACACCCCCTACACACACACACACACACACACACACACACACACACAATGAATGTATGCAACAGCTCAACCTACTCACATCCACTCAACATGAATCAAAGATCTTCCTGTAATATTTGAAACTTTAAGTTTCAAGTCATATAAATAATTGATAATAGATGCATAAGTAATTATTTTCTGAATAGCGCTCTACTGTAAAAGTGAGAATTCATGATGATTATAACTACTTTAAACATCTCTGAATCTCAAAAAAATTAAACAACACACAATCCGGGACTGCATTTCTACCAGCTATTCTGCAAAGGCTTAATAAGAAGATACTTATGAGATTTTGTGTACCAAAAATTAAATACTAAATTCAATTAATACCTGAGTAAGTGAAGAGAAAGATGATCAGAGAGATCTATGCTGCCTCCAGTTCTCAACCAGCTGTACACTGTGTCATCTTTGCTGCTGCTGGACCTTAGTTGTCTTCTCCAGTGCAGTGGCCACACTGGGGTTGGATTGGGCCTGGTAGGGAGATGAGTTTGGCCACATGGGAGGCCACACTGGGGTTGAGGTTTGGGGCAGTGTGGAGGGGAGAGGAGGCCTTGGCAGAAGCTGGTGAAGCAAGGAAAGAGGCAGGAAGCCGGAGGCTCAGGAAGCAGCATGCCCGAAGGCTGCCTGGTTCTGGAGAATGTCTGTGAGGTGGGGTTGTTGGGGCAGATCCCATGGGGCCTGGTGGCCTGGTGAGAAGAGGAAGGAATCTCAAGTACTGCAAAGGAGGACAATGAAAATTAAGATCACAGTGGCTGAACAATTTCAACAACAAAGGTGGGGACATGGAGGTAAACTCTGGGGATGAGAGGACGGCAGCACTGGGCCAGTGGAGTTCAATCCTTTCTGGACATACCTGGAAGTGTGTGAGGACTGGCTCCACCACAGCTTTGGCCTCACTCGACTTGAACGGGCACCCGGAATGGTCACCTCAGCCTCAGCCTGCCCCAGAGAGCCAGACTGGCATAGATGCTGAAGACCAAGCAGTGGCTGGGAAGCTATGCGCAACAGGGTGGAGGAAGCATGGCTGGTGGGTGCAGCTCCAGCCCAGCCAGGTCCAGGGCCAACGGGGAAGTTCAGACTGTAGATCTAGAGCAGGCAGTGTGCCCCAGACCAGTGGGACTTCCAGGGACTTGCGTGGAGGCCAACACGTGCATGTTGGGAACTTCATAAGCATGGCCCAGGCGTCTCCACGGAAAGGTGCATTCACTCCTGTGCCTCTCCTTTCTTCTGGACTCTCGCTGTCCTCCTGCTTCCTGCTGAAGTACCAGGCCATAGACCGCCCCCAAAGGCCAGCAGAGAGCCCTTGCCAATGTAAATGCAGGGGGGTCGTTTATTACAGCTCGAGCTGGACTCACAAATCTTCCCTGACACAGCAGGTCAATAATTGTCAGTCCCAATCTCTTGGTCAGCAAGGTTTTTTTATTTTGTATGAAGCAGGTGGAAGGATCATTACAACACTGATTTTGTGATAGGTCGGTGGTTCGTAGTAAATCTAGTCTTAAATTTATTGGTTGGGGAATGATCATTTCCAGTAAGGGCAGGGACTTTCTCGCTTAGCAGTTACAGGATAGGTTAAATCATACATAGCAAGCATATTATAAGTTGGGGTAGGTGGGGCCAATCACAGGAATGCTGAGGGCACTATTCCTGGATTATTTCCCGACCTAAATTGCTTCCTGATAGAGTTGGGAGATAATCGGTCAGGGCAGTCTGAGATTCCTGGACAGATCAGGGCTGTCTGGTTTCTTAGTTATTTTTACTGTTACATTTTCTTAGAACATGAACTGACACTCTTTTTCCAGTAGCAGATAACAGATATTTTCCTTAGAGTTTCTGAAATCACTGCCAACCTATTTGTCCTCTCACTGACACATCCAACTACAGGAGTCAACTTCTCCACGCTGATGACAGGCCATCTCGGAGATATTCACAGGGCTATGTTTCCTCCTCTATCTCAGGCCTTTCTACTGAAAGAACATCCTTACTAAAAACTTTTTAGTTGTTTCTAGTGAGGAAGAAAAGTAAGGCCTAGTTGCAGCCATGGAACCAAGAATTGAGGGCCATGGCTAGAGCAAAATGCCCTGAGAAAAGATGGATTCATTTTTGTCAAAGACACAAGTCTCTATAGGAACTCTCATTCTAACTGATTTTCTTCCTAGTAATATATTCACAGAATATGTAGACTATGTAATGAATGAACAATGACATATGCATAATATTTGCGAATATGGAGGGAATTAAGAAAAAACTGCAATGGCCAGAAGTAACTGGTTCTTTGAAAGAGAGCTGGTAGGTTCTTTGTTTGGTCTCTACGCCTTTTAGCACGGTATTTTGTATTGCATTCAAACATATGAAGTTCTTAAAATGTAAAATCAGGACAAATAGTTAAAAATAAGGAAATTTTCCTAATAAAGTATACAAACTGCATCTTTAAATTCAGAGGTACTTAACTTGAAATTTTTCTCACGTTAAATTGCCTTTTGTTCCACCGAAGAGTTGATATTCGAAAATTCCTAAAGAGAATTATTTTTTTTCTTTTCTTCCTTTTTAAGGAACCATAGTAAGGTCCACCTGTTTCTGCTGTGAGCTCTTTCTTCCACTTACTGCCCAGTTGCTGTCAATACTCATCCCCATACGAGACAAGCAGCTCACATCCTGCCTTGATGACATGACAGGTTTGGTAGAAGATCTACCTCTGATACTGAAAGGCCCTCGGATTCTGATTCTCAGCACACCTGCCACAGTTCATATACCTAAAGTTGAAGCAGGCACAGGAAGGAAACATAAGAGGGTAAGTTTCTGCTCCCTTTGGATCTACTCCCAATACTCATCCACTCTAGAACTCTAAGTGCACTGTTTTCAAAGCTCAGTTCCAGACTTCTCTTAATCCTTATTTGTCACAAATAGATAGATTTCCAGATTCTCTAAATTGAGTTAAAGTTTATGTCATAGATTTTGGTGGGGACATGCATTCTGTTTCTAGATTAGCACACATCATTTGACATTTGGCCCAAGTAATTTTCCTTAGATTGGACTCACTCATGCACCTGTCTCCACTATGTTCCCATAGAAATTCAGAGAATCATTTGTCTTATAAAGACAATAGAGGGAAATTTGTTTATTCATGATGTTGTTTCCTGATACGACAATGGTTCCCCATGGCACAGGGCTGCAGGACATACCATAGAACCACTGCTTTCTGAACCTCACCACTGCTCCAACTCTGCTTCTACGTGTTTGAGTATACCCTAATAGACTAAAGTTCTTTCTTGTAGGTTGTTAGGGCACTATGTACTTTGCAAAAACGACGAAGAAAAATTATAGTTAAATACTCCTACAATGAAATTGTCCTTTCTATCTCCACATGTGTTTCACAATTACTCAGGGAATATGATTTATTCAACTACTGAGGATAATTCTTTGACTCGTATACAGTATGTGCTATACAGATGCAGGATCTATGAATGAAGTTAGGCCCTTTGGTTTTTCTTCTGATGTCTTAATTTTGTCTCTCATGGAAATTTTTATTTTGATACAGTACACATATTTATATGCATACATACATACATACATACATACATACATACATACATACATACATACATACCAGAGCTAATGATTGAACTCAGTAACTAAACTTACCTCTTGCAATACAAGCACTCTACCACTTGAACCACTAGCCCTTTTTGTGTTGTTTATTTTTGAGGTATTTTTTGTCTGTCAAGGGGCATAAACTCTGTGCCTGAATGTTGTCCTTCAGCTCTTCAACTCAAGGCAAGCGCTCTACCACTTGAGCCACAGCGCCGCTTTTGATTTTCTGCTGGTTAATTGGAGATAAGAGTTTCACAGACTTTCTTCCATGGGCTGGATTTGAACCATGATACTCATATCCGAGCTTTCTGAGTAGCTACTTACAGGTTTGAGCCACCAGTGCACAGTTTGTTTTTGAGGTATTATTTACCCTGCTGTCCTGGGTTGCCATCCTGCTTGTGCTTGCCTGGGTTGCTGGAGATACTTCACTTTATCCAGCCATTGTACTTCCACAGTAGCTGGGATAACAAATGTGCACCAACGTGCTCAGCCATTGGTAGTAATCGGGGTCTTATAATCTTTTATGCTAGGAATGGCATCAGACTGAGATCTCATCTCTATTTCAAAAGTACAAATTAAAGGTTGAGCTATGGAACCCAGCTATACTATTTATATTTTTATTTCTTGTCCATCAAATATTCATAATTTTGAAAGCACCAAGTACAGCAAAAGAAAAATGGAGATATGGGAATCCATATGTGTGATAATCAGGGTGCAAGTCTTCTGAGGATAATATCCTCTTAGGAACCATGAAAATGACTGCTGGACTCACTCCAGTTGGCCTGGGATTTATTTTTTGCATCTACACATAGAAGTTACTCCTTTTTGTGATCTGAGTTTCAGAAAGACAAGCTAAAGGCTTTTGGGTAATAATTGGCAAAATCATATTACTTGATTCCAGTGATGCTCTTTGAGCCTGCATGGACTCAGTAGTTGTGAACACATAAGATGCCGTCTACACATCTGAGGGGATTTGTCATAGTCCTAACAGAGGCTCCTTAAGCATGGATGCACTTTGCCTCTAACACACTCTGTTTATATGCGCTATACTTTGATCCTAAATCAGCATGTCCATGTTTATGCAGATTCCACAAACACATACAATTATTTTGTCCATGTCCTAGCAATGTTTCATTGGAGGCACAGGGGGACACATGGAGTTAGAGAAAGGGGGGAAAGGGAGGGCATTTCTTACCATCTAGGAGTACCTATTGTCTGCATCTTCATCTTCTATGATCAAGCCCTCATAGGGGCTGAAGTGCAAACCCAATGGCAGATCAGATTCCTCATTCCATACTCTAAGCCTAGCCTCAGGGTACTGTACTGACGAATTCTCAGCCCAGGGGGCAGACTGAGGACTGAATGGTCATAATGCCCCTTGTCCACCACATTGTCTCTTACAAATATAGGTGGCCCATGAACAGTGTAGCTGGTGATGAAGAAGTTCTGACACTGCTCACAATCTGAGGCAAGAGAAGCAAAAATTAGTCAAGAAATATGTACATTCCCAGATTTAACAATCATGAGAAAGAGCACAGAATGCATATCATTGTCGCTTAGTTCTTCATGTGAAGTTACTAGAGTAAACCAGTAATTGGGGGCCAAATGACCTGATGAATTATTATAAAAGCACATTTGCCTTCTGTTTGAACAAGCACAGAGGGTTACTTACACAGGTAATCATCATCCTGGGGTTTACGGATATCTTCATAAGCATAACTCTTTCTTTCCTGTAGGATGTACATGCTCATTTTTACCTCCTTTTTCCTACGTCCAAGTTGAAAAACAATGGTTATTTAAGTTGGGGATCAACAATCTTTGTCCCTATTTCTTCAGAAAAGTAAAATCTCTTACTACCAAATTATCATCTATTCTTCTCACATACTCTGGTCCCCCATTAACCTTTGACTAAGAGATACAAAGACTTCATTTGAACACTAACTACAGGTTTCTAATTCAATTTTAAGTTTTGGCCATTCCCATTTTCAGGTTTAATTTCGACTTCATTAAATTTCTTATAAAGTGGTCTTTGATGAATTTATTCATTCAGAATATTTGTTGAGGGTATGTTAAGTATTGAGCAAAGACGAGGACATACAGGATTGAAAATGTGTGGTCACAGATTTATCAGACACTTTGCGTTTATCTGTTATTTTACCTTTTACTTATCATTTTCAGACAACATGCAGGCTGTACACATTTTTCTTGTCAGTCCTGGGGCTTGAACTCAGGGCCTGGGCACTGTCCCTGTGCTTCTTTTGCTCAAGGCTAGCACTCAACAACTTGAGCCACATTGCCACCTCTGGCCTTTTCTGTTCATGTGGTTCTAAGGAATAGAACCAAAGGCTTCATTCATACAAGACACATAATCTACAACTAAGCCACGTTCCCAGTGCAGTCTGTGCATCTTTATCTATGTTCTTTAGATTAACATTCAGAAGTTCAGGGAGAATGTAAAATGTGTCATGGCCTAAGTGCCTCCAGGTGGATAATAACCCAAGTGTGTAACTTCATTGTGAAATTCTTATGTGCTGCTCATTGGAAACCTAATTACTAGTTCCACAGCTTAGTTCAGCCTATGTTTGAACTTTCCAAAGTCCATCTCACATAATCAGATTACCCTCAGCAACCTTGCTAGAATTACCAAAATTAGTAAATTTCCCAAATTATTTTCTCTTACCCAATTTTTGTTTGCAGTATTGTCCTTGTGTATTTGCTTCTCCAAGAGGGAACGCTGGTTTCTGGGCCTCTTCTAATCCACTTGACTTTAAGAAATTTATAATTCCTGAGAACTTCTTCAAACTAGGTTCCTTACCTAAGGTTGTCTTGGGCATTCCCTTCAATGAAAGTCACATATAGAATTGGAATGTATTTCCTAAGCCTTCCATCTCCTATCAGTTTTCTCTCAAATCCATATAAGTTAGACTGAGGGAGGGAGAACACTTGAGAATACAAACCGAAAAGCAAACAAGGTCTGTGAATGAAGGAAATGAAGCTTGGAAGAAGACATGACTAGTGGTGACATTTAATGAAAGAGAACACGGGGAAAGTGGAGAATTACAAAACTTGGTTGGAAAAAGCTATGACAAAGCAGTGAGAATAGGAAGAAATTATTGGCAGAAATCTATATGGACAATTAAGTACATTCAAATTGCAACTAGTTATAACAGATGACTTTGAAATTAATTTGACTTTTTTCTATGCAATTTTGCCTGAAAAAGTATGTACCATATAATAATTGTATAAATTGGTATACATGTCTGTTTTTGAGATGATAAGGTAAACAAAAATGTGATATGGTAAAAAAAGAAAATGTTCATCAGGCAGACTCTAGTGACTCGTGATTGTAATCCTAGTTATTCAGTAGGCTGAGAGCTGAGGTGTAAGCTTGGCAGCCAGCCCAAGGAGTAGTAAGACTCATATCCACTTAAAACCATCATAAAAGCCAGGAGTGGTATTGTGGTTCAAGTTGTTGAGTGCTAGCCTTTCTAGCACAAAAGGAAAGATCTGGAACAATGATTAGTCCTGATTGTAAGTCTCAGGCCCAGCACCAAAAAATTTAACATTGAATATTGTGAATTCTTAAAATACAGCATCAATGGGACTAAGCATTTCTTTCTGCTTTTCTTTTTTCCAGTCCACGGCCTGGGCCCTTTCCCTGAGCATCTTTGGCTTGAGGCTAGCACTTTACCGCTTGAGCCACAGCACCATTTTCAGCTTGCTTTTCCTGTTTATGTGGTACTAAGGAATCAAAATAAGGGCTTCATGCATGCTAGGCAAGCACTCAACCATTAAGCTACATTCCAAGCCCCTAATTATTTGTTTTTGAGCCCTGATATAAATTCACTTTCTGTGACATCCCTAGTTGAAATAAATTAGTTGAAATTGAATTTGAAGACATTAACTTCAGTATTTCTCGAGCCTGTCACTTTTACTTAAATTTCAAAACTGATTATTTATTATATATATTGATTATAACTTGTTTATCCTGAAAATATTGAGGGGGGTTCAGTTGAGACTTCAGACCTCTGAAGAACGATCAGTTATTGTCCAACCACTCAAAAGACTCACATGTAAAGGCTACAGCTAAACAAACAACTATGGAAAGTTCCAGAATCAGCTAACTAAAGCTCAGAAGAAGGGACCAATCCTCCTCTTCCTCACAGAATTGACATTTGAAATTAGCCTCAGAAGGATATGTATCTATGTAAAATATTATGTCACTTTTTTTAGTTGTCAGTAAACTTTTCTTAAAACTTACAAATAGTGTGGATTTATTGTTGCATCTATCAATTTGTTATAACAAAATGAAAAGTGGTTGGAACAGAGATTGGAACAATCTTTCAGTGAATGGTGTGAAGATGTGAATGGCTAAGATAGCTAAGACTTTATAATGCTGTGTAAGTATTTATGAACTTGTAAGTGCCTTTAGAGAAAATGTATTGGTAGACTTCACCACCACTAAGTGTGATCCCAGACACAATACATTTTTAGATTTCGGTTTTCTCATCACGTAAGTGATTATAGTTTACTATTTGCCTCATTATGTTGTTGTAATATTGAAATCTATTTGTTCATGGAACATTTAAAATAAAGTCTAAAATATTGTGAAAATAAAATAAGTGGTAGTGATTATTGTGGATATGAATTGAATCTTAGAATGAATATGATAAGAACAGAAGAGATCAGGAAAAAGAAGCAGATGTTCCTAGGGCTTCTTCTCTTACTTGGAACCATGAAGAAAGTTTACTCATCAATAGAATTTGGGAGACATTTATCTTCTGACGTTTACTCTGTTCAGTTCTGAAGGTCACCCAAGAAGGTTTGACTAAAAGTGATGAGAAATCTGGATTTTGGTTACAAAATATCTGCAAACTGTGGATTCTATTTTTTGACAGCAAATCTCAGCCAGAGAGAAAAGACTCTATTTTAGGAAAATGTTTTCTGAATTATCATTAAGGCTTGTCCCTATATTTCTTTTCTTCAATTTCTTCAAACCTAGACAAAACCCATCTTTGCTTCACTCTGTGTTCATAAGCTATCTGTTATAATTTAATTGGTTTTTGATGACAAGAAACACTAAGCAAATTAGGAACAAGAGGGAAAGATTATTTAGTTAAATAGCATACATCATGGTCAACTTAGTTTCATTTCAGTGATGAAGGATTGTTTAACACACATAAATCTTTAAGTGCAATGCAACACATAAGCTGATCAAGGACAAAAATCACACACTCATTTCTCTGGATGCAAAAAAAGCCTTTGACAAAAGTAAACATTCTTCTTTTTTTTTTTTTTTGGTCAGTTGTGGGGCTTGACCTCTGGGCCTGGGTGCTATTCCTCAGCTCTTCAGCTCAAGGCAAGCATTCAATCATTGAGGCACAGCACTACTTCCAGTTTTCTGGTCGTTTATTGGAGAAAAGTGCTTCACAGACTTTCCTGCCCGGCCTGGCTTTGAACTCTGATCCTCAGAGCTCAGCCTACTGAGAAGTCAAGATTACAGGTGTTATGCCCAGTTAAAGTCAGCATTCTTTTATCATAAAACCCTTGAAGAAACTAGTGATACTGGGTATATATCTCGATAGGATTACGGGTATATGTGAAAAATTAAATCATTTCTGTTAATAGCAGGAATGACACAAATGTCTATTTTTTTCATTCTTTTCCCGTATTGAATGCAATCAAGCCACAGAAATAAGCATAGAGAAAGAAATAAATAGGTCAAAAGGGAAGAAACCATTTAAATTATACTTGTTCACATATTACATGATCCTATATTTAAAAGATCCTAAAAATTTCCAGAGAAAAATTCTAGATCTGATAAATGCTATTGGAATTGTGTCAGAATAAATGATGAACATTTAAAATCATCAGCTTGTCTGGCAACAATGAACAGTCTGGAAAAGAAATCAGAAAAATCACAATAGTCTCAAAAAATTAGCTTAAGATTGTGCTTAACTAATGAAGTAAAAAGACTTCTATAATGAAAAGTATAAAACCTCAAATAGAACTGAAAGCCAACCTGGGCTGGTAAGTTTGTGAGACTCTTATTTCCAATTAAGCACCAGAAAATATGAAGTGGTGCTGTGGTTCAAGTGGTAGAGTGCTCACCTTGAGTTGAAGAGGTCAGACACAACACTCAAGGCAACTGTCAGGATTGATGACGATGATGATGAAGATGATGAAGATGATGATGATGATGATGATGATGATGATAATAATAAACTTAAAAATTGGCACTATGGATTGCATTTCATTCTTCCAAAATTATAAGTTGAATTCCCAATTCTCAAAATATTATTTGGAGATGGAGCGTTTGGTAGCTAATTAGGGTAAGATGACATCATGGAGGTGAGGCCCGAGATGGATTTAACTTTCACAGAAAAAAGCAAAGAAAGATCCTTTCCATCTCAACTGTTCCTCCTTTCCCAGTCATGAACATACCAAGATTTCATGTAGATACACAATGAGATATAGGCCATCTACAAACCTAAAATAGATCCTTCATCAGAACCCAGTCACACTAGCATACTGGTTTGAGTTTTCAAGCTTTCAGAACTATGAGAAATAAATTTTTATTTAATTAACTCACTGTATACTATTTGGTTATGGCAGACTAAGTTGAACACACAATGAGAAAAACACTGGAATTCACCGTTTTTACAAAGAAGATACATAAATCTTTGTATGTGGCTAACAAATGTATGAAAATATGCTCAATATTACTAAGCAGTAGGGAAATGTAAGTAAAATGTCAATGACTCCTTAGGATGCCTACCATAAAAATAAATAAAAAGATACTGGATGCTGGGCACTGGTGGCTCTCGCCTATAATCCTAGCTACTCAGGAGGCTGAGGTCTGATCATGGAGCAAAGCCAGCCTGGGCAGGAAAGTCTGTAAAACTCTTATCTCCAATTAAACCACCAAAACACCAAAAGTGCCGCTATGACTAAAGTGGTAGAACACTAGCTTTCAGCTAAAGAACTGAGGGACAGCACCCAGGCCCAGAGTTCAAGCCCCACGACCAACAAAATAATGGAACCTTTGCTCGCTGCTGGTAGAAATATAAAATAGTGCAGTTGCCTTGGGAAATAGTATGAAAAGCACTCTAAAAATTAAAAGCATAACTAGCTTATTATCTAGCAATCTAATTCCTGATATACATAGAGACAGGAAGGAAGGAGGAATGGAAAGAAGTAAGGAAACAAGGAATGTAAATAGATCCTAAATAGATATTGGCACATTCAGTATAACTGCAGCATTATTATTACTATTGTCAGTTGTAAAGTAGTTGCATAGGAAAACAGACATTATATATGAGTTCCAAATTACATGACCACATAAAGGAAGAACAGTTAAGGTTCACCTGTCTTTTTCCAGGTTTATCCAATGTGAATAACACAGACAGGGTAACATTTCCACAGTCTATCATGGATCTTTGGCACAGAGTACATTGCAGATTCCATGTTCAATTCAAATCAAAGACATCAGGCTGCAACCTTGTGATTTCAGTCACAATTCTTTCTGTCTGGTCTATTCTTTCTATGTGAACTCTCTAAATGAAGGCATTTGACCACATAACCCCTCTGTGATATATAAATGCATACCACACTGGAAACCCTTCAAAAGCACAATCTTACTTGGGTCAATTTGACCAAAAGATGAAGAATAAAAAATTCTTGAACAGAGAATCAAGTGGACCAATCTCTCCATGACTCTAGTAGCATTTATTCTTCTCTCAACTCCAGTAAGGAATTGGTTCTATTTTTGACAGTTTCCATTTTTGTTCAGATTGTTCAATGTCTTTCTCTGCGTGGTTATTTCACTAAATAGACTATCTTCAATGAGATTGCAAATGACTGCAAATAAGTCAACAAATATATGTTTTCCAGGTGTTAGATAGAAAATCAATGCATCAAGAAAATATGGACTATAATATTGTATCAAAATGCTGTATGTACTTATCTACGTAATAGAAAGTGATGAGGATCACTTTTTACTTGAATTTTACCCTACTAAACATCTAGCAGAGTCCTACCTCTATCTATGTTTCTCTTATCCTTTGGATTTTTGCAACCATCTTCTAACAAGCTTCTCTTTTGCCTCGTTTCTAATTTTTTACATTGCTATCAGATTTTTTACCAAAACTATTTTTAATAGTGTTTTGATTAGTTATCTGAAGAGAGCGAGAGAAAGAGACAGCAGTGGTGATAGAGAGATACTCATCTTCCTAACAACTCCAATTTCGTCCTCCAGAAAAGTGAGAAAAATCAGGCTCTTACCATCATCCATAATGATGTTTTATTATAACTCACTCAACAGAACAGCAGAATAAGTTAAGAGTGAGTCAATTACAAGTAGCTCATCTCTAGTGATTAATTAAGCACTGAAATCATTTTGGTGTTACTCATCCATAACCAAATACAGAATTCTCTTCTTTTTATTCACCATCCAAAGAAACCCAAATTGGATCTACGGCTCAAGTGGTAGAGCAATAGCCTTGAGCAAAAATGTTTAAGGGCAGTTCCTAGACTCTGAGTTTAAATTGTAAGATTTATGTCCGCACACAAAGAAAATGTGTTCCCAAATATCTGTCCTCCCATGTTCTCTGAATGTTATATGAATGATCTAGGGATAAAAGGTGTCCAGACAGATTTTAGGCTCGTGCACATTTTGTAATAAACAATAACTTCCATTCAAAAACTGAACTGGAAGTAGTGTCATCTGTGTTACGAGGAATGGACCACACATACTGTGGAGACTTTAAGGGAGCAGTGTAGAAATCCTTGCTCTCATGTCCTGGGCTTAACTCAGGACAGTCTTTTCACATCTATTGTTCCCCAAAGCACTTGGTGATCATCTGACTCCAGTCTCAAAGTGCTGGAACTCTTATTTCTGAGAAGAGTATATAAAATTATCTTGATAAGTCATTGCTTATTATACAGACACAAGTCAACAACTTTATGTTTTTAATCACTCTGCATGCCTGAAAGTAATAATGCGCATCACTTGTGTCCAAATCTTTTGAATAATATTCAAGTATATATATCCTACTCACAACAATGAAAGGATAAGAATTCTTGGTTCAGTGAATGCTTAAGAGTAAAGAAAGATTTCCCATTACACCTAGTTACCTCTGCAATGAAGGATTTCTCCTCATAAATTACGGAGATCTGTGACAACAATTTTCCCACAGTGGGTTTCTTTTCTGTGTTAATGTTCCAATGCTTGCTGAAGGTTGACATCCAGTTGATAGACTTCCTCTAATGCTTACTTTTACGGAGATGCTGCCGTGTGTCCAAGTCTTTGGTACCTGTTGAGATATAACTTTTTGCTGAATGTGTTTCTTTATTTGTTGTATTAAGTTTCTGTCTTGTGGATTTTCTCAATTTCACTGAGGACTGACTTCAGATTAAATGTCATTGAACATTTGTTCCATTCATTAGGTTTCGTTTCTCCTATATGTCAGTTCTCTGATCAACAATGAGGTGTGCCTCCCAGATGAAAGTCTCTACACACTGGTAATGTTCATCAGGTTTCTCTCCTGTGTGTGTTCTATAAATTAACGTGAACGTGTTTTCTCCTGTGTGTTTCTGGTGCAAACAGAGGGGTGAATTTTTTTTAAAAAACCACACTTGTTGCAGTCATAGAATTTCTCTCATTTCAGTGTTCAGTGAAGAATGCTCAGCTAAGCCTTCTGGGTAAAAGACTGTAAAGTTGTTGCATTCATGAGACTTCTCTCGCGTATTGATGCTCTGATGCAAGCTGAGTTTTCTTCCAGGTGACAGACTTTCCATATTTATTACGCTCCTAAAATTTCTCACCTGTGTGAATTCCATTATGCTTACTGAGTTCTGGACTCTGGTTGAAGGATATTTCATACCTGTTACATTCACAAAATTTATCTCCAGTGTGTCTTCTCTGATGGTCAGTAAATTCTGCTTCAGGGTAAAGAATTTCCACACTTAATACATTCAGAAGCTTTCTTTTCTGTGTGTGTGTGTTTGATGGACGTTAAGGTATGCCTTCTCAGTAAAAGATTTTCCACACAGGACACATTCATAAGGTTTCTCTCCTGTGTGTCTTCTGTTTTTGTTAAGTAAGGTTTGCCTTATGGGTGAAAGATTTTCCATACTGGATACATTCATATGGTTTCTATCCTGTATGTGTTCTCTGATGTTTGTTAAGGTGTACCTTCCAAGTGAAAGAATTTCCACACATTACAATCATAAGGTTTCTGTCCAGTGTGTCATCTCTGATGGACAGTAAGTGGTGCCATCTGGGTGACAGATTTTACATATTTTTCATATTCATAAAGTTTTTCTCCTGTGTGTTCTCTGATGGAGTTTCATGTGTGCCTTCTGGATGAGAAACATTCATAAAGTTTTTCTTACGTGTGTCTTTTCTGATGATCAGTAAACGCTGCCTTCCAGGTGAAAAACGTTGCACCCTCGATACATATATAAGGTTTTTCTCCTGTGTTTTATCTCTGATGATTAGTAACAGCTTCCTTCCAGGTGAAGGACGTTACATACTCGATACATTCATAAGGTGTCTCTACAGTGTGGATTCTCTGATGGATGTGAAGGTCTGCTTTTTGGATGAAAGACTTTACATACTTGATATAATCATAAGGTCTTTCTCCTGTGTGTCTTCTCTGATGATCAGTAAGGACTGCCTTCTTGGTAAAGGACTCTCCAAACATGTTAAAATCATAGGATTTTTCCCCTGTGTGTCTTCTCTGATGGACAGTAAGTAGTGCCTTCTGGTGAAAAATTATCTACATTTGTTACATTCATAAGGTTTTTCTCCTGTATGTATTATCTGATGCAAAGTGAGGTATGACTTTAGCCAGAAAGACATGCCACATTTGTTGCATTCATAAGTTCTCTCTTCTGTATGAGTTCTCTGATACATGCTGAAAGTTGACTTCTGGGTGGGAACTGTCCAATGGTCATATTCATAAGGCTTGTCTTCTGTGGGCATTTGAGTTGGGAAAGTGAGGTCTGACTTCTGAGATATATAATATTTTTCCATCTTATATACTCATTGGAGTTCTCCTCTGCATATTTACTCTGGAATTTTATAAGGTGAATTTCCCTACTGATAGGTTTTTCACATTCATTACCTGAAAAGGATTCTCTCTTTTGAATATTTTCTGATGAGTAGTGACTGTACTTCTTATGTAAAATGTTTTTTCTTATTCAGGGCATTCTGATGTTTTCCTCTGTCCCTGAAGTATTTCTTGGGCAAAGAGAGGACACTTATCATAGTCTTCCCTATATTCATCATGGTTATAAGAAAGCTGTCCCACATAAGCCCAACTATGTCTAAAGAATATTGTCTGTGACTGAAAAAAATCTCCTTTTTTACACCACATTCAAAATATTGCTACTCATCATTTTGATCAAAATGGTCCAAATATCTCAGGGATTGTTCAACTACGGTAGACAGAGCAGGCCTATGCACCATGCATCTCATCAGGTTCAATATAGAGAAGCATGTTCTGGCACTCAATGAACTCCATAATTTTCATCCCTAATGAGTTTCTATTACTCCCAATCAGCTCTGGGTTAGGATTTGAACTCATATAAAAAGTTCTTACTAATTTGTGACAGGTACTTCAAATAGATAGTCATGTGGACTTTCCTGACAGGTCTTAATCATGTACTCCATTTCTTGGACATCTAAAATGAGACATAGAGCCAGGTGCTGGATTCTCATGCTTATAATCTTAGCTACTCAGGAGGCTGAAATATGAGGATGATAGTTCAAAACCAGCCAGGCAGGAAAGTCCTTGAGACTTTGGCAATGTTGGGATTTGAACTGAAAGCTTAGCAGGCCCAATTGGTGAAAGAGTCAAGGTCAGGACACCAGCATGTGAACTGAGGAGCTAGGCCATACCCAGGACCTGAAAATTAGCCCCAGGGATGGCCAGGATAAGCATAAATTCATACGTGATATATAGGATCTGTATTGACATATATATGTGGGCAGCATCTTGTGTTCGGTGCATTTCTTCTCCTTAATTTATGTCTAATTCATGATGGTATTGTGAACTTTACTGAGTATGGTGACAGATATAACTGTACTGACATGGATGACGACCCGTTCCCACGGTTATAAGGTTGCCTATGCATTCATTCTCCATCCTAGCTGAGACCCAGGACTTCCACATTAGAGGAAATCAGGCGCAATGACTGGCTTCTGACATCAGGCTGAATCTTTTGTCAGGCCTGGGATTTGAACTCAGGTCTTGGTAACCCCGTTGCACTGTGGGGGAAGGGGAAGCTCATCATCCCTGAAGACTAGAATATCAGGCCTGCTCCAGGACCTGATTTGAAGTCCCAGCAGTGGATAAAAGAGCAAGCTTACATTTTTTAAACATAGGATCTCTATTTACATACAGGTGTGGTATGCATCTTGCTTTCAATTTAGTTACTTTTTAAATTTTGATTCTTATTCATGGATGTATTGTGTATTTTATTGGGTATGGTGACAGGTATAGCTGTGCTGCCGTGGATGACAACCTATTCCTATGGCTATAGAGTTGCCTATATAGCATTTTTCATCCTTGATGAGGCCCAGGACATTCACAGGACAGGAAATCATGTGGATCCATTGGTTTCTCACATCAGGATGAATCTTTTGGCTGTGCTGGGGTTTGAACTCAGAGCTTAGCAGGCAGAATTGGGGAATGAATCAAGGTGAGCACACCAGCCTGTTAGCCACTAAGTTGTTAGGCCGTTCACGGGACCTGAGCTCGTGCCCCATGAGGGTCAATATACTCATGAAATCATAATTTAAAGACAGGAACTATATTTCCATACATGGGTGGGCGGCATCTTGCGTTCACTGTATTTATTCTCTTGATTTCGTGTCTTATTCATGGATGCAATATGTATTTTACTGAGTGTGATAACAGTTATAACTATGCTGACATTGCTGGCAATCAATTTCCATGAGTATAGAGTTGCCTATATAGCATACTCCATTCTAGCTGAGACCCAGGACTTTCACAGCATAGGAAAACTGGTGCAACCATTGGCTTCTCATATCAGGATGAATCTTTTGGTAGTGAGATTTGAACTCAAGGCCTAACAGGCTCAAGTGGAGGATGAGTCATGGTGAGCACACCAGCACGTGAGCCACTAAGCATCTAGGTCTTCCCTGGAACCTGAGATCAAGACCCGGTGGGCGCTATAGTAGTGATAAATTCAGAATTTAAACAGAGGATCTCTATTTCCATACACGGATGGGTGGCATCTTGGGTTCAGTGTAGTTATTGTCTTTATTTGGTGTCTTACTCATTGATGTATTGTGTATTTTCTTGAGTATAGGATGGCAGACATAACTGTGGTGACCTGGATGACAAGCTATTTCCATAAGTATAAAGTTGCCTATGCATTTTCCATCCTAGCTGCGACCCAGAACTTGCACAGCACAGAACAGGTGCAACGAATGGTTTCTCACATCAGGGTGAATTTTTGGAAGTGCTGTGATTCGAACTCGGGGTCTAGGAGGCTCAACTGCCCAATGGGTCCACATGAGCAAACCAGCCTGTCAGCCACTAAGGAGCAGGGCTGTTCCCAGGAGCTGAGATCAAGCCCCAGGGAGGCCACAAGAGTCCTCAATGCATCATTGAAACATGGGATGTTTATTCACATCCGTGTGTGGACTGCCTCATGCATTGAGCGTAGTTATCCTCTCTATTTTGTATGCTATTCATGGATGTATTAAGTATGTTCTTGAGTATATATGACAGGTGTAACTCGGCTGACATGGATGACAACCTTTTCCCATGGCCACAGGGTGGCTCATGCGTTCTCCATCCTAGCTGAAACCCAGGACTCACGCAGAAAAACAGGTGAAACGTCTGGCTTCTGACAGGATGAATATTTTGGCACTGCTAGGATCTGAACTCAGCACCTAGCAGGCGCAATAGGCGAATGGGTCCACATAAGCACACCAGCCTGTGAGCCACTAAGGAGCTAAGCCATTCCCAGGACCTGAGATCGAGTCCCAGGGGTAAGGCAGGGGGAGCACAATAGTCATCCATTCATAAGCTGAAAGTAATAAGCAAATAAGTATATATCTGCATAGTGTAGGAGAGATGGAGACCTGTGATTGAATCCAATCTACCCTGTGACTATTGATTCTTGGATCTTCCTCAATGCCTCCATTTAATGACTGTGATGATTATGGTCATGCTTCATCAACTCTTCACTAAAATTAATCGATAACCCATGAGTCTTGACTATCATTTCCTACTCGAATTCTCAGGAACTACTAATTCAAAGAAGAGATTGATCGTATTTCATGGCTCTTCTTAGGTCCGGAATTGAGTATCTCAGGAACTCCTGCCATTCCCTCAATGTAGGATGGCTGACCAGGATTCGACCTCGGGGCCTTCATTGCCCAGTCATACTGTGGCTCCCCCGACAGCCAGCAAGCCTTCAGCCACACCAGGTCACCTTCAATCTGCAGTCCACCATGTTCAGTCTTACCATGGACAACATTCAAATGAAAATAAACCTAAAAGCGCCAGTTGGAATTTCCCGCACTTTTTTCCCCTCCGGCTGTTTTCTTTTTCCTACAATCCCTGGGGTCCTAAGATCTGAGGATGGGATGTGGGTCCAGAGGCTGCAGCCTAGGATGATCGGACCTGAGGCAGAGTTGCCACAACTTGAGTTCAAGCCCCAGGTCTGGCAAAAATATTAAAAAATTGAAAAATCATGAATGAAGCACCGTAGCTCAGAATTTGCGCCATTTTACTGCCAGAGCTGGGGTGTGAAATCAGGTCTAGGTAACTCTTTTGCACTGTGGGGGAAGGAGAAGCTCACTATCGTTGAAGACTACAAGGTCAAGCCTGGTCCCAAGGCCTGAATTGAAGCCCCAGCTCAGGCAAAAATCATATGCCCACCTATGTTACACATAGGATCTCTATTTACATACATGTGTGGAATGCATCATGTTTTCAGTGTAGTTGTTCTTTTTATTGTGTGTCTTAGTCAGGGATGCATTTTGTATTTTATTGCATATGATGACAGATATAACTGTTTTGACTTGGATGGCAACCTAGGCCCATTTCTATAGAGTTTCTTACTCCTTCTCCATCCTAGCTGAGACTCAGGACATTCTCTGGACAGGAAAACAGGTGGATCAATGGGCTTCTCACATCAGGATTCATGTTTTGGCAGTGCTGGGATTTGAACTGAGAGCCTAGCACGCCCAAAAGAGTCAAGGTGAGGACACCGGCCTGTGAGCAACTAAGGAATTAAGTCATTCTCAGGACCTGAGGTTGTGCCCCAGTGAGGGCCAGGATAGGAATAAATTCATAATTGAAACATAGGATATTTATTCACATATATGTGGGGATAGCATCTTGCATTCAATGCACTCCTCCTTATTTTGTGTCTAATACATGGAGGTATTGTGTATTTTACTGAGTATGGTGACAGGTATAACTCTGCTGACATGGATGATGACTTGTTCCCATTGTTATAAAGTTGCCTATGCATTCATTCTCCATCCTGGCTGAGACCAAGGACTTCCATAGGAGAAGAAAACAGTTGTAAAGACTGGGTTCTAACATCAGGATGAATCTTTTGTCAGGCCTGGGATTTGAACTCAGATCTGGGTAACCCTGTTGCACTTTGGGGGAAGGAAAAGCTCGTCATCCCTGAAGACTAGAATGTCAGGACTGCTCCAGGGCCTGATTTGAAGTCCCAGCAGTGGACAAAATAACAAGCTTACCTTTTTTCAACATTGGGTCTCTATTTACATACAGGTGTGGTATGCATCTTGCTTTCAATGTAGTTATTTTTTAATTTTGATTCTTATTCATGGATGTATTGTGTATTTTATTTTATATGATGGCAGGTATATCTGTGTTGCCTTGGATGACAACCTATTCCCATGGCTATAGAGTTGCCTATCTAGTATTCTCCATCCTCGATGAGGCCCAGGACTTTCACAAGACAGGAAAACAGCTGTATGAATTGGTTTCTCACATCAGGATGAAACTTTTGGCATTGCTGGGAGTTGAACTCTGGGCCTAACAGGCCCAACTTTCTAATGGGTCCATATAAGCACAACAGCTTTTGAGCTACTAAGGATCTAGGCCCTACCCAGGACCTGAGATTGAGCTCCAGGGTGGGGTTTGTGCACCATATTCATCCATTCATAAGCTGAAGCTAGTATGCTAATAAATACCTATTTGTATAGAGAAGATGTGTCAAGCTGTGTTGGAATCCTATCTACCATGTGACTACCAATTCTTGGATCTTTCCCAATGCCTCAATTTCCTGAATGTACTTATTATTATCACATTTCGTGAAGTCTTAATTAAAAATAATTGTTGTGCCAGAGGTCTTGCCTATCATTTCCTATGTGAATCATGCATGAACTTCTCATCTCTTCCCTAGGCCTGAATGCAAGCACCAGCCCGAAAAATGTAACATTATAGACATTTTAAATATGTGATTTATATTTACATCTATTTATTCAGTCTGTATTGTGTTTATTGGAGTGATTCATTATATATTCTTATTGATTGATTGAATTAACATTTATTTTATGGACTGTGAGTGTACCTATATCATTTATTACATTTATTCCAATCTATTCTGTAGTATGTAGCTTTGCACACATATTATGTACATCATACCTGACACCCAGCACTAGCACAGAAATGGAAAACACGTGTCTCATTTGGAATCTTACTCCAAGATGAAATTTTTGGCAATGCTGGTACCTGAACTGAGGGCCTAGAAGTCCCAATTCATGAATGGGTGAGTGTCAGCATGGCAGCCTTTAGCCCATTCAGCTGCCAAGTGGATCCCAGGACCTAGGATGGAGCCACAGGTTTGGCCAAAATAGCAGTACCTTTCTATCTGGTGTATATACCATATATATATATATATATATATATATATATATATATATATATATTTATCTGGTATACAGATAAATATAAAAATATATTTAGATATTTTGTTATTGCCAGTGATGTCTATGTGGAATTAAATGATATATACTACGTTCATACAGATTCTCAGGTCTTTAGTGAGGATTCCATTTAATGAATAGTATTCTTTTAATGCATAATAAACTATGAATTAAAATCAATCTGTGTTCTGTGATTATTGGGTCTAAATTTATACTGGACTGATTGATGAACTACTCATCCAACCATTATATTGATCAAATTTCTCTCACGTTCCTATGTACAAACAATAGTTTCTTAGGCTCTCCAGCTCTTTGTATGTAGCATGACTGGGATTCAAACTCAGAGCCTAGGTGTCCAGGTTGGCCTATGGTTTCGCTGACAGCTTGTCAGCCTTCACCAATGCCAGGTGACCTACAGGTTGTATCAGTGTTATTTGGACCCGGGATGGTCACCATGCAAGGAAGGAAAACCAAGAAACTACCATCCGTAGGTGGTTCCTGGCTTTTTTTTTTTTTAGTGCTGTTTTCATTTTGTTTTCTTGTCAGCCCCCGAGGCCTAGTATCCCAGGATGGGCTGTGGGTCCAGAGGCTGCACCATCCCAGCCTAGGTTGATGTTAGCTGAGGCAGAGTTGCCACGATATGAGTTCAAGCCCAGTGCTGGGCAAACAACAACAACAACAACAACCAAATTAAAAATAAATAAATAAATAAATAATTTTAAAAGTATTAAAAATACCCTGGCACTGTCTATGGTCCACGCCTGTAATCTTAGCTACTCAGGACGCTGAGATGTGAACATCACAGTTCAAAGCCAGCCAGGGCAGGAAAGACTGTGAGACACTTATCTCCAATAAACCACTAGAAAACCAGAAGTGGTGCTATGGATCAAGCATTATAGCACTCGCCTTGAGCTGAAGAGCACAAGGACAGCTCCCAAGGCCAGAGTTCAATTCCCATGTATATATGTACATATATATATATATATATACATATATACATATATATGTATATATATGCATATATACATATATATGTATATATATGTACATATATGTACTTACATACATACATACACACATACATACATACATATATGCATACATACAATACTGATGAAGCTCCCTGGCTTGGAATTCATGCCCTATTTTTCTGGCAGGCCTGGCAATCAAACTCAGAGTTTGGGTAACTCTAATTCACTGGGGAGATGGGGAAACTCACCCTCTTGGAAGACAAGCAATTCAGGCCTGTTCCCTAGGCCTGAATTCAATCCCCAGCCCTGTTAATGTAATATTCATTCACATTTGAAATAATGATTAATATCTACATACTTATGTTTATTGCAATTTGCTTTGAGTGTATTTATTTTATTTTTTGTATTATTTATTCATTATTTTTATTGGCTATTATTACACTTATAACATGTATTAAATTGATTACATCTTATGAGAAACATACAGACTTGCATATGTATTATATATCTTAATTCAGACCCAGGACATTTATTGAAATACTATAGTAGATCATCCCATGCTTAGAAAAACAGAAAGAATCCATCAACCAAATTAATTTATCCCTAGGCACCCCAGTGGCTCACATCTGTAATCCCAGCTACTCAGGAGGTGAGAACTGGAAGATGAAGTTTCAAAGCCAATCCAAGAAGCAAAGCCTGAGAGATATCATCTCCAATTAACTGGCAAAAAGCCAGTCTACAGGTATGGCTGAAGTGGTAGAAAATCATCTACGAACAACCAAGCCAAGAAAGAGCAAGCTGAGTTCAAGTGCGTGGAGAGGGGTGTAGGGGGATAAAGGGGAGGGAAATCCTCCAAAAAACAGAGAACAAATGAACAGTACACAAATCCCACCTAATTTATGGTACCAACAAACTGAAAATACAATCAGCTTATGCATTTGTATAATTTTACATGAGCCCATATATTCTTAGGTACACTTCAAAGCTATGTGTTTAATAATATGTATATATAAATTAATGATGTATATATATAAATAAACTAAGAAACCAGCCAATGAAAAAATACTTCTGAATTAGTGTCTTAACCATGGCATTATAAATTATTTGTACAAAAAGTATGTTTGAAGTTTCTTTCTTTAGAATCAATCGTAAAATGTTTGTTCATGTACCATACATCATTGACTCACACCTATAATCCTAGTTACTCAGGAGGCTGAGAGCTGAGGATGGCAGTTCAAGGCAAGCTCCGGGAGACTCTTACCTCCAATAAACCAGTAGAAAACCAGAAGTGGCGATGTGGCTCAAGCTTTACAGTGCTCGCAAAAAGCTGAAGAGCACAGGGATAATGCCCATCCCAGAGTTCAAGCCCCACCACCGACAAAATAAAAAAAGGAAAGAAGTTTGTTCATACAATATTCTAACATTCTGATTCTTAGGAAACTTTTCTTCCAGGGTCTTATGCTCTTTAGGCAACTATTCCACTACTGAGCTACATCTTAGTACCAACGTTTTTGTTTTTCATTTTAGCTTCCAGTTTATTACCAAAATGCTTACAAGTACCTAATGTCCTCACAGAAGTTAGTGTTTATTCAGAAACTCAACCTTTGGTGGTATGTGGACTCCCCTAGTCTATTTCGTGGTAGGCACTGAGGAAAACTCACAGGACACAATTGCAGACATTTTTTAATTATAAAAATAACTCTAAATAGAAATAACATCAACTTCTGGTCACGGGTGGCTTATGCCTATAATCCAAGCTACTCAGGGGGCTGAGATTTGAGGAAGGCAACTCAAGGCCAGCCAGGGAGGAAAGTCTGTGAGACTCTTATCTCCAATAAACCTCTAGAAAACTGGAAGTGGTACTGTGGCTCAAGTGCTTGAGCATTTGCCTTGAGCACAGGGATAGCACTCAAGCCCAGAGTTCAAGCCTCACAACCAACAAATTTAAAAAAAAAGAAAAAATAAGAAATAACATCAACTGTCCCAAACTTCTAGGGAGAAATGATATCCTCATTTTCATTCTCACTCTTCATGGCAGATGGTCAAAAACACCAATGTGCTATGCTGAAATGAAAAACTCTCATGTTATAAAATCAAAATGGTTCAAATAAAGTCAAAATTAACTTTAAAAAAATACTAAAAATGCTAATGAAACTCCTTGGCTTGGAATGTGTGATTTTTTATCTGCAAGGCCTGGGATTTGAACTTAGGGACTGAGTAACTATGTTGCACTGTGGGGGAAGGGGAAGCTCACTATGCTTGAAGACCAGAAATTCAGGACTGATTGCTAGGCCTGAATTCATGCCCCAGTCATACTCCTTATATATATTTTAAAGATAGCATTGAATTTCCATATACATGTTCAGTCTATATGTTTGGTGTGGTTATTCATTGTATTTGTTGTTTTATTCATTTATTTACCGTTTATTTTACCAACTGTGAGGACACCTAAACATATATGACATTATTTACATACTATCAAATTGCATCTAGATTTGTAGACTTGTTCTCCATCATGCCTGATACCCAGCACTCTCCCAGAAACGGAAAACAGGTGTCACACTTGGCTTCTTACTCGAGGATGAAATTCTTGGCAGGCACTGAGATCAAGCCCTAGAGGTGGCCAAAATAGCCATACATGGATAGGCAGGTGGTAGTATGCCAATAAATGCGTATCATTAGACAGTGCCAGAGCCGTGTATCTAGTATTCAATGATATCTACTATGTTCCTACGAAGTCTTAGGCATTTAGACAGCCTAGATGTTATGGAGAAAGAACATACAACAATCAAAGAAAAGTCCAAGAAATATGATAGATCTATTCAACATTTGGAAGACACCATCATAAAGCCTAATCTGAGGATAATGGGTGTAGAGGAGCACCTAGAAACAGAAGTTAATGGTCTAGGAAATTTGTTTAACAGGATCCTAGCAGAAAACATGCAAACAGATAGGCCTATTCAGATACAAGAAGCTTTTAGAACTCCAAATAGACCGGACCAGAACAGGACAACCCAGCATCACATTATAATCTTCACAGGATCAATTCAGACCAGGGAAAAGAACCTTAAAGCTGTCAAGGAGAAAAGATCAATCACCTATAAAGGGAAACCAGTTAGAATCACCTCAGATTTCTCAGCAGTGACAATCAAAGCAAGAAGAGCCTGGAATGATGTATACCGTGCCGTAAGACAAACAAAAATTAACTAAGAAAACTGTACTCAGCTAAACTTTCCTTCATAAACGAAGGTCAAAAAAAAATCTTCCATAACAAAGAAAAAATGAAACAATATATCTCTACCAAACCAGCCCTATGAAAGATTCTTAAAGATGTCCTACACATAGAAAACCAACAAGACCACAATAAAGGCCAAGAAACTGGAGCCAAACTGAGAATCCAAGAACCATAGAAAGAACCCAGTTGCCACAGCCCCCAAGAAGGTGGATAAAATGGCAGAAACTCCCAAATACTTCTCAGTTCTATCTCTCAACATTAATGGACTTAACTCTCCAATTAAGAGACATAGACTGTCTAGTTTGATTAAAAAGCAAGAAACTTCTATCTGCTGCCTTCAGGAGTCACATCTTGTCCATAAAACCAAACACATTTTCAGTGTTAAAGGCTGGAAAAAAATCTACCAAGCAAACAGCCCCCATAAACAGGTATGAGTTGCAATCCTAATATCAGATAAAATAGAATTCAATTTAAAATAAGTGAGAAGAGTTAAAGAAGGTTGCTACATACGAATTAATGTATCTCTCCTTCAGGAGGATATTACAATTCTAAATATCTACTAACCAAACGAAGCACCCAAATTTATCCAAGAAACCCAACTTTCCCTCAAATTCCACATAGATCCAAAGACATTGATTGTTTGGGACTTTAACACACCACTATCCCCACCAGATAGATAAACTTGGCAAAAACTCAACAAAGAACCTGAATATCTAAACAACTGCATAGATCAACTAGATTTAACAGACATCTACCGAATATTTCACCCAGCAGCATCAGAATACACGTTTTTCTCAGCAGCATATGGAACAATTTCCAAAATAGACCACATTTTAGGCCACAAAGAAAATTTTCCAAATTCAGAAACATTGAAGTTATACCTTGCATTCTCTCAGACGACAAGGGATTAAAAGTAGGACTCCACACCAAAAGCCACTAAAGAAAGTCCTGTAACACATGGAGGCTGAACAACACACTGCTGAATCACGAGTGCATCATGGAAGATATTAGAAATGAAATTCAAATATTCATGATATTCAACAAAAATGAGCACACAACTTACCAGCTCCTCTGGGACACAGCAAAGGTAGTACTCAGAGGCAAGTTTATAGTTCTGAGTTGCTACATCAATATATTGGAGAGATCTGAAACCAAAAATTTAATGAGACATCTGAGCCTCCTTGAAAAAGAGCAGCAGGATAAACCCCAACCCAATAGACAGAAAGAAATATTTAAAATTATATCAGAATTAAATGAATTAGAATTCAAAAAAGTCATATAAAGAATCAACAAAACAAAGATTTGGTTCTTCGAAAAAATTAACAAAATTGACAGACCCTTAGCAAATCTTATGGGAAAAAGAAAACAACATACCCAAATAAATGAACTCAATGATGAGAATAGAAACATCACCAGAGAAACAACCAACATTCAGAACATTATAAGGAAATACTTCTCAAAACTTTTTGCTAATAAGATTGAGAACTTGGCAGAAATGGACCTTTTCCTAGAGAATACTGACATGCCAAAACTAAACCAAGATGAGTTAAATCAACTTAAAAGGCCCATATCAAGCACTGAAATATAGACAGTAATAAGAGGTCTCTCATCTAAGAAAAGCTCAGGTTCAGATGGATTCACAGCGGAATTATACAAGGTCTTCAAAGCAGAGCTCACATTAATACCCTTCCAACTCTTCAATGAAATTGAAAGAAAAAATTCACTACGGAACTCATTCTATGAAGCCATCATAACCCTCATCACAAAACCAGGCAGGGTGTTATCAAAGAAAGAGAACCATAGACCAATTTCTTGGATGAACATTCAGGAAAAACTTCTCAACAAAATTTTGGCCAATCGACTTCAACAATTCATCAAAAAAATCATACACCAAGATCAAACAGGATTCATTTCAGGGATGCAAACCTGGTTCAATATACGCAAATCAATTAGTATAATTCATCACATCAAAAGGAGCAGAGATAAGAACCACATGGTTATATCAATAGATGCAGAAAAAGCATTTGACAAGATCCAACACCCCTTTATTATGAAGGTTCCAGAAAAATTAGGAATCCATGGAACATTCCTCAATACAATAAAGGTTATATATGACAAACTTACAGTCAGCATTACAGTTAATGGTGAAAAACTAAAGCTATTTCCTCTTAACTCAGGAATGAGTCAAGGACATACACTCTCTCCACTTTGCTTCAATCTGATATTAGAATGCCTAACTACAAATAAGACTAGATGCAAACGTAAAGGGGATCCAAATAGGGAAAGAAGAAGTAAAACTCTCCCTTTTTGCAAATGACATGATCTTGTGTTTAAAGAATCCCACAGACCCCACTCCCAAATTACTCAAGCTGATTCAAAACTTTGGCAAAGTAGCAGGGTATAAAATTAACCCTCTACAATCAATGGCTTTTCTGTATGCCAACAATGAAAAAAGTGAGGCTGAAATTAGGAAAGTAAGTCCATTCTTAATAGCCCCACAAAAATAAAATACCTAGGAATTAACTTAACCAAAGAAGTGAAGGACATCCATGAAGAAAACTTTGAATACATGAAAAAGGAAATCAAAACAGAACTTAGAAAGTGGCAAAAACTCACATGCTCCTGGATTTGAAAGATCAAGATCGGGAAAATGGCCATACTTCTGAAGGCTATCTCCAAATTCAATGCAATACCTATCAATATTCCAACCTCATTCTTCAAGGAATTAGAAGAGGCCATCCAAAAATACATATGGTACAGTAAAAGACCCCGAATAGCAAAAACAATCCTCAACAGACAGAATCGGGCTGGAGGAATATCAATACCAAATTTCAAACTCTACTACAAAGCCATAGTAATCAAAACGGCATTGTACCTGCTCAAGAACAGACCTCAAGACCAATGGAACATAACTGAAAACCCAGAAATGAACACACAGCCCTATAGCCAACTAATCTTCGATAACGGAGCTCAAAAAATAGAATGGAAGAAAACAGCCTCTTCAGTAAATGGTGCTGGCAAAACTGGTTAACTACTTGTAGACAATGAAAGCTAGATTCTTATATATCATTCTACACCAGAATCAACTCCAAATGGATCAAAGACCTCAGAGTCAAAGCAGACAATCTGAAAACATTACAGTATGGAATAGGAGAAACCCTAGGTCACATTGGCACAGGGTGAAATTTTTTTAATAGAGACACAGAAACACAACAAGTCAAAGAAAGGTTGAACAAATGGGATTGCACAAAATTGCAGAGCTTCTGCATGGCCAAGCACATAGCTAGCAAGATCAATTGAAAGCCCACAGATTGGGATAAGTTCTTCACTAGCCATACAACCGACAAGGGTCTCATATCTAAAATATACCTGGAGCTAAAAAAATTAAATCCTCCAATAACAAATCTCCAAAGAAACAACTGCCCAGTAAATAAGTGGGCTAAAGACTTACAGAGAAACTTCTCTGAAGAGGAAAGAAGGATTGCCTATAGACACATGAAGAAATGCTCAACCTCTCTAGTCATAAAAGAAATGCAAACCAAACCATAGAGATACAACCTCACCCCAGTTAGAATGGCAATAACCAAGAACTCTAATAACAACAGATGCTTGAGGAGATGCAGAGAAAAGTGAACATTACTACATTGTTGGTGGGAGTGTAAACTTGTTCAACCACTTTGGAAAGCAATATGGAGGTTCCTCAAAATACTCCACAGAGAGCTCCCCTATTTCCCAGCAATCCCACTTTTGGGCATTTATCTAAATGATCACAAACAAGACCACACTAAAGCTGCCAGCACGACTATGTTTATTATTGCAGCATTATTTACCATAAGTAAGATATGGAACGAACCCTGATAGCTCTTAGTAGATGAATGGATCAAGAAAATGTGGCATATATACACAATGGAATTCTATGCCTCCATCAAAAATAATGACATTGCTCCATTTGTTAGGAAATGAAAAGGCTTGGAAAAAATTATGTTAAGTGTACTTGTTAGATTGGTAGTTAAACAAAGGATATTATTGTTAATATTAATTTTAATGCAATTTCAGGGAACTCTCCTGTCTCTGACCTCCAAACACTTGTATTTTGGGATTTGTCCCTGTAAATCTAGGATTTAGCAGGACTCAAAATAAACCAAGATCTTGCCCATGTAGTTGTAACTCCTTTGTGTGTTATTCTCACAATTAAAAAAAAAAGCCAAGAGTATTTGAATTCTACTATTAAGGTTTAATGATAGATTTCTACTGATCTTTCTCTTAAGTGTGTTGGAGAAACCAAAGCTGAAGTTCACTTGGACTTTTGTTGTGGATGTAAATGTCTTAACTACCATCTCTGGTAGTTATTACCATTAAATTTCAATTAGCCATCACAGGCTGAAGCCTGTAATCCTAGCTCCTCAGGAGGCTGAGATCTAAGGATCTTTATTAAAAGCCAGCTCGGATAGGAAAATCCACGGGACTCATACTCCAATTGACTCCCAAAAAGACTAGAGGTGGAGATGTGTCTCAAGTAGTAGAGTGCTAACCTTGAGGCACAAAGCCCAGGTTCTGAGTTCAAGCCTAGATACTGAGCATCAATTAACAATTTCAGAGGTTTCACTGTGAGTGCTATATTCTTTTTGAGACTGAAGTATTTTTTTCGCATAGTCTTTCAAACCTCAGCATCTCTAATGGAGAATCATTGTAGATCTTTTTCCACTTGAATAATTGTTATTCTCCAGGAGTAGAGTGGCCAAGAGGCTTGCAGATCAAGAGCTCGAATATTAAATTGGCTAAAAAGAGATCAAATTAAAATTTATTCTTTTGTTGCAAATACCACATTTTTGGTATGTGTTTGCTAGCCCTGGCACTTGAACTGAAGGCCTGGGTGCTGTTCCTGAGCTTTTGTGTCCAAAACTATTGCTCTACCACTTGAACCACAACTCTACTTAGGGCTTATTGGTGGTTAATTGGAGATAAAAGTCTCACAGACATTCTGGACCAGGGTGGCTTCAAACTAGAATGCTGAGTAGCCAGGATTACAGGTATATACCACCTGCATCTGGCTCAAATACCACCTATAATGTTAAAAGTAAAGGATATCTGTTAACATCTATCTCTGACAGATGTACAATGTTTTACTCCTCACTGAATGAATGTTCCTTTGAACAGTATTGCATCAAATGGAGTGGACTCAAGTTAGGTATTGAACACCAACAATCTGGTTTGGTGAAGCGTCCTTGTTTTTCTACACCCTATTTGGCCATTGGTGTGGATTGTAGAAAAAAAGACAATTCAGTAAAAACAAATTCAAAGAGTCTGAGACACTTACACATGTTCTGGACATCACTTCCTCATGAGCTGCTGTTGTGCAGGCCCAATATTTGATCTGAAGAGAAACTAGGAATTACAAAAGTTAAAACCCAAAATCTAGTAACCTCTAAAAGGCCTGTGTAACTCCTTGATCCTCATACCTGATACTGTGACTTAGTGGGAATGGCAAAGGGCAGATTTCTAGCTATTGCAGACTTCTCCCTTAGTGAACAATAAGTTACCACCTTCAGTCCTGGTTCCAGCACAGACTTGGCTCAGGTCTGTGAACCTGAGTGTAGACGTTTGAATCTCCATAGTGTGAATGGAAATTTGGCCTCCTACTAAGATAGCAGTTTGAGGGACTTAGATAGCTGTGGGCAAGTCTCTTTTTAATAGGCTGTTCTTTGTGCACATTTGGTTTAGATGCAGGGATACATAACTAACTAGTCGCAGTGGTCACCCCAGGGTAGAGCAAGAAAGACAGAGTAGAGGGACAGTGATCAAGCTCATGCCATCTGCCATTTTATGCTGCTTTAATTGATATGTTCTTCATGTATTTTAGTAATTCAAGAATAAAAATTAGCATTACATATAGATTTTTAATTGCCTCTTTCTTTCTGACAAAAATTAAAAGTAAAAATGAATTTAAATAGAAAGGCAATATGGTAAGAGCAGGGAAAAGGAATGGAAAAATGATCATGGGCAGCTCCTGAAGTCCAATCTGGAGGTTTTATTTACCAACATCGGGGAATAAAATGAAACTATGTAACAAGACAGGCCTGCCTGCTTTTTCTCAGCAACAAGGCAGCCTTGTCTGCTTTCCTTAGCAACACAGCCCTGCCTGTGTTCCCTCATTTATGCCAGAATCAAAGGGGTCAATAGACCATGACTAAGGGACGAAATTAGAGCTGTCTTTGAAAGATCAAAAAGAACAATCCATGGATATGTCTAGAAACGTATAAAGCATCCGAAGCCTTAAACACTTAGGCCTTTCAGAAAGAAAGCCAAGATGTGCTCTGAGGTCTGTAGATTCCCTTACTCAGAGAACACACAGACCTCCCAATGACAGAATCATCCCTGCCAACAATAAAACTTCCTAGTGAGGCTCAGGTAATAAAAGACACATTAAACTTTTCTCGCTGCCTGAAACCAGCACACACTCAGAGGGCACCAGGACAATACGGGGGGGAGGGCTCAGCCATATTGCAAACAATGGATGATGCTCAGAGGCCCACACCTAATCTCATGATGTACTCAGACCTCCTAACAGCTTCCAGGGTGTCTGCAGCCCTTCAAAAAGATCAATCTGTAATGCCCAGCTCTAAAGCCTACCCTGTGTTTAGGGGCCCCCTGAGCTCTGCTTCTGCTCCTGAACCTGCCCATGTATTCTATAAAGAGCCAGAGAAACCCTTGGCATTTGTTGTGCCCCAGAAGTCAGGCCACAGTGAGGCTTCTGCAGCCCCCACCCTTGCTCCATGCATAGCCCCCAACAAGGGAACACCCCCAGGCTCCACCGCAGACCTCTGATGTGTAATAAAATAGGCTGTGCTTGTGCTGGCACAGTCACCAGTCAGCAGTCCAGGCAAAGGGGCATCTGCTAAGGCCACCCCAAGTAGCTGTGGATCTCTGACATCAAGACAGAGGCAGGCAGGTGCACCCATGCAGGCTGCCTTTGAGAAGCTCCTCTTCCAAGTGCTGGCCTGCCTGGTGGCCTTTGAAGCAGAATATGACACTGCAAAATTTCACAGTACACTAGAAGAACCCAACAAGCAATGGCGCTGTGCTCAGTGACCTACCCAAGGTAGGAAATGAGAGAGAGAGAGAAAGAGAGAGAGAGAGAGAGAGAGAGAGAGAGAGAGAGAGAGAGAGAGAGAGAGAGAGAGAGAGAGAGAGAGAGAGAGAGAGAGAGAGAGAGAGAGGCTATCTGTGCTTAATACCTATTTCAATATCCTTGGCGAGTAATGCATATTTTTATCAAGAAATAAAGAGGAAAACTTCAAACTCTAACTCTGATGGAGTAGCTAGGATCAATCTATACTTCCTACCATAAACAATCACAAAAGTGGAAGCTATGTGAAACTATATATGTATATAAATGTATATATAATATAAATATGTAGGCATATATATGTATATTCACATATACAATGTGAATATATAAGGTATAATATATATATATATATATGTATACAGAGGGAAAAATAGAAATACATAGTATTTGAAGGAATAAAAACCAATACCTTCCCAATTGTGATTGAAAGCATGAACCCTTCCATGCAGGAATCTATCAGCTCAAAAAAGTCAATTAACTTAATTACACAGGTCCACATTAAGACACATTCTAATTAAACAAAAAAAGAAAACCTCCCAAAGCATAAAGACACAACTCATTACACGCAAGTAATCTTCAATGATATTAAGACAAATTTCTCATCAGAAACTAGATTCACTATTAGACAGCAAGGGCAACAAATTTAAAGTGTTAAAAGGACAGATCTAAAACCCACCTTTCTAACAAATATACTTCTTCCAGGAGGGATTTTTTTGGGGGGTCCAATCGTGGGGCCTGAACTCTGGGCCTGGGTGCTGCCCCTCAGGTCTTCAGCTCAAGGCTAGCGCTCTACCACTTGAGCCACAGCACCACTTCCGGATTTTTTTCTTTTTGCTTATGTGGTACTGCGGAATCGAACCCAGGGCCTCAGGCATGCAAGGCAAGCGCTCTACCACTGAGCCACCTTCCCAGCCACCAAATATACTTCCTCCAAATGTAGAGATGAGCTAAGAACCTACCGATGGCTCAGTCCTATAATCCTAACTACTCAGGAAGGTGAATTGTGAGGGTGGTGGCTCAAAGCCACCCTGGAACTGGTCCCCTCAGGAGGAAGTTGTAGGACACAGCTGTTCTTGAGAAGGACGAAGGCCTTTATGCAGTGCTATTGCTGAAAAAAGACATTGGATAAGGTGGCCATCAAGAATGGAGGCTATTAGCTAGTGTCTCCAGAGAAGCAATTTATAAGATTCAGTAGTCCTCTAGAAAATCAGAGGGTTTTGACCACTGTCCTAGTGGTTTCAGAAATGCCACGAGAATGACCAGAGCAACCTCAAGCCACATGGATTCCTTAGCAAGTCTTTGAGTCCTAAGAGCTAGAGTGTCAATGTTGGCAGGCTGTGATTGGTCCGCTATTTCTCTGACCTCACTGGCCCAGACTCTGATTGGTCCATTTCTTCTATAACATCACTATGCCTGGTTGTGATTGCTCCATTGTGTGAGGTCATGAAGGATGTATAGGAAGCCACTGTGCTCCAACCTATGTCAGTTAACAGAGCTTGGAGCTCTTGGTTGATGACCCGCTGGACTGAATCAAAATTAAATGATTTTTTCGGTAGTGGGGACTGGCTGTTATTTGGATTTTGGTATTTCTTTTTACTCTTTCTGGGTTTTCCTTTATTTAATTTAATTTATTTAGATAGACTTGCTACCTGCCATTGTAGCAGAAGGATGGAAGTACAGAAAGAATCGATCTCAAGCTCCTTGAAGGAAGAGATCATTAAACAATACCAGAAGAAAGAGCTCTTCGACACCGGTACCTATAGAAAAGTGAAGCTGGCCCATTCCCTCCTCACAGACAAGGATGTGGCATTTAAAACACTCTGGAAGTGAGAGTCCTCATCATTGGACAAAGAATGAGGTGGACATTTTTAAGAAGGTATGGCACAAACACATCATCAGGTTGTACTAGGTAATAGAGAAGGAAGAGTATGTGTATCTCATCATGGAACTGGCCACTAGGGGATACCTCCTGGGGTGGATCTGAAAATTCTGCCACCTGTATGAGGATGAAGCCAGGAGGCTTGTCACACATGTTGTAAGTGCTGTTCACTACTTACACCAAACAAAATCATACACGAAGACCTCAAGTCCAACAATATCCTTTTGGACACCAAAGACAGTATCAAGGTCAGTGGCTCACCCTGGGGCAGTTGCTAATGAATGTATGTGGTACAGTGCTATTCCATTCCCCTGAAATGTTCTTGGAAGAAATGATGGCCTGGTGCAGCTGTCTCACACCTGTAATCCTAGCTATTCAGGAGACCGAGATCTGAGGATAATGGTTCAAAGCCAGCCCGTATGGCTCTACCCTCTGAGCAGACTCAAACTTATATCAAAGACTAATTTTGGTAGGAAATGGCAGAGGATAGAAGTGGCTAGCAAAATAGCTACCATTCTTCTCAGAACAAGCTGCTAAATGTGGGCCCAGATGAATAGGTTTATAAAATGTGAGGTGTGCATAAATTATGACTCATCCAAAAAAGGCTGCAATTAATATATGTCTGTCATGGATGGACACAAAATAATCTATTTATGTGAAATATATTGACTAAATTTCATAAGGGAAAAAAGGAAGATTAAAATTTCTGGGGCTGGGGGACGGTGGCTCACACCTGTAATCCTAACTACTCAGAAGGCTGAGATCTGAGGATCACAGTTGAAAGCCAGCCCAGGCAGGAAAGTATGTGAGACTATTATCTCCAATAAAACACTAGAAAACCAGAAATGGCGCTGTAGTTCAAGCGGTAGAGAACTCGCCTTGAGCTGAAGAGCACAGAGACAATGCCCAACCCAGAGGTCAAGCCCCATGACCGACCAAAAACAAAACAAAACAAAACAAAATTTTCTGGTGCATTTCATTGTGTGGATTCCATCAGTATTGAAAGGAAAGTTCACAAGCAGAGCTAATGGTAAAAAAAAAAAGTAGTGTGGATATAATTAATGTCACTGAATTCTATACCTAGCACGCATGAGGCCCTGTGTTCAAACCCCTGAACTTCCAAAAAAATGCTAAATCTTCCTTCTGTTACCTACCTTAAGTGGTAGGTGCTCTTCTACTGTTATGATTGTATTGCTCAGAGCTTCTCTGGTGGATGTTTATTCATGCTTTTACACATAATCCATTATTTGAATATTGATTCTAAGTTTTAAAGTGTAATTTGTATATTAAAATAAGGGCAAAGCCTGTATTTCTAATTCAAGAGGCTAAAGCAGGAAGGTGCCTATTCAGTCAAGGCTGCATAGAGAGGTTCTTCCTAAATCCCCATGCTACTGCTGAAACCGGAGGGACAATTGATTGTAAGCAATTACAAGTGAGAGATAAGGTTCTGATCATATTACGTTTTGGTCATGTCAGTTTGGATTTAATATTTACATAAATATTAAAAGTTTTCCTTTTCCCCTTACTCTCAGTATGTCATTTTGAAACTTTGTAGTATGTTTTTTTTGCTGCACTTAAAAAAAAGTTTTCCTTTGTATCATATTAAACATGATTTTTCTGTATTACAATTTATTATTTATTTTTGAAATTTTTATGTTTTTTTTCTCTAACTAGGGACTGACCACTGTCTCAGAGATTTTGTTCAGTTCTGCCAATTGAGCCACAGCTCAACTTCCAGCTTCTTTCTTTTTGAAGAGTCTCTTGAGAATCCCAGCACTACTAAGGAAGCTGAAATCTGAGGATCTTGGTTTGAAGCCAGTATGAACAGCAAAGTCTGAGGGTTTTTTTAATTATTATTATTTTGCCATTGGTTATGGGCCTGAAAACTAGGCTTTGGCGCTGTCCATCAGCATTCCAGCTTAAGGTTAGTGCTCTATCAACTGAGCTGCAGCAACATTGTTGGCTTTTCTTGCTTATGTGGTTATGAGGAATCAAACCCAGGTCCACATACATGCAAGGCTAGCATCCTACCACTGAGCCAACTTACCAGATGAAGTCTGAGATTCTTATCTCCAATTAATCACCAAAAAGCTTGGGGTTGTAGTACTCTAGACTTGAGTAAAACAGGGCAAGTTCAACCCCTAGTACTGGTAAATACATACACAAATCTCATGGACTTTCTTGCTAGTGCTGGCTTTGAACTGCGGCCTGTGTAGCTAGAATCTACAGGCATGAGCAACCAGCCTCTGACATTTTAAAATTTTTACTCAGCTCTTTCTTGACTTCAACCTCAATGCCTTTTAATTGCGGTCAGTAGACCTGATCTCTGGGCCGCATTGCTGTTTCTTATATATTTTTAAGGAGGGTGGAGTTGAACCCTCGGCCTGAGTGCTGTCTTTGAGCTCTTCAGCTTAAGGCAAATGCTCTACTATTTCAGCCACAGAGCCACTTCAGGCTTTCTGGTGGTTAATTGGAGATAAGTTCTCATTAACTTTCCTTTGCAGGTTGGTTTTGAACCATGATTTTCATATCTCAAACCCCTGAATATCTAGGATTACAAGGTAGAGTCTCAGCGCCCTTATGTTTATTAGTTTTTTGACTCAAGTATTATGTTTTACAACTCAACCATAGCTCCACTCCTAGCTTTTTGCTGGCTTATTACACATAAGATTTTAATGTACTTTTCTGGATAGTCTGGCTTCAAACCATGATCCTCAGATTTCAGCTTCCTGAAGTGCTCTGATTATAGACAACAAACGTTTAAAAACGTTAATATGTTATTTTTTTCCAATTTTTCTTTTTAAAAATGTCCTTGTTTGTTATTTTTGTTTATGTGCTAGTCCTGGGGCTACAAATCAGGGCCTGGATTCAATACCAGAGCTTTATCTTCAAGACTAGTCGCTTACCACATGAGCCAAAATATAACTTGTGGCTATACTTGTTTTGTCTTGGTGCTTGAAATAAGGCCCTGAGTGCTGTCCTAGAAAGTGATTGCACAGTTTTCCACTTGAGTCACAGCTCAACTCCAGCTTTTTTAAAATTCTTGGTAGCTAATAGGAGATAAGAGTCTTATGCAAAGCCAAGCATGGATAGGTTTTTTGAAATCTGAGGATCATGGTTCAATACCAACCAAGGCAAGAAAGTGCATGAGAATCTTAGCTCCCATTAATCAATGAAAAGCTGGGAGTGGTGGATCTCTAACCTTGAACAAAACAGCACAAGTTCAAGCCATAGGACAGCACACTGATGCACACACAGAGAAAGCCTCATGGATTTTCTTGCATGGGCTAGCTTTGAAGCATGATCCTCAGATTTCAACCTCCCTTCATCTTCTCTTCTTTGAAAATTTTATTGGTCCTGTGGCTTGACCTCTAACTCTGGGGCTTATATCTTACCTTTTACACTCAAGGCTGCTGCTTTTACAACCTCAGCCACAGCTCAAGGTTTTGTGCTGTGTAGATGAAGATGAGTCTCAAGCACATTCCTGCCCATGCTGATTTGACATTGCAATCATCAGAAGTCAGCCTCTTGTATAGTAAGGATTACACACATGACCAGAAACATTTGGGTCATTATAACACTTTAATATGTGCTTGCTTCCACCTTCTTTTCTTATTTTCTTCATTTTTGCTTGTCCTAGGAGTAGAAATTGAAGCACAGATGCTGTTTTAGTGCATATATGGGACTAACCATAACATTTGGCTTTTGGGTGGAAGATAATTGGAGACAAGAGATTCATGTAGAGGTAGGCCAGATTCGGGAAGCTGAACATTGAGGAAAGTCCTTAATACTCTTTTCTCCAATTAACCACTAAAAATCTGAAAGTAAGTAGGTCATTGAAGAAAACAGTGCAAGTTCAAACACAAGGATTGGCACAGAGAGAGATACAGAGAGACAGAGAGACAGAGAACAAAGACACAGAGAGAGATATATAGAGAGAGACAAAGAGAGAGATAAAGAGAGAGGGATCTTCTGAACTCATATAACTGAGCTGAGCTTTAAACAGTATCCTCAAATTTCAGCCTGAGTAGCTAGAATCACAGATATGAGCCAACAATGATTGGTCCATTGAAACCTCTGGTATTGCCTCTTTCTTCTCTTCTTCTAACCTTCTTTTCATTTATTTCATTATTTTTGTGTTTGTTGGTCCAGGAGCTTGAACTCATGCAAGGCCTGACCTGATACATGAGGTGAAATCTGCCTATCATAGTTTGAAAGCAGCCTGAGCAAGAAAGTCCATGAAACTCTTATTTCCATTCAATCAAAAAAAAAATCCTATCTCCAGTGTGGCTACCACACACAAAACAGTCTCCTGGAATTTCTTTTTATTTTTTTTCCTTTTATTTTATTGTGAAAATACTGTACAGAGGGGTTACAATTACATGGGCAAGATAATGAGTATATTTCTTATCAAGAATTGTAGCCTCCTCCTTTGTTTCCTCTTCCCATCCCTTCCCATCCTCTCCCTGCCCCCCCCCAGGCAATCATCCCTGCTCTCCCTCCCCTCCCCCAGCACCAAAGTTGTAAAGGTCGTTTTTGACATAACGACTTGTACATCTCATGGTTGCAATGGGTCCACGTGTATCCCTGTTTAAACAATTTGTTTTTCCCCTTCCCCTCCACAAATTATACCGACATCAAATACAGTGAAAGCAGGGGTTATACTGTGGGGGAGAGACATATAAAGCAACAAAGAAATAATCTTATATATGTGTTAGAAACAATTGCATGAAAGAAAAAAAAACATTTGAATACATATCTTAGGGTTCATTTTCCTAACATCACCTTATCTGACCTTTTCTGCTTGACTCAGTACACAATGGAATTCTATGCCTCCGTCAGAAAGAATGACATTGCCCCATTTGTTAGGAAATGGAAAGACTTGGAAAAATTATATTCAGTGTAGTAAGCCAGGCCCAAAGGAACATGGGTCCCATAGTTTTCTGGAATTTCTTGACTGGGTTTGCCTTTACACTGGATCTTATATTTCAACCTCCTGCTTTTCTAGAATTACAGACATGAGCCAACAGGCCAAGGTTCTCTACTTCAATCATTTAATTGTCTTATTGTAATCCTGAGGCTGGATCTCTGAGCCACGGCACTGTTTCATAGGTTTTTCCTCAGGGCTGATACTTTCCAACTACAAGCACATCCTCATTTCTGACTTTTTTTTGCTGATTAGTTGGAGACTTAGGCACATCCCTGCCCAGGTTGGCTATGAACAACAACCTTTATATTTCAGGTTTCTGAATCATTAGGATTAAACACACCAAACAAAAATTCATGGATAATTTTGAAACTTTAATTGGATTTTCTCACAAATTTTTTCCCCAAGCCTTGAGGCTTGAAATCAGGGCTTGGGCACTGTTCCTGAGCTTCTTTTACTGAAGGTGAGGACTCTATTACTGGAGCCACAGTGCCACTTCCAGCCTTTCCTATTCATGGGGTACTGAGGAAACAGACCCAGGAATTCAAACATGCCACGCAAGCACTCTATCACTAAGCCATATTTCCTGCCATTCTTACACCTTTTATTTGTATTTTTATTTCGTTGTGTATGCTGGTCCTGGGTCTACAAATCAGCCCAGGTGCTATCCCCGAAGGGTTTACTCAAGACTAGCAAGTTAAGACATGAGCCACCACACAACTTGTGGCTATTTTTTGATGTGGTTTGGTTTTAAGTACCTACTTAGTGTTGAGTATATGAATTCTTCTATCTGGGCTGGCTTTCAACTGTGAGCCTCAGATTTGAGCCTCCTAAGTAGCTACCATCTCAGGTGTTTGCCACCTATGCTTGGCTCATTTTAAACTGTGAAATTGGCTCTTTCTTCTCCCACCCTCCTCCACATTTATTTTATTCTCTGTATGTGTGTTGGCCCTGAAGTTATTATCAAGGTCTGGGTCTGTTTCAGAAATTATTTTCTCATTTCTGCCATTGGAGCCACAGCTCAATCGCCAGGTTTTATTTTTCTTCCTTTTGGAGATGAGTCTCATATAAAGCCCAGCAAGACTCAGGAGGCTGAAATCTGAGTATCACAGTTTGAAGCCAGCCTGAACAGGAAAGTTCATGAGATTCTTTTCATCAACTACCAAGATGCTGGGAGTGGTAGAGCTCCTACACAAATTCAAGCCCTAGCTTGTCACAAAGAAAAAAAGCCCCATGGCCTTTCCAGTTTGGACTGGCCTTTAAATACTGTCTTCAAATTCAGCCTCCTGAAAGCTAAAATTATCAGCATGAACCACCAGCACCAGGCTTATTTTTAAATCTCAAATGGTCATTTCTTCTCTTCTTTCAGTTTTGTTTTTGGTCGACTTTGGGCTGAATTATGGACCAGGAATCCGTTTCCCAAATTTTCGCCATATTTCAGTACTTTACAACTACTATCACACCTTCATTTCCAGCTTTTGCTGGGTAGTTGAAGATAAGAATTTCAATCACTTTCCTACCCAGGCTGGCTTTGAGTTGTGATCCTCATATTTCAACTTCCTCAGTAGCTAGGAATACACAAATAAACCAACAACCCATGGCTCATTTTGAAATGATAATTTTCTCTTTCTCTCATCTTTAATAACTTGTACTCTTTTTTCTTTATTTTTCTATACCACATGAACCAGAGCACAGCTAGTGTCATATTTTTGGTAACAAATGAAACATGGCTTCTCCTACCTGGGCTGGCCTTCAATGGTGATCCTCAGATTTCATCCTCCTGAGTAGCTACCATCTCAGGTGTTTGCCACCTATGCTTGATTTATTTAAACCTCTGTCATTGGATCTTCCTTCTGCACTTCCAGCCTCTCTTTCTTTAATCCTTCTGTGATTGTCCTGGGGCTTGAACTCAGGGCCTTGTTGCTTTCCCAGAAACTGATTGCCCAACTCTGCCACTTGAGCCATAACTCAATTCCCAGGCTTTTTTTTTCCTTTTGACAATTAATTGGAGTTAAGAGTCTGAGGAAAGCCTACCATGAATCAAGCCAGGCTGCGAAGGAAAGTCAATGAGACCATGACCTCCAATTAACCATTGAAAATCTTGAAGTGGTAGAGCTTTGTCCTTGAACAAACCAGCACAAGTTCAAGGAGGCACACACAAGCTGCAAGATGGCACACAGATGAATACATACCAGAACATCTCATGGATTTTCTTGCATGCATTAACTTTGAATTGTGGATCCTCAGATTTCAGTCTCTCTTCTTCAGCTCTCCTTTGTATTGATTGTTTGTCATTTGTAATTTTTAGTGGCCCTGCAGCTTGACCTCTGGCTCTGGGGAATGTTCCTTAGCTTTTTAACTGAAAGCTGTTGCTTTACCACCTCAGCTCCAGCTAAGGG
This sequence comes from Dipodomys merriami, assembly GCF_024711535.1. Classification (NCBI taxonomy): domain Eukaryota; kingdom Metazoa; phylum Chordata; class Mammalia; order Rodentia; family Heteromyidae; genus Dipodomys; species Dipodomys merriami. The sequence continues at coordinate 5,229,583 of NW_027206157.1, forward strand.
CTTTGTGCTAGGTAGCTGGGATAAGCATCTCAAGCACGTTCCTACCCAGGCTGAGTTGATACCACAATCCTCAGATGTCAGTCTCTTGTGTAGTTAGGATTATCCACAGGACCAACAACCCTTGTGTCATTTTAAAACTTTAATATGTGCTTGCCACTTACTTCTTTGTTAACTTTTTATTTTTTGCATGTGTGTGCTGTTCCTGGGTCTACAAATTGGGGCTCATATTCTGTCCTAAAAGTTTTTATTCAAGGATATCCTCTATTACATGAGAAACATCATAACTTTTTGGCACTTTTTTGGGGGATTGATTAATTAAAGACAAGAATCATGGACTCTCCTGCCTAGGCTGGACATGAACCATCATCCTCAGATTTCAGGCTCTTGAATAGCTAGTAAAACATGTATGAGCCATTGATGCTTGATTGATTTAAGCCTTTGTCACTCGCTCTTCCTTGGTTACTTCTACTCTTCTTTCTTTCTTCTGTGCATGTCCTGGGGCTTGAACTCAGGGTCTGCATGCAGTTCCAGAAAATATTTGCCCAGTTTGCCACTTAAGCCACAGCTCAACTTCCAGCTAAATAAGGTAGCTGAAATCTGAGGACCATGTTTCAAAGCCATCCTGGGGCAGGAAAATCCATGACATTCTTATCTCCAATTCACCACCCAAAAGCTGGGAATGCTAGGGCATTAGGCAAAGGATATTACAGAAACACACACATCACACATAGAAACACAAACACACACACACAAACATTCACACATACACACACATACACACACAAAGTCTCCTGGACTTTGCTTTTTGGGTTGGCCTTGAAACCTTATCCCAAGATTTTTGTAACCAGGGATCAACTACAGCCATGATCAACAAACACCAGGCTTATATTTAAATTTACAATTGGCCTTTCTTCACTTCTCCTACAATTTTTTAGCACTAAGAATTGAACTCTGGGTGGGCAGTTTTTTTAATTAGCTTTTGCACCAAATACAGTGCTTTACATATACAGTCATATCTACACTTCCAGCTTTTGGCTGGGTAGTTGGGGTAGTTTCATGTACTTTCCTGCCCAGTCTAGCTTTGAACCTAGAATGGATAGGAATGCACACATGAACGAACTTAAACCTTGGTTTTCTTTTTCCCATCATTTTTTAAGTCGTGTGGGTATTTTTTTGTTTATTTTGAAATGTATGTCTAGGACTTCAACACAGGGCTTAGGTTGTGTCCCAAAGTTTCTATTTGAGACTAGCACTCAACCGAATGAGCCAAAGTACAAAGTGTAGCTTATTTTTAGTGGCAAATTAGATATATGAGTCTCATGGACTCTCCTGCCTGGGCTGACCATGAACCGTGAGCCTTAGATTTAATTCTCCTGAAGACCTTGTACAACATGTGTGAGAAACCATTGTTTGATTCATTTCAACCTCTGTTACTGACTCTTCCTTGTGTATTTCTATCCTCTTTTTCTTTCTTCTGTGTTTGTCCTCCAGCTTGAATTCAGGGTCTGGGTGCTGTCCCAGAAATTTTCCCAGTTCTGACAGTTGAACCACAGCTAAACTCCAGGATTTTTTTTTCTGTTTTGGTGTTTAATTAGAAATGAATATAAAGTAGAGCCAGACCGGATTTATGAGGCTGAAATCTGAGAATCAAAGTTGGTGCCAGCCTGGGCAGGAAAGTACATGATATCTGCAATTATAACCACTAAAAAGCTGAGATTAGTAGAGCTTTGAGCAAAACAGTACAAGCTAAAGCACAGGACTCACACACAGACATGCTTACACACACACAAGTCTTATGGACTTTCCTACTCGGTCTGGCCTTTAAATATTATCCACACATTTTAGTCTCTTGAGTAAACAGAATTAGTTATGAACCACCAGTGATGGGCTGATTTGCTCATTGCAGCCTCAGTTATTGTTTTTTCTTTCTCTTCTAGTCTTCTTTGCATGTATTCATTTCATTTTTTGTGAGTGTGCTAGTGCTGGAGCCAGAACTCATGCAAGGCCTGGCTTGTTTCAGGAGGCTGAAATCTGACCATCATGGTTCAAAGCCAGGCTGAGCAGGAAAGTCTCAGATCCTTACCTCCAATTAACTGCCAAAAATCTGGGAGTACTACAGTTCTAGCCCCAGGATGGCCCACAAGCAACTGTCTTCTGGACTTTCCTGCTAGAATTGGCCTTTACACTGGATACCCATATTTCTGCCTCCTGGAGAATTACAGGCATGAGTCACCAGCCCCAGGTTCTCTTCTTATTTACATTTTTGTGATCCTGAGGCTGGATCTCTGAGCAAGGGCACTGTTTCATAGCTTTCTCACTCAAGCCTGGTGTTTTACAACTCCATCACAGATATATTACTCTATTCTTGTTTATTTGTTTTGCTGGTGATTTGAAGATGAGAGACCATAGCCCTCAGATTTAATCTATCTTAGTATTTAGGATTACACACAAAAGGAAGTGGCACTTTAGCTCAAGTGGTAGAGCACTAGCCTTGAACTGAAGAGCTGAGGGACAGCGCTCAGGCCCAGAGTTCAAGCCTTACAACCGACCCAAAAAAGAGGATTACACACAAAAACCAAAAACTCATGACTCATTTTGAAAATTTAATTGGATTTTCTTATACATTTTTAAATTTCTACATGTATGCTGGGCTTGGAGCTATAAATCAGACCCTAGGTATTGTCCCAGTTGCTTTTTAATTTGCCTGTCATGGAGCCTGAACTCTGGGCCTGGGTGCTGTCCCTCAACTCTTCAGCTTGAGGCTAGAGCCGTACCACTTGTGATACTGGGCCACTTCTGGTTTTTCCTGCTTATGTGTTGGTGAGGAATTGAGGCCAGGGCCTCATGCATTCAATGCAAGCACTCTCCCACTAAGTCACCTTCCCAGCCCCCTCCCAGTACATTTTGAATACTAGCCCTCTAATATGTGAGCCACAGCACAATTCAGAGCTTTAAAAAAAACTATAGTTGGCTAATTAGAGTAGAGTTCATGGACTCCCCTGCCATGGCTGGCCTTGAGTACTGACCCTCAGATGTGAGACCCTTGAGTAAGTACAGTAACAAGTGTAAGCTAACTCAATGTAGCTCATTTTAACCTCTGAAATCGGCTCTCCCTTTTCTTCTTCCACATTTCTTTTCATTTATTTATTTTATTCTTTTGTGTGCTGGTCCTGGAGCTTGATCTCAAGGTGTGGGTGCTGTCCCAGAAATCATTGTCTCATTTCTGCCATTGGAGCCACATCTCAACCCCAGGTGCTGTTGTTTTTTTCTTCTTTTTGGTGATTCATTGGAGATAAGTGTCTCATGCAAAGCACAGAATGTCTCAGGAAGCTGAAATCTGATTATCAGTTTGAAGTCAGCCTGCACAGAGAATTCCATGAGACTCTTTACCTCCAATTAGCTGGTAGTCATCCCACCGATTAGCTGAGAATAATAGAACACCAGCCTTGAATAAAGTAGAACAAATTCAACCCCCATGACTGGCACACACAGAAAAAAATGTCCCATGTACTTTATTGCATGGGCTTGATTTTAAATGTTATTTTCTGATGAGTTCTGGGAAGATGGCTGAGGAGAAGCTGGAGGCTAAACAAGCTCTCACATAGAAAGCAATTTTAGTGTTCCAACAAACAGTCCTAAGCCAGAGAATCACACCAAGTGTGCCATCACAGGACAGAGAGTTAGGCCAGAGAAGGAAAATCCAGGCAAGGAGATAGATATGAGCACTTGCCAGTGGCGGCAACAGCGACAGCCATAACCGCCATACCTGCAACACAGAGAGTCTGGGACTTAAGCGCCAGATGTCACAAGTGAGAGGTTTCTACTCAACACCAGCAAGAACTGACAAGGAGCACGCACACATCTTCATCCTGAAGTTCACAGACCAGAGATGAGCCAAGAATCAAGACTCTTGTGTAAGTAGAAGCCTGACCTCCTCACTCCTTCTCAGGGAGCAGAGGAGGGAAGGCCAACCCTCCCCCCCATTACCAGAGATCTCCATCTTGGATACTGACAAAGCGTGGCTGTGTAGCTAGCTCCAACTCAGGCCTTGGAAGAAAACAAGAGTCATTTAGTAGGTCACAGGAACCTAAGCTGACCTGCCAGGCTCAGCTCCTCCCTAGGAAAAGTCACCCAGCTTGAGCAGCCAGCCCCAGGAGAGGCTTTCTTCACTGGGTAAACAGAACCAAAGGCAGCCCCTCCCTACAGCAGCCTTGACAATCAATTGAAATTCAGTAAACATAAACCCTGAGAATGGCTCCAGGCTGGGCTCTGTGAGTTTCTCAGAAGCTAAATCCTCAGGGAAAAGCTTCTGTTTGGTAAAAGGCCTCAACTTTACCCAGAACCTAGCCTCATCACAGCATCTCCAAATTCGATGAAACAGCCATGTCCCCCTTTTGTGAAACTCAAAGTAGATCTCTGTCCAATTGAACTACCCTGGGAGGAGGATCACAAAATCCTTGGTAAAGCAGAGCATTTTTCTGCATGCTCAAACAAATTGACTAATGAAACCATCCAAACCACAGGAAAATCAAACACCACAAGCAGACCAGATAAACAAACAAGAGACTGGATATGAATAATAGGGAGATACAGGATCGTCCCATCCCCCCAAAAAATCAAATTCTCTTTATTTGTAGTTTTTTATAAAAAAATGTTTCTAAACCTTTTTTTAAAAATTTTAAATTAAATTTTTTTTGTTTTCTATTAACTTTTTTCTTCCTCTTATAATTTTTATTTTGGGGTTATACGTGTATGTATTGTTTTCTTTTTTAATTATTTTATTTTGTTCTTTTTTCTTTTTTTGTGAACATGCTGTACAGAGGGGTTACAATTACATGGGCAAGATAATGAGTAAAATTACTATCAAGCATTGTAGCCTACTGCTTTGTTTACCCTTCACATCCCTTCCCAGCCTCCCACCGCCCTCCCACCCAATCCTTCCCCCTCCATGCTGCCACATGACATGACAACTTGTATTTCTCATTGCTGCAATGTGTCCACCTGTGTCCTTATTTAAACGATTTATTTTTCCTCTACCCCTCCACAAACTATACTAACATCACATAGAGTGAAAGCAGGGGTTATACTGTAGGGGAGGGACATACAAAGCAACAAAGAAATAATTTTAAAAATATGTTACGAACAAATGCATGAAAGAAAAAAACATTTAAATACATATCTTAGGGTTCATTTTCCTAACTTAATCTAATCTGACCTTTTCTGCATGACTCATACATGTACTAGATATTGCAAATAAGGGAAACCATGGGACATATGTTTCTTTGGGCCTGGCTTACTTCAATGAATGTATTTTTTTCCAAGTCTTTCCATTTCCTAACAAATGGGGCAATGTCATTCTTCTGATGGAGGCATAGAATTCCATTGTGTATATATACCACATTTTCTTGATCCATTCATCTACTGAGGGGCATCTGGGTTGGTTCCATATCTTAGCTATGGTAAATAATGCTGTAATAAACATAGTTGTGCTGGCAGTTTTAGTGTGGTCTTTTTTGTAAACCTTTGGGTAAGTGCCCAAAATGGGGATTGCTGGGTCATAGGGGAGCTCTATGTGAAGTCTTTTGAGGAACCTCCATACTATTTTCCAAAGTGGTTGAACAAGTTTACACTCCCACCAACAATGAAGTAAGGTTCCCTTCTGTCCACATCCCCTCCAGCATCTGTTGTTATTAGAGTTCTTAATTTTTTCCATTCTAACTGGGGTGAGGTAGTATCTCAATGTTGTTTTGATTTGCATTTCTTTTATGGCTAGGGAGATTGAGCATTTCTTCATGTGTCTATTGGCCATCCTTTCTTCTTCAGAGAAGTTTCTCTTTAACTCTTTAGCCCACTTAGTTATTGGGCAGTTGTTTCTTTGAGGATTTGTTGTTGGGAGATTTAATTTTTTGAATTCCAAGTATGGTTTAGATATGAGACCCTTGTCCGTTGTATGGCTAGTGAAGATCTTCCAGATCCGTGGGCTTTCTATTGATCTAGCTGGCTACGTCCTTTGCCATGCAGAAGCTCTGCAACTTCATGCAATCCCATTTGTCCAACCTTTCTTTGATTTGTTGTATTTAGGGGTCTCTATTAAGAAAATTTCTGCCTGCTCTAAGGAGACCTAGGGTTTCCCCTATTCCATCCTGTAAAGTTTTCAGAGTGTCTGCTTTGACTCCGATGTCTTTGATCCATTTGGAGTTGATTCTGGTGCAAGGTGATAGGTAAGTATCTAGCTTTAGTTTTCTCCAAGTAGTTAACCAATTTTGCCTGCACCATTTGCTGAAGAGGCTGTCTTTCTTCCATTCTATTTTTTGAGCTCCCTTATCGAAGATAAGATGGCTATAAGTCTGGAGGTTTATTTCTGGGTTTTCAATTCTATTCCATCGGTCCTGAGGTCTGTTCTTGTTCTAGTGCCAAGCTGTTTTGATTGCTATGGCTTTATAGTAGAGTTTGAAATTTGATATTGATATTCCTCCAGCAGCGTTCTTTCCATTGAGTAGCGTTTTTGCTATCCAGGCTATTTTATTGTTCCATATGAATTTTTGGATTGCCTCTTCTATTTCCTTGAACAATGAGGTGGAAATTTAATCGGTATCGCATTGAATTTGTAGATAGCATTGGGCAGTATTGCCATTTTCACGATGTTAACCTTTCCAATCCAGAAGCTTGGGAATTTTTGCCATTTTCTAAGTTCTGTTTTGATTTCCTTTTTCAAGTTTTTAAAATTTTCATCATAGAGATCCTTCACTTCTTTGTTTAAGTTAATTCCTAGGTATTTTATTATTTGTGGGGCTATTACAAATGGAGTTGCTTTCCTAATTTCAGCCACACTTTTCTCATTGTTGGCATACAGAAAAGCCATTGATTTTGGGGGGTTAATTTTAAACCCTGCAACTTTGCCAAAGTTTTGAATCAGCTTGAGTAATTTAGAAGTAGAGTCTATGGGATTCTTTAAATAAAAGATCATGTCATCTGCAAAGAGGGAGAGTTTCATTTCTTCTTTCCCTATTTGGACCTCCTTTATGTTTGCATCTTCTCTTATTGTTGTAGCTACACATTCTAATACTAGCTTGAAGAGAAGTGGAGAGAGTGGACATCGTTGTCTTGCTCCTGAGTTAAGAAGAAATGGCTTTAGTTTTTCATCATTAAGTATAATGCTGGCTGTAGGATTGTCATATACAGCCTTTATTGTATTGAGGAAAGTCCCATGGATTCCTAATTTTTCCAAAACCTTCATAATAAAGGGGTGTTGGATCTTGTTGAATGCTTTTTCTGCATCTATTGAGATAACCGTGTGGTTCTTTTCCTTGCTCCTGTTGATGTGATGAATAATATTAATTGATTTGCGTATATTGAACCAGCGTATATTGAATCCTGTTTGATCGTGGTGTATGATTTTTGGGATAAATTGTTGAATTTGATTGGCCAAACTTTTGTTGAGAAGTTTTGCATCAATGTTCATCAAAAAATAGGTCTATAGTTCTCTTTCTTTGATCATTCCCTTCCTGGTTTTGGGATGAGGGTAATGATGGCTTCATAGAATGTGTTCAGTATTGAACTTTCTCTTTCAATTTTATTGATGAGTTGGAGGAGTATTGGTGTGAGCTCTGCTTTGGAGGCTGTGTAGAATTCCCCTGTAAAACCATCTGTTCCTGGACTTTTCTTAGCTGAGAGGTCTCATTTTGCTGTTTCTATTTCAATGCTTGATATTGGCCTGTTAAGATGTTTTAACTCATTTTGGTTTAGTTTTGACATGTCAATATTTGCTATGAAAAGGTCCATTTCTGCCAAGTTCTCAAAGTTATTAGCATAAAGTTTTGAGAAGTATTCCCTTATCATGTTTTGAATCTTGATTGTTTCCCTGGTGATGTTTCCATTCCCATCTCTGAGTTTATTTATTTGGGTGTGTTCTCTTCTTTTTCTGATAAGATTTGCTAAGGGTCTGTCAATTTTGTTAATTTTTTCGAAGAACCAACTCTTTGTTTTGTTGATTCTTTCTATAATTTTTTTGGCTTCTAATCCATTTAAATCTGATTTAATTTTAATTGTTTCTTTCCATCTACTGGATTGGGGTTTATCCTGCTGCTCTCTTTCAAGGAGGTTCAGATGTCTCATTAAATTGTTGGTTTCAGATCTCTCCAATTTGTTGATGTAGGAACTCAGAGCTATAAACTTGCCTCTGAGTACTGCCTTTGCTGTGTCCCAGAGGAGCTGGTAATTTGTGTGTTCATTTTTGTTGAATAGCATGAACATTTGAATTTCCTTTCTAATCCCTTCCATGACCCACTTGTGATTCAGCAGAGTGTTGTTCAAGCTCCATGTGTTACCAGCTTTTCTTTGGTGGCTTTTGGTGTTGAGTTCTAATTTTATTCCCTTGTGGTCAGATATAATGCATGGTATAAGTTCAGTGTTTCTGAATTTGGACAAGTTTGCTTTGTGTCCTAGAATGTGGTCTATTTTAGAAAATGTTCTATGTGCTGTTGAGAAAAAGTTGTATTCTGATGCTTCTGGGTGAAATATTTGATAGATGTCTGTTAAATCTAGTTGATTTATGCAGCTGTTTATATATGCAGTTTCTCTGTTGAGTTTTTGCCAAATTGGTCTATCTATTGGGGAGAGTGGTGTATTAAAATCTCCTACAATTAATGTCTTTGGATCTATGTGGGATTTGAGGGAAAGTAGTGTTTCTTGGATAAATTTGGGTGTTCCGTTGTTTGATGAATATATATTTAGAATTGTAATATCCTCCTGAAGGAGAGATTTCTGAATATGTATATAATGACCTTCTTTATCACTTCTAACTAACTTTAATTTGAAGTCTATTTTATCTGATATTAAGACTGCAACTCCAGCATGTTTATGGAGGCCGATTGCTTGGGAGATTTTTTTCTAACCTTTCACAATGAAAATGTTTTTGTGCTCCTCAACTGAAAGAACACTGTTGGAGGAATTTCAATACTAAATTTCAAACTCTACTATTAAAGCTGTAGTAATCAAAACAGCTTGGTATTGGCATAAGAATAGACCTCAGTACCAATGGAATAGAATTGAAAACCCAGAAATGAACCTATAGACCTATAGCGATCTAGTCTTCGATAAGGGAGCTAAAACAATAGAATGGAAGAAAGACAGCCTCTTCAGTAAATGGTGCTGGCAAAATTGGTTAACTAATTGTAGAAAACTAAAGCTAGATCCTTATATATCACCCTGCACCAGAAGCAACCCCAAATGGATCAAAGACTTCGAAGTCAAAGCAGACACTCAGAAAACATTACAGGATGGAATAGGAGAAATGCTAGGCCTCCTTGGAGCATGCCGAAATTTTCTTAATAGAGACCCGGAAACACAACAAATCAAAGAAAGGTATGACCAATGGGATTGCATGAAGTTGCAGAGCTTCTGCATGGCAAAGGACATAGCTAGCAAGATCAATAGAAAACCCACGGATTGGGAGAACATCTTCACTAGCCATACAACAGACAATGGTCTCATATCTAAAATATACTTGAAACTCAAAAAATTAAATCCCCCAACAACAATTCCTCAAAGAAACAACTGCCCAATAAATAAGTGATCTAAAGACTTAAAAAGATACTTCACTGAAGAAGAAAGAACAATGGCCAATATACACATGAAGAAATGCTCAACATCCCTAGCCATAAAATAAATGCAAATGAAAACAACATTGAGATACTTCCTCACTCCAGTTAAAATGGCAAAATTCAAGAACTCTAACAACAACAGATGCTGGAGGGGATGTGGAGAGAAGGGAAGCTTATGTAATTGTTGGTGGGAATGTAAACTTGTTCAACCACTTTGGAAAGCAGAATGGAGATTCCTCAAAAGTCTTCACATAGAGCTCCCCTATGACCCAGCAATCCCACTTTTGGGCATTTACCCAAATGTTTTCAAAGAAGACCACACTAAAGCTCCCAGCACAACTATGTTTATTGCAGCATCATTTAACATAGCTAAGATATGGAACCAACCCAGATGCCCCTCAGTAGATGAATGCATCAAGAAAATGTAAACACAATGGAATTCTATGCCTCCATCAGAAAGAATGACATTGCCCCATTTGTTAGGAAATGGAAAAACTTGGAAAAATATTATATTAGGTTAAGTAAGCCAGGCTCAATTAAAGATAGGTCCATTGTTTCCCTTAATTGCAATATCTAGTATATGTATGAGTCAAGCAGAAAAGGTCAGATAATGTGTTGTTTGGAAAATGAACACTTAGATATGTATTTTAATGTTTTTTTTCTTTCATGCATTGGTTTCTAACGCATTTCTAAGATTATCTCTTTGTTGCTTTGTATGTCCCTCCCCCAAAATATAACCCCGGCTTTCACTATATTTGATGTAAGTATAACTTTTGTAGGAGATGGGGAAAAAGACGTCTTTTAAGAATACAGGTG